>NC_133121.1:7388244-8086891 GCF_033568475.1 Henckelia pumila | reverse complement strand
CCTATTTCTGAATTCTTTCCTGATGAACAGTTATTCCATGTTAAAGGTATGGTTCCTTGGTATACGGATATAGTAAACTATTTGGTTAGTGGAATTTTTCCCTCTTCCCTTAGTAAATCCCATAAGAATAAGATTCGATGTGAGGAAAAGTATTACGTGTGGGAGGAACCTGATTTATGGAAATTTTGTGCTGATCAAGTCATTAGGAGATGTGTGCCTGAGAATGAGTAAAAGTCAATTTTGGTTTTCTGTCATAATTATGCATGTGGTGGTCGTTTTGGACCGAAAAGAACTGCTATAAAAATTTTGGATAGTGGTTTGTACTAAGAAACTCTGTTTAAAGATGCTTATCTATTTTATAAAAACTGTGAAAAGTGCCAAAGAACGGGTTCTTTATCTCATAGAAATCAAATGCCCCAAACTCCCATTCTCGTTTGTGAAATTTTTGACATTTGGGGTATAGATTTTATGGGTCCGTTTCCTTCATCATGTGGTTATGTTTATATACTTTTGGCTGTTGATTATGTATCAAAGTGGGTGGAAGCGAAACCCACCAGGACTAATGATTCACAGGTTGTTGTAGGTTTCCTCAAGTCTAACATTTTCAGCAGGTTTGGAATACCTAGAGCGCTAATCAGCGACCAAGGGACTCATTTTTGCAATAGAACTGTTGAGGCTTTACTGAAAAAATATGGAGTGTATCACAGGGTAGCCACCGCTTACCATCCACAAACGAATGGTCACGCAGAAGTTTCCAATAGGGAGATCAAGTCTATTCCTGCAAAAACGGTAAATCCAGGGAGGAAATATTGGAGTATTCGTCTGGATGATGCACTTTGGGCTTACCGAACCGCATACAAAACTCTTATTGGGATGTCCCCTTACAGATTAGTGTTTGGGAAGGCGTGTCATCTACCGTTTGAGATTGAGCATAAAGCATATTGGGCGGTGAAACGCTGTAACATGGACTTGGATGAGGCAGGAGAGACTAGGAAGCTGCACGTGCAAGAGTAAGAGGAACTACGTTTGGAGGCTTATGAGAACTCAAGGATTTATAAAGAGAAAACGAAGTTGTTTCATGATAACTCTATCTTGAGGAAGCAATTTACTGTTGGCCAAAAAGTACTACTCTTTAATTCTCGGTTGAAATTCATGCCAGGTAAGCTACGTTCTCAATGGATTTGTCCATTTGTTGTTACTCACGTGTTTCCTTATGGTGCAGTAGAAATTAAGAGTTTGGATACAGAGAAAATTTTCAAAGTGAATGGACATCGACTGAAGGTGTTTTGTAAAGATGAAAGTGTGTCGTACATGGAGATCGAGTTAACAAATCCTGATTATTCCACAACTTGAGGGGATTGGTAACGTCGAGCATAAAGACGCTAAAAAATTGCGCTTTTGGGAGGCAACCCGACATTTTTTTCTCATTATTATTATTATTATTATTATTATTATTTTAGTTTATGCTTGCTTTTGAAAAAAAAAATTCAGAAAATATTTTTCTACAAGGCGTGCCCACGCCCTATGAAAAATCATTTTTTGTACAAAAAATCAAAATTTCTTCTTTACATCTTTAAAATTTTCAGAAAATAATTTTCTACAAGTCGTGCCCACGCCCTATGAAAAATTATTTTCTGTTACAAAAAATCGAATTTGCTTAAGTTTTATTTAATTAATAATAATAATAATAATAATAATAATAAAAATATAAGGGTTTATCGTCTTATCTTTTTTTTTTCTTATCTTCTGCAGGCCTCTTCCTCCCTGCTCAATTTATCTCCTTCTCGTTTCTCTTAAAGGACCGTATCTTTTTCTCCTTCATCTCCAAGCAAGTCGGCAACGCTGTACACCACCATCACAGGCCGCCGCTGCTTGTCCCTCATCACCGCCTACCGCCTGCGAACTGCCGATCTCCAGTCCGTGCGCTTACCGCTTTCTCCATCGTATCACCTTCGTCGTCACGGAACAGCAGCGCTGCTGCTACCCATCTTCTCCAGCCACCTTCTGTCACGCCCCGATCCCGGGGTCGGGTGACATCGCCATTGCTTTCAAATAAAATTCGAAAACAACAAGGCTCTTAATACAGTATATGCAAACTAGTATTTTCTCATAAATAAAAGCTCCAAAAAAATTATCTTTACAACTCGTTAACCCAAAAACTAATACATAATTGCGAAAGCGACTAAAAGACTTAAATATCAAAATATTAAATGCAACAATCCCAAAAGAAATAACAAAATTAAATCCTAAAGTTCTTTCTTTCACCAACCCCAAAACTGGTCTTGTTCTCGATCCTCTAATTCTTCTTCTGTATCATCTGGGAGGGAAAAGGTAAGGGGTGAGTGTTTTGAGAAACACTCAGCAAGTGGGGGCCGATCGATCATACCAAAATATATATATTTAGATATATTCATTTGAGAAAACTCATACTTGGATTTCAATCATGTCATATTTCAAAACATATCATCTCATAACATGTCTCATCATAACATAACATAAACATCATCATCATAACAAAATCAACATGATTTACATATTTTGGTCAGACACTGATATTCCTCTCATTAATCGTGGCTAACTGA
The DNA here is from genome assembly GCF_033568475.1 of Henckelia pumila. Classification (NCBI taxonomy): domain Eukaryota; kingdom Viridiplantae; phylum Streptophyta; class Magnoliopsida; order Lamiales; family Gesneriaceae; genus Henckelia; species Henckelia pumila. The sequence continues at coordinate 8,084,309 of NC_133121.1, read as the reverse complement.
TCAGTCCCCTATATGTAATCCCTCTAAGGGGTGAGGTCATAGAACGATTATTATTACCCACCGTATCAGGGCCATAACATAACATGGTTCGGAAATTCCCTTTCCACTCCTAATTCGATTCATAACAGTGTCAAAACATTTTTCCAGCAAAGCATTATCATGAACAATATTAAATAGCAAAATTCCAATGATTAACATGAGCGATCGAATTTTAAATCATACATATAATTTTAAAGCATAAGCCCACTTACCTTGGTATGCATGAGAAATTAAATAACTTGAAGGTGTACAGCAACTTCGACAATTCCGAAAGAAAAGTTCAGAAATCACTTTCGAAAGAGCTTAATCCCTTGGCCAATAAGAACACTCTTTTCCTTTATTTTATTCCTATGTCACGAAGGCCTATGACCAACCTACATATATTTTTCTTCTCTTAATTCTAATCACAATTCTCGAAAATGGATCTGACACAAATTGGAAACCTTAATTTTGAAAATAAAAAGAGAATAGTGAAAAATTTTTTGACCCTAATGGCTAACTACTTCTCAAAAATATAGAGTGAAAAATAGTATTTTTGTGTGAGATTTTTGAAGAGGTCTTGTGGCTTTATATAGGAAAGGTTGACGAGATATGGGGTTGAAAATAGAGTGATTTGTTGCTCCGATTACGAAAATAAAATCAGTTTGATAGATAATAAAAATTTTGTCAATAAATCAACTTGATTTAATTTCTGAAATAAGTTGATTTGTATCCAAGTTGTTCAATCTCGAAGAAAAGGAAAGATTACCTCTTCCAAGTTTGGGAGATCATTCCTAAATTGAAAAAAACTTGGAGGCCAAGTTCCGGGTTTTCACATCCTTCCCTCCTTATGAAAAGTTTCGTCCTCGAAACTTGAATTAACTTAATTGTCTAAAAACATAAGACTAAATTATTTCAATAATAATGTTCAAACTTAAATCTAAAAAAATCATAATTAAAGTCCAAATATCAAACTTAAATTTCAAATGTCAACTTAAGTCTCAACAATCAAAACATAATCCAATACCCCGATGATTCCTTATGAATCCCAAAAATAACGACTTAAATAATTCAATCTAACTTAAACCAAGAATTCACCAACAAAATTAATTTCAAATTTTATATTGCCTATTCAATATAAATACTACACCCAAGTGGTTCCTTTCCATCAAGATCATAAATTCTAAATTCTAATTTCCCATCAAGACCATGAACCTGGTTTTGCTCTGATACCATTTCTTTCACGCCCCGATCCTGGGGTCGGGTGACATCACCATTGCTTTCAAATAAAATTCGAAAACAACAAGTCTCTTAATACAGTATATGCAAACTAGTATTTTCTCATAAATAAAAGCTCCAAAAAAATTATCTTTACAACTCGTTAACCCAAAAACTAATACATAATTGCGAAAGCGAATAAAAGACTTAAATATCAAAATATTAAATGCAACAATCCCAAAAGAAATAACAAAATTAAATCCTAAGTTCTTTCTTTCACCAACCCCAAAACTGGTCTTGTTCTCGATCCTCTAATTCTTCTTCTGTATCATCTGGGAGGGAAAAGGTAAGGGGTGAGTGTTTTGAGAAACACTCAGCAAGTGGGGGCCGATCGATCATACCAAAATATATATATTTAGATATATTCATTTGAGAAAACTCATACTTGGATTTCAAGCATGTCATATTTCAAAACATATCATCTCATAACATGTCTCATCATAACATAACATAAACATCATCATCATAACAAAATCAACATGATTTACATATTTTGGTCAGACACTGAAATTCCTCTCATTAATCGTGGCTAACTGATCAGTCCCCTATATGTAATCCCTCTAAGGGGTGAGGTCATAAAACGATTATTATTACCCACCGTATCAGGGCCATAACATAACATGGTTCGGAAATTCCCTTTCCACTCCTAATTCGATTCATAACAGTGTCAAAACATTTTTCCAGCAAAGCATTACCATGAACAATATTAAATAGCAAAATTCCAACGATTAACATGAGCGATCGAATTTTAAATCATACATATAATTTTAAAACATAAGCCCACTTACCTTGGTATGCATGAGAAATCAAATAACTTGAAGGTGTACAGCAACTTCGACAATTCCGAAAGAAAAGTTCAGAAATCACTTTCGAGAGAGCTTAATCCCTTGGCCAATAAGAACACTCTTTTCCTTTATTTTTATTCCTATGTCACGAAGGCCTATGACCAACCTACATATATTTTTCTTCTCTTAATTCTAATCAAAATTCTGGAAAATGGATCTGACACAAATTGGAAACCTTAATTTCGAAAATAAAAAGAGAATAGTGGACAAATTTTTGACCCTAATGGCTAACTGCTTCTCGAAAATATAGAGTGAAAAATAGAATTTTTTTGTGAGATTTTTGAAGAGGTCTTGTGGCTTTATATAGGAAAGGTTGACGAGATATGGGGTTGAAAATAGAGTGATTTGTTGCTCCGATTACGAAAATAAAATAAGTTTGATAGATAATAAAAATTCTGTCAATAAATCAACTTGATTTAATTTCTGAAATAAGTTGATTTGTATCCAAGTTGTTCAATCTCGAAGAAAAGGAAAGATTACCTATTCCAAGTTTGGGAGATCATTCCTAAATTGAAAAAAACTTGGAGGCCAAGTTTCGGGTTTTCACATCCTTCCCTCCTTATGAAAAGTTTCGTCCTCGAAACTTGAATTAACTTAGTTGTCTAAAAACATAAGACTAAATTATTTCAATAATAATGTTCAAACTTAAATCTAAAAAAATCATAATTAAAGTCCAAATATCAAACTTAAATCTCAAATGTCAACTTAAGTCTCAACAATCAAAACTTAATCCAATACCCCAATGATTCCTTATGAATCCCAAAAATAACGACTTAAATAATTCAATCTAACTTAAACCAAGAATTCACCAACAAAATTAATTTCAAATTTTATATTGCCTATGCAATATAAATACTACACCCAAGTGGTTCCTTTCCATCAAGATCATAAATTCTAAATTCTAATTTCGCATCAAGACCATGAGCCTGGTTTTGCTCTGATACCATTTCTGTCACGCCCCGATCCCGGGGTCGGGTGACATCGCCATTGCTTTCAAATAAAATTCGAAAACAACAAGGCTCTTAATACAATATATGCAAACTAGTATTTTCTCATAAATAAAAGCTCCAAAAAAATTATCTTTACAACTCGTTAACCCAAAAACTAATACATAATTGTGAAAGCGACTAAAAGACTTAAATATCAAAATATTAAATGCAACAATCCCAAAAGAAATAACAAAATTAAATCCTAAAGTTCTTTCTTTCACCAACCCCAAAACTGGTCTTGTTCTCGATCCTCTAATTCTTCTTCTGTATCATCTGGGAGGGAAAAGGTAAGGGGTGAGTGTTTTGAGAAACACTCAGCAAGTGGGGGCCGATCGATCATACCAAAATATATATATTTAGATATATTCATTTGAGAAAACTCATACTTGGATTTCAAGCATGTCATATTTCAAAACATATCATATCATAACATGTCTCATCATAACATAACATAAACATCATCATCATAACAAAATCAACATGATTTACATATTTTGGTCAGACACTGAAATTCCTCTCATTAATCGTGGCTAACTGATCAGTCCCCTATATGTAATCCCTCTAAGGGGTGAGGTCATAGAACGATTATTATTACCCACCGTATCAGGGCCATAACATAACATGGTTCGGAAATTCCCTTTCCACTCCTAATTCGATTCATAACAGTGTCAAAACATTTTTCCAGCAAAGCATTATCATGAACAATATTAAATAGCAAAATTCCAACGATTAACATGAGCGATCGAATTTTAAATCATACATATAATTTTAAAGCATAAGCCCACTTACCTTGGTACGCATGAGAAATCAAATAACTTGAAGGTGTACAGCAACTTCGACAATTCCGAAAGAAAAGTTCAGAAATCACTTTCGAGAGAGCTTAATCCCTTGGCCAATAAGAACACTCTTTTCCTTTATTTTATTCCTATGTCACGAAGGCCTATGACCAACCTACATATATTTTTCTTCTCTTAATTCTAATCAAAATTCTCGAAAATGGATCTGACACAAATTGGAAACCTTAATTTCGAAAATAAAAAGAGAATAGTGGAAAAATTTTTGACCCTAATGGCTAACTGCTTCTCGAAAATATAGAGTGAAAAATAGTATTTTTGTGTGAGATTTTTGAAGAGGTCTTGTGGCTTTATATAGGAAAGGTTGACGAGATATGGGGTTGAAAATAGAGTGATTTGTTGCTCCGATTACGAAAATAAAATCAGTTTGATAGATAATAAAAATTCTGTCATTAAATCAACTTGATTTAATTTTTGAAATAAGTTGATTTGTATCCAAGTTGTTCAATCTCGAAGAAAAGGAAATATTACCTCTTCCAAGTTTGGGAGATCATTCCTAAATTGAAAAAAACTTGGAGGCCAAGTTCCGGGTTTTCACACCTTCCTTCTCTTCTCGTTTTAACCACAACACCGCCTGTCTCTATTTCTCCAGCGAAGCCCATCTTCATCGCCGACCGCTGTTCTCCTCTTGCACAACACGAATGTCCTGCAGCTTTCTCTGTTCATATCTCGCGTCGAACAACCACCAGGAACCGTGTTTCTCTCCATCATCTCCAGCCGTCTGATACCCCGTCGCCACCTATCTGCATCACTTCTCCATATAGCCGAACGCTGCTGCCTCTTCACAGTTTTTTCACTCCGCCAATTTTCATAATAGAAAGGATTCTCTGCTGTTCTTCTCCATCGGCACATCCATACAGCCGGGCTGCCACCTGCCTTACCTTCTCAATACCACCACCGGCTGTCGCTTGTTTATTATCACCGCTGCCGCTGCTGCTGCTGCTTCTTATCTTATCCAGCCTCCAGCGCCTCCGCCAATAACAAATCGGTGATATCTCTCCCCTTTTGTTTGCTCACTAATTGATCGTTTAGTTGTTGTGATATGGGTATTAATTGTTAAAAAAATATTTTTGGTACCATGAGTCGAGAGTCTAGTGCTACAAAAAAGAGAGTCGGTGAATCTAGTTCATCTCCAGCGTATAAAAAGGCTCGAATGGGAAAGAGAATGAATGTCTTACCGCCGCCTTCTGAATTTGATTTGAATGGTAATTTAGTTTTTACTAAAAAGGCGGAAAAGTGTAGGTACAAATTGATTTGTCAAAAACAAATAATTCCCTGTAAGTATATTGATCACCCCACCTTGGAGACTTTGAATATTAAGGATAAAGTGTTGAAATTAATTCATAACATTGGGTGGGAGTCTTATTTTTCTGTTTCATGTCCTGCATATATCGAGCTGGTGCGAGACTTTTATACTACTTTTGAATTTGTCAAACCTGAAAATTTTACACTCTCGAGCCCGGGAGTAGTTCGTTTTCGTTTGATGGGGCGCACTTTCAAATTATCAATCACTGAATTTAATCTGACCTTTGGTTTATCACCGAAGAATTTGCTAAGACTGATGATTATTTGACTAGTGCATGTGACTATGATGACAAATTTACTCCCATTCTTGTTTATCGAGCTACATCGAACCAAAAAGATTATGACCCAAGTAAGTCCAAGGACTCGTACCTTTATGATCTAGCTTGGAAATACATTTATAGGTTCTTGGCTTTTAATTTTCCGGGTCGAACAGATTCAGCAGGTGTGCTAACAAAATCTGAACTTTTCTTCCTTTGGTGCATGGAAGGCCAGAAAAAAGTTAATTTGGGTTATTGGTTGGTTTCACAATTTGCTAGTGTAGTAAAAAATAAACGTCATTTGATTCTTGGTTCTTTGATTACTACACTAGCTGTTAATGCCAAATTGCTTGATTTGAATGATAATAATTTGCATGTGGCTTGTCCTATGTATCCTTTGGATTTGCGTTGTTTAGAGAGTATGGGACTCATAAACCAAGTGTAGGGAGTTTTCTCGTTTTTTCCACCAGGTCCTGCTACAGCGAAGTCCAGCCAGACCAATTTTAATCCCGATATCTCGCTCGACCCATTGGACATTCGTCCACCATCACCAAATTCTACACCACCATCCGGTTTTCGACCTTCTACCAGGCCCTTCATCGAGGAAATTTCTTATCTCCGTCAGCAATTCACAAGGATGGAGAAAAATCTTCTGGAATTTTATCGACACATGGGTTTTGATCCGCCGTTTCCCCCACCTCAGCAGTAGATGACACTTTCGTCGATGCTCAAAAATTTTCAGAGGAGTTCTTTACTTTTCCTTACGTTTTTTCTTGTTTTATTTGAGCATTTATTTATGTCATTGAGCACAATGCCTGATTTAGGTATGGGAGGGTTTACGTTGTTTGTGTCATTCTTATCGGTGGTTAATTATTGTTGTTTTTCTATTCTTTTAATTCATTTTGTGAGTCCATGTCCAAGAGGTATTTAGTTCATGATTATTGTTTCTCTTTTCTGAATCCTAGATACTTTTGACACTCATCCCCTTTGGAAAAAAAAATCCTTTTTGTATTCTCTTTGCTGCATTGTGGGTAGTTGCTCTTGATAATTTGTTGAAAGGACAAATGTATGGGTCTAACACATAACCATCTTCTGTGGTGAGATTTGAGCCAAGGAACAATCAGTATATCATGCTCTGATTTCTTGATTGTGTGTTTGTCATGCATTGTTGATTTTTCTAGAACTTGCATTGTTATACATGTTCTCATTAACCCCTTTGGTGGATCGAATGCATTGTTCATAAATTAAGGGCCCTATGTTAAAACTAATTTTTTTTTCATATGCCCCTGTTTTGAGCCTACCTTTATGCATATACCCTTAGTGAGCCAATTTTGAGCCTGATCCTTTTCTTTGAAAATTACCCACACTATAAACCATGAACATCCTTTCTTTATTGATTATCCCATTTTTTTTGAACCTTGAATTGAAAAATCATGTAAACTTTTCACATAAGACACTATTTGAAGCAAAAGCTGTGAAAAAGTGTGGAGACTTAGTTACTCATGCTCTGAGTCTTATAATTCTCTTTTTTACATTTCAAATTCCCGAAAAAAAGAATGCTGAAAAAATAAAAAAAAAGAAAAAAAATTACGGGAACAAAAAAAAAGAGACAAAAAAAAAAGAGAAGAGAATGAAAGAAGAAAAAATGAAGAGTGATGAATGATTTTTTTTTATGTTAAGATTTTTATGGATTGCAGATGAATAATTGGGTGGATTGGTGTTTGTGGAAGGTTTTATATGATTATTTCAATTCTATTAGCCATTTTATCCTTTTTATCCTACCTTACCCCTAGCCCCGTTACAACCATCTTTATGTCCTTTGATCATGCATTTTAATTCATTCATTTGGTGGGAAAGACGTGATATATTTGCAAGCTTATAGTTAAAAATCTTCTATGTTTTGACATGAGCGTTTTCTTTGATATAAACCAAAAATATTTTTGTTGAGTGCAATGAGTGATACATGAGATGCATTAATATTTGTTTGGGATTGGTTGAGGAAGAGAAAGGAGGATGATGAGTTGGGATGATAGACTGAACTATTATATGCTTGAGGACAAGCATGGTTTAGGTGTGGGAGATTTTGATAAGCTCATAATATTTATATTTTTAGTATCATATTTCTCGGGTTTTTTTTTTTTGTTGCATATGTTAATTGGTGCATTTTTGTTGTGTTTTGTAGTTAGAGTAATTTTGATGATCTTAGACAAAATTTGGGCTAAAAAGTTGAATTCTATCATATTTAGAGTTGCCAAGAGAAATTTGAGAAATTGAGCAAACTAGAAGAGGTGCTGAAGCAAGGCGTGGACGCGCTGAGTTACTACGATGTTACTGTTTTGTGGGAGTTGAAGATTTCAGAATTTGAGAAGAAAATACCATATTTTAGGAATTATAAATATGGTATTTAGTTTATGGAAGAATTTTGAAGAGAAGATTTTTAGATAAATAAAGATAGTTGGAGATTCTCTATTTAAAAACAATATCTCTACATTATCTTTTTAGTTAGACTTTATCTCTTTTTAAAAATTTTGGGATTTTATTTTCACCTTTTTCTGAGTTACACGTTAATTTTAGTTTTTTTTAGGAGACAGATTTCTGCTCTTGTTCTTCTGCATGCTCGAAACGGCCAGGCAGAGAAAAATTTTCTTCTTCTTTTTTCTTCATAATTTTTAGATTTAATCTTTTATTTTTTTCTAGAGAATTATGAAGCCAATAATGCTTGGCTAAGTTTTTAGTTCTGATTCAAGGAATATTTCTTGTATTTCGATTTATCACTGTGAGGTTTTAAGTTTGAATTGATATTCTTGTCTGTTTCTAGTATTTGTTAATTTATGATTTATTTCATGAAAGTTGTGGGTCGATTAATCTGACAAATTAATTTGATTTATAATTTTCTATTGCTAATCATGAGTTCAGTGATCCGTATTTGTCATGAATGATTGGTACTTGAGTAGCGATAGATTAGATGTGTTGTGATATCATAGCATGTTTGATCTAAATAAATTAACGGAACTAGATTTAATAGTTGCAGCTATCTCGATTGTTAGCTAGATTTTAGGATTAACTGTTTTCACAAATCGAAAGGCTATTTTTAATCAATATGGAACGCTATCGTGCCCAGTTGGTTATTGATAAGTTTTGACTGGATGCTGGGTTTGGTTAATTAAAATAGGAGAACACAAAAATCTTAGTGGCTATCCCTATGATTTTAAGGTTAATTGCTAGAACTGCATGAATAAATTATTTGTTAGCCAATGACCAATGATATAATTGAAATACGGAAATTCCTTGAATCAGAGGTTGGTAAAATATTTGAATTTCTCTTTTAATTATTTGCTCTTTTCATTTATTAAATTCTCACTTTTTTTTTTAATTTGTTATTTTTATTTCAAAACCAAAAACCCCCATTTTATTTGTTATTCCTTGAAAGAAATAAATATATGTTCCCTGTGGATTCGATCATGCTCACTATTATACTCATTTTGTTAGGGAGTAGGAATTTTTAATTTTGTTGGCTGACGACAGGCCTATCACTAGGAGACCTCTAATGTACAGTGACTCTACAGCTGATCGTGATTTTCTGGACATATTTCTAGCGTAGCCTGATCTCTAGTCCAGATCAGGATGGTGTCAGCTCTCCTCTCGTGCCTCAGGTCTGATTTTGCTTTTGCTGAGCTCGAGTTGTGGATTTCTGCTGGCTTTTTGTTGCACAGGATGACTGTTGACGATGATTTAGTTAGTTGTCTATGATTTTTTTGTCTATATTCATTTATATCCTAGGGTTGTTTTTGTTATATTTTATTTGATCCCCTAGTTGTTCTGTTGTGACTTTTACCATTGTATAGCCTTTTGGTGTGGTCTTGGCCTAGTGCCCCTCCCCTTTTAGAATTTATTTGTATCGTTTATTTCAAAACCAAAAACCCCCCTTTTATTTGTTATTCCTTGAAAGACATAAATATATGTTCCCTGTGGATTCGATCATGCTCCCTATTATACTCATTTTGTTAGGGAGTAGGAATTTTTAATTTTGTTGGCTGACGACATGCCTATCACTAGGAGACCTCTAATGTACAGTGACTCTACAGCTGATCGTGATTTTCTGGACATATTTCTAGTGTAGCCTGATCTCTAGTCCAGATCAGGATAGTGTCAGCTCTCCTCTCGTGCCTCAGGTCTGATTTTGCTTTTGCTGAGCTCGAGTTGTGGATTTCTGCTGGCTTTTTGTTGCACAGGATGACTGTTGACGATGATTTAGTTAGTTTTCTATGATTTTTTTGTCTATATTCATTTATATCCTAGGGTTGTTTTTGTTATATTTTATTTGATCCCCTAGTTGTTCTGTTGTGACTTTTACCATTGTATAGCCTTTTGGTGTGGTCTTGGCCTAGTGCCCCTCCCCCTTTAGAATTTATTTGTATTGTTTATTTAAGTTTATATACAGGTAGGGGTCTGTCTAACCAGCGCCCCCCCCCCTCCCCCCACTTTCGGCGGTGTTTCCTTTAAAAAAACCTTTAATGTGACAGTGACATCGCACAAAATAAACCATTTGTAGTGGTTTATTACTACAGATGCCTCTATATATTGTCTTTTTTCAATATTTTTTTTATTTTTTGTTAATATATGGACTAGTAAAACATGCAACGCGCGCATTCTAGTATTAATGTGTCTATATATATATGTGTGTGTGTGTGTGTGTACGAAATAGCTTCTAAAAAACATTAAAAAAATAAATAAATAACGTAATCATATCAATCTTTAGAAAATAAATTAGTATTTCACCTGTGCGATGCATGAGATTTTATTTTAATGTAATTAATATTAAAGATTAGTAATATAAGCATTTTAATAAATAATTAAAATTCAATTAAACTAAGATTGAGTTTGAATGAAAATATTATATTTTCATAGTTTAAATAACTTACAAAAAAGAAAATCAAATTCATATTTACATTTATTTACTCTATAATTGAGCGCTAAAAACAATAAATTTAAAATCCTTAAAATATTTGAATAATTTGAAAATCATTGTGGAAGTGAAAATAAGTAAGATGTTTAAAGTTTCTATTGTTAAATTTATTTAACAACAAAAGTAAATTCAAATGTAATTGTGTTTGGGGTGCAATATTCGTGCATTCGTCGCTCAATTATTACTGTTGTTAAGTGGTTACCACCGCCGGTGGGTTGGTATAAACTCAATTCATGCATTCGTCGCTCAATTCTGGCTTTTCATGATAATATTCAATTGGGTTCTAACATGAGAGCGGAGTTGACTGCGATTTACAGGGGTCTTATTATCTGTCAGGAGAAGAATTATTTTCCTCTATGGTTAGAGGTTGATTTGATGGTTTCGCTCAAGATTATTGAGGCGGATACTACCTGCTGGAATCTTACAAATATTTTGGTTCATATTAAGAAGATCTTGTCAAGATTCCAAGTTGTCAAGTCTCATATCTACAGGGAAGCGAACACGGCAGCGGATGAGCTCGCTAATATGGGATTGCAGGGATCAACTACTATATCTCAGGGACAGTTTAGTGGTAGATTACGGGGCATTTGTAAATTAGATAAGTCTAGTTATCCTTACATTAGAACTAGATCGAAAATTTCTTGAGTTGTAATGATTTCTTGAGAGGTCTTGGCCTAGTCCCCCTCTCTTGTATTTCCTTCTTTTTTTTTCAATAAACTGGTAGGGGTCTGCCAAACCCCCCGTCACAACAGGCGGTGTTTTTTTTTTAAAAAAAAAAAAGTAAATTCAAATGTAATAGATTTCAAATGATCTAATACCAGGGGCGGAACCACCCTTGGGCTAGGGTGGGCTCTAGTCCCACCTATTTTTTCAAAAAAAAAATAGTTTAATTTTTTATTTTTTTTGCAGCCCCATGCTTTAAAAAAAAAAAAGCTTTAGCTATTAAAAAATTAAAAATAAAAAAACTCTCTCAAATCACAATTCATTCCAATTTATTGTTTGGTTTATTATTCTAGCTTTCAAAATTATGCGATTTTGAGGTAAAATTGACATATCTAAAATTATGTTGCATATTTAATTGCAATTATTTCAATTGTCATAATATTGACTAATGATGTACATGAGTTTGAATTTTTACCCTAAAAATTTATTGTCGCGAATTTTGGGAAATATAATCAATTGTTTGAAATATTTGAGAATTATTGATGTATTGCTATTTTTGATTTAGAATAACCAAAAACTAAATAATTATGAGATTTGAAAAATAATTCTTTGTTGAAAATTTTTGGGATGATTAGATTTCTATTAGTTAACTTAGGGAATGAAGAAACTAACAAAATATCAAGTTATTTAACCAATATAGCAGACATCTATTACAGTATAAACGTGAAAAAATATCTGTTTGAATCGAAATAATATACTAACTGAATTAATTTGAAATTTTGGTTTGTGTTTATTCGAAATTTTAATTAATTTTAGTTTTAAAATATCTATTAATTCAGTTTCGTTTCGATTTTTAACATAAAACTTTAATTTGGTTAACTGAGAAATCGAAATTTTATATAAAAAATATTATTAAATTTTTAACAAAGTTTATTAGGATATAAATTTTATGAATTTTTAATAAAATTTTATTGGATATAATTAATATAACTAGACTTGTATATATATATTTTTTAAAAATAAATTTTAAATTTATTTAGTTAAGTTTTTATATGAAATTTTGTTTGTAAAAGCTTGATTTTTTTTTAAAAAAAACTTTATAATTTCAGTTAATTCAGTTTTTTATTGAAATAAAAAAAATTTGGACTACTTTGTTCCATTTTGTAGTAAAATTCTGTGTATTCGGTTTAATTTTTCGATAATTAGATTTTAGAATGTTTTGCTCGATTTGAATATAATATTCACTATAATTATTACTAACACGGGAAGGAGCCAGCCCCACCTAGTTTGGAATCCTGGCTTCGCCTCTATCTAATACAAATAAAACCTAAAAATTGATTATAAACCATACATATAGAAATAGAAAAATAAATAATTGAGAATTAATGAAAAACTTCAAACAACATCACTTGTCATTAAATTTTTTTAAAAAGTTTTTAATTGAATATCCAAATTTAAAGATTCATATTATTATATGGAAACAATTAAATTACATCTCACCTTTACAAATAATGACAACTTCCGTAAGCTGCAACACAGAAACATAAAGATAAAATTAGGATCTCTGAAAAACTAATAATATATAACTTAAATAAAAAAACTCATAATATATATATAAAATTAGTAAAAAAAATTGTGTTATTCATGATGCAAATACAATATATGCTAATTTTCACAATATATTTAATATACCCTAAATATCTTTTTTTCCAAAAAAAATTTGGCAATCACATTATTCAAACTCAAGAAATTTTCAATTCACTTAACGAAAATTTAGTATAAATACTATATATACTAATTCACAAACATATACTAAGGTCCATGAAAATAAATTTTATAAAACTCTTGAATTCAAGTTTTTTCATTTTCTTTATATTTAAAAATAATGATAAAAAAATGTTCAAGAAAAAAATAATAATATAAAATGTATGCAATATAATAATCATTTTAAAATCGCACTATATGATATCAAATACATTAACAAAATAGAGAGAAAATCTTTTTTAAAAAAATTGTACGTACAGAACTATTCAAATTCAAGAAATTTCCAAATCAGTTAGACAAAAAATTTGTACAAATACCATATATAATTATATACGGGTGTTTGGAAAAGCTTACAAACTCTTGAAAACAGCTTATAAACTGTTTCAGAGTTGGTAAGCTCTTTAAGTTTGTTTGACAATTTTTTTTGTCAAACATGTTATAAGCTGCCAAATAATCTGTTTGATATAAGTTGTTTTTAAAAAGGTAAGTTCAGCCCTAATTTTTTTTTAAAAATATCTTATTTTGATATTTTTTTCCTATATTATCCTTATATTTTTATTAAATTATCGCAACATTCTCTGTTCATTTTTTATACATAGTTTATCAATTTTTTTTCTAAATTAAAAATAAAAAATTTTATTTTTAAATATATGTTTAATATTTATGATAAATTTAAAAATATTTTTTTAAAACTAAAAAATTTAACCATTAAAATATTCAAATTTTCATATATTTAAAAAGTAACGATATAAAATGTATGCGTTATTATAATTTTTTTATATCCACTATATATTTTAAAAATAAATCCAGTATACGTATGTATATACTGTATACAAAAATAACTTTAAAAAAATTGTTTTCTTACATGGATCATCTGGCCACAGAATCGCCAACTCATTCCAACAATTGCCCGTCAAACGATAGTAGGAATTGAGAACGAACGATGCTGCCCAGCCTACGTTACCGGCCGCATAGCACCCACCTCCAGGCTTAATCGGTCCACAATCGACAATTGTAGAACATGCGAAATTCATAAATTTCAACACATCACCTTTTTGATCAGGGCCAAATTCGTACACAATGCACCAATATTTTTGTGGCTGAAATAAAAATTTAAATAAATATTATTATTACCACCATAAACTGATTATATATATATATATATATATATATATATATATATATATATATTAGTTTTGATATCACGCACCTAGGGTGCGGGGATCCACGTGCACCCATATTTAAAACAACTCCGATTGTAAATTTCTTCAAGATAGGGTCGTCTCGAAAATGTGAATTCAACGATATATCATATGATACAAATTTTAATATCGGTGGTCGAAAATGTGAAGATGGCCAAAAATTGCACATTTAACCTAATTTTTGGTCATCTTCAAATCTCCGACCACTGAGGTTGAAATATATATCATATGATATATATATCGTTGGATTCGTATTTTTAAAACAACCATACCATGAAAATTTCAAGATAATCGGAATTGTGTTTTGACATGGGTTGCACGTGGATCCCCCGTAGCCTAAGGTGCGTGAGATCAAAACTAATATATATACATACACACACATACCCACTATTTATATAAAGAAGCTAATAGTTAAAGTATAGAAAGAAATGAAATAAAAAAAAAGGGATTAATTTTGTTCATGTTTTTTGAGATAAGAAGAATCTTTTGGCATATCAACGAGTTTTTGGCTTTGGTGGATTCATAATAAACTGCCAATAAACAATAAAAACTTACTAGTTCATCGGCATAACATCTATGTCCAATCAAGGCGAAAAAGATCGAAACACAAAGCAAATAAAATTTTTTGTTAGTCATTTTTCTTACATGAGTGTGTTGTTAAAGAATAGCATGTCATATAGCAAAAAAAATTTATTTGTGAAATTAATGACACAGATCTTTTCAAATCCGTGAATCCGAAATATATAAATGATATTATATCTATGAATAACCATATTTACTATCACCATGAATATGTTTATAATATTGAAACAATTATATGAAAATATATTCGCGGATTATGCTTGATTACAATATCTTCAATAAATTTTTGCAATTAATTAATCTTTATTACAGAATCTTAATTTAGAAGAAAATCGATTTTCTGGTGAATCTGCGAAAATTAAATTATTTCTCGGGCAATGACAATTTTAACGAGAAAGAGGACAAAGACAAACAATTCGGTCTAATAGAAAACAAATTCAGACAATGAATCAGACATGAAATTGCATAACGAACATAAACATATAGCATCTATTCCAGTTCGATTACCTTCATGGACAACACAACTATGTTCAGATATATTCTCTCAAACACCAATGTAACCTCAGATGGTTGATGGGTAGCGATTCATTGTCCAAAGATTTCAAGTGTTCATCGGTGCCGATGTGCTAGAGTGACTTTTAATCAATCTTGATCAATAATTACTTCAAACATGAGATTCCAAAACAATCAAGAAATAATCAAGCATATAAAAAAAAAGGGCCATAGGTTTTGAATATTTGATCTTGCTGTCAATAAATAAATAAATAAATAAAATTTGATCTCGTTTTATTTTATTTTATTTTATTTTTCTATCTTTCAGTTCTATTTCATGAAGATATGATGGTATGTCATTTCTTAATTACATTTACACGGAGCCAAAATTTCATGCCACCATTTTTATCATTGTCACTCAAATTCATTTATTATTATTGGATTATGAAATTATTAAATATAAAATCCACAAAGGTGGATAAGTTTATGATCCAAAAATTATAATTAAATATGGTAAATAAGGGCATAACTCACCTTAGAAATTAAGAAACAACCATAAATAAGAGTGGTTGTTGGCAATATTTGTCTTAACTCATGGTTTTTATTTGTCGGACCACTATATATAATTTTACGCCAAGAATTCTATTTTTGCAATATGATAATATATATATACATATATATATATAATAACTGAATTTTCGCCATTTTTGGCAAAATTTTGCCAAAATCGTATTGCTAAAAACGAAAATAAAAAATTCCATAATTAAACCACGATATTCATTTAATTAAAAAATTGCATAAGATTTGTGTATTTTTTACACACACACACACAAAGACACACACACACATATATATACATACATACATATATATATATATATTAAAAATTCCATAATCTATGCATCTTTTTATATACATATATATACATTTACATTTTTTTTTCCAAAATAAATTGAAAATCATGAATAATTAAAAAAAATCCAAAGCTTCAAAAAATATTTAATATAGATGTAAACATATATATATATATATATATATATATATATATATAAAATTTCGTAAATAAAAATCACTAATTATTTCTCAGCACGTAATTAATTAAATATTATAAAATATAACAAAATATAAAACATTCCCGATCTTGATTACAAAATTAAATTCATATAATTAAAGATTTATTTGCACCAAATACTCCTGTGAAATATTGAAAATGCACATTTCTCCCCTGTGAAATTTTAATAGGCATCTTCAACCCTGTCCTTTTATAAAATTAGCACACATGCCCCTTTATATGAGAGATTGTTGCAAACGCGCCCCTCATGCGACTGAACAAACATTTTGATTTTTTTTGCACCAAATACCCCTGTGAAATATTAAAATTATATATTTGATTCTTGATTTAAATCTTTTCAATTCATAATATCCAATTATAAAATACTTATCAAACATTTATATTTTATTTTTATTTTTATATTTATATTTATATTTATATTTATATTTATATTTATATTTATATTTATTTTTATTTTTATTTTAAATTTATTATTATTAATTAATTTGTTTCAAAAAAATATTATTAATTTATCTTGATATCATTATTTTATTAAACATACTTCGTGCTTCAAATTTTTCCATTAAATATGCATTCATAATGTAAGGCCCGAAAATAGTCAATTAGTAATTATGGAATTTGAGAATTAAACTCCATATTATGGGCTAACATTGATTTGAGGAGTTATGAAAATGATAGATTTAATTTCCGAGCTGAAAATATTTAATTTGAGAATATGTGGATTTTGAGAATTAAATTCCGAGAATTCTTAAATTAAAAGAATAAATATTCGATTTGAATATTTATGGAATTGAAGATTTAATTCCATGTTTCGGAAATTAAAGAAGATGAATTTTGAAGATTTAACCTGATCAGGGAGTGATTTGCAATTATCGACGTTGAAGGGCTAAATTGCAAATAGCCAGGATTATTTAATTAATCCGAATTTAATTTACTTTTAATCCGAGTATATTTAATTTGGGAATATTTAGAGTTTTGATTTAAATTCTAATATTCTTAAATTATTTTGAATTGAAATTGAATTAAAACGACGGCCGAGGACTGCAATTAATGAAAACTTCAGGGACTAAATTGCAATTTATGCAATAGCTATCTGATTTTAAGCATAATTATCAGAATGAAACGTGTTATGTTCAGAATAGAATCAGGAATTTGAGAACAGAGGTCGAAACCTCTCCCTTTTTCTTTTGATTTTGATTTCTTCAAATCGCCGTAACTTTTGATCCGTTCGTCCGATTTCGATTCCGAAAGATGTTCTGGAATCCTTGCGACGAGTAATTAGATTTGATGTAAGTTTCTGAGTACTTTAAGTATGTTTTGTAGAACGAAATTGGCAGAGATCAGTACATGAGCATATGATCTTGTTCTTGACGTGTTGTTTAGTTTATATTCGAAACCGGATTGAAGATTTAGTTTTGAATGAATCGTATGGATTCTCCAGCATGTATTATCGAAATTTTAGCTGCTGGTATGTGGTTATTTGTCTGGTTTATGATCACATATGCTGATATGAGATTGAATTCGAAGTCGATATTTCGTCGGTTACCGATTTTCAGTCGTTATGCCGTCGATTGATGTTTTGAAACCGTTGTTGATAGTCTATGATTGAGCCAATGATCTGAAGATCATATAATGATTTTGTTAGAAGATAATCTTTACATTTCAAACATGTTATGAGCTCAATCAACTCAAGAGATCGAATTTTGAACCGAGGAAGTTTGCTTACGGTTTTGGATGAGTTGTTTGATAATAGATGGATGTTTTGATAGCTGATAATTGAACTGAGATGTTCATTGAAATGTTGCTGATGTTAGCATCTTTATTCTTCAATTTCAGATTATTGTGAAGTCTTATTGACTCGAGAACGGGACTTCGTTGAAGGAAGAAGAAGTGAAGGTTTGGAAATGAATGGATTGAAGATGTATTGATATTTTGATAAAATTCTGATATGATAGAATTGATCAAAGTTTGATATATTTGTTTTGATGATTATGTTCAGAGTTGAAGCATTCAGAACAAACGAAATACGAAGGTAAAAGTGGACTATTATTTGATTGGGAATACAACTCGAGATGGTTTGTATCGAGTTCCCTTAAATCACATACTTGTTTGATTATTTGCTCTTATGTGTTTTACTTTGAGTTATTGAATAAGTGTTGATATAATGAATGCTTTGATGATGATATATTGCATTCATCTTGAAGACTTATTCCTTGATTTTGAAATGAACGGAAACGTTCGAATAGACGATTTGAGGAATCGTATATGTATGGCCTGGGTGGTTGTTTTAGCCTAGCGTCTGATTTGCATATATGATTGCTTCAAAGTCTAGAGAAGAAAGATAAGTAACCCCACCTCGAGCGGGAGAGTCGGTGGATTAGTTATGATATCTACTTCTCGGGATCCCAACCGACGAATGAAGAGATGAACCTTGTTTTTAAAACATGCATTGTATTACTTTTATATCATGATCTTGATATATGTTTGATATGCATGTTTAGTTGCTTTTACTGGGAAATATATTTCTCACCGGAGTTATCCGGCTATTGTTATGTTGTATGTGTCATGGCAATAGGAGGAAATGGAGCAGAACAAAGGCAATCTTGAAGAACAAGGGTTGAAGAGATATAGCATGATGATCCGAGTTAGATGGTTGAGAGAGCTGTCATGATGTAGAGTTGAGCTTTAAACATGATCTTGTTATAGCTACTGGTTTCACAACTTGTAGATGATCTAGTTGTTATCTTGTTGTTGTATTTAGGATTTGATACATGTTTAAATCCTTTGAAACAACATGGTGTAGCTTGATCTTGAATGAATAACATTGCTTTTTGCATGATTATGAGCCCTTATGGTTATGTTTTAAGGCTTTGTTATGATCCATTTCTAGTAATGAGATCATGTTAGAATGCATGATAGCTTATGATATTGAAGAAGGCTTTGCATGAACTTATATTAGATGATAATTGCATGATAGAACCTATTTGACAGCAGCTGAGCCCCTTCATTTTTTCTGGTGCAGTGGCTGGCGCATGGGCGAGCAAGTACTCGCGCGCGCGCGAGCCAGCTCTTGAGACCTCGGTCTCATTGGCCGGCGCACGCGCGAGGGGTGACGCCCGCGCGTGCGCAGGGCAATCTTTTAAATTTTTTTTTTTTTTTTTTTACTCTTTTGTTTAGACATTGTTTCTTGTCTAATATTGGAATTTGATTAAATGAGAGATTAGAACTCGGGTCGTCACACATAAACAAGGATTTAAATATGTAAAAGTACCAAAATATTAAACTAATTAAAATGATAAGTTCAAGCATATTACTTTTTCGATTTAGGACTATATAGTATTGAATCAAAATCTAAATTTTTGAAAAGATGCATTGCACAATTTGCAATAAATAATAAAAAATAAAATGATTATATAATGATAAAATTACTATTTATTCTATATTTAATGGAATAAAATAATATTTTTAGTTAAATAACTATTAAAATATTAGTTGTTTTATCTTAGTATTAGTTATAAAAAAAATATATTTTAATAGTAAAATTTTATCATTATATAACTACTTAATTTTTTTATTATTTACTGCAAATTGTGCAATACATATTCTTGAAAAATTTAGATTTTGGTTCAAACATATATAGTCTTAAATTGAAAAGGTAATATGCATGATCTTATCATGTTGATTCAATATTTTGGTACATTTAGGTATTTAAATCTTTGTTTAGGAATGCATGCTTAATGGAGAAATTAGAAACATGAAGTGATTTAATAAAATAATGATATCAGTATAAAGTAATAATATTTTTTAGAAACAAATTAATTAATAATAATAAATTTAAAATAAAAATATAAATTCATAAAATATAAATATTTAATAAATATTTTATAATTGCATACTTTATTTGATTCGCATCTGTAAATCTGTAATTAAAATCTATACAAAATCACTACCGTAATTAAAACTATACAAAATCACTAATAACTTTTCGGCCCGTTCTTAATTATTACAAAATCTAAAAATAGCAAAAATATAGAACATTCCATAATATTTGCATCTATATATATAATTAAACATTCCATAATTTGTTGCATATATATATACATATAGAGAGTTACTTTCAGCTGCCCACCTATCATGCTCACTACTATGCCCACCAATGATGTGGCACTATTTTATTGGATGTGATAAATTATAGGTCCAATAGAATAATGTCACATTATTGGTGGGCATGATAGGTGGGCAGCTGAAAAAAACTATATATATATATATCCAATCATATTAAAATTACACAATATTATTTACATTATTAACTGATTTCGGCATTCCTTGATAATATTTTCTTTCAAAAAAATTTAAAAATCATAAATAAAAATTTAAAATAAAATCTAACCTAAGATCCAAAAAATGGAAATTTGAGGACAAAACCGGAAAAAATATTGATTTAATAAAATCATACTTTTACAAATTATTAAATCGATTATTTTATATTTGGAATATTTTGATTAGGGAGAAATATTTACAAAACATTAAAATCCAAACTTAATCACAATATTATGTAATTAAAACTTAAATAATATTTGCATTTTTAATTTCGTATAAAAAACCATACAAAATAACAACCATAATAAAAATTATACAAAATCACCATCTATAATTCCGTAATTAAAAGCATACAAAATCACTACCGTAATTAAAACTATACAAAATACTAATTCTTGGTCCATTCTTAAATACAACAAAATCTAAAAATTTAAAAAATTATTGAACATTTTCAATATTGAATTGAGCACAATTATTGTGCAAATATAATTATATTTTCAGCTTCACTCGATACGCACCAAATGACACGTTTGTTCAAAGTTATTCATAAAATAAATATTTCAGATTAGCATTCATTGTTATGATTTACGTGCATATAAAAGTGATGAAAATCCTAGTTCCTACAATGGAATGCATATTTCAAGATGTTGAGGTATAAAAAAATGTTGTGATTTATATTCATCTTCTATTTGAATTCGATTTTTTTAATCGCAAACCTTTCGCAAATTGATGAGCACAATTATTGTGCAAATATAATTATATTTTCAGCTTCACTCGATACGCACCAAATGACACATTTGTTCAAAGTTATTCGTAAAATAAATATTTCAGATTAGCATTCATTGTTACGATTTACCTCCATATAAAAGTGATGAAAATCCTAGTTCCTACAATGAAATGCATATTCCAAGATGTTGAGGTATAAAAAAATTTTGTGATTTATATTCATCTTCTATTTGAATTCGATGTTTTTAATCGCAAACCTTTCGCAAATTGAGGTCATTTGTTATTATTTTTCTCTCTTTCAGGGAACACGCGTACATGTAACCATAAAATATGATGTTATTGACAAAATGAGGTCAATACCCAATGAAAGACGTCTTTATGTCATCAAAAACATGATCGTTGTACAAAATACAATAAAAATAAAAACCACCTTGAATATATACAAAATTAATCTCATTAACAAACAAATGTGTGTGAATAGAAGATCATAATTTTTCATCAAATTATTTGAATTCAAGAATTTCAAATATTTGACTAGCACAAAAATCATCGATGAAAATAAATTTTTGGTATATTTAATTTTTGAAGTTTCGTGAGTTTAAATTATGTTAGCATTTTATTATTAAATATTAATGTGTTTATTGATCATATGATTTTTTTCTAGATGTGATTGACGTAATGATTTCAAGAGACAACTCTAAAAACAGAGAAATCAATGGACGTCCTACAAAGCTAATTGATTTTGTCATTGAAGATTTAGAGTAAAAAATTGTATTTACAAGATAACATTTGTTTGGCGATAATAAACTTTAATGTAGATATATTTCATGTATATTTATAATTTTTTAGGCAAAACAAGTTATCATGCACTTTGTGAGAAAATTTCGTAGATGAAATAATGACGTTTTTAATACAATTGGCGATGAGCCGGTGATTGTGTTTCTTGAACAATTGTGTCGTGCAAGAAAATATAAAGGTAAAGTAGGTGTTTCAAATATATTTTATATAACCAAATTGATATTAAATGGTGAATAAGAAAAAATTCTGGAATTTTAAAAGAGGTGATATTACTCTTATATTACTTCATTTTGTTTAAAATTCTAATAAATTTTGAAAGAACGTGCATATCACGTTTCTTTATCTTTTAGATTTTGACTTTTCTTGACATATGTTTAAATTGTTTTTTTATTTATCTTATCATGTGAATAACTTATCTCTTGTTTAAAGATATGAGTTATATCTTAACAAATCCATTGATCAAATATTTTATCCTAACAACTTGCAGTGTTTGAATATTGAAGTAGGATTTCCTAAAAGGATTGAAGATCTATTTAAGAGGAAGATTCTGCTCAACAAATGTAGAGGGCAGAGGAGAGAACGTAGAGTGCAGAAAATAAAATCTAATTACTGCAGAAATTCAAAAGTTGAAGCTTGAAGATCTGAAGAATTTCTGAAGTACTCCTTGCCATTACACATTGTTGTCGAGTAGTGTTGGAAACACTGAAAAACACGCGAGTGAAGTGTTGTTCTGAAAGTGGTTCCTTGGGCTTTGTTTTTCAGCACATGTGTTTAAAACTTCTTATTGGTTTTTCTATTCTAGTTCTTACTAGTTTTTAGGAAGTTATTTATTTTCTTACCTAGTTGAGAAAAGTAGGTGTTCATATATGTTCACTAGTTGGTTTTTGTAAACTGGTTTGTTTTTCTAGTAATTGTTTTGCCCTGAGGCACCGCACAAGTATTACTTACTTGTGCATAAATATCTGTGTTATTTATTTTAAAGTTTAATTATTCCGGTGCGTGTGTTTTCTTGAATTGTTGACCACACTAAGATATAACAATTACTCTGAAATTTGTTCCTGGTATTTCTGTAATCCATACTGTTAAAACCCTTACAAATTTATTTTGGTAATTTACAAAAATCAGTGTCTCTTTGGATTTAGGATCACCTCAAAGAATTCATTCAACACAATCTTATTTCCATCTGCCCGAAGTTTTATCAAGGAATTTAGCAATTCAAAGGATATTTTCAGGATTATAGAACAATTGTCTGAAAAAGATGAGGGACTCTTTAAATGATCAGATTAGTGATTTGAGTGACAATGTAAATTGTAAACACACTATTACCAAATTAAGTTCCAACACAATTCGATGTGTGTAAATATATCTATATGCCTATACATGCTTGAAATCGAAAACGATCTAGGCTGGAACAACCACATAAATGGTTTGAATTATTTTAATTATTTGTAATTTGTTATCTACATGCGAGTATAAAATAATTAATTCTTTTTCAAGTTGTTATACAATCATCTCGGTGAATGCGATTCTACTACGAAGGTTTGACAATCATAGCTATGGAGACTCTACCACGGAGGTTATGATAAACTATATATTCTTCGGTCAGCTGATCTCCTAAACGAACTAGTTGATCGCTAGTTTTTTTGACATTTTTTAAAATTATTTCATTGATTTATGTATGGTTTATGAGTTTTGAATTATATATATTATACGTACGTTTTATGCATGATTGATTTATTTTGAAATGTTTATGTTATTTATAATGATTTATGTGAGGTTTCTGATTTATTAATTTTAAAAATATTTATATTATTTATAATAATTTATGCACGATTTTTTAATAAAAAAATTATCAAACCTAATTCGCAAGCCTTGGTGGCCCGACTCACCTCGTCTCATTTATTGATGGGCCAAAACAAAACGGCACGGTCGATTCGTTTGACATTAACTATATCAAATAAGGTATTTAATTTTATTTTTTATACGAGATAACTTCAATTACAATAATTTGAGTTGATCCAAATACTTTGGGTGTGTAACGTTAGACATTAAATTATGTTAAAGTTTTTTTAAAAAAACATTTGAAAAAATATCATCATTAGGCTACATTCAAAGCTACTCACTCTACAATAATTAGCAAAAATTTCTATTTTTGAGCGATGCTCCAAAAAATCAATTATTTCCAACTTCGAGAGCAATTAGAGTGTCAAGGGAAACTTGGGCGGTTTTTAACTTTTGTTGTAGGTCTTCCCATAACAGAGTAATAGCCAGAAAAAAAGTTGAATATAATTCAAGCTATCATTCGGATAAGCTTCCAATTATCGACCCAAAATCTTTTGGTATTATGGAATCTACATGAAAAGATAGGGCTTTTTGTTTCCATCACAAATTTCCGGGGGTCAATTGTTTGAAAAGTTTTTTATGGGCCAAATAGATAATAATAGTTATTTCTTTTGGTAAGCTTTATATCTAAGATTAATAAAATAAACAATAGATGAAGAATTAGAAATTTATCTTTAGGGTGATTTATAATATATAGGTAGTACAGAAAAAGAGAGATATGTACAATAAATTATAAAGTGGGAAAGGAAATCCTCTCAATAATAATAGCAAAGGTAATTAAGAACTTTGTTGAGTGGGTTCCAAGAATTGAATGACACGATTTATTTCTTCGCCAGCAGATCTAGTTGGGATAGCCCAATTAAACATAAGCATGGACTATCAAACAATAGGCCGACATATTAAAGATTGGGCCTCGAAGGGATTTTTAGAAAATGAAGAGGTGGCCCCAGAACATCTAATATTATGTTTTCCCGATTGTCCCATATTCGCGCACGAGTGGCTAGTTATACTTGGGGAAAATTATTTTAAAATCACTAAATCCAAATATTTCTTTCTTTAAATTTCCTGCTCCCCAAATTCTTAGTTTCCACTCTTTAGTGGTTTCCTTCGTTTTGATTTAATAATTATGCAATTAGCAACTAATCTTTTGTACGTGGCATTGTTACGCATATCGAATCAGTCAAATCTATGAAGAACTAATGGTTACGCAAAGTGTTACGATATCCCACATTGAAATATTAAATTAATAAAGAGTTAGTTATAAACTCATGAGACAACCCCAACCAATAGGCAAGCCTTTTGGGATGGACACCTCATGGGTTTATAACCTAACATTTGGTGCTCTCGTTGAGAGTCGGCGTAGCGGAAGGGGCGACCTAGGAAAGGGCTACGACAAAAAAGAAAGGTGAGTGAAAACCGTCTAGAGTGGGCCACCGTGCGGAAGGGGCGACCTAGGAAAGGGCTACCACAAAAAAGAAAGGTGAGTGAAAGCCGCCTAGAGTAGGCCGCCGCGGACATCGGCTTCTCAAGGGGTCGGCAATGTTACGATATCCCACATTGAAATATTAAACTAATAAAGAGTTAGTTATAAACTCATGAGGCAACCCCACCCAATAGGCAAGCCTTTTGGGATGGACACCTCATGGGTTTATAACCTAACACAAAGTTTTCAGCCGATATACTTTGTATTTAATGTTAAACATGCTTCTCTAAAATGAATTAATTAATCTTATAAAATTAAGTTATGATATTTTTGCATTATATCGTGATATTTGCATTCAATTAATTATAAATTTGATTAATTAAAATTTTGAATTGAAATTTGTACATGATATTTTGAAATGATTATATAATATAAATTAAAATTTTGAATTGAATTTTCTAGTGTAAAAACTAATGTACATATTTAATCTCAACGTAACATCACTTTAATTTTATTGTAGGTATAGTTGTGGAGCGTTTGTGGTACTTTCGTGTGAATATAAAGATATATGATAAATATATACAACAAAGATATAATAGTGGAGTAAAATGTGGTACTATTATTTTAAAATGACGAAACATTGAAAAATTCAATTTAAAAAAATCTTATTACTAACAAGGATAAATACTTGAGCAATCGTCCTGATTTGTTGTGCTTACAGTCGAGGAACGCTCAGACTAGCAAAGAGATATCAAAACTTGGATCTGAACTGTAGGCTCTCAAGGTCTACTGGAGCCATATTTGAATGAAAATATGAACCTAATCTTTCTTGCACGTTTGAATTTATGTACATTGGTATACTTACTGGGACTGATAGAGTTTCGAATGCACGTGTTTGAACTTTGTTCTTGCGGACTATGCTTCACTAACTTGCAGAGTGAAGAAAATTTTTTGAGGTACATATTATGCAGGTGTTATGTATCATGTACATCAAATAAGTTACTTATTGTGAATTATGAGTCCGTCCACGGTCATTTTAACATCTACATTTGTTTTGGCAGATATGGATCATCACAAAAATGTTTCAGCTGAATGCACAACTAAGGTTGGTTTGTAACATTTTTACTCCGATGGTTTTATTTGGCTTCAAATGAATACATTCCCCCAAATCTACTCTTTTTATAATCTATTTGGTTGTTTTTTTCTTTTCTGCAGTAAATTCATTTGCCCTGCACAAAATTTAAGGCCAATTTTATGCTTTGTAGTGTTACAGAAATATTTAATACGATAATATATTGTGAAAATAGATTGATTAACTTGATACTCTATGAACAATGTGTGAATTAAAATATAGTTTCAGCTTAGTTATGGTACATCTTAGTTTGCATTAATTACCAGATTCCATTTTCAATGCTTAGAACACGAAGCTGCTGCCTATTTATAGGCAAAGAAAACGCGTGGAATTGAATGTGAATTCGGTAGATTTCAACATAACCTATGTGTAATACCCCAATGATAGATTTAATGTCTCATGATTTGTCACGTCAACAATATATAATTAATTACGCATATGTGTAAAAATACGAACCATTGGATGCATGATTTGGGTATTACCCATATGCTAGGATCTATGTACCTGCGAATTCATTTTCCCAACCAAGAACTCTCATCTGTCTTGGTCCGTATCTTCCAACCACCATATTTAATATATACCAACATTTTTGAGTCTATCTTTACTTCACCACGATGATACAATAGGTTGTACGTAAAGGATGCCAGAGTTTTAGAAGAAGGGTTTTTCTGCCCGCATTTTCATAAAGATAATTTAGAGAAAGAAAGTGAAATTCTTTAGATGAGCGCTGAAAGCTAGCAGCTGTAAGTGGTTTCATTCGATGTTTAACATGTTAATCTCTGTGTGGTTTTATCAGATGTTGATATACCTTTCTAGTCTTCTAGAGAGCACTAAAAAATTTATATGCCTTAGCTACTGTATTTCTGCAGTCAGATAGCTAGAAGACCAAATTGCATAGGTGAGATATTTACCATTCAATACTTGAATGCACATGTATTTTCATTTGGATATCATAATGCCTAAAACTGTGTGGGTTATTCTACTTCTCTAACAAACAACAGTGACCTGCATTTTGTTTCAATGTTTGTCATTAGATAATAAACCCATGTGCTTTCACCATCTCATGAAGATTAAATTTCTTTCATGGTTAATGGCGCACTAAGTTGATGATTAGCAGGACCTTTGGATTGCATTGGTAGATTTTGGTAAGTTGATCTGGGAAGAGAAGAGTGCTGAGACCGGCCGATGATCAGAAAACTTTCTTTCACTGCAGAAATAAGAAAGTTGCCTCACCCCTATCACTGTCACACCTGTAGATGTGGATCGTTAAAATTACTAAACAACAAATTGCACAGCTTTCCCAAGCTATTCTCAGAACACCGTGTCTGTACAAGTGTGACGACCCGGTTCTAATCTCTTGAATCAATCAATAATCTATGAAACATAAGTTTAGACCAAGCATCAAAGCCTAAACCAAAAGAATCAAAAAAAAAAAATTTTAAAAAAAAATGGATTGCCCTGCGCACGCGCGGGCATCACCCCTCGCGCGCGCGCAGGCCAATGAGCCCGAGGCCCCCTGGCTTGGCCCGCGCGCGCGCGAGCAGTAGCTCGCCCGTGCGCAGGCCAATCGGCCAGAAACTTGGCTGCACTCTGCTGCTATTCAAATGCTGTCCTACCTCATCTATATCAACTCAACTCCATGCAAGAAACTCTAAACAAGTTCCAATAAGCATGAGGCAAGGTAAGTGAAGGTATTAGCAAAATCATAATCATATCTCATAGCAAAAGTAATACAACAAGATCAAGGGTGGTTCCATATTCAAGTATCAAACATTATAGACATAAACTCAAGTCTATCAAGTGTACAAATTCAACTCTAACATAGACTCAACTTGCAAAGTTAACTAGACAAGACTCAAATCTAGCAACTATACATCACAACTCTTGATCTTATCAAACAAGTGACAGCAACTCAACATCTATTCCGGATCATCACGCTAATCTCTCATTCTCCGTTCTTCAAGCTCGCTTCTGCCCGGTTCCACTCCCGCCTATTGCCATGACACATACAACACAACAATAGCCGGATAACTCCGGTGAGAAATATATTTCCCAGTAAAAGCAACTAAACATGCATATAAAACATATATCAAGATCATGATATAAATAAAGACAATGCATGTTTTAAACTAGGTTCACTAATCGAATTCTATCATTTCATCGGTTGGGATCCCGAGAAGAAGATATCATAGCTAACCACCGACTCTCCCAATCGAGGTGGGGCTACTTATCTTGCTTCTCTAGACTTGGAAGCCATCATATATGTAAATCAGACGCTAGGCTACAACAACCACCCAGGCCATACATATACAATCCCTCAAATCATCTAATCGAACGGTTCCGTTTATTTCAAAATCAAAGAACAAGTCTTTCAAGATGAATGCAATATATATCAATCTAACCACATTCATTAACATCAAGACTTATTCAACCATTCATAGGAAAACATATAAAAGCAAATAAGCAAATAAGTATGTGATTTAGGAAACTCGATACAAACCATCTCGAGTTATAATCCCATTCAAACCATAGTTCACTTTTACCTTTCAAATGTGAGGTTTCAAGGTGTCTTCTAGCTTGTTCTAGCTTGTCCAAATCTGTACCATACAACCCCCAAACCTATATCAAAAATCTGCTCAATCTTCAAACAAACTTCAAGGCAAAACTCTACCAACCTTGTGCTTTCTTCTATTGGTTTCAGAGGCGATGTTTTCAAGCTCGATGTGTCCTGTTTATACACTGAAAACATAGCATACAACCAAGGAAATATCATCTATGATACACCTCAATAGCAGCTCGAGCACAAGCTAGCAAAACATTGCAAATCAAGAGTTTGACGGCATATCGGTATAACTCGGCGATTCCGAACACATCTATAACATTTCTAACATTCATATCAGATGTGTAAGCTTCAAAACCAATATATCAGCAGGTATAGAGATCAAATCATAGCTGGAATAGCATAAGAACATAATCAATATTCATCCTTCAGTCCAAACTCGATAGAACAACAAGTACAAGCTCAACAACAACAATTCAATACAAGCTTCTGATGTCTGTCATTTTAGAATTACCAAACCTTGATGAACTAAGAGAAAACTTACATCAAATCGAAGGTTGTCTTGCAAGGATTCCAAAACATCTTTCGGAATCGAAAACGGATACCCGGAGATCAAGATATGTCAATTTGAAGATGAAGAAGAAGGCTTGGGATTTCTTTGTTCTTTCCTCTCGGTTCTTGCTCTGAAAATCTGATGGAATCATGTTCATAAGACACGTGCATACTGAGTAATAACTTACAAAATCTGATACCTTCAATAATAATTGCACTTTAGTCCCTCAACCATTCAAAAATTGCAATTTGGTCCTCAGCTTCTCATTTCATTCAATTTCAATCCTAAATAATTTAAGAATATTAGAATTTAAATCAAAACTCCAAATATTCCCAAATTAAATATTCTCGGATTAAAATGAAATAATTCCGGGCGTTACAATTCTCCCCCACTAAGACTCGATTTCGTCCTCGAAATCTTAGATATGAACATCAACAGATCATATAAGATATATCAGCTAACAGAAACTAAAGGAGACTCACATCAAGAAAATAAATCTGGAAATCTTTGTCGCATATCTGATTCAGTCTCCCAAGTAGCTTCTTCAATACCATGACAACTCCACTGAACTTTCACAAGCGGAATAGTCTTCGTCCGAAGTTGCTTTTCTTTACGATCAAGAATCTGAATAGGCTTTTTGAAATAACTCAAAGTCTCGTCGAGTTCAGCCTCATCAGATTGAAGCACATGAGATTCATCAGCAAGATATTTTCGAAGCATCGATACATGAAAGACATCATGTATTCCAGATAAAGATGGAGGTAAAGCCAATCGATAGGCGAGATTGCCTATTTTCTCCAGAATTTCATACGGACCAATATATCGTGGAGACAACTTCCCTCGCTTGCCAAATCTGACAGTGCCTCTGAACGGAGAAATCTTCAAAAATACACGATCCCCCTGTTCAAAAGACAAAGGTCGACGTCGAACATTGGCATACTTCGCTTGTCTGTCCTGAGCTGTCTTCATTCTCTTCTGAATAAGCTTCACTTGTTCAGTCATATCTCGAATCATGTCAGGTCCAGTATCAGGTACTTCAGAAATATCATCCCAGTACAGAGGAGACCGACACTTTCTTCCATACAGAGCTTCAAACGGAGCCATTCCAATACTCGATTGATAACTATTGTTGTACAAGAATTCACAAAGAGGTAATGAATCTTGCCAACTCCTGCCAAAATCAAGCACTACAGCTCTCAACATTTCTTCCAAAGTCTGAATGGTACGTTCAAACTGTCCGTCTGTCTGTGGATGATAAGCTGTGCTCAGATGTAGCTGAGTACCCAAAGCACTCTGTAAGCTATGCCAGAAATGAGATGTAAATCGAGGATCACGATCTGATACAATAGACTTCGGCACACCATGCAATCTGACAACTTCTCGGACATAAATCTCTGTCATCTGATCATGTCTATACGTCATACGATAAGGTATAAAACATGCTGATTTCGTCAATCTATCAATAATCACCCAGATAGCATCGTAACCTCTAGAAGATTGAGGTAATCTCGTCACGAAGTCCATGGAAATATGATCCCATTTCCATTCAGGCACTGATAAACTCTGTAACAAGCCAGGCGGTTTCTTCCTTTCAGCCTTTACCTGTTGGCAGTTAAGACATCGAGATACGAAATCAGTGATATCAGACTTCATAGGTTTCCACCAATATCGAGTCTTCAAATCATTATACATCTTCCTACCTCCAGGATGAATACTATAACGACTACAATGTGCCTCTTTCAGTAGTTGTTGTCTCACATCAGAAATATCAGGCACTACAAGGCGATTGTGAACATAAAGAAGATCATCTCGAACCCGGTATTAAGATACATGCCCTGATCGGACTTTCTCAATCGAATTCTGTATATTCTAATCAAGTTTCTGAGCATCTTTAATTTGCAACAATAATGCCGGTTCAATTTGAATTTGATAGAGTCGAAGAGGTTGATAATTCATATCAAATACCAATCCAGAAAAACAACAGTTTTCAATCAAATTTGATACACCAATCGTCGATAAGGACAAAGAACATACCTTTCGACTCAATGCATCAGCTGCTGCATTCGATTTTCCCGGATAGTACTTAATTTCACAATCAAAGTCTTTGAGCAAATCAAGCCACCTCCGCTGTCTCATATTCAATTCTGACTGAGAAAACAGATATTTCAGACTCTTGTGATCAGAATAGATCTCAAACTGCTCCCCATACAGATAATGTCGCCAAATCTTCAAAGCAAATACAATGGCGGCCAATTCAAGATCATGAATCGGATATCTTATTTCATGAGGATTCAACTGTCTCGAGGCATAAGCAATCACATGCCCTCGCTGCATCAAAACACATCCCAATCCTCGATGAGATGCATCACAATAAACAGTGAAACCACCAGTACCTGAAGGAATCTTCAAGACTGGTGCACTAGTCAATCGCTTCTTCAACTCAATAAAACTAGATTCACAAGCTTCAGACCAGACAAAAGGAGCATTCTTCTGAGTTAACTGAGTAATCGGCTTTGCAATACTGGAAAAATCTTTAATAAATCGACGATAGTACCCAGCCAAACCCATAAAACTAAGAATTTCAGGAACAGATGTAGGTCTAGACCAATTAATCACAGCCTCGACTTTACTTGGATCAACAGCAATACCATCTCCAGATATAATATGTCCAAGAAATACCACCTGTTTTAGCCAAAACTCACATTTTGACAATTTAGCATACAACTTCTCAGATCTCAGAGTCTTCAACACTGTTCTCAAATGCTCAGAATGATCAATCAAATTCTTCGAATATATCAGAATATCATCAATAAAAATAATCACGAAATCATCGAGATATTTCTGAAACACACGGTTCATCAAAGCCATAAATACAGCTGGAGCATTCGTCAGACCAAACGGCATAACTATAAACTCAAAATGGCCATAACTGGTTCTGAAAGCAGTTTTTGGAATATCAGAATCCCTAACTGTCAGCTGATGGTATCCAGATCTCAGATCGATCTTGGAATACACTGAAGAACCCTGCAACTGATCAAATAAATTATCAATACGAGGCAAAGGATATTTGTTCTTTACCGTTGCCTTGTTCAGTTGCCGGTAGTCGATGCACAATCTCATTGAACCGTCTTTCTTTCTGACAAACAATACTGGAGCTCCCCAAGGAGAAACACTTTGTCGAATGTATCCCTTGGCCAGTAAATCTTCCAAATGATCTTTCAACTCTTTCAATTCCACTGGTGCCATTCGATAAGGTGCTTTAGAGATCGGTGCAGTACCTAGCATCAGTTCTATGTTGAAATCAATCTCATGATACGGAGGTAATCTTGGAATCTCATCAGGGAAAACGTCCGCAAATTCACTAACAGCTTCATTGAAGCTTTGAGGTTCACTTTCCATCATGAAAGTGATGAAATCCGGACCAAAGGATTTCTCAATTCTAGCTCTCTTGCTACGTCTAGGTTCAACCTCATGGTTAACCTCTTGTTCCATTGTCTCGTGAGATCTTTTGGATGAACCTGGTTCTTCCTTAGATTTGCAAGGGAAGACGTTTTCAAAAAATGAAGCATTTCTTGATTCCATTATTGTATTCTTGTGAATGTCAGGTATTTGAGATTCATATATAATAAATCGATAAGCGCTGTTGTTGTGTGCATATCCAATGAAAATACAATCAACAGTTTTAGGTCCAATCTTGACCTTTTTCGGAGTAGGTACAACTACTTTAGCAAGACACCCCCACACTCGCAAATATTGATATGAAGGTGTTCTTCCTTTCCATAACTCATATGGACTTTTATCTTGCTTCTTTCGGGGTACCTTATTTAAAAGATAATTTGCTGTTAGTACAGCTTCCCCCCACATGTTTTGTGATAAACCAGAACTCAATAACAGTGCATTCATAATTTCTTTCAAAGTGCGATTTTTCCTCTCTGCAACACCATTTTGCTGAGGAGGATAAGGTGCAGTTCTTTCGTGCCTAATACCATGTTGAGAACAAAACTCAACAAAAGGTGATTCATAATCACCTCCACGATCACTTCTTAGCACATTAATTTTCTTATCAAGTTGGTTTTCAACTTCACTTTTATATTGGACAAATTTTTCAATAGCTTCATCTTTACTTTTAAGAAGATACACGTAACAATATTTTGTGCTATCATCAATATAAGTAATGAAGTATTTATTTCCACCACGTGTTTGCACTCCTTTTAAATCACATATGTCAGTATGAATTAAATCAAGGGGTCCATTATTTCTTTCAATGGATTTAAAAGATGATCTTGTTAATTTTTGCCTCAACACAAATTTCACATTTGTGGTTTTTATCAATATGAAATGTGGGTATGTTTTTCAAGTTAATTAATCTACGAATTGTATCATAATTAACATGTCCTAGTCTACCATGCCACAAATTGGAAGACTCGAGCAAATAAATAGAAGCATTCACTTTATTTATTTTCGGTTTAATAGCCATTACATTGAGCTTAAACAAGCCATTACAAACATAACCCTTTCCAACAAACATTCCACATTTGGACAAAAAAACCTTATCTGACTCAAAAACAATACGAAAACCATGCTTATTCAAAAGCGAACCAGACACCAAATTCTTTCGAATTTCTGGCACATACAACACATTGTTCAGAGTCAGCTCTTTTCCAAACATCATCTTTAAGATCACTTTTCCTTGTCCTTTGATATCAGAGGTAGCAGAATTGCCCATAAACAATTTTTCACCATTCTCTGATTCATCAAGAGTAGCAAATATGTCCTTGTCATAACAAACATGACGGGTGGCACCAGTGTCAATCCACCATTCTCTTGGATTTGATCCAACCATATTCACTTCAGAAATGACAGCACAGAGGTCCATGTTTGAAACCTCATTAGATATGTCCTCCAAGAGATTTGTCTCACGGTTTCTTTTCGGTTTCTTGCAGTCAGCAGACTTGTGGCCCGGACCGCCACAATTATAGCACTTACCAAGAAACTTCTTTTTGAACGTGTCTTTCTTTGGGCCCAACTTGGAGCCTCCACCAGCAAATCTCTTTGCCTTTGAATTTTTCTTCTGCTCAACAATATGAGCTTTAGCAGCAATTGGATAATACAATCATTTTTCAGAACTCTTGTTGTCTTCCTTGATACGAAGTCGAACAATGAGCTCTTCAACATTCATCTCCTTTCGTTTGTGCTTCAGATAATTTTTGAAATCATTCCAAGACGGAGGCAACTTCTCAATAATAGCTGCCACTTGGAAAGTTTCACTAAGCACCATTCCCTCCGCGTGTATCTCATGCAAGAGCACTTGTAGTTCTTGAACTTGATTGATCACTGATTTAGAGTCAATCATCTTATAGTCCAAGAATCTACCAACAATAAAATTTTTAGCCCCGGCATCTTCGGTTTTATATTTCCGATCCAAAGACTCCCATAACTCTCGGGCCGTCTTTTTCTCACTATACACGTTGTACAGTGAATCAGCCAAACCCTTCATTATATAATTTCTACACAAGAAATCTGAATGGTTCCATGCATCAACTGCACTAGTAGTCTACACATCTCCCTCAACAGATTTGGGGCATCCTCAGAGAGGAACTTTGCTAGATTCAAAGTCGTTAGGTATAACAACATCTTTTGTTGCCACCTCTTGAAATTCAAGCCTTCGAATTTCTCCGGCCTGTCAGCATGGCCTAGAGGCACCGTAGTAGCAGCAGGAAGAGTCATCCTTGTAGAATTTGAGTGAGTAAAATAAGCTTCCATAGTAAAGTTGATTCACGTAACGAAACGTCGAAGAAATCTGTTTTAAGTTTGTAGATCAAAACTAGTCACGTGAACCTTTTTCTTAAACCAAAAACCACTGTTAACATATAACAGACAACCGAGGCCTGTAAAATTACAGTTTCCTTAAAACAGATTCGTCCCCTCCCGAAAGTGCTCGGAGGATCATGACGGACGTCTGTTTCCCAGGATACAACGGTAGAACCCTGTAGTCACCTGGCACCAAGGTACTACTTTGGCGAACTGAATATATACCTTCATGGTATCACGTAGATGCTCAAAATTCAGGGAAGAAGAACGAATTTGAAAACAATCCGTAGAGCGAGAGCGGTAAAGGAGCTTAAGTATTAGAGAACAGAATCTCTACACACGTCAGAGCACAAGCATGTAGCAGCAAAATATCAGCATATGATTTGAGCAGAAGCACGCAGCAGCTGAAGCTTCTCA
Source organism: Henckelia pumila (assembly GCF_033568475.1). Classification (NCBI taxonomy): domain Eukaryota; kingdom Viridiplantae; phylum Streptophyta; class Magnoliopsida; order Lamiales; family Gesneriaceae; genus Henckelia; species Henckelia pumila. The sequence continues at coordinate 8,048,440 of NC_133121.1, read as the reverse complement.
GAACAAGTACTAGCAGAAGCTCGGGAAGTGAAGACGAAGCAGAAGCTCAGAAGCTGAGAGAGTGTGAAGTATTTGTTATCAGATGAAGGGAAACGAACTTCAAACATATAGGCTATTACATGCATGCACTGAAAACGAAAGCTCCAATAGCAGCCAGACAAGAAGCAATCATAGCAGCTGGTCATAATAAATGTCAAGGGCCAACCATTATTTTATTTCCCAACATCAAAACGTGTAGAATGAATGAGGAGGGTCCGAGCACATTAACTTCCATTCACTTTGTAAATTAGTCCAACAAAAGACACCAACTATCTTCTTGCTAGCTATTAAGCTTTACCTGCTAAATCCAATTTGCTTCCCGGATTGAATCCCTGTCGGATATTTTCCAGGAATGAATTTCTTTTTGTTTGCTAACACTCGGACTACTTTCAGAATCAGAAATTCTTTCATAATGATAATCCTCATTTTTAATGGGATGTATCATTGGGGTTGACCACGGACATCCATATTTATCGTTAAGAGCTTTGCCAATAAGTAGTAGATTCCAGTTTGTAGCGTCAGTCGGATCTTCCGCTCCAATAACAGTTTTAGCTGTTAGAGGCACGATTTCTTGAAATCTGCAGGATTAAGAATCTTGGTCTCATGAGACAAAACGACATTGAAAACATTTGTCGACAGTTTGATTTTCTGGTGCGTCCATGAGATTCAGCCATGCATTCATCCACATCTACAGCCAAACTTCCCGTAGGAGACCTTCCCGCTACATTCCAAGTACCGACCAAGACCCTGAAATACACAACGCAGTGCACCAATGAATAAGACATTATCGATTATAAAACAAAGACATATCTGGAGAGAAATCAGGACAAAGAAAGACAATATAATCATCCTATACATGCCTGAAATATCATTGAATTCAAATGTATCGGTTCTTCTCTTCCTGGAAAACAACCGTTCAATTATTCCATTTCTCTAGTTTTCGTCGAATTAGTCATTTCCCAAATCACCGAATGAAATAGTTAAAAGAACATGTATCTATATATTCCTTCTCCCTTCTCATAACTAATCACTCGTGCACGTATATGGGACAATCGGGAAGACATAATATTAAGATGTTCTTGTGCCACATCTTCATTTTCTAAAAGTGCCCGAAAAAGGCCCAATCTTTAATTTGTTGGCCTATTATTTGATAGTCCATGCTTATGTTAATTGGGCATGATTTCCTTTCCCACATCATAATTTATTGTACATATGTATCTTTTCATGTACTATCTATATATTATAAATCAGTCTAAAGATAAATTTCTAATTCTTCATCCATTGTTTATTTTATTAATCGTATAAAGCTTACTAAAAAATAACTAATATTATCTATTTGTCCCATAAAAAAATTATTTTCGAACAATTGACCCCCGGAAATTAGTGATGGAAACAAAAAGCCCTATCTGTTCATGTAGATCTCATGTGACCAAGTGTCGATAATTGGAAGCTTATCCGAACGATAGTTTGAATTATATTCAATCTTTTTTCTAGCTATTACACTGATATGGAGCATCGCTTAAAAAATAGAAATTCTTGCTAATTATTGTAGAGTGAGTAGCTCTGAATGTAGCCTATGATGATATTTTTCAACTTTTTCAAACAAAAAAAAAACTTTTTAACACAATCTAATGTCTAATGTTACACACCCAAAGTATTTGGATCGACTCAAATTATTATAATTGAAGTTATCTAATATAAAAAATAAAATTAAATATCTTATTTGATAGAGTTAATGTCAAATGAATCAACCGAGCCGTTCTGTTTTGGCCCATCAATAAATGGGACGAGGTGAGTGGGCCACCAAGGCTTGCTAGTTAGGTTTGATAATTTTAAAAAAAATCATCCATAAATTATTATAAATAATATAAATATTTTTGAAATCAATAAACCAGCAACCTCACATAAATCATTATAAATAACATAAATATTTCAAATTAAATCAATCATGCATAAAACATACATATAATATATATAATTCAAAACTCTTGAACCATACATTAATGAATGAAATAATTTTAAAAAAATGTCAAAAAACTAGTGAGTCGACTAGTCTGTCCTAAAGATTAGTCCATTCAACTTTTGTTTGTCTCGTTTTAGCAAATGTGTGGATAACAACAGGACTGGGAATATTTTCGAGACTTCGCTGGAAAAAGTTGGAGAAACTAACCCATGTGAGAGCAGGTATTGTGAAGCCCAAATGCTACAGTAGATAGGAGAACAAAAAGTTTTTTACCGATTTGCCCCTTAATCGTGATATTATTTAATTGAAGGTAGGGGTATTTTTGTCAGTTCATAACATACACACTTTTTTATCCATCAAATAAAAAACCTATCAAACATATTTAATTTTTATCATCATATATAATTATCTATACAACTTGGCAAAATAATCCACCACATACCATATCCTTTAGTTATCCTATCACAACTACCAAACGGGCCCTTAGAAGATTAGCTGACCCAAGAATAGTTTACATTAACCTCCGTGGTAGAGTTTACACCGCTACTCAAATCACTAATCTGATCATTTAAAGAGTCCCAACCACAAATTACTCCATTATTAAATGTATTATCATTTCAAAAATAGAATTCTTTGCTTAAAATTATATATATATATATATTGGTCCGACATATAAAACGCTAAGTTAGACAAATATTTCCAACAAACACTATTATTTATATATGGTTATTTCTTAAAGTCTAAGCCCTTATTTACCATATTGAATTATAATTTTTGGATCATAAACTTATCCACCTTTTTGGATTTCATATTTAATCATTTCATAATCCAATAGTAATAAATGAATTTGAGTGAGCATGATAAAATAGTGGCATGAAATATTGGCTCCGAGTAAATGTAGTTAAGAAATAACATAACATATATCATATCTTCATGACATAGAAAAGGTAGAAAAAACAATAAAAAAACGAGATCAATTTTTTTTTTGCAACAAGATCAAATATTAAAAACCTATATATACTAACTTACCAAAGAAATTTATTAGTTTCCTTAAGGAGACCGAAAAAAACCCTACTTACACGATTGTGGTCGCCTACGATGCAATGGATGGTGACAACTGACAAAGCTGATGAACAAAATTACCAGCCATCGATTTTTTTATTTATTTTAGTTGTATTATTTATTATTTGTATACTTTTTTATATATGATTTGTTTGCCGTATATATATTATGTCGATGCCAAGCCATTTGGAATTTTGAAGTGAATAAATAGGCATAGTTTTACTCCTAAAAAAAAAAGCATAGATTTAGTGAGAGAAGAGTCTACTAACATTGCGTTTTTTTTTAATAATTTGAACTCGAAGCTAACTTCCTTTGGGTTGAATTTGGGGTCGAATCCGTGAAATTTCATAACTATAATGTAAATACACTCTTGAATCTTTATGAAAACTTAAAAAATAAATAAATAAATAAATAAATAAATAAATAATAATAATAATAATAATAATAATAATAATAATAAAAGAAATTTATACACACGTACGTGCAATAAACACTGGTTTAAATCAAGCTACAATATAATTTTAAATATTTTTAGGGTACAAAAATCAAGGATTAATGGATACTGGAATTTACAGAAGTAAAAAAATTCACATTTAACTAGTCTTAGATTTGCAAATTTTTTTCAGAAAAAGCATCTAGATTAGTTTGATTTAGTAGCTTAGATCACAGAGAATAGTTATTTTGGGGATATTTCCCATCGGATATTCCCTATTCGAGAAGAAAGCTAGAAATGCTAGCAAGAAAAAACATCTAAATTAATTTGTTTAGAAGCTTAAATCACAGAGAAGAGTTATTTTTGGGATATTTCTCATCCCATGCATACTCCCTATGGCTATATATTTGAGAAAAAAAGCTAGAAATGTCAGGCATCTAAATTAATTTGTTTAGAAGTTTAAATCCCTATTTGGTTTAGTGATTTATGGAATCAGGCAGCTGGTGCGTAGTGTCAACTCTTTTTTAGAAATGCCAATGGACATGTTTGCAAACCACCAATCCACAATCTGCATCTTAAGGCTCCTAATTTCACTATATATACATGTTCCACGGCCTCCTAAAAAAACAAAGAAAGAAAGAAACCCACCACATGAAGTTTTCTGCAGCAATCTGGTTCGTGATAGCCTTTAACCCCTACTCTCATGAATCAGGCAGCTGGTGCTTACTACGCACTAGCATGCAGCAATCTGGCGATATCTCCTCCGTCGTTGCTCCAAAAATTATTCCGAGCGTAGTTCCGGAATCCTCGCGACGAGAGCTTTCTTTTGATAACAATTTTGTAAGCTTTTCTTGCACTTTTCAAAAACCCATTTCCGACCAGCCGCCGCCTTCGCCGCCCCTAGCCACCGTCCGACCGCCGCCTGAGCTAGGAGGAAGGTTGTACGAGTTGTTTAGACCTTTAATTCGAAGTCTTGAGGTATATTTCGAGTTAGGGTTTGAATTTGGGAATTTTTGGTTGAATTCGAATCCAAATAAATGATATATGATTATTTGTTGGTTGTAGGTGCTATATTTGAGCCAATTGGAGGTATAGATCGAATTTCCTATTTTTTTATGGAATTATTTTTGAAAATTCAGAATGTATATATATGGGATTTTTGAATTATTGTGTTGAATTATTGAATGTTTGGGTCTTGGAATACCTTAGAATTAATATATAATAATTCTGGAATTTTTGGGAATTTATCGGAATTTTTTAGAATATTAATTTGGATATTTTCGATCCTAGGATTGAATATTTAAATTGTTTGGAAGTTGAAATATATGTTAGAATTGATGGAAATGGTAATTGCCTCAGGTTTGGAGTAATTAGGATTGCACCAAGTTTGTAAGAATTACTCTGGTAATTATTTGGCAATTAATGTACGGATTGATCGCTATCTTACAGCCTTTATGAGGATATGTAAAATGTCTAATTGCTATTTGAGGTATTGACTTGTTTATATGTTTTATATGATGATTGTGATGAATGATGCATTGCATTCATATTGAGCCATTATTCTCTTATTCCTGATATTGTTATCCACTCTTTAATGAGTTGTTTAGAAATCTGATGCTAGCGTAAGGGTCACGCAGTTCTGCAGACTGTCCCCCTTGACGCGTACTGATGCAGGGTTGCGCAGTGTTTGAACTGTCCCCCTAGGACAGGTGGCCACATATTATCTATTGTTCTTTGGATCCAGATTTTGATATCCGTTGTTCCTTGGTACCATTCACTCGCATTGCATTAGTTGTTTTACATATCATTTATTTTGCTGTAATTTATTTGATCTTCGTACTGGGGTTTGACCACTGTCCCTCGGGACTGCTGTGGTTTTGTTGTTATTGCCATGGCAGGTAGTACAGGTGGTTCTGTTGCCTCTGGTGGTGCATCTTCCAGTGGAGCCCAGGGAGGGTATTGAGTCGTCGTGAGTTCCCATATATTATATATTATTATTGTTGTAACACGGTCGTTCTCCGGATTGAAAAAGAAAGTGATACCCGGTGCAGCGGAAGTTTTAAAATTTTATATGGAACGATTCCATATGGGTATCAAATTCCTACGATTAAAATTGATAATATAAAATTTAAACAATATAAATTTTACCTTAAAATCTCGAAACGAGATTATGGACACCAACAGATTAAACTGCTCTTGTTGTATATCCCAGGAACTGATGAACGAACAATTCTTCAATCAGGTCCACGAACAGAAGTTTAATCCCTCTGATAGACTGCACTAGAAAATCTATCAGAAGTTTCTGCGAAGAGATAGAACAGATATGATCTGCTAATTCAGACTGCAAATTCGAAATTCGCAGACTGAAAATTCTCTAAGACAGAGAGAGGGGGGGCGGCCGAAATTCCTAGACTGGAGGCTAGGGTTTTCGAAAATCTGAGTGTAAGTTGTGTGTAATTTCTGTACTGCAATAACTTATTTATAATGTGGGCTGCTAACAGCTTAGGGCCTATTAGTCCTAAGTTCAAGCCTGACAAGCAAAGCCCGCATGTTCAGAAATTAATATAAAATTCATCGTGACTCAGATTGATAAACCAATTTCACCAATGTGCACAGAAACCATTTCTGCATCTTTTAAAGTCAAGATAAATTTTTTGAATCCGAATTCAGTGGTTTCCAAAAATGTCCATCACTATGTCATTTTAGGAAATCTTACTCCCTCTACTCTTAAATAAGAAGTCTCACTTCTTTATTCACTAAATTTAACTCTTTAAATTTAATTATCTCAACGGGGATTAAAAATCCATTACTTGTGTGACCCTCAATGGTTCAGGGATACAGCTAGCCGTGGGCTCACAACTCCTTGTGACTCGGAACAACAATTTCCGACTTGCCCATCGAATCATGGTAAGAGCGCCTAGCAACATCGCCCCATGATTCCCTAGGTATCACTGATAGTGCCTGCAAGAACCAATAGATTTTGGTTAGCGTACAGTACGGTCCCTTCATCCATATATCCCGATCGAATCAACAACCATTGGTAAATCGAGAGTCGTTCGAGATTCGATAACTATGCAATGCATCTTGAAGATCAAATAGTGACATCGCATGTGCTACTAAGAAACCATTTCTTAAAAACACATCATGTACTCTGGCCAGAGATTCGTCACACTAATATCTCCTCAGATTGCATAGGATATCCACACTCGCAAGTATGTGATGAATCCTTGACAACAAAGCATCGACTCCTATATGTGTCGTAACTGTACCCAATCCCGATACCTGATGACCCCAATAGAGTCGGTAAACGATTCAAAGTACAGTACTAGCATATAGAGTCTCAATGATGTTTCAAGTAGTAAGGACTAATGGTGTACAACCAAAACCACGGACTTTATCCACTCGATAAGTGATAACCACTTGGAAAGTCCGGATAAGGTAGTTCGATCATTCATCGTATGAATATCCATTTGCATGCTTTGAACATCTCTATGTTCCATACCAATGAAACGTGGTACTCGGCATCGCAAATGCTAGTCTCAATCTTGAGCGATCCTTATCCTTATTAACGGACGGCTCAATCGACTAGGAACTGTTTAGAATATATAGTGACTATAAGATGTGTTTCATGATAGCCATCCCCATGTGCGACCACATCTTACATACACTATAGTATATTCAAGGTCTTCATCTAAACATCTTATAGTATGTCACAACATAATAATATAATAAAAGATAAAGTAAATGCCATTATAAAAGTATAAATTATATTAAACAAAAGATTGTTTATACATAGAGTCATAAAAGCCCTAAGCCACAAGTTGGCTCACCGGGCACCCACTCTTTCAATCTCCCACTTGCCCTAAAGCCAACTAGTCATACTACGTAGTCCCATTGCTTCGCGATGTTTGTCAAATAATGGTCCTGGAAAGGGCTTAGTAAGTGGATCAGCGATATTGTCTGCAGAGGCCACTCTCTCGACAGTGATGTCTCCTCTTTCCACGATCTCCCGGATGTTGTGGTATTTTCTCAGTACGTGTTTGGATCTTTGATGAGACCTTGGTTCCTTTGCCTGAGCAACGGCACCCGTGTTGTCACAGTACACCGGGATTGGACCAACAGCTTCAGGAATAACGCCCAACTCTTGGACGAAATTCCTTATCCAAACGGCCTCTTTAGCAGCAGCTGATGCCGCAATGTATTCTGCCTCAGTGGTGGAATCCGTTGTGGTGTCCTGCTTGGAACTCTTCCAAGAGACAGCACCGCCATTGAGCATGAACACAAATCCAGAGGTTGACTTCGAGTCATCCACGTCACTTTGGAAGCTAGAGTCGGTATAGCCTTCCAATTTCAGTTCTCTTCCTCCATAAACCATGAATACATTCTTAGTTCTTCTCAAGTACTTAAGAATATCCTTCACGGCTTTCCAATGCATTTGACCGGGATTGGCTTGATATCTGCTCGTGACACTCAGAGCAAATGCCACATCCGGTCTGGTGGATATCATCCCATACATGATACTACCTATGGCTGACGCATATGGTATATGTGTCATTTTCTCTATCTCTTCGTCAGTCTTGGGACACATAGACTTGGATAGAGAAACTCCATGACACATAGGTAGATGTCCTCTCTTGGACTCATCCATTGAAAACCTTTTCAATATAGTGTCGATGTAGGTTTCTTGAGTGAGTCCTATCATTCTCTTAGATCTATCTCTATAGATCTGTATCCCTAGAATATAGGATGCCTCACCCAAATCCTTCATCGAGAATCTACCTGATAACCATATCTTTGTTGACTGCAACATCCCTACATCATTCCCAATGAGTAGGATGTCATCAACATAAAGTACTAAGAATGTTACCGCATCCTTAACTACTTTCTTGTACACGCATGGTTCCTCCGGGTTCTTGATGAAACCAAAATCCTTTATTGTTTCATCAAATTTCTGGTTCCAACTTCTTGATGCTTGTTTTAGACCATAAATTGATCTCTGAAGCTTGCATACCTTATGCTCGCTTCCCATGGAGGTGAATCCTTCAGACTGCATCATATAGATTTATTCCTTAATGTTTCCATTAAGAAATGCAGTCTTCACATCCATTTGCCATATCTCATAGTCATACCATGCTGCTATGGCAATTAGGATTCTTATGGACTTGAACATTGCGACTGGTGAAAAGGTTTCATCATAGTCAACTCCTTGTCTTTGAGTATAACCTTTTGCAACCAATCGTGCCTTATAGGTCAACACCTTGCCATCAGGCCCAAGTTTTCTTTTGTAGATCCATTTGCACCCAATTGGAACAATTCCATCGGGAGGATCTACTAAAGACCAAACTTGGTTAGAATGCATCGAATCTATTTCCGATTGCATAGCTTCAAGCCATAAATTTGAATCTGCATCAGAAATTGCTTCCTTGAAGTTTTTTGGATCACATCCAATGTCAGGTTCACTTTGATCCCCTTCAAGAAGAAGACCATATCTAATAGGAGGCCTAGAAGTCCTCTCGGATCTCCTAGTAGTAGGCGTGTCTTGTGATGATTCTTGAGGTGTAGGATCGCTATTTTGTATCTCGGGTTCTTCTTGAATTTCTTCGAGTTCCATCATCTTGCCTTTCTTATCCAATAAGAACTCCTTCTCCAAGAAGGTGGCATTCCTTGAAACAAACACTTTTGTTTCATTAGGATGATAGAAATAATATCCGATTGAATTCTTCGGATACCCCACAAAATAACATAAGGAAGATCGACTATCCAACTTATCTCCCACTGTCTGCTTCACGTAAGCAGGACATCCCCAAATCCTCAAGTACGAATACTTAGGAGCTTTGCCATTCCATAACTCGTATGGTGTTTTATTTACTGCTTTAGTGTGGATGTTGTTTAACAACAATAGCGCCGTTTCAAGCGCGTAGCCCCAAAACGAAGGTGGGAGCTCAGTGAAGCTCATCATGGATTGAACCATGTCCAACAAAGTTCGATTGCGACGCTCCGAAACACCATTAAGCTAAGGTGTCATAGGAGGAGTCCACTGAGAGAGAATCCCATTCTCTTTTAGATAGTCCAAAAACTCGGTACTTAAGTATTCTCCACCTCGATCCGATCGAAGTGCCTTAATACTTTTACCTAGTTTATTTTCTACTTCAGCCTTGAATTCTTTGAACCTTTCAAATGCTTTAGACTTATATTTCATTAAATATAAATACCCATACCTAGAATGATCATCAGTAAAGGTAATGAAGTAGGTGTTGCCACATTTAGTACCAATCCTAAATGGACCGCAAACATCTGTATGGATCAAATCCAATAGATTTTGACTACGCTCATGTTTCCCTTTGAAAGGAGATTTAGTCATTTTTTCCTTTAGGCAGGACTCACAAGTAGGTAGAGAGTTAATATCAGACATATCAAACATGCCCTCTCCCACTAGCTTGTTCATCCTCCTTGAGGAAATATGACCTAGCCTAGCATGCCAAAGGTTTGCCGGGTTTTGACTATCGTCCTTCCTTTTAATTGTTGTTACCGGTTTATCAACATAATTAATTGGAACGTATTTTAATTTTAAGCTATATAGATCGTTTTCAAGTTGTCCATTTCCAATCAAACATTCATTCTTGTAAATATTGCAAATCCCATTTACAAAATTGCAAGAAAAACTATCTCTATCAAGCATAGAAATAGATATAATGTTTTTGACCAAATCTGGAACATATAAAACATCTCTCAAAAACAACTTAAAATTGTTCTGCAAAACTAAATAAATGTATCCTATAGCTTTGGCTTCGACTCTAGAACCATTCCCGAGCCTTAGCTGGGTCTCACTCATCCTTAGCTTATTACTTCTTGTCATCATTTGCAACTCATTGTAAATGTGAGATCTATATCTGGTATCCAATACTCAAGAAGTAGTATTAAGTAAAACATTTATTTCAATGTAAAACATACCCTTTGCAGTTCTCAACTGCTCGAGGTATTCCTTGCAGTTACGTTTCCAATGACCGGGTTTCTTGCAGTAATGGCAAACTTGTTTAGACTTGTCGAATTTTGCATGTAACATTTGGCCTTGAGATCATGGTCCAACCATTCCTCTAGTTCGGCTAACCTTTCGGCAGTTACATCAGCCGAGGCTGTTTTCGGAGAAACCTTTTCTAACACTTAGAAAATCTTTTCCGAACTCATGACAATCTTAACTTATGGAACCATCCTGTATAGATTGCGCCAGAAAATTTGTTTTGTTCGAGAATTGAAACATGTGGATTACGAATTCATTGTAATGAAATACTGAGATGAAACAGACAATAATCGATAATTTGTTTAATAATTTACTAAGACATAAAATATGGCGAATTTTATTTTATGAATCACATTCCCACTATTTTGACGATTTCACTACCCTCTAGTGAAAACGAGAAACATTTTCTTTAGTGGGAACATGGAGTCCAATTGACAAACTATGGTCCCGAATAATATCAGCCAACCATAATTTTCAAAAGGTAGAGCCCAATTGCTTCCAAAGCAACCTCCATGTTTTTACCTCATGTCCAATAAGGGCCCAATAATATGACGCCGTTTATTGTGACATGTCAAGATGACCCATCAATATTAAGTTGTGATGGACGGTCGCCATGTGGATCGCCCAATAATATGAGCCGATCCCATGGGAGTTCCACCCAACTTACAACATTTGTCGATCCAATGTATAGTTTTCTGACGAACGGGCCCCCCCCCCAATAATATGAGCCGGACCATATCCGCGGGTAGCATCTCATACATTGATCGTTGATGGAAGGTAGGAACATTTAAACAATATTTAAATTTCCTTTATTTATCTTGATATCAATTTTAAATCATATTTAAAATGAGGGATTTTAATTTTGAAAATTTGTCTCATCATTTAAAATTTGTATGCTTGCGGGATTCATACAATTTAGTCTAAACATGCATACAACGATAATATCATATATTATATTTTAGGATGATCGATTCCATTACTAATCGACCCGTGGTTGCCAATCACGAGTCTAAGTCCAATTCTAGGTGATATGCAAGTATGCAATGCAATCCTATTACATTGTGCTTCCAATTTACATTTCTTCAGTCTTTATCATTGCTTGCTGGTCCCACCTCCATCTTCAAAAACTCCCACTATTTCTAGTGAATTTACAATAAATTACTATGACAAATAAAGGGATACATTGTAGGGGTGGGAACGGGCCATAAACCAGACCCACTTTTATTACAAATGATAAAATCAAATTTGGGCCATAAACCAGGCCCATTAATAAACCCAACAATCAATAATAAAGTCAAATGTAAACAACCTAACATACACCTATAATATTGGTCATGGCAATCGATCATCCTTATCCAATAATATTTAATTCAAAAATTAATTTATTTGATATCATGCAATGGCAATAAATATAAATAGATAAAATCATATTTCATACATAAAATCTTATTTTATATATAAAATCATATTTTATCTAGTTTATCCATAAAATCATATTTTACATATAAAATCCAATTTTATACATAAAATCATATTTTATTATCAATTGTACCAAAATTAATAATTAAAGATTTAATTTATGGGATTAAATTTATAAATTTCCAAAATTCAAAATTTATCCAAAAATTAATTTTCTTAAAAATTTTGGGCTCAAACAATTTTGACCCATTGCCTCGTGGACCAACTGAAACAATTTTCAATCGGGCCAAAAACTGGGCCCAAAACCATTTTGGGCTAGAATTCATAATTCACGAAAAATTTAATTTTTAATAAAAAAAATTTCTGGGTAGCCCGGGACAATCCCGGGCTGCCCGCCCGTCGCTGGGCTGGACTCGTCCAGCCCAGCCGCTGGGCCGCTCCATGCGGCCCAGCTGCGCGGGCTAGGGCAACACTTGCCCTAGCTTGCGCTGGGCTGGTGCGTGCAGCCCATCTGCGCGCAGCGGGCAGCCCGAAAATATTTTTTTTTTCTTTTCCGTTTTATTTTTCTGAAAAATCGAGGCTTTGTACAATCGATAAAATTTTAATCGTAAAATTCGAGAACAGCCTGGCTCTGATACCACTGTTGTAACACGGTCGTTCTCCGGATTGAAAAAGAAAGTGATACCCGGTGCAACGGAAGTTTTAAAATTTTATATGGAACGATTCCATATGGGTATCAAATTCCTACGATTAAAATTGATAATATAAAATTTAAACAATATAAATTTTACCTTAAAATCTCGAAACGAGATTATGGACACCAACAGATTAAACTGCTCTTGTTGTATATCCCAGGAACTGATGAACGAACAATTCTTCAATCAGGTCCATGAACAGAAGTTTAATCCCTCTGATAGACTGCACTAGAAAGTCTATCAGAAGTTTCTGCGAAGAGATAGAACAGATATGATCTGCTAATTCAGACTGCAAATTCGAAATTCGCAGACTAAAAATTCTCTAAGACAGAGAGAGGGGGGGCGGCCGAAATTCCTAGACTGGAGGCTAGGGTTTTCAAAAATCTAAGTGTAAGTTGTGTGTAATTTTTGTACTGCAATAACTTATTTATAATGTGGGCTGCTAACAGCTTAGGGCCCATTAGTCCTAAGTTCAAGCCTGACAAGCAAAGCCCGCATGTTCAAAAATTAATATAAAATTCATCGTGACTCAGATTGATAAACCAATTTCACCAATGTGCACAGAAACCATTTCTGCATCTTTTAAAGTCAAGATAAATTTTCTGAATTCGAATTCAGTGGTTTCCAAAAATGTCCATCACTATGTCATTTTAGGAAATCTTACTCCCTCTACTCTTAAATAAGAAGTCCCACTTCTTTATTCACTAAATTTAACTCTTTAAATTTAATTATCTCAACGGGGATTAAAAATCCATTACTTGTGTGACCCTCAATGGTTCAGGGATACAGCTAGCCGTGGGCTCACAACTCCTTGTGACTCGGAACAACAATTTCCGACTTGCCCATCGAATCATGGTAAGAGCGCCTAGCAACATCGCCCCATGATTCCCTAGGTATCACTGATAGTGCCTGCAAGAACCAATAGATTTTGGTTAGCGTACAGTACGGTCCCTTCATCCATATATCCTGATCGAATCAACAACCATTGGTAAATCGAGAGTCGTTCGAGATTCGATAACTATGCAATGCATCTTGAAGATCAAATAGTGACATCGCATGTGCTACTAAGAAACCATTTCTTAAAAACACATCATGTACTCTGGCCAGAGATTCGTCACACTAATATCTCCTCAGATTGCATAGGATATCCACACTCGCAAGTATGTGATGAATCCTTGACAACAAAACATCGACTCCTATATGTGTCGTAACTGTACCCAATCCCGACACCTGATGACCCCAATAGAGTCGGTAAACGATTTAAAGTACAGTACTAGCATATAGAGTCTCAATGATGTTTCAAGTAGTAAGGACTAATGGTGTACAACCAAAACCGCGGACTTTATCCACTCGATAAGTGATAACCACTTGGAAAGTCCGGATAGGGTAGTTCGATCATTCATCGTATGAATATCCATTTGCATGCTTTGAACATCTCTATGTTCCATACCAATGAAACGTGGTACTCGGCATCGCAAATGCTAGTCTCAATCTTGAGCGATCCTTATCCTTATTAACGGACGGCTCAATCGACTAGGAACTGTTTAGAATATATAGTGACTATAAGATGTGTTTCATGATAGCCATCCCCATGTGCGACCACATCTTACATACACTATAGTATATTCAAGGTCTTCATCTAAACATCTTATAGTATGTCACAACATAATAATATGATAAAAGATAAAGTAAATGCCATTATAAAAGTGTAAATTATATTAAACAAAAGATTGTTTATACATAGAGTCATAAAAGCCCTTAGCCATAAGTTGGCTCACCGGGCACCCACTCTTTCAATTATTGGAGTCTTTCATTTGCCAAGGAGATGCCCCGTGTATCTGTATCGTTATTTTTACGACGTTTGGGATTTTCTTGTTGTTGTATTTAGCCTTGCCGGCTTGCATGTGATTAGTCCTAGCCAGTGCGGCTGTAGGTTTGTGTGTTGTCGAATTGGACACTATTTTCGAGTATTGTATTGTTGTATGAGTTTTTGATTTCCCTGGTATGTCCGATTTACGGGGAGGTCATGCCGAATTTTCGGTAGGCCCGAAAGAAAAATTTTAACTCGTTTTTGCTGTTTACATTAATTAATCCTGATTGCATGATCATTAAATACTAATTAGGAACGGGCCCTCACACTTCATGTGGTGGGTTTTTTTCTTTCTTTGTTTTTTAGGAGGCCGTGGAACGTGTATATATCCCAAAAATAACTTTTCTCTTTGATTTAAGCTACAAAACCAAATAAATCTTCTCTGTGATTTAAGCCAAAATGATTGATACAATTAAGGCAAAATTTGATACGTATCAAACTACTCTGTATTCCAAAATGGACAACTTAGCTGATCACGTAGCTACTCTTACTAAAACCATCCAAATTCAACTAGCACATAAATCAAGTGTGATGGTTGATGTTGTCGCTGTAAGTGTCAGCGGTAAATAAAAAGAGCTTACAACATTTATATCATCTAGTGGTGGAAGCTCTCTCAACAAGATTGAGTCTACGGTTGCCAAATCCTGCATCAGTTTTGAAGTTTTTTTGAAAAATAGCGAGTAAAGAAGGTAAAGTTCTTGCTTCATTCAATAAGGACTTTCAAGGGTACCTTATATGGCATCCCAACGATGAGTTTTGCTGCTAGATTTCCACCGATGAACAAACTTCAGCAATTTATTCAAAATTTGTTATGGTAGGCCCAATTAATCAAATACGACCCTGACAAGAGCCACTTGTCCGGGAAGTAGCATCGCCGCCATATTGTACTTCATGCATGTGAATTTCATCTCTTTTATTGCAGCATTGCAGGTGATATTGATAATGGCATGGGCATCGTTATCTGAAATGCTGGTGTGCGTAGTACGCACCAGCCTAATTCAGAGTACGGGAAAAACGCTATGAGGAACCAGATGGGGAGAAACTTCATGTTTAGTGTTTCTTTCTTTTTTTTTTTTGAGGAAGGTGGAACGTGTATAGTGAATGAGATTAGGAGCCTTCAGTACTTCATGCGGATGGTGGTTATGATTGCAAACGTGCTCCACATTCCACAGTTTCGATCGACTACATTTACAAACAAGAAGAAGTCGGATATTCTTGACTATCAAATGCCATTAGTAAATCTAATGCCATCCAGCAACATGCAGTAAGGGGATTTCAAGCTAAGCATGTGTCGAAACAGGCAATTGAAGTGAACAAGAAAAACAAGAAAATACATCATGCCATATAAAATAATGTTAGATTCTGAACCTTCAAGTCCACCTTTCCAAACTGTATTTGTGTATACCAGGCCAGGTCAGCATAAGCTGATAATTTGAGTTCTCTCGAAGGGTAAAAAGTGGACGTTTGTTCATGTCTTCACCCAGGGGGAATGGAGTGTTAACTTCTCCAATATCAGAGGATATGATACCAATAGAGTGGAATTGAACTATCGGCTCCATTTGACCTGAAAGAACAGACAAGTTTTTGAGCCTTCAGTAACTGACGTGGATCGATCAATGATAAACCAAGTTACTCAACTAAGTTAATTAGGAGCTTTTTCTTGCTAGCATAGATATGATGCATATTTTTGTTTTTCTTGTTCTCTTCAATTGCACGTTCTGACACTTGTTTAGCTTGAAATCCCCCTTACTGCCTGTTTCTGGATGGCATTACATTTACTAATGGCATTTGATAGTCATGAATATCCGACTCCCTCTTGTTTGTAAATGCAGTCGATCGAAACAGTGGAATGTTGGATACGTTTGCAATCATATCCACCATATGCATGAAGTACTGAAGGCTCTTAATTATTCTCGTTTACTATACACGTTCCACCTTCTTCAAAAAAAAGAAAAAAAGAAAGAGACACTAAACATGAAGTTTCTCCCTATCTGGTTTCTCATAGAGTTTCTCCCGTACTCTGAATCAGGCTGGTGCGTACTACGCTCCAGCATTTCAGAGAACAATGCCCGTGCCATTATCAATATCACCTGCAATGTTGAACTAAAAGAGATAAAATTCGCATGCATGGAAGTACAATATGCCGGCCAATGCTACTTCCTGGACAAGACAAATGGCTCTTGTTCGGGTTGTATTTGCTTAATTGGGCATACCATAACAAATTCTGGAATAAATTGCGGAAGTTTGTTCATCGGTGGAAATGTCGTTGACGAAGATCCCAATATAATATAATATAATATAATATAATATAATATAATATAATATAATATAATATAATATAATATAATATAATATTTATTTTTATATATATATATATTTATTTAATTATTTTTCTAGCTCGAGCTCGAGTAACTCAAACTATAGTTGAGCGCGAGCTCGAGTACAAAAATAATTACTCGATCGAGCTCGAGTTCGAGTAGTCAAATACGACTCGAGCTCGAGCTTGAGTAGTATGATACTCTGCTCGGCTCGACTCGATTGCACCCTTGAACTCACGCTGAGAAATAGAAGCATCTAAACAAAAACAAGTACAGATCTAAGAACATACGCCATGTTGTACATGGTATGTGACAAGAAGACTTGAGGAACTATGAGAAATATGACTATATGAGGGTTCTACAGGGAATAATAAGTCACAAGAGAATGCAGTATATGATATGATCTGCCAAACCAAATTTAATCAGAAATTACCAAGAGCCCTAATCAGAAACAGATTGTAATACCATTCCAGCTAAATGTGTACAAGAAACAACCTCCAAGGTCAAAAAGATCTCAAATTTAACCACATCTACTGACAAAAACCAAGTCATCATATCCAACTTGGAATATCTGAAAGCATTTGGGACCCATAATCTTTGTTTCGTAGGTGAAAAAAGGTCTTTACATTTTCACATGATGTTGATCCCTATATGAAGTTCAAAAGGATGGTTGAACAATGTATCCTTGGGGATTTTTTTATGTGAGTAAATATTTTCATGGTGGATCCTTAGGGATTTTTTTATTTGAGTCAATATTTTCATGATCTGAATCTACCAGTCAGGCCTAGTCTTTATTTTTTTGGAAATAAAATTCAGGTAGATGACTTAATCAAAATGTGCCCCATACAAACATTGGGCCCTAGTCCTTATAAATTTTTGAAATCCTGGTGAAGACCCCCTCAACACTTAATGGTAAAAAAATGAGGGTAAAAAGAATCCAATCCCACCAAACTGTAGCCATGCAAAAGCAACCAAAAGTAGGATAAAAAGAGAAGGCACCACTAACACACACATCAAAAGGAAATCAAGATTTTTATGTATAATATAATAATCAACTAAAATACAAAGGGAGCCGACAAAACTCTCACATTTTTTTTATAAAATTGGACTAAAACTTGATGTTACTGCCGAGTCTAACAAAAAAAAAGGGGTCGTTAGCCAATAAAGAGGTTTCCCTATTGAATATTGTACAGAATATTGGTCATGCACTAGATTCTGCAAAAAGGAAAAAAATAAATCACTGAACAAAGAAAAGCAATCAAATTCTGAAGTTTCAATAATGGCATAATTAGCTTGAGGAATTTCAGATCAGAAAGTAAACATCTAAAATAAAGTGCATATGAAATTTAAAATCGTCACATTGCAGAAAGTTTCAGTCTTTATACATCTCTTCCTTCATAAAGCCTAAGATTTAAGAAAAATGAGGAAGAATATGTCACACTCAGATCTCATTAAAATTAAAAATGCAGTAAGAACAAACACAAAAACGAAGATTGAAATTTTGAAAAATGGACAAAGTAATTCAGGGAACGGGAGAAGATAAACTAAAAAGATAAAATGCTAATACAGTGACTTGAGATCTAAAATATATAGAACAAGAACTCGGTGGTGACGAAAAAAATCTGATCATTTTGGGGAGGCAACAAAATCAACTGAAGAGTTATGGGCATGAATCATGATTCGATGAACAAAGAGATAAGAGGAACATAGAAATCACCTTCAGCAAAGCATGTGAATAGAAATGCAAATTTTCACACATACATACGACAATGATTCGATGAACAAAGAGATAAAAAACAGTTGTCGTTTTTCAACCAAAAACGGACAACAACAACGGTTTTATTTAAAACAGTTGTTAAATGATAAAATACAACGGTTTTTTCAATAACCGTTGTCTATTGGATGTTGTTAAATCCCAAATTTGTTGTAGTGATATCTCATAAGCCGCTTCCTTCTTTATGATTTTCCTCTTGCAGCTGTCAAAAAAGTAATGAAATACAAAGAGTGGGATGGCCGCCAAATAATGAAATAAAAGCCAGCTCATGCTATTATTATGTAAAAAACAAACGATCATCTGAAAGGGACTTCATCACAAATTCTAAACCTTTAAGTTTTGATATTTTATCGACCAAGATAAGTCCAGAAACCCAATTAATCGAACTAAAATACTTGGAAACCCATGAAATCACAATATTGGAATTCTAAAAAGATATTCACAACCATAAATTTCTACTCAGAATCTAGCGCTTTACATGTCAAACAATAAAAAAAAGCTTCTTGTATTTTAGTGAAAAGCACACGACGCGTGTATTTGGGGTGACGGGCAACCGGGAGTACACTGGTCATTTTTAAGATTTGCAGCCTTTCAAGTATGCAGATATAATTATATAATAGCGGTAGCCTTTCAAGTATGCAGATATAATTATATAATAGCGGTAACGCATACGTATTATGTATTATGTATGTAACGTAATACATAAATATATGTATTGTGTGTATATTATATAATATTTATTTTTAAAGTGTTTGATTTTAATATGATATGCGTTTTTTGTAAGAAAATATGGCACATAATTAAAACGAAATATATACGATGACGGAAGCGGTGACGACCGATGCCACCATACTTGAACACTGTGCATATGGCGTCTCACATTCAGAAAAGTGAGACATGCAAAGCACACTTATTTTGAATCTCGTGCTCCCGAATACTCAATAAAATCGAAACATCCTCTATCGAATTGGAATCAATTAACATACAAGTAAATAACTGGCCAGGAAATTCACAAGACAAATATAAATTTGATAATCAATAAAATCAAATCAAGTCTGAAAATCTCAAATAAACAAATCAAGTTTTATACATAAATTGTCTGGCCCAATCACGTGGCCTTGATCGAAAAAGAAAACAACTAACAATTCATAATTCAAAACCAAGTTTTAATCATAAATTGGCAAAAGAAAATAAAAGAAAAGAATAAGAATTCTCCCAAGCGTGTAGCCGCCCACGTCTGAAAATATGGACTGGAACTCCGGAACCCTTCTAAAATAATAAAAACTCCTATTTATAGTGTTTGGATCCCCTAAAAATTAATTCCTTACGCAACAATAATTCTCAGAAATTTTTCTCTATGCGACACGCGCGCACGGGAAAAAAATGCCTCGCGCGCGCGTAGTTATATAAAACAGTGGCTCAGACTTCTTCTCTCGCGCGCACGCGCAAAATAGTCCCGCTCGCGCGCGTTCCTTCATCAACGTTGCTGGAATTTTATACCGCGCTCGCGTGAGGGGTATAGCTCGTTCGCGCGAGTTCTTTTACAAAGCAAGCGCTATAGACTTGCGCGATTGCCCTCTTTACAGCGCTGAACACTTGCACTTTCACTGTTCTCCATTTCCATTGCGCGTTAGAGCTTCATCCAATCCCCAACAATGCTTCTTCTTGTGCTAAACTCTTGTGCAATCGCACTACAACATTCACCAACAGCGCAACTTTCAACCTGCTCCGAGCGACAAATTTGAAAAATTCATATCTTCAGTTCTAGCCGTCGGATCGACCTAAAATTTGGACAGCAGCTTCAAAACATCTTGAATTCATTCTGAATGGTGGAGATCGGATTTGGATCTCTCTAAAATTAAATTTGATTTTTTTAAACAAAGCTGCTCAGTAATTCACTCTTCAAAAATTCATTTTCCTACAAAATTAACCCGAGGAGTGAAATGCACACAAATGCAATAAAGCACATAATAACACACAAAATAATATGAATGCACACAAAATAGACATAAACCTATCAAAAAATAATGCATACAAAATGCACTTATCAACACCCTCATACTTAATTCTTGCTCGCCCTTGAGCAAGATATGCAAAAACAATATGCGCAGAAAAACATAAGTAAGGACGATTCATGAGAGTGCACAGCCTCCGAGAAGTTCAATCACAAAAAAAAAATCACCGACGCTCTCAACTTTTCATAATACACATTCGGTTTAATGTGAACATGTGTGTGTAAACTGTCATTCCAGTTTCATACAACTTAGACCGAATTCGTTTCAAAACTACTTAGCGACCTATGACAAATTAGTGCAAGTTTCACTTCAAGTGTCCATTCCTTCCAACGACCTCTAGACTAAACTCAGCTCCCTTGAGATAATGAATTACACACCTCCGGATTTTGCACCCGGTATTGCTTTAGCCCAAATAATTACCCGCTGACTTAGCTATAACTGGATAGGATACGAAAAATCATTCTATTTTTTCTTTCTAATCCCCTCGTCTATAGCTCGGATGGAGCATCAATCTCATTTAATCCGCATACTTAGCCTTAAATTTAATCTTTTATAGGATTTTAATCCTTTCAAGGCCCAGATGGAATTGTATATAAATTTTTTTTTTCTAGGTGCGCCCAAGATCATAAGTGTCTTACTAGAGCCTCATCAAAATTCATAGAACACAATCAAGATCCACAAACCACCTATTGCCGTGCAATGGTCAAACAGACAGAAACTTCATCAAATCATTCGTTACACTCCACTGGTCTAACACAAGTGCTTATAAATATTCACAGTTCAACCTACAGTTTCTCATGTCCAGCCAAGAGCAAATTCTTTCAAAAATCAAAATTTTTTTTAAAAAAAATAAACTTCATCATCATAGGCTACCATGACTCATCCTACTCATGCAAGACAACACAAACAACAACAAAATGATATGCATGATTACGAACCAAACACAAAAACTAAACCAAATGAATGCTAAACCAAATGAATGCTAAACCAAATGAACACAAAACATAATAACTAAACAACAACACAATAACCAATGCAATAAACTAGTCTACCCCCCCTACTTATCCAAAGCATTGCCCTCAATGCTTCAGAACAATGAACAGAATGCATACAAACACACAAATTCAAAGACAAACAAAAACACAATGAAAACAAAAATAACACTCCCCTGGTTTTTGATTCATCCTCTTCCTTCTTGACAGTATCCGCTGGGTAAGGTAGCATCAGTCTAGATATATTGGCAGACATGACCAACTGGCATGGGAAAGAACCAAAATCAAAAATAGATAAAAATTAAAAAAATTCAAAAATAAACTAAAAAATAAAGTAAATAACACTGAGTTGCCTCCTAGTCAGCGCTAAATTTATAGTCTCTAGCCCGACTATACTCCTCTCTTGAGTGGCGACATTCAAGGTGGCTTATCCACCGTCTCTGAAAAACTCAGGTCAGTCCTGCACTTGCATGCCACACCATTAAAGAAATTGTGCAAGGGACTAACTCCTGCTGCGATCTGCACCTGCAGACATGCACCATCATAATCATGAATCATATCAACCAAATTAACAGAAGAGCAAGATTTTAAATTTGGGCTCTCAGTAGCCGACTTTAGCATTTTAAACACAACTTTCTTATCGTTCAGTCTTAACACCAACTCCCCTTTCTCAACATCAACTAACGGCCTACTAACAGCAAGAAAAGGACGCCCTAAAATAAGTGGAACCTCACAATCCTAATCCATGTCAAAAATAACAAAGTCTACAGGAAAGATAAAGTGTTCTATCTTGACTAGGACATTCTCCACAATCCCCCTCTGGTATTTAATAGATCCATCAGCAAATTTAAGGGAGATAGCAGCAGGTTCAATATTTTCTACACCTAGTTTTCGAGCAATAGAATAAGGCATTAAATTTATGCTCGACCCAAGATCACACAAAACATTTTCAAAATATAGACTTCCAATTTTACAGGGTATAGAAAAACTCCCTGGATCCTGAAATTTTGGTGGAAGCTTCTTTTTCAGCACCGCCGAGCACTCCTCATTCAGTGTGACTTGTGTTACGTCATTTAATTTTTTCTTGTTTTTCAGCAAGTCCTTCAGAAATCTTGCATAATTCGGCATATGAGCTAAAGCATCTGCAAAAGGTATGTTAATATGCAATTTTTTGAAAATTTCAAGAATCTTTTTAAATTGAGAATCAAATAACAGTTGCTTGGCTCTAAGGGGGAAAGGTAGAGTAGATATTTCAACATTATCATTAACTTCAAATTTTGAAGTCTTACCTTTCTTACCTGCCGTGGAGGAATTTTCAGCGCGCATATCCTCCTTGAAATCTGAAATTTTCGGCCCCTCCTTAGTTTTTTCTTCGTCCAATTGCTCCTCAGACTGTGCTTGAGCCACAACCATGATAGCGTTCATTCCTCTGGGATTTGGTTCCGTGTTACTTGGTAAAACTCCAGCAGACCGGGTTGATAATTGGGTTGTGATCTAACTCATCTGAACTTCTGACTTCTGCAGCATACTTTCCTGATTCTGTAAACGAGCCTCAGTTTCTGCAACGTATTTCATCATGATTTCCTCAAAACTTGGCTTTTTGTCCTCTTGCTTAGGCTGCCAATTCTGATTATAGTTGTTGTTGTAGGAGTTGTACGGCTGTCTTCCTTGATTTCCTGCAAAATTAGCCGCTTCAACTTCAAACAACTGCTGCTCTTCTTGCAGATTTCCTTGTGTATGATTTACTGGCGCTGCTTTCATAAGAGATACTTGATGTGTTAGATCTTCGATCTTTGCATTCATGGCTATTAAAGCATCGACCTCTAAAACTCCAGCTTTTTCTCCTTCTTCACATCCGGCCACCCAATGTTACTTTCTGCCATATTACCAATGATTTCCCAGGCTTCAGCCGGCGTTTTCGTGAACAAACATCCATTAGCCGCAGCATCCAGCATAGATCGAACCGACTGATCGGCTCCATTGTAGAACGTTTGAGTCTGCTGGCTTTGAGATAAATTATGCTGAGGACACATCCTCAACATCCTCTTGAATCTGGTCCATGCCGCATGTAAAGATTCACCCTCCTTCTGTTTGAATGAAATAATATCTAAAAATAATTTCGCCATCTTTGTAGGAGGGAAATACTTGTTCAGAAAAGTTTGAACAAGTTGGTTCCATGTAGTGATGGAACCCGCAGGCAGATCGTCTAACCACTCCGTAGCTTTGCCTTGTAGAGAAAATTGGAATAACCGTAGTCGCACTGCATTAGATGTTACCCCATTAACCTTGAATGTGTCGCAGATCGACAGAAAACGCTCCAGATGAGCGTAGGGGTCTTCCACAGATGTGCCCCCAAATCTTTCTTGTAGTTAGATCAGCTGAATAGTAGAGGGCTTCAGCTCAAAATTGTTCGCCTCAATAGCGGGGCGAACGATGCTAGATCCATAGCCTTCAGTTGGTGGACGGATTAAATCAAGAACAGTATGGTTGTCCGCCATCTCTTCTTCGGATTCAGATTCTAACTCTAATTCGAGATTGATAGATTTCTTGGCTTTTCGGATCCTGCTAAGCGTGCGCTCGATCTCCAAATCAAGTGGTAATAATACCTTAGATCAAATGCTATGCATGCACAACAGAGGGTAACTGAAAATCACCAAGAAATAATAGTCAGAATTTACAAAAATAAATAAAGTTTAATCTCAAGCGAAATAAAAATTCTGATATCAAACAGTCCCCGGCAACGGCGCCAAAAACTTGACCGGCTAAATCGGTATGATAAAAAATCAACTGGCAAGCGTACCAGGTCAAGTTATAATATAGTTGAAAAAAGTCCAGATGTCGAACCCACAGGGACTGTATAAATATGAATACCAAAATATATTTATTTCTACTTAATCTAGACTAATGAATAAAAGTAATTCAGATTTTTAAACTAATAATTAAAATTGCAAATAAAATTAAATTAAATAAAACGCAGCAGAAATTTGATTTAATTCAAATATGGGAAAAAATCGATCAAGGACACACGTAGGTACCAGACAATTCATGTAACAAGCAGTCGATCTAAGACATCAGACTTAATCTTAATTCACGGAAATTTTCCTAATTTGTTCGGAGGACTATTTCTAGAACAATCAAACCTATTAAAATATTTATGAACTAATCTTTCGTAATTCTAATCAAATTTGAATGCAATAAATATTTGTGAAAATTCAGTTTACACCCAAACCGCATAATGAAACCGAATTCTATTTCTAGTCGGTTTTACACTATGTTGAATATAGAAGTGATCAAAATCGAAACCTCCTCTGTCGAATTGGAATCAATTAACATGCAAGTAAATAACTGGCCAGGAAATTCACAAGACAAATATAAATTCGATAATCAATAAAATCAAATCAAGTCTGAAAATCTTAAATAAACAAATCAAGTTTTATACATAAATTGTCTGGCCCAATCACGTGGCCTTGATCGAAAAAAAAAACTACTCACAATTCATAATTCAAAACCAAGTTTTAATCATAAATTGACAAAAGAAAATAAAAGAAAAGAATAAGAATTCTCCCAAGCGTGTAGCCGCCCACGTCTGAAAATATGGACTGGAACTCCGGAACCCTTCTAAAATAATAAAAACTATTATTTATAGTGTTTGGATCCCCTAAAAATTAATTCATTACGCAACAATAATTCTCGGAAATTTTTCTCTCTGTGACACGCACGCGGGGGCCAAAAATGTCTCGCACGCGTGCAGTTATATAAAACAGTGGCTCAGACTTCTTCTTTCGCGCGCACGCGCAAAATAGTCCCGCTCGCGCGCGTTCCTTCATCAACGTTGCTGGAATTTTATACCGCGCTCGCGCGAGGGGTATATCTCGTTCGCGCGCGTTCTTTTTCAAAGCAAGCGCTATAGACTTGCGCGATTGCCCTCTTTACAGCGCTGAACACTTGCACTTGCGCTGTTCTCCATTTCCATTGCGCGTTAGCGCTTGATCCAATCCCCAACAGCGCTTCTTCTTGTGCTAAACTCTTGTGCAATCGCGCTACAACATTCACCAACAGTGCAACTTTCAACCTGCTCCGAGCGAAAAATTTGAAAAATTCATATCTTCAGTTCCAGCCTTCGGATCGACCTAAAATTTGAGCAGCAGCTTCAAAAATCTTGAACTTCATTCTGAACGGTGGAGATTCGATTTGGATCCCTCTAAAATTAAATTTGATTTTTTTAAACAAAGCTGCTCCGTAATTCACTCTTCAAAAATTCATTTTCCTACAAAATTAACCTGAGGAGTGAAATGCACACAAATGCAATAAAGCACATAATAACACACAAAATAATATGAATGCACACAAAATAGACATAAATCTATCACAAAATAATGCATACAAAATGCACTTATCATACATAATTAAAACGAGATATATACGATGACGGAAGCGGTGATGACCGATGCCGCCATACTTGAACACTGTGCATATGGCGTCTCACATTCAGAAAAGTGAGACATGCAACACACACTTATTTTGAATCTCGTGCTCCCGAAGACTCATTGATGGTATGATAATTTGCATATAAATACCGAGGCTCTTGAGGTCCCTAAATACACAACTTATAACAACACAAATACACCATCTGCGAGAGAGTTGAAGTGTTTAGAAGACTTAAACTGGAGAGGAAAGCAGCACACTTACAAATTATTCGATGGCTGGAGGTAACGCTCAATTTTGCTTCCGCATATTGTTTATCATGTCCATATATTGTATAAACATGATTATTGAGAAAACTCTAACATTTTTTTGTAATTTGACACTTTTATGATGAATTTTTTTGCAACATTTATTGTTTAGAAAGAGTTATTCATAATTTTAAGTTTTATAATCGTATTCAAATTAGGTTTTAGAGTTTATGTGGTCATTGATTTGCTTAATTATATAACTACACAAATAAAAATGATATTATCTTCCATAAATTCTTTTAATTATATATAATGATTTAATTAGTTTTTCAAAATATACCAACGATAGTATGAGATATAAGATTTATGTTATAATAGTTTTATCTCAACTGTATAAACTTAGTTTTTTCTTCACACAAAGAAAAAAAAATCATTGACAAACAATATATATAAACTTCATATTTTATCCATATTTTTAAAAATTATATTTTATTAATTTCAACCAAAGTATATCATTAACATCTAAAATAAAATAATTATCAATATTAATTTTTTAGATCTTTTGTGTTTTATCTCAAAATCAATAAAATTTTTGTAAAACAAAATTAAAGTTTAAATATTTATTATTATATATATATAATCAAAACGTAACAACCATAAAAATAAATAATGATAATATATATAGTAATCTTACTAGTCACAACACATCGATAATAAAACCGTAAAATTGATCATCAAATATCTTCATATGCCGATAATCCAATACGACGATACCCAATAAATAATATCATGACAATAATTTCACTCTCGAAATCAATCATAATACTTTCAACTTCTTGATAAGTCTAGAGACAATGCAGCATTAGATTAATATTTTACGTGTATTCATATATACGTGAAAATATACATAAATTCTATTTGTTATAATGTTTTGAATTTCGGTTTATAATTTTAAATTAGATCGAATGTTATAACTATTTTTTATTTCTGTTAATTTTTGCGTCTGCATATCGTGAATAATCTATAAATGATATTTAGGATAATATACAAAATTTCAGCTCTATATTTGATTGAATGTTATCAATATTTTTCTATGTAATATAATATACTAATTTTCGCTTTAAAATTCAAAATTTGATAAGATGCTATTACAACTTTATAAATTCAAATATTTTTGTGTTTATACATATGTATGTTAAAATTTTATAAATGCTATTAATAACGCATCGATTTTTTTATTAAAAATTTAAAATTTGATCGAATGTTATCACTGATTTTTAATTTGAATTATTTTTTATGTCCATATGTAAGTGAAATATTTTTATAAATTATGTGTGTGTGTGTGTACCAACTACCAAGTTTAAGATAAAGGGTCTGTCTGATTTCGGTAGATTTTTTAAAAAATAAATGTTGTTTTAAGTTGCTTTTAAAAACACTTTTAAAAATAAAAGCTGAAATAATTTTATGTTTGGATAAATATATTGAAAGAACTTTTTTAAATGTGAGTTTTTTAAAAAAAAAAAAAAATCATTTTAAAAGCTATAAATATAGGCTTTTAAAAAAGCACTTATTTTGGCTTAAACAAGTGCTTTTAAAAGCACTTAAAATTTATCCAAACACATTTGAATTAATAAAAACATTTTTTTTGAAAAAAATATTTTTTCTTAATTATCTACTGAAACCAATCGGGCTCAAAATTTTGAATTTTGATCGGATATTATCACATTTTTTAATTTTAGTTAATTCTTTGTTTATTAATATATGTTACAAGTTACATAAATTCTATATATAATATGATAATGCACTAATTTTCTATTTAAATTTAATCGGATATCTATATTGATCCTTATTTTATATAAAAATAATTAAAATTTCTTATCAAATATATTCAACGAAAATGACAAAAAATTTGATATTTATCTTTAGATATCTATTTATATTATTTCTATTGGCAAATATTTCATAAAAGAAAGAAGTTAATTTAACCTCACAAAATGTTATCCACATTTAAAATTTAATTATCTCAAATAATATAAATTTTTTTATATAATAATTTTTCACAATAATATTTAAAAATTATATAAATTTATTATATCATATCAATAATTTTAGATAAAATTTCAAATTTAAATTTTTCGTTAATACTAGTTGACATATAAAAAGAAAGGTTTTGTATTCGAGTTTTTAAATAAAATCAAAATTTTATTATTTAAAATAAATCAAGATTTGTTATTTCAAGAAAGATTTAACTTAAATTTAAATATACTAGTTTTTAAAATATTATAATTTGTAAATTTACTCAATGAGCATATAATGATTAAACGAGGTGAGTTCGAGAAACCATATAAACCAATATACTTTCACGAGCCAACAAAATAAGACGTGTCCGATCCCGAGTTCGAGCTCAATCTGATGAGCCACTAAACAAGCCGAGTACGAGCTCGAGCTGGCACGCCATTAAACGAGTTGACCGACCCCCTTCTAACGAGCCGAGTTAATGAGCCACTAAACGCGCCAAGCCCAAGCCCGATCTAACGAGTCACTTAAACGAGCCGAGCTCGAGCTAGTTCTAACGAGCCAATAAACAAGTCGAGCTCAAGCTTCTGAGTCTATTAACAAACATGTTCATGAGCTAACGACCCAAACATCCTTAAGCTCAAATCCGGCTCATAAAAATTACCGAACTCAAAATTAAGCTCGAGTTCGACTCGATAAGCTTAATGAACGAGCCCGGACGAGTTTTTTCATGAGCCGAGCTCCGAATAGCTCGCGAACAGCTCGGCTTGCTTACACCCTAAGTCTATATCTCAATTCCATGAAGTATTTTGATAATATAACGATATGAGATATATATATATCATGCAATTTAATTAAGGGAAAATAAGTTTTTTGGTCCATTAACTAGTCCATGTTTTGGTTTTGGTCCATTAACTTTTCCGATGTGAGTTTTGGTACACTAACTTTGCACTTTTAGTGTTTTTTGATCCAACTACATACGTGTCAATTTCTGATTGGTCCAAAATGATGACGTGGACCAATCAGAAGCTGCCATGTATACAACTGGACAAAAAAACACTGAAAATGCAAAGTTAGTGTACCAAAACCCACATCGAAAAAGTAATGGACCAAAACCCAAAGGAGGTAAAGTTACTAGATCAAAAAACTTATTTTTTTCTTTAATTAATACATTGTTGAAAAGAATCTCCATTCCAAGAAAGAGAAATAATTTTGTTGCAAATTCACCAGAAAATCGATTTTCTTCTAAATTAAGATTATGTAATAAATCTTAATTAATTGTAAAAATTTATTGAATAAGATGTTGTAATCAATCATAGTCTGCGAATATATTTGCATACAATTGTTTCAATATTATAAACATATTCATGGATATAGTAGATATGGTATTCATAAGTTTCCCTGTTCTAGGGTCCTTTCTCTTTGAATTTTGTTTCAATGAGTAGATCTATGTATGGATGCGAAAGAAAATGCTAGATTGGTTAACTCAATCTAATGCTAGAGGATGAGAAAGGGTGTTTTGTGCTACCTTCAGACATGGAGAGTCTTGGCCGAGCTAGGTTAATTTCAAGCATGGTTGCTAAGGTCTACTCCAACAAAGCAGTAAATCGTGATCTATTTCGTACTCACATGCCGAAGATACTCCAATCTAATCAAGTATTTTTTTTAATTTTTTTAAATTTTACATTATTATTACAAGCATTTTTTACAAAATATTTTTAAAATTTTACATTATTATTAAAAACATTTATTTAAGATTTTTGGTACTCATAAAATAGACCAGGTCATAGTCGATACTACAACTACATCTCACCTCAATTCGATATTGTTTGCATTGCCTGGATCCCTCTCCCGATGAATCATCCATGAAATCTCATCTTCTTCACTGGCATCTGCATTTTTCAGTGTCCTCATCATTTATCAACAAATACATATCTGGAGAGAAATCGGGACAAAAAAAAAAGACAAAATAATCATCATATATATGCCTGAAATATCATTGAATCCTATATTATGTGTCGATGTTGCACATACGGTACTATCCTGTGTGCAGCGTGGAAAGCTTTCATTGGCCCAAATCATGTGGGCCCCACATGATTTGATGTGGGGCCACGTGATTTGGCATGTGTGGCCAATTTTTGGCCACACAACTAGAGTGGGGGTAGTACCCTTACTCTAGCATCGATTGAACCCTGCTGTGATGCCTTATGTTCTGTTTACCTATAATAGACTCCTAGATCTGATGTCGGGAATTTGTTTTGGGTAGATTTCAACCTAGCATATGGATAATACCCCCAATGATAGATCTAATGTCCCATGATTTGTCATGTCAACAATATATAATAAATTACGCCTATGTGTAAAAATACGAACCGTTGGATGCATGGTTTGGGTATTACTCATATACTAGGATCTCATCTACCGGTTGTTTGAGACTTTCCCGACTGAATTCTTTGTTCCTAATTCAAAGCAAATTTTGGAGTCCTTTGCGTAGGTCAATTTGATAGTATGATAATTGTGAACTTGGAACCACACCAAAGTTCTTTGGAAGTGTTAACAAATAGAATCTAGCTCAGTATCGAGACAAATATTGAAGTTTTAATCTGCCTGAACTTGGTTATTTGAGCTCGAATCTCCTAAAATTTTGAAGTTATCATTGTGGAGAACTGCCCATCAGGCTAGAGTATTTTTTAAACAGAATATTTTTGTTCATGTTTAAGATCAATACATAAAAGACGAAAAATTAGTCATTTCAAGTTGTAACAAAAAAAACCTCAATATGTATTCAATAAAAGATATTGAAACTGATCTAATAAAAAAAAGATTATAGATGAACCGATTAATTACAATATAGGCAAATAAGAAACCGTTGAAAAACAAATTATTACAGTAAAAAGAAAAATAAAAAAAATTGTAACAAAGTACATACAGTACTACTAAACCCAAAAAATGAAAATGAGTAAAAAGTTAAAAAATGAAAAATGAAGGGTCATAATAACACTAATAAGATTCGTACCTTGCCCTTTTCAATGATGTAAACTCCAAACCAATACAAGCCTTTCTTGTCAACTTATTTAACTTTTTATTTATATATAAATACTTAACAAAAAAATCATATATAATAATAAGACTTTGAAAAATTTTCGGCCCCTGCGTGTGACAACACAAGAAGTTGGGAAATTCCGACATCCGTTGGATCCGGACCAACCACACTAAAATTCAAATCATTACCCAATTCATAACTTGCTAAAAGTAGTCAAATTTCAAGCTTCATCGACTAACTTAATTATGATGAAGTTGAACCATGACATTGAATGGCTCGTGAAATATCGAGTTTTTAGTACGCAAATGATCACTAATGTCATGCAGCTACCATTTACTAGCCACATAATTAATCATTTTGTTAATAACAAAACAGAGTAAAACCGATGAACAAACTTAGTGGGATCATCTTCAACCACATTTCCACAAAAAACACACTTCCGCACTTTATGCCTAAATTGTTATGGTAGGCCCAGTTAATCAAATACGATCCTGACAAGAGCCACTTGTCCGGGAAGTAGCATGGGCCACCGTATTGTACTTGCATGCATGGGAAATTCATCTCATTTAGTTCAGAATTGCAGGTGATATTGATAATGGCACGAGCATCATTATTTGAAATGCTGGTGCGTAGTACGCACCAGCTGCCTGATACAGAGTACAGGAGAAACGCTATCAGGAACCAGATTGCAGAAACTTCATGTTTAGTGTTTCTTTCTTTCTTTATTTTTTTTTTGTTTTTTGAGGAAGGTGGAACGTATATATATAGTAAACTAGATTAAGAGCCTTCAATACTTCATGCAGATGGTGGACTGGTGGTTATGATTGCAAAAATGCCAACCGGCATTTCTAAAAAATGGTTGACACTACGCATCAGCTGCCTGATTCCATTAATCACTAAACCAAATAGGGATTTAAGCTACTGAACGAGTTTGACTAAGAGTCGCAACTTTTCGACATCGTCTATTCATTTATATAAATATGTGCATCATCATATTCAATGGTATGTCTTGAATTAGTTTATTACCTTCATTGTATCCTGAGAGAGATCGTAAAAATATCTCTTAAAAGATAACGTTTAAAACGTGTCTTGTAGTTCATCAAAATCCTTATAATATTTTTGAAATTCTTCAACAGTTTTAAGAGATGTCTTCATTCAAGGATTTAACTCTGAATGAATCCGTGGCACAATCTATTCCAGTGATGAATCAGGATCTAGTTTGTCTCGACCGTTTTAATTGCCATAACTTCTTGTGTTGGCAAGAAAAAGTTCTGTTCTTCTTGACAACAATCAAATTGTCATAAATTCTAAGTGATGACATTGCTCTCCAGATAAAGCTCCGACTGATGATGCAAAACGCAAAACGGAACTAAAAGCACAGAGACAGAAGCGGAAAGATGATGATTTCTTGTGCCGAGGCCATATACTGAATGCATTATCAGACTCTATTTACAGCGCACACAGAACAATTGAAACATCGAAGGAGTTGTGGTTGGCTCTGGAAAACAAATACCGTATCGAAGAGGCAAGTAATCAGAAGTTCTTAATAGGTAACTATTTCGATTTCAAGATGACTGAAGGTAAACCGTTCTTGATCAAGTTCATGATCTACAGTTAAATGTTAGTAATCTTAAGAATGCTGAAATTACTTTGTCTGAGCCTTTTCAAGTTGGATCAATAATTACAAAATTGTCTTATTCCTGGAATGACTATAAGAAGAAACTTAAACATGATGAAAGTAAGCATACTTTGGAATCCCTCATGCGTCATCTGCATATTGAGGAAGTTTCTCGTAAGAGAGAGCATCTTGATCAGGAAACTAGAAAAGCTAATATGGTTCAAGGGAAAAAATCTAAGAACCATAAATGAAACGACCCTAACTCTATTATAAATAATAATTAAATAAATAAATGCAGATTTTAAGAAAATTTTTGGCATGACCTATCTGTTTATATTTAAACCCGCCTGTCACAGACAACTAAAAATACAACCAACAATACTAAATAAACTAGACCGATAAATGAACGAGAACCATAGAAAATGATTCGACATTCCACACGTCAAAAGATTAAGCAATTACATAATTACACGCCCACAAATAATTCGAGAAATATTTACGATAACATTTATACAAACAACAAAATTAAAGACTTTAAACTTTCTAAAGTATGCTTTTACGGAAGACTTGCATAGGTCGGAGGGATGTGTCATGCTCAATAGTCTTGCCCCTCAATCTCTACAATAAATTAACCTGCACCAAATAGATGTAGTGAGCCTAGAGCCCCAACAAGAATATAGGAAAAATAACAAGTAATACATAAATACATGCACACGCAGATTAAAAATAGCTTGTAATAAAAATACTTTTGTTCCCTTAACTTAAGAAAAAGATTTCTATAAAGAACATGAACATGAATGAAACATATGCATGGCTAAGTAGAACATAATCAATGTAACTGAGTAAACTTTACTGAAACATGGTCATAAATTTTTTTGAACTGTAACTGTGAACTTAGATCCTTGAATTGTGACTCTATGATTTCGATCATGATCATGGCTGCAGTGCACTATGCCGCAAGGAAGTCAGAATATCTCCCAAACTTGTCTTGCCCGTACTTGGTAAGAGAAGTCAGGATTTCTCCCAAACTCGTCCATACACGTCTTTCTGTGGTATGGGAAGTCAGAATTTCTCCCAAACTCGTCCATACATGTTTGGTGGTATGGGAAGTCAGGACGTCTCCCAGCTCATCCATACATGTCTTTCTGTGGTCACAACCATCTCTCTTCGTTCAAAATATTTTCTTTCCTTCTTAATTCATGGACTTAGCATGCTTATGTAGATGTAGTGTACTTGATAATATTTACTCGATGATCATGCAAGAGAATCAAATATAGATGTCCGGGATGGTGAGTAAGGAGCAAATTAAGGATGAGAATCTAAACCATAATTTTGCACTTAGGACATTTGATCGGTTTGCCCGTAAAACTTATAACTCACTCAATTCTTATTCTAAAAGGATTATGCTTGAAACCACAACTCCCACACACTTAATACTAAGTTTAGAACTCCTCTTTGAGTTATTATTCATATCCAATCATTTTATAAGAATTGCATTTCGGACAGACCCTCAATAAATTTCAAAATTCTGCACCTATTTCTTCAAATGCTTAGAACTCGACCAAAACTTAACCGAATTAGTTCCCTCTTTTGCCAGCATATTCCTAACATCTCAACCCAATTCCAGACCCGAGCCCTTCCGGATCTCCTTTTCCATCGTATTCCTCAATGTGCAGAAACTTGAAATTTTTGGGGAGTTCTGACTTTAGTATTTCAGCGGAGAAAGGGACGTTCCATACTGGCATAACTAAGTATCCGGATTGTTTCTTTTTCAAGAGTTTTATCTCTTCTTTCAATCTCTTGATCTCCTCTAATTGTGCGTTCTGATCTGGTGGGGGGGACTGGCTTCCCGCCTTGCAGCCAAGGCTCTTTCAACAGCAGCGACAACTAGTTGTTCCATATGTGCGTTTCCTTCATTCATGTCAGCCATCTCAGCTCTTTCTTCTTCAAGTTACCACAGACGGCGCCAATTGATGATACCAAAATTTACCTTGGCTTCGGTCTGGTAGAGAGGATCTCCAAATATTCAACGAATCGGGTCGGGTCGGGAATGATGGTGCTCTACACAGACAAAAACTCCGTTAGGGGGCGTTAAAGGTGTTTTCGGCGTGACCCCCAAGATAATTAGGAGTCTAAAACCAACCCATGAATCATATCAAATCTCGGATTTGTTGGATATTATCCTTATCTGTTACGGATCTTCGTATATCTGATAATGACCGAAGGTAGGGGTGGGCATATTTGGTTAAAACCGAAAAAACTGACCGAACCAAAAAATTTGGTTTATTTCGTTCGGTTTTTTCGGTTTTTCGATCGGTTTCGATTTTAAAATTTATGAAAACCGATTTTTTGGTTTGGTTTTCGGTTTTATACCCCAAAAAAACTGAACCGACCGAATTTTAATTAAAATAAGATTTTTGTAGATATTGGTCATTGGACCTTACAAATGGGCCTTTATTATCACTTTTATGCTTTCTTCCTTACAAGATGTGAGCCTATTTTAATTAAATATGGTTTTTATGGAACTTAATAGTCGCTTTATTGTTTATATTGAAGTTAATATTATTAATTCTAATGGAATAATTTATTTTTAATTGTTATTAATTCTCTCTTATCAGTATTATGTATTACATGCATCAAGTAAAATATCATTTTAGTTCTTAAAATTTTTTTAGTATTAACCTTTTTATATTTTTGTTTTCATTTTAGTTTTAAATCCATAATTATTTTAAACAATGCATAATTTTCTTTGTCTCTAAAATAATATTTTCAGTCGGGAAAAATCAATTTAATTCATTACTTAAACCGTATAAAATCGACAAAAAAACTTGACCGTATAAAAAAAACCGGACCGAACCGTAATAAAATGGTTCGGTTTCGAACCAGAGATTATGAAAACTGAAACCAAAAAAACCGAATCATAGTAGAATAAATTCGAACCAAACCGACCGATGCCCACCCCTAACCGAAGGTTCTAAATGCTGGTCCCGGGTCGGTCCCCTATAGCACCTGGTTTGACTTAGTCCAAGGAGTTTAGCAGATAGGGCTTACATCACCTGTACTTATTCGAGCCCACATCCCCTCCATGGGCCATGCATTAAGCCCAGTTCAGTATTTCGTCCTGCCCAAGTAGAATCCAGCCTAGCAGGCTTTTGCAGCTAAGATTTGTGCTCCAAGTCATCTCCTTTTACCCTAACTGGACAATTTCAGTCTGGACTTCTCATAAAATTAAATTAGATGGGCTTTCAGGTAGATCTCCAAAAATTGGGCTCGGATCGGACCCACAAATTTTATAGGGGCATCACATTCTTTTCAAACGATTCTAGAATGTTAATTGGTTTGTAGAGAGATTATTTTGAGTGTCTTTTGTTCTGTTTGAAAACCGAACTCTATATATTCTCTTCGTGTTCGGTTCGTTTTTTTAATATTCAAGAACGAGCTAATGTAGCTAAAAGATATTTTAAAGCTTGTACTACTCCTTTCCCTCGACACAAAGATTTTGATCCCAACAATGGGCTTTCAACTTTTAATGTGACAGTGACGTCGCACAAAATAAACCATTTGTAGTGGTTTATTAGTACAGATGCCTTTATATATTGTCTTTTTTTTCAATATTTATTTTTCATTTTTTGTTAATATATGGACTAGTAAAATATGCAATGCGCGCATTCGAGTATTAATGTGTCTATATATATATATATATATATATATATATATATATTCATTAATTTGCAGATAAAATGATTAAATACAAATATGTATGAAGTAGCATCTAAAAAACATAAAAATAAATAAATAAATAACGTAATCATATCAAATTTTAGAAAATAAACTAGCATTCCACCTGTGCGATGCATGAGATTTTATTTTAATGTAATTAATATTAAAAATTAGTAATATGAGCATTTGAATAAATAATTAAAATACAATTAAACTAAGATTGAGTTTGAATGAAAATATTTTCATTCTTTAAATAACTTAAAAAAAGCAAATCAAATTCGTTTTTACATTTATTTACTCTATAATTGAGCACTAATAACAATAAATTTAAAATATTAAAAATATTTGAATAATTTGAAATCATTGTGGAAGTGAAAATAAGTAAGATCTTTAAAGTTTCTATTGTTAAATTTATATAACAACAAAAGTAAATTCAAATGTAATGGATTTCAAATGATCTAATACAAATAAAACCTAAAAATTGATTATAAACCATACATTTAGAAACAGAAAAATAAATAATTTAGAATTAATAAACAACTTCAAACAACAACACTTGTCATTACATTTTTTTTAAAATGTTGTTAATTGACTATCGAAATTTAAATATTAATATTATTATATGGGAAGAATTAAATTTCATCTCACTTTTACAAATAATGACAATTTCCGTAAGCTGCAACACAGAAACATAAAGATAAAATTAGGATCAGTGAAAAATTCATAATATATAACTTAAATAAAAAAAACTCATAATATATATAAAATTAGTAAAATAAATTGTGTTATTCATGATGAAAATAAAATATATGCTAATTTACACAATATATTTAATATACCCTAAATATCTTTTCTTTCCAAAAAGAATTTGACCATCACATTATTCAAACTCAAGAAATTTTCAATTCACTTACACGAAAATTTAGTATAAATACAATATATACTAATTCACAAACATATACTAGGGTCCATGAAACTAAATTTTATAAAACTCTTGAATTCAAGTTTTTTCATTTTCTTTATATATAAAAATATAGATATATATAAAAATTTTCGAATGTTTCAGAGCTTGTAAGCTCTTTAAGTTTTTTTGTCAAACATGTTATAAACTGTCAAATAATCTGTTTGACAGCTTATAAACTGTTTTTAAAAAAGGTTAGTTCACCCCTAATTTTTTTAACAAAAATCTTATTTTGATATTTTTTTTCCTATATTATCCTTATATATTTTATTAAATTCTCTCAACGTTCTCTGTCTATTTTTATACATAATTTATCAATTTTTTTATAAATTAAAAATAAAAAGTTTTATTTTTTAATATATGTTTAATATTTATGATAAATTTAAAACTATTTTAAACTAAAAAATTTAACCATTAAACTATTCAAATTTTCATATATTTAAAAAGTAATGATATAAAATGTATGTGATATTATAATTTTTTTTTAAAAAAAATCCACTATATATTTTAAAAATAAATCCAGTATACATATATATGTATATATTGTATAGAAAAAAAAAATTGTTTTCTTACATGGATCATCTGGCCACAGAATCCCCAATTCATTCCAACAAGTGCCCGTCAAACGATAGTAGGAATTGAGAACGAACGATGCCATCCAAGCTAAGTTATCGGCCTGATAGCACCCACCTCCAAGCTTAATGGCTCCACAATCAACAATTGAGGAACATGCGAAATTCATAAATTTCAACATATCACCTTCTTTAGCACCAAATTCGTACACAATGCACCAGTATTTTTGTGGCTGAAATAAAATTTAAATAAATATTATTATTACTACCATAAACTGATATATATATATATATATATATATATATATATATATATATATATATATATAGTTTTGATATCACGCACCCTAGGGTGCTGGGATCCATGTGCATCCGTATTTAAAACAATTTCGATTGTCTTGAAATTTTCAAAGTAGAGTCGTTTCAAAAATGCAAATTCAACAATATATCATATGATACAAATTTCAATTTCGGTGGTCGAAAATGTGAAGATGGCCGAAAATTGCACATTTAGCCTAATTTTCGGTCATCTTCAACTCTCCGACTATTGAGATTGAAATATATATCATATGATATATCGTTGAATTTGCATTTTCAGGACAACCCTACCATGAAAATTTCAAGACAATCGAAGTTGTTTTTGACATGAGTTGCACGTGGATCCCCCATACCCTAGGGTGTGTAAGATCAAAATTAATATATATATATATATATATATATATATATATATATGAGTTTCTTTCAAATGCCCACCTATCATGCCCATTACCATGCCCACCAATGATGTGGCACTATTCTATTATATGAGTTCCTTTCAAATGCCTACCTATCATGCCCACTACCATGCCCACCAATGATGTGGCACTATTCTATTGAACCTACAATTTATCACATCTTTATCACATCCAATAGAATAGTGTCACATCATTGGTGTGCATGGTAGTGGGCATGATAGATGGGCACTTGAAAAAAACTATATATATATATATATATATATATACACATACCCACTATTTATATAAAGAAGCTAATAGCAAAAGGATAGAAATAAAGGAAATAAAAAATAAGTTTTTCGAGATAAGAAGAATTTTTTGGCATATTAACGAGTTTTTGGCTTTGGTGGATTCGTAATAAACCGCCAATAAACAATAAAAACTTACCAGATCATTGGCATAACATCTATGTCCAATCAATGCGAAAAAGATCGAAACAAAAAGCAAATAAAAATTTTTATTAGTCATTTTTTTACATGAAGTGTGTTGTTAAAGAATAGCATGTTATATAGCTAAAAAATATTTGTGAAATTAATGACATAGATCTTTTCAAATCCGTGAATCCGAAATATATAAATGATATTATATCTATGAATACCATATTTACTATATCCATGAATATGTTTATAATATTGAAACAATTATATGAAAATATATTCCCAGATTATGCTTGATTACAATATCTTATTCAATAAATTTTTGCAATTAATTAATCTTTATTACATAATCTTAATTTAAAAGAAAATCGATTTTATGGTGAATCTGCAAAAATTAAATTATTTCTCGGGCAATGACGATTTTAACGAGAAAGAGGACAAAGACAAACAATTCGGTCTAATAGAAAACAAATTCAGATAATGAATCAGGCATGAAATTGCATAACGAACATAAACATAAATCATCTATTCCAGTTCGATTACCTTCATGGGCAACATAACAATGTTCAGATATATTCTCTCAAACACCTACGTAACCTCAGATGGTTGATGGGTAGCGATTCATTGTCCAAAGATTTCAAGTGTTCATCTGCGCCGATGTGCAAGAGTGACTTTTAATCAATCCTGATGTTTATCCAAGATCAATAATTACTTCAAACATGAGATTGAAAATGTGAGGACCTCGGGTGCTAATCTTTCTTCTTAATGGGCAATCAATATTCATTACAAACCAAGAAGTAAATAAGTAAGAAACCAATTTTTTTTTTTTTTTTTTTATATATATGGGCACGGGTGCGCCCAATGACCAGCGCGGGTGCGCCCGAAGTGGCAGAAACTTTTCATCAACAGGGCGCGGGTGCGCCCAGACGACCAGAAAACTTTTCAACAAAACTTCTTTTGCTGTCAAAGCTTGGCCTCAATCCGAATCATCAAAAATCAACTCCAAAACAGAGTTTATCAAATCTAAAACATGCATATATACATGTAGAAAATCTCAAGTATCAAATCATGCGTTTATTACATTAATCGAATAGCATAAAAGCATGAAACGATAAGCTACACTAAGTCTCAAAAGTGAGCTTCTAAAACACAAGTTTCATGTCATGTTCGATGCTATCTAAATATCATTCTTTAGCTTAACCCCGAGTCCACACATGCTAAGTCTCGCTTCCGAGCTATCAACGTCATCTCAGACTAGCTCCTGCCCCATCTGTTGCAATGCACACATACAAAACAAAGCAACAGCCGGATAAACTCCGGTGAGAAAACATTCTCAGTATAATCGAAATATAAAGCGTTAAATAAATCATATCAACTCTATTCGTAACGACTCAACAATAGAGTAAATAACGCATATCTAGATTAAGAATTGATTCATATATCATCGATGCCATCAAGATTCGTAACCGATCTTGACATGGATATCCATCTATCGAAGCCGTCTCAGACTTGAAAATAAGATCGCCTCAGATCTTGGCAATAGAATCAATTCAATATCATATCATATCGTAATCATATCGACTCAAACTCAAAGATCCACTACCTGAGATGGATCGACAACATCGAAATCAAATCAAAATAATAAACAAGTATGTGGTTTTGGCGGGACAACTCAAGAATAATCGTTCATGAGTTTCAAAACCCCTAACTTGAGATGTTGTCATTATTGTGAGACCTCGATTCTAATCATCAAATCTCGGGATAAACAATAATGAAGCCAACAAGATTAAAAACAAAGAAAATATTTTTTTTTTTTGAACAGTGCTCGCTCGATTGGTATGATAAGTGCATTTTATGCACTTAATTTGCATATGATTTGACTTGGCTTTTGTGATGTATCGAGTAGATTTTATGCATATTTGTTGTAGTTTTTGTGAGATGCAAGGATTGGAGGAAAAGTAACGAGAAGAGACGGAAAAAGTAATTACGGAGCTGCAAGTTTACAAAATTACTGGAGCTGATAGATACATCCAAATCCAATCTTCATCGTTCCCAATGATTATGGGATGTTTTAAAGCTGCTGTCAAAATTTCAGCTCAATCCGACGGCTAGAACTCAAGTTATGATTTTTGCAAGAATGCTGCGCGAGCTAGATGCGTTGTAGCGGACCCGCGCCCGGAACCAGCGCACCCGCGCCCTGTAGCTATTATTTTGAGAAAATTATCGGCGATCAGCGCCCGTGCACCCTAGGACAGTGCACCCGTGAAAGAGTGGGTGCCCGGTGAGCCAACTTGTGGCTAAGGGCTTTTATGACTCTATGTATAAACAATCTTTTGTTTAATATAATTTACACTTTTAATAATGGCATTTACTTTATCTTTTATCATATTATTATGTTGTGACATACTATAAGATGTTTAGATGAAGACCTTGAATATACTATAGTGTATGTAAGATGTGGTGGCACATGGGGATGGCTAGCATGAAACACATCTTATAGTCACTGTATATTCTAAACAGTTCCTAGTCGATTGAGCCGTCCGTTAATAAGGATAAGGATCGCTCGAGATTGAGACTAGCATTTGCGATGCCGAGTACCACGTTTCATTGGTATGGAACATAGAGATGTTCAAAGCATGCAAATGGATATTCATACGATGAATGATCGAACTACCCTATCCGGACTTTCCAAGTGGTTATCACTTATCGAGTGGATAAAGTCCGCGGTTTTGGTTGTACACCATTAGTCCTTACTACTTGAAATATCATTGAGACTCTATATGCTAGTACTGTACTTTGACTCGTTTACCGACTCTATTGGGGTCATCAGGTGTCGGGATTGGGTACAGTTACGACACATATAGGAGTCGATGCTTTGTTATCAAGGATTCACCACATACTTGCGAGTGTGGATATCCTATGCAATCTGAGGAAATATTAGTGTGACGAATCTCTGGCCAGAGTACATGATGTGTTTTAAGAAATGGTTTCTTAGTAGCACATGCGATGTCACTATTTGATCTTCAAGATGCATTGCATAGTTATCGAATCTCGAACGACTCTCGATTTACCAATAGTTGTTGATTCGATCGGGATATATGGATGAAGGGACCGTACTGTACGCTAACCAAAATCTATTGGTTCTTGCAGGCACTATCAGTGATACCTAGGGAATCATGGGCCGATGTTGCTATGCGCTCTTACCATGATTCGATGGGCAAGTCGGAAATTGTTGTTCCGAGTCGCAAGGAGTTGTGAGCCCACGGCTAGCTGTATCCCTAAACCATTGAGGGTCACACAAGTAATGGATTTTTAATCCCCGTTGAGATAATTAAATTTAAAGAGTTAAATTTAGTGAATAAAGAAGTGGGACTTCTTATATCAGAGTAGAAGAGTAAGATTTCCTAACATGACATAGGGATGGGCATTTTTGGAAATCACTGAATTCGGATTCAGAAAATTTATCTTGACTTTAAAAGATACAGAAATGGTTTCTGTGCACATTGGTGAAATTGGTTTATCAATCTGAGTCACGATGAATTTTATATTAATTTTTGAACATGCGGGCTTTGCTTGTCAGGCTTGAACTTATGAATAATGGGCCCTAAGCTGTTAGCAGTCCACATTATAAATAAGTTATTGCAGTACAGAAATTACACAACAGAGGTCACAAAATTTTCGAAAACCCTAGCTGTTCTCTCTAGGTGTGGCCGGCCCCTCTCCTCTCTTTGTTCGAAAATTCCAGCCTGTGAATTTCGAATTTGCAGTCTGGTTTAACGGATCAAATTTGTTAATTCTCTTCGTAGAAACTTCTGATAGATTTTCTAGTGCAATCTATCAAAGGGATTCGAATTCTGTTCGTGGACCTGATTGAAGAATTGTTCGTCCATCAGTTCCTGGGATATACAACAAGAGCAGAGTTATCTGTTGGTGTCCATAATCTCGTTTCGAGATTCAAGGTAAAAATTTAATTGTTATTTAATTTTTACACGCACAATTTAATCATAAAGTTTTGATACCTATGATATGGAATCGTTCCATATAAAATTTTAAAACTTCCGCTGCACCGGGTATCAATTCTGATTGATCTGAACACCGTTTTCCAACAGTGGTATCAAAGCCAGGTTGCTCAGATCAAGCGATTAAATTAATCGATTGTACAAAATTTTTAAGCCTCGGTTTTTGAAACAAAACAAATTTTTAAAATTAAATTTTTGACGGGCAAAACACGGGCAGCGATGGTCGCTGCCCAGCGCAGCGCTGGGCGCTGCGCAGGGCAGCGCCACAGCGATGTGATCGCTGCCCAAGGGGCAGCGACGGGCTGCCCGGCCCGAGCCCCTTTTGGGGAGCGGGCTGCCCGGGATCGTCCCGGGCGGCCCGGGAAAATTAATTTTTATTTTTAATTAAAATTTAAATATGTTAAAATTCTATTTTTTGGTCCGATCGAAAATTGTTTTTGATTGGTCCACGAGGCGTCGGATCGAATTGTTCGAGTCCGAAAATTTTAAAATTGTTTTTTGGATAAATTTGAATTTTTGGAAAATTTATAGATTTTATCCGTTAAATCAGATTTTATGAAATTAATTATTTTGGTACAATTGATGATAAGATATGATCTTATGGAAATATTGAGTAAAATATGATTTTATGTATAAAATTGGATTTTATATGTAAAATATGATTTTATTTGATAAAAAGATAAAATATGATTTTGTATGTTAAATAAGATTTTATATATGGAATATGATTTTATCCTTTTTAATTTAATTGCCATTGCATGTTATCCAATAAATTAATTTTGAATTAAATATTATTGGATAAGGATGATCGATTGCCATGACCAATTTTGTAGGTGTATGTTAGAGAATTTACATTTGTTTTTATTGTTGTTGGATTTATTAATGGGTCTGGTTTATGGCCCAATATGAATTGTCATATGTAATAAAAGTGGGCCTGGTTTATGGCTCGTTCCCACCCCTTAAAATGTATCCCCTACTTGTCATAGTTATTTATTATAAATACATTATACTTAGTGGGAGATGAAGATTTGAAGACGGAGGTGGGCCCAGCAGACAATAAAGACTGAAAAAATGTAAATTAGAAGCACAATGTAATAGGATTGCATTGCATACTTGCATATCACCTAGGATTGGACTTAGACTCGTGATTGGCAACCACGGGTCGATTAGTAATGGAATCGATCATCCTAAAATATAATATATGATATTATCGTTGTATGCATGTTTAGACTAAATTGTATGAATCCCGCAAGCATACAAATTTTAAATGATGAGACAAATTTTCAAAATTAAAATCCCTCATTTTAAATATGATTTAAAATTGATATCAAGATAAATAAAAGAAATTTAAATATTGTTTAAATGTTCCTACCTTCCATCAACGATCAATGTATGAGATGCTACCCGCGGATACGGTCCGGCTCATATTATTGTGGGGGCCCGTTCGTCGGAAAGCTATACATTGGATCGACATATGTTGTAAGTTGGATGGAACTCCCATGGGATTGGCTCATATTATTGGGGATCCACATGGCGACCGTCCATCACAACTTGATATTGATGGGTCATCTTGACATGTCACAATAAACGGCGTCATATTATTG
Source organism: Henckelia pumila (assembly GCF_033568475.1). Lineage (NCBI taxonomy): Eukaryota > Viridiplantae > Streptophyta > Magnoliopsida > Lamiales > Gesneriaceae > Henckelia > Henckelia pumila. Next base: position 8,003,466 of record NC_133121.1, on the reverse strand, counting down.
GGCCCTTATTGGACATGAGGTAAAAACATGGAGGTTGATTTGGAAGAAATTGGGCTCTACCTTTTGAAAATTATGGTTGGCTGATATTATTCGGGACCATAGTTTGTCAATTGGACTCCATGTTCCCACTAAGGAAAACAGTTTCCCGTTTTCACTAGAGGGTAGTGAAATCGTTAAAATAGTGGGAGTGAGATTCATAAAATAAATTTCGCCTATTTTATGTCTTAGTAAATTAATTAAACAATCACTGATTATTGTCTGTTTCTTTTCAGTATTTCATTAAGATGAATTCGCGCAATCCACTATTCTCTATTCTCGAACAAAATAAACTGACTGGCGCAAACTATACGGAATGGTTCCGTAAGTTGAAGATTGTCTTGACCTCGGAGAAGATGTTCTACGTGTTAGAAAAATCTCCTCCGAAGGAAGCACCAGCTGATATAAGTCCGGAAGAGTTGGCCAAACTTGATAAATGGTGGGACCATGATATCAAGGCCAAATGCTATATGCAAGCTTCGATGTCTGATGAACTCCAGAGGCGATTTGAGGATACCGTGAATGCTGCTGACATTCACATACAACTCAAGGAACTTTTTGGGGCTCAATCTAGAGCTGAAAGGTTCGCTACTGTAAAAGAGTTAATGACGTGTCGCATGCGTGAAGGGACTTCGGTCCGTGATCATGGGGTACGCGTGATTTGGATCATTCAAAAGTTGGTAACGCTTGATTTGGTATTGGAGCATGAACTCAATGTGGACTTATTACTTCTCTCTCTTCCTTCATCGTTTGACGGTTTTGTGGTGAATTTCAATATGAACAAGATAGAGGCCTCCCTTGAAGAGATGGTCAATATGCTTGTAACTTATGAAGCCACTTTAAAGAAGGATAAACCGGTTCTCTTGGTGGGCTCCTCTTCTTCTGCTAAGAAGGGGCCAAGTACAAAGGGTAAGAAACGTTCTGCCCCATCCAAGAAAACCGGACCCGAGAAGAAGAACAAGACAAAGGCTTCAAACATGGAAAAGTCCAAGGATGTTTGCCATCACTGCAAGAAACCAGGTCATTGGAAACGTAACTGCAAGGAATATCTAGAGCAGTTGCGAACTGCGAAGGATATGTTTTATATTGAAATAAATATTTCACTTAATACTACTTCTTGGGTATTGGATACCGGATGTGGATCTCACATTTGCAATGATTTGCAGGTGATGACAAGAAGTCGCAAGCTTAGAATGGGTGAGACCCAGCTGAGGCTCGGAAATGGTTCTAGAGTTGAAGCCAAAGCTGTGGGAGACGTTTATTTAATTTTGCAGAACGATTTTAAGTTACTTTTGAGAGATGTTTTATTTGTTCCAGACTTGATTAAAAACATTATTTCTGTTTCTATGCTTGATAGAGATGGTTTTTCTTGCAATTTTGTGAATGAGATTTGCAATATTTACAAGAATGAATGTTTGATTGGAAATGGACAACTTGAAAACGATCTATATAACTTAAAATTAAAAGACGTTCCAATAAATTATGTTGATAAACCGGTAACAACGAACAAAAGGAAAAACGATAGTCAAAACCCGGCAAACCTTTGGCATGCTAGGCTAGGTCATATTTCCTCAAGGAGGATGAACAAGCTAGTGGGAGAGGACATGTTTGATATGTCTGATATTAACTCTCTACCTACTTGTGAATCCTGCCTGAAAGGAAAAATGACTAAATCTCCATTCAAGGGGAAACCTGAGCGTAGTCAAAATCTGTTGGATTTGATCCATACAGATGTTTGTGGTCCATTTAGAATTGGTACTCAATTTGGCCACACCTACTTCATTACCTTTACTGATGATTATTCAAGGTATGGGTATTTATATTTAATGAAATATAAACCTGAAGCATTTGAAAATTTCAAAGAATTCAAGGCTGAAGTAGAAAACAAGCTAGGTAAAAGTATTAAAGCACTTCGATCGGATCGAGGTGGAGAATACTTAAGTACCGAGTTTTTGGACTATCTGAAAGAGAATGGGATTCTCTCTCAGTGGACTCCTCCTATGACACCTCAGCTGAATGGTGTATCGGAGCGTCGTAATCAAACTTTGTTGGACATGGTTCGATCCATGATGAGCTTCACTGAGCTTCCACCTTCGATTTGGGGATACGCGCTTGAAACGGCGGTGTTGTTGTTGAACAATGTCCACACCAAAGCAGTGGATAAAACACCATACGAGTTATGGAATGGCAAAACTCCTAAGTATTCGTACTTGAGGATTTGGGGATGTCCAGCTTACGTGAAGCAGACAGTGGGAGATAAGTTGGATAGTCGATCCACCTTATGTTATTTTGTAGGGTATCCGAAGAATTCAATCGGATATTATTTCTATCATCCTACTGAAACAAAAGTGTTTGTTTCAAGGAATGCCACCTTCTTGGAGAAGGAGTTCTTATTGGATAAGAAAGGCGAGATGATGGAACTCGAAGAAATTCAAGAAGAACCCGAAATACAAAATAATGATCCCATACCTCAAGAATCTTCAGAGGACATGCCTATACCTAGAAGATCCGAGAGGACTTCTAGACCTCCTATTCGATATGGTCTTCTTCTTGAAGGGGATCAAGATGAACTCGACATTGGATGTGATCCAAGAAACTTCAAGGAAGCAATTTCTGATGCGGATTCAAATTTATGGCTTGAAGCTATGCAGTCGGAAATAGATTCGATGCATACAAACCAAGTTTGGACTTTAGTAGATCCTCCCGATGGAATTGTTCCAATAGGGTGTAAATGGATCTATAAGAGAAAACTTGGGCCTGATGGAAAGGTACTGACCTACAAGGCACGATTGGTGGCGAAAGGTTATACTCAAAGACAAGGAGTTGACTATGATGAAACCTTTTCACCAGTTGCAATGTTCAAGTCCATAAGAATCCTTATTTCCATAGCTGCTTGGTATGACCATGAGATATGGCAAATGGATGTGAAGACTGCATTTCTTAATGGAAACATTAAGGAAGAAATCTATATGATGCAGCCCGAGGGATTCACATCCATGGGAAGCGAGCATAAGGTATGCAAGCTTCAGAGATCGATCTATGGTCTCAAACAAGCATCAAGAAGTTGGAACCAGAAATTTGATGAAACAATAAAGGATTTTGGTTTCATCAAGAACCCAGAAGAATCGTGCGTGTACAAGAAAGTAGTTAAGGATGCTGTGACATTCTTAGTACTTTATGTTGATGACATCCTACTCATTGGGAATGACGTAGGGATGTTGCAGTCAACAAAGATATGGTTATCAGGTAGATTCTCGATGAAGGATTTGGGTGAGGCATCCTATATTCTAGGGATACAGATCTATAGAGATAGATCTAAGAGAATGATAGGACTCACTCAAGCAACATACATCGACACAATATTGAAAAGGTTTTCAATGGATGGGTCCAAGAGAGGACATCTACCTATGTGTCATGGAGTCTCTCTATCCAAGTCCATGTGTCCCAAGACTGATGAAGAGATAGAGAAAATGACACATGTACCATATGCGTCAGCCATAGGTAGTATCATGTATGGGATGATATCTACCAGACCGGATGTAGCATTTTCTCTGAGTGTCACGAGCAGATATCAAGCCAATCCCGGTCAAATGCATTGGAAAGGCGTGAAGGACATTCTTAAGTACTTACGAAGGACTAAGAATATGTTCATGGTATATGGAGGAAGAGAACTGAAATTGGAAGGCTATACCGACTCTAGCTTCCAAAGTGACGTGGATGACTCGAAGTCAACCTCTGGATTTGTGTTCATGCTCAATGGCGGTGCTGTCTCTTGGAAGAGTTCCAAGCAGGACACCACAGCGGATTCCACCACTGAGGCAGAATACATTGCGGCATCAGCTGCTGCTAAAGAGGCCGTTTGGATGAGGAATTTCGTCCAAGAGTTGGGCGTCATTCCTGAAGCTGTTGGTCCAGTCCCAGTGTACTGTGAAAACACGGGTGCCGTTGCTCAGGCAAAGGAACCAAGGTCTCATCAAAGATCCAAACACGTACTGAGGAAATACCACATCATCCGGGAGATCGTGGAAAGAGGAGACATCACTGTCGAGAGAGTGGCCTCTGCAGACAATATCGCTGATCCACTTACTAAGCCCTTGCCAGGACCATTATTTGACAAACATCGCGAAGCAATGGGACTACGTAGTATGACTAGTTGGCTTTAGGGCAAGTGGGAGATTGAAAGAGTGGGTGCCCGGTGAGCCAACTTGTGGCTAAGGGCTTTTATGACTCTATGTATAAACAATCTTTTGTTTAATATAATTTACACTTTTAATAATGGCATTTACTTTATCTTTTATCATATTATTATGTTGTGACATACTATAAGATGTTTAGATGAAGACCTTGAATATACTATAGTGTATGTAAGATGTGGTGGCACATGGGGATGGCTATCATGAAACACATCTTATAGTCACTGTATATTCTAAACAGTTCCTAGTCGATTGAGCCGTCCGTTAATAAGGATAAGGATCGCTCGAGATTGAGACTAGCATTTGCGATGCCGAGTACCACGTTTCATTGGTATGGAACATAGAGATGTTCAAAGCATGCAAATGGATATTCATACGATGAATGATCGAACTACCCTATCCGGACTTTCCAAGTGGTTATCACTTATCGAGTGGATAAAGTCCGCGGTTTTGGTTGTACACCATTAGTCCTTACTACTTGAAACATCATTGAGACTCTATATGCTAGTACTGTACTTTGACTCGTTTACCGACTCTATTGGGGTCATCAGATGTCGGGATTGGGTACAGTTACGACACATATAGGAGTCGATGCTTTGTTGTCAAGGATTCACCACATACTTGCGAGTGTGGATATCCTATACAATCTGAGGAGATATTAGTGTGACGAATCTCTGGCCAGAGTACATGATGTGTTTTAAGAAATGGTTTCTTAGTAGCACATGCGATGTCACTATTTGATCTTCAAGATGCATTGCATAGTTATCGAATCTCGAACGACTCTCGATTTACCAATAGTTGTTGATTCGATCGGGATATATGGATGAAGGGACCGTACTGTACGCTAACCAAAATCTATTGGTTCTTGCAGGCACTATCCGTGATACCTAGGGAATCATGGGGCGATGTTGCTAGGCGCTCTTACCATGATTCGATGGGCAAGTCAGAAATTGTTGTTCCGAGTCGCAAGGAGTTGTGAGCCCACGGCTAGCTGTATCCCTGAACCATTGAGGGTCACACAAGTAATGGATTTTTAATCTCCGTTGAGATAATTAAATTTAAAGAGTTAAATTTAGTGAATAAAGAAGTGGGACTTCTTATATCATAGTAGAAGAGTAAGATTTCCTAAAATGACATAGGGATGGGCATTTTTGGAAATCACTGAATTCGGATTCAGAAAATTTATCTTGACTTTAAAAGATGCAAAAATGGTTTCTGTGCACATTGGTGAAATTGGTTTATCAATCTGAGTCACGATGAATTTTATATTAATTTCTGAACATGCGGGCTTTGCTTGTCAGGCTTGAACTTATTACTAATGGGCCCTAAGCTGTTAGCAGCCCACATTATAAATAAGTTATTGCAGTACAGAAATTACACAACAGAGGTCACAAAATTTTCGAAAACCCTAGCTGTTCTCTCTAGGTGTGGCCGGCCCCTCTCCTCTCTCTGTTCGAAAATTCCAGCCTGTGAATTTCGAATTTGCAGTCTGGTTTAACGGATCAAATTCGTTAATTCTCTTCGTAGAAACTTCTGATAGATTTTCTAGTGCAATCTATCAGAGGGATTCGAATTCTGTTCGTGGACCTGATTGAATAATTATTCGTCCATCAGTTCCTGGGATATACAACAAGAGCAGAGTTATCTGTTGGTGTCCATAATCTCGTTTCGAGATTCAAGGTAAAAATTTAATTGTTATTTAATTTTTACACGCACAATTTAATCGTAAAGTTTTGATACCCATGATATGGAATCGTTCCATATAAAATTTTAAAACTTCCGCTGCACCGGGTATCAATTCTGATTGATCTGAACACCGTTTTCCAACAACTCGCGCCCTGGAACCCAAAAACGTGGTGCACCTGCGCCCGAGAGTAGCGCACCCGCGCCTGACGTGTCGTATTTTCGGAAACTTTTAGTCTCGAACTTTAAAAGGACTCTTTGGCATATAACAGATAATTATCGAGGGTTTTCATTAGTTTTTGAAGGCTAGAGACGGCTAGAGACCTAGGAAAAGGGAGAAGAAGCATTCTTGGCACGAAGGCAGACGAAGCGACTACCGGAGACGGAGAAGCATCATCTACCTTCATTCTTATTTCATTCTTTCTCCTAATTTTTGAATGATGTTCAAGAACATGCTTTGGTTGATTTTTATTTTCATTATGAATTAATTCCTTTGTCTAAAGGGACGACGTAGCTTGACTTGAAACCATGTTATTTATATTTTGATTGATATATTAGAATTATTCATTCGGTTTATTTGTGTTTTCTTGAATTGATTGCGTTCAATTTACTGGTCATAGATTGAATGATATTTTATTTAGAATCTATCACTTGAGAGAGGAGATTTTGAATACGACATAGGAAAATACATCTTTGGTGTTTATATTGTTCGAGACGCATATAACTCCATAGAAGTCATAGAAGAATTCTTGTGCTATTTACCGGATTTAATAATTGAACTTTGATAGAGATATTGAGTTTGCTATTGAATAAGAATTTCTACTTGACACTCGAGAGAGGTAGTAGAAAATAATAGGAATTCTTGGCTAATAAACTAGAAGAATTTATAATATAGATTTCTTTATGAATTAACTTGGTAGATGGTTAAGTGATGTCGAACCTCTAGAATTTGTCTCTCATTGAATTTGCGTCTTGCCAACTCGTCGTTAATTAATTTTATTTATTGCAAATTTTAGTTTGATATAACTCAAATCATTCTCGTAGCTCTACATAGGATTAAGATTTGATTAGTAGCAAATATTTAATATAATATCATTTTATTCATTCTCCGTGGGATCGACTTGGACTCATTTTCTATATTAAAACTTGACACCGTTCACTTGCGGGCCAAAATTACGCAACAAGTTTTTGGCGCCATTTCCAGGGAGTGAATTTTATTTGATTTATATTAAATTGTGCTAATTAGTCTTAATTTTGATTTAGAGCATTTTATTTTATTTTGTTGGTTCTAATTTAAAAAAAAAAATTCTGTCTATGCAGTTTATGCGAAAAAGCCAAAGTTACGACTCACTGCTCTTTGATCCGGAAATCGAGAAAACTGCTAAAGCTTTGAGAAAAGCTAGAAGAGAAGAGTTGCAACAAATGGCTGAAGAAAGGGAAAGAGATGTCAATAATGCTCCGGTGCCGATCAGAGATCACTTTCGACCGGTGATCAGTACTCATTATTCTGGGATAGCTAGGCAGAATATCACAGCAAATAATTTTGAGTTGAAGCCAGCTCTGATTAATATGGTGCAGCAAAATCAATTTAGGGGTGCAGCTACTGAAGATCCAAATTTGCACCTGCGTACTTTTTTGGAGATTGCTGACACAATGAAAATTCATGGTGTTACTGAGGACACCATCAGATTACGATTGTTCTCATTCTCTCTTAGGGAAAATGCTCGCAATTGGTTGCAATCACTACCTCTTGGGAGTATCACTACATGGGATGACATGAATACAAAATTTCTGGCTAAATATTTTCCTCCTGCCAAGTCGGCTCAGTTGAAAATAGAGATCACTACATTCAAGCAGCAGGATTTTGAGCAACTTTATGAAGCTTGGGAGCGCTACAAGGAATTGCTTAGGAAGTGTTCGAACCATAATTTTCCAGATTGGGAACAAATTGAATTATTCTACAATCGTTTGAATGGACCAACTAGGATTTCTGTGGATGCTGCAGCTGGAGGTTCGATCTTCTCTAAATTTCCTGCGGATGCATATGAGATGCTTGAACAGATGACTATTAACAGTTATCAGTGGCCGAGCGAGAGATCTGCGATAAGAAAGCCTGCTGGAATTCATGAGGTTGATGCGTTCACTGCTTTGACTGCTCAGATGGCTAATATTTCTACACAGTTGGCTGCACTGACCAAAGGAAATCAAGTTTCTATTAAGACAGCATCACTGGCGACTGCCGTAAATTCTACTGATGGATTTGAGAGTGTGGAGCAAGCTCAATATGTGAACAAAAGAAATTACAACAACTATCGAGGTAATCCTATACCCAATCAATATCATCCTAGTTTGCGTAATCATGAGAATTTTTCATATGCAAATAATAATAATGTATTGAATCCTCCACCGAGGTTCAATAATCAAAAGGATGAGGGTAGATCATCTTTGGAGGATTTGGTTGGTAATTTTATTTCTGAGTCCACAAAAAGATTTGAGAGAACTGAAAATAGGCTTGACAGTATGGAGACGCACTTGACCAATATGAGCGCTTCTATGAAAAATCTTGAAACACAAATTGGTCAACTGGCAAATGCATTGAATAATCAGCAGAGTGGTGTGTTTTCTAGCAACACTGAGGTTAATCCTAGAGAGCAATGCAAGGCTGTTATTCTTAAAAGTGGCAAGGAACTTGGAACAGATAAGCCGAAGGCAGTGGATGATGAGGAAGTTGAAGAGATTGTGGTGGAGTCCGAAAATTCTGATAGCAAAAATTCCAGCAAGTCTGCAGTTGTGCCTGAGAAACCGCCTGTGCCAAAATTTGTTTTGCCATATCCTCAGCGGTTCAAGAAGAAAGCATTGGATGAAAAATTTTCTAAGTTTCTTGACATCTTCAAGAAAATTCATATAAATATTTCATTCACTGATGCTTTGGAGCAGATGCTACACTATGCAAAATTCATAAAGGATGTGATGGCAAGAAAGAGAAAGCTTGAAGAATTTAAGACGGTGAATTTGACTGAAGAGTGCAGCGCCATCCTGCAAAAAAAACTACCATAGAAATTGAAAGATCCAGGGAGTTTTACTATTCCTTGTATTATTGGTGGTGCGACTGTTAATAGGGCATTATGTGATTTAGGTGCAAGTATTAATTTAATGTCTTTGTCTATTTTCAGGTCTTTGGAGCTTGGCAAGGTGAAACCAACCACGATTACTCTGCAGTTGGCAGACCGTTCTCTGACATATCCTCGAGGAGTTGTGGAAGATGTATTGGTAAAAGTAGATAAATTTATTTTTCCTGCTGACTTTGTAGTGCTTGATATGGAAGAAGATCAAGATGTCCCTCTAATTTTGAGGCGACCATTCTTGGCAACTGGAAGAGCTTTAATTGATGTGCAGGAGGGTGAATTAACTCTACGAGTTGGTGGTGAAGCGGTCACTTTTAATATTTATAAGACCACGAATTACCAAGATGAAGTGCGTGCTTGCAATCACATTGATTTATTTGATTCTTCTGTGAATAATTTAGTTGTAGGAATAGAGTTGAAAAGTGGGCGAGATCCGAAGGTGGCGAAGAAGGTGAAAAATAAAGCTAAGTCCAAGATGATTTTTGAGTATGTTTGGAGGGTGAAAGAGAGGAACAAAACCTCCAATAAAGTGACAGGAATTGGCTAAAATCAGCTTCAAGTCGGGCTGAAGACTTTAAACCAAGCGCTTGTTGGGAGGCAACCCAAGTTTTATTTTATTTTATTTTTGTTTTGTTTTAGTATTTTTAATTTTTTTAATTTATTTAAATTTTAATTTTTTTTGAGGGCATGTCTTGTTCACGCGCTAACATTGAATTTTCTACTCTAGGTCCTTGTAAAGAAATATCGAGTATCAATGTCCCTGCCCCAGAAATTATGATGGGCTATGACTACTGACGGTCATGCCACAGGTATGTGCATTCCTCCATTCTTGTTTTTGAATTATCATACATTGAGGACAATGCACATATTTAAGTTTGGGGGGGTTTGTGAAATTTTTCATGAGTTAGTTTGAGTTAAACGTATAATGTGTAATTGTGTTGGCCTATGATGAAAATAATTTTTGTGCTAAAAAGCTTGTGTTAGCTTTATTTAATCTTGAGTTCTCACCCATATGAACTATGCCTTGATTGTTGACACTTTAGTGATTAGAGAAGCTTTGTGATTTTGTGAGTGGATTGGATGATTTGATTATTAACTTTGGTGATTTGTATTTAAAACCGAGGTAGACTTCTACGATCTTATAAATGATTTTGGCAATTTTTTTTTTAAAAATGAATAATTAAAAAGTTGCCAAAGCAACATAGAAAAATATATATATATATTTTTACAACTCCATCCGAGCCTGGAAAGGGATTGAAATCCTAATCACCAATCCATGGCTAAGTTTGCGGATAAAATGGGGTTGATGCTCCATCCGGGCTATAGACGAGGGGATTGAAATCCGAATCTTATCTTTAGTTATAGCTAAGTCTGCGGATAATTATTGGGGCTAAAATAAAACTGGGTGCAAAATCCAGCGATGTTATGACAAAACTATGATATAACTTGAAATGTCCTTTTGATCTTAGTGAGTAGAAGTTGAACTTGATGGAGAGTGTTTTGAAACTAGAGAGCGGAATTTATGAATCTATGAAACAAACATGTTACATTAGTGTATCGAAAGCGAGGAGGATAGACAAGATTGGCAAATCACACACACACGAGAACTCTTAAAAAAATTAGCGGACATGTGTATTGAATCTTGGAATGTAAAAATTCTGAGGTCGACTATATTGCTCATTACTGTTTTGCTCGGGACTAGCAAAAGTCTAAGTTTGGGGGGATTTGATAAGTGCATTTTATGCACTTAATTTGCATATGATTTGACTTGGCTCTAGTGATGTATCGAGTAGATTTTATGCGTATTTGTTGTTGTTTTTGTGAGATGCAAGGATTGGAGGAAAAGTAACGAGAAGAGACGGAAAAAGTAATTACGGAGCTGCAAGTTTACAAAATTACTGGAGCTGATAAATACATACAAATCCAATCTTAACCGTTCACAATGAAGTTTGGGATGTTTTAAAGCTGCTGTCAAAATTTCAGCTCAATCCGACGGCTAGAACTCAAGTTATGATTTTTGCAAGAATACTGCGCGAGCTGGATGCGCTGTAGCGCACCCGCGCCCGGAACCAGCGCACCCGTGCCCTGTAGCTCTTATTTTGAGAAACTTATCAGCGATCAGCGCCCCTGCACCCTAGGACAGTGCACCCGCGCCCTGGAACCCAAAAACGCGGCGCACCTGCGCCCGAGAGTAGCGCACCCGCGCCTGACGTGTCTTATTTTTGGAAACTTTTAGTCTCGAACTTTAAAAGGACTCTTTGGCATATATCAGATAATTATCGAGGGTTTTCATTAGTTTTTGAAGGCTAGAGATGGCTAGAGACCTAGGAAAAGGGAGAAGAAGCATTCTTGGCATGAAGACGGACGAAGCGACTACCGGAGACGGAAAAGCATCATCTACCTTCGTTTTTATTTCATTCTTTCTCCTAATTTTTGAATGATGTTCAAGAACATGCTTTGTTTGATTTTTATTTTCATTATGAACTAATTCATTTGTCTAGAAGGACGACGTAGCTTGACTTGAAACCATGTTTTTTATATTTTGATTGATATATTAGAATTATTCATTCGGTTTATTTGTGTTTTCCTGAATTGATTGCGTTCAATTTACTGGCCATAGATTGAATGATATTTTATTTAGAATCTATCACTTGAGAGAGTAGATTTTGAATACGACATAGGAAAATACATCTTTGGTGTTTATATTGTTCGAGAGGCATATAACTCCATAGAAGTCATAGAAGAATTCTTGTGCTATTTACCGGATTTAATAATTGAACTTTGATAGAGATATTGAGTTTGCTATTGAATACGAATTTTTGCTTGACACTCGAGAGAGGTAGTAGAAAATAATAGGAATTTTTGGCTAATAAACTAGAAGAATTTATGATATAGATTTCTTTATGAATTAACTTGGTAGATGGTTAAGTGATGTCGAACCTCTAGAATTTGTCTCTCATTGAATTTTCGTCTTGCCAACTCGTCGTTAATTAATTTTATTTATTGCAAATTTTAGTTTGATATAACTCAAATCATTCTCGTAGCTCTACATAGGATTAATATTTGATTAGTTGCAAATATTTAATATAATATCATTTTATTCATTCTCCGTGGGATCGACTTGGACTCATTTTCTATATTAAAACATGACACCGTGCACTTGCGGGCACAAAACTACGCAACACGGTAAAACATTACCGATCGAGTGAGCCATAAATTCCAGGTCTCTGCCAAGACTTAACAAAAGCCCTCCGCTCGATCGGTCAAAACTTACCGATCGAGCGGACACAAAAATCCCAAACTTCTGCCTAAGCTCAGGGGTGCTCGCTCGATCGGTAATATTCAACCGATCGAGCGGGCACAGATCTGCAGAAAATAAAATAGATATGCTCGACTCTATTCAATTCCAAAACTTCAAAACTAAATCCATTTTACATCCATAAATCATCCAAACATCATGCATATACCAATACAAAGTATTTCTAGAGTTACACAATCTCGAACTATTAGAACATGCTTCAGTCTAGCTTATTCAATGCAATACAATACAAGTTCGAATAAAATCTAAGTTTGATTACATATTCGACTTGTAGCGACCCAAACCGGATCCACTACCTAATCAGAGTTTAGGAGCATAATTAAACATGCATTAAATAAATCGCTGCGGAAGACTTCAATTAAAACAGACCGGCAGAATACAATCGGATAAATAAATTTGATTATACAACCCAATCGAATAAATAACCCTAAAGGCAAAACCTACAGCTAAATCCTGCTGTCTTCACTGGTCACTGGCTACTCCAAGCTCCTGGTGCCCAACCATGCACCTACAACTGCCCCGTCGAATGGGGTGTCCAGACATACAGAAACACTGGACGTGAGCTCTAAGCTCAATACGAAAGCAATGATATATATATTATATGCAACACATAAGTGACTTTAAAAATCAGGGTTAAATCACTTTACTCATGGCGCCTGGAATACACAGTACCGGGCAAGAGAGCGACTCCGCGTGGTACTCGTATATTCCCAAGACACGAATCCTCAGGAAGAATCGCCTCGACTGATGGAAACTGTCATGACTCACATCATACCCGATGCAGTCTCCGTAAAAACATATGCATGTGCTAAAGTCGTAAAACATGGTAAAACATATAGCACATACTCATGCAACACATATAATATATATCATGCTGGCCATCTCAGTCAGTACTTACGTACCTTACTACAGGCAAATCCTAGCAGTCCCAATCTAGGTTCCAAGCATATCATCAACTCTACAATGCAAATATCCATGCATCATTCAATAAGCTCTAAAAGCCTTAACTAAGTTATTGCATACTCCTAAATAATTTAAGGAGACCATAGCTATACCTGCGTCCGTCGTCAGCCCACTGATGGCGACTATCCCGCAACTAGGGGCACACCCCTGCTGCAGCTCCACAGCTTCGAGCACTGCTCCGCTACACGAGCACTGCCCCGCTACTATGTCAGACACTGTCTGACTATACTAAAATATATTTCCTACTCCAACTCTAAAATAAGAGTACCCAAAGCCCAAAATAGAGCTACTAGGGCGAAGGAGAGGAATTCGGAATTGGCAAGAAATGAGGAGCTCGGACCCTATATTTATAGACGTCGATCGGAAGTTCCGTTCCTCGATCGGACGTTCCGTTCCGGCAGATCGGAAGCTCCGTTCCTCGATCGGATGCTCCGTTCGCCACGTGTCAATTCGGTCCACATGCAACCACACACCTGTCACCGACAGCCATCGGAAGCTCCGTTCTTGATCGGACGTTCCGATCGTCGATCGGACGCTCCGATCCTAGATCGTTGCTTCCGATCCCACTCGAGTCTTGGAACCCTCTAAACCAATTTCGAGTGTCCTGGATCCATTTTTGGGCTCCGTTAATCCTCCTAGAATTTCCTTAATCATGTTTTACTTAACCCAAACATGATTACATGATTAATTACTCATTAATCATTAATCACGGATACGGGTCACTACATTCTCCCCCCCCTTAAAAGATTTCGTCCTCGAAATCTAGGGTAACACCTCGAGAACGTAAATACAGACACTTGCCCGAGTGTCTAGTCGAAATAGCTTCCGACTTACTCAGACTCTTGTCAAATTATATGCAAGCTGCATAAATGCTAAATCACAATAGCATTCTCCGAGCTGGAAACCACTGCATTACTTGATGACAATTAACCTCGCTTGACACTAACGTACCATAGCGCTGATACGTCCTTCGTCATAATCACGATCTTACTGATAACGAAGCATACAACAATCCACTTGATCAAGATTATCATCCCACGTAAAATCTAAAACTGACTAAGACCAAGTCATAACCTGACTGGCTTACGATATTCTTCGAATCACTAAAAAATCCTAACCATCCACTGGTCCCCAAAAGTTCTCAATGCCCAACACCTCTAGTTAGGAAACACTAATCCCAACACTGTGCTGACACAAAAAATCTCTAATTCTCTTAAAGAGAATCTAATTGGCACAGGGTCATACTGCAATATAACTGCTTAACATGATTTCATAGACTGATTATCCTCCCCATGCCTCACCGAAGCAAAACAGCTTCCCAAGGGCAACACTGGGAACTATCCTGTCTAATACCAATCACCGTTCATGTTTCTTAGTATACCTCAGCACCCTGCTATGATGAAAACATCATCACTCACCAATAATGATGCCACGTCATTTCTAGCCTCTGATGATCAACATCATCTCAATCATAGGTTATTCACCCATGAATTCCATCGATGGACATCCCCCGATAGTTATACATACTCGCAATCACTGTATACAAATCAAGACTAAGGCAAGCTCCCACCGATATGCTCGACTGGGACATTCCACAGTACACAGACATATGGAAACGCTTCCTATACCGTCTCGAAACTCGACAGTTGTAAGTGCCCGGTATAACTCAACTCGGAGTCTTTGATGATACCATCATCGCATACCAACCTCCCAAGGTTAATCACACTGATCCTGGGACTAAATCCCAACGGATTCTCAATAGTCAAATAGCTTCGCTTGCTGAACTCATCAGCCTCAGCAATGAAAAGACTAATTCGTTGATTCCCTAGCCGATCCTGGGAAACACTTGTGCTTAGAGTAGTGTGTCACATATAACACCTCCGACTATTGTCTACTGCTGCAACGTAATATCTTCGACAAACAGTCTGCAAGGATGTGAATTACTAACTTCAAAGAACAAAGTCGCTGCATCGTTGTCTTGCGAAGTCTTCAATTCCCACAACAATCTTGTTGACCACTAAGTCGATCAACGACTGCTTCGATCATCTCAATGATCTTACGCACCATATGCTAAAAATTAGTGACACCCCCTGCTGGATCTCGAGAACTAGGTCCCAGCTAATGTCACACCTCGCGATCATACAACTGATGTCCATATAAGTGTCCAATCCTTGTTGGATCCCAAACTCCAATGGTACACTTAAGACCTCATCATAAAAGCACTTAAGCGACAAAGTACTATCCCAAGCATTTCTCGATTGCTACATCCAATTCATCGCTGATTGGACTTACTCATCGACCTCGTCGATTTGCTGATTGATACTCACACTTATCAAATCAGATAACCACTGATCGTCAACACCTAAGTGGCTCGATCAATTACTCTTGACTCGACTGATCCATGTCTACTATTCCAAACATTGGATTACACAAAAACTCTATGGTTACAACAAACCCACGCTTGGTAACCGAAACATAGCTATTAGTAATCCAATGACACAATCTCGTGTCTTATTACTGACAGCTATCTTATACACTGACTTAATCAATCTAACTCTGACAAAGTTAATCATTAACCACTAGTAGTCATTAGCACAAATCCTGTGCCGTCTCAGCACTACTACTCGTTTGTCTTGTTCACTCGATATGATCATCAAGACAAACCAAGTTCAAGATCTTCTCGCGATCTTATCAACTTAGACCATTTTCATCTCAGGAAAAATCCTACGCTCAACCTCCGAAATATCAGACAGTTCTTGGCGCAATCACTGGACTCATTATTCTTGCCTCGTTCTTTCAAGATGAACATCACGATTCGTCAAGTCCAAGAAGCATAACTAACGAATACCAAATATCTTCAGAATCTTCGAACATGCTCCGGATCAGATCCCTTGCTAAGACTGTACAACAATTCAAGACTTAGGGTAGCTTACCTCGATAACCCACCTGGACAACCACCAAGGCTTCACGGGTATAGGTCATGCTTCCCTCAGATCTCAATAATCCTTGTACAATACTTATCATATGATCCAACACTTGATGAAATCAATCATCATGAAGTAATTCTTGTATTCGAGTCGAAGTCTCGAAACTGCATCCCATCCTGGATCTCGGATAATTCCTATCTCTAGGAAACTTTATCCACAACTCTGATGACAACCACAAGTCATTGTTGGTAGAATTCCATCCACCTACTAGATCCACACGTCTAGCAGTAATCATCGGTCAAAAATTAAATCTATCTGATCAGAGCACACACTTGTCAAGGAAATCCCTCCAAGACTGGTTCCCACAGCAGAACACTATCACTGATATCTCTGACACATCAGACGATATCGAACCATCAATATCAAACCTGTGATATCTAATCCAAGATCATACCCTATTGTGACTACTGCCAAATCCCTAGACTGAGTAGCCTTCCCACCGCCATCTCCTGAAGCACAAAAGGCTCCCAGGTAATCCTCTGAAGTGCAAAGACTCCCAGAGTAACACTGGCATAGGGTCGCGCCCCATCACGTCTAGTCATGATCATAGTCCACAACTCTTGGTATATACTGGACCTGGCATCCTGATGAAAACCCATCATCACAATTCTCAACCTAACGAAGGTCAGACAGCCTACTGTTCCAAGAAACAATCTAGAACAAAGCCCAAATGTTCTAAACCGAACACTATGCCTAATGCCTCTAGATGAGTCCACTCATCGCTGGCACTATCTTAGTCTTCTGACTAACTAGGTCAATCCTAGGAAAATGCCTAGACTAACCGCATGTCACACTGTCACAGTTGGCCCACTCAAATCCCATGAGCTGCAATAGTTGAACGCAAATCAACTAAACCCAATCCAAAATTCTGCACAATCATGCAATCATCCACGAATTGCTGGATAAATAAAACATGTATCATTGCTTCAAGTTATGTACAATTTCTTGATTACAATCCCTATGTAATACAATTACAGTATTCCAAAAATACAAAATGTACAATCAATAACTTGAATGATACAACCGAATCTGATGATTTATTACAACTGAAACACTGTTTACAACTACAACAATACAGTATTTAAATCATCGTACTAGTCTTCATTCCTTGAGTATGAAGCTTCTAATTGACATACGCATCGATACAAGCATACTCCCGTCCAAGTCTCTCTACATGTCCTCCCGCAAAGAACTCCGGAGAAATGGCACGTGTTAGCTAACCAGCTATGCTCTGCGTCAGTGCATGTCAATCGGCCTCTTATGCTCACGATCTACCGTCAGCTTTCTTCTTGTAACTAAATCATGCTTTTGAACATGAAGTTTCCCGTATGCGTACCAAAAGCATCGATACACGCACACCGGCAAAACCATGTTCTGCATGAGTTTAAATGACAATCTCTCCAACTACGAGTGGAGAATCTCTTCGAACTGGAACCACATGGGTTATTACACACCATTCGTTCCAAAAAGCCCTCAGAGATATCTGACGTGATATTCTCTTTCTTCTCTCCCAGTCTTTTCCTGCTGGAATCCATATGTTCTTCGATCAGCATCCCAATGCATCAAATGATGAACTGTAGTCAGCATATTCATGCTACTACCGGTGTTCTCATCACTGTTGCCTTCCTTATAGCGAAGATTATGCCGCAAACCTTGGCAATGAAGAACCAAATAATCCTTAGGTCTCACCAGTCCTACAAGGATAATCCAAAGTCTCAGTACTATATCCCAAGTCTCTTGCATGTATATGCTCTGATACCAATAAATGTAGTGACCCAAACCGGATCCACTATCTAATCAGAGTTTAGGAGCATAATTAAATATGCATTAAATAAATCGCTGCAGAAGACTTAATTAAAACAGACCGGCAGAATACAATCGGATAAATAAATTCGATTATACAACCCAATCGAATAAATAACCCTAAAGGCAAAACCTACAGCTAAATCCTGCTGTCTTCACTGGTCACTGGCTACTCCAAGCTCCTGATGCCCAACCATGCACCTACAACTGCCCCGTCGAATGGGGTGTCCAGACATACAGAAACAATGGACGTGAGCTCTAAGCTCAATACGAAAGCAATGATATATATATTATATGCAACACATAAGTGACTTTAAAAATCAGGGTTAAATCACTTTACTCATGGCTCCTGGAATACATAGTACCGGGCTAGAGAGCGACTCCGCGTGGTACTCGTATATTCCCAAGACACGAATCCTCAGGAAGAATCGCCTCGACTGATGGAAACTATCATGACTCACATCATACCCGATGCAGTCTCCGTAAAAACATATGCATGTGCTAAAGCCGTAAAATATGGTAAAACATATAGCACATACTCATGCAACACATATAATATATATCATGCTGGCCATCTCAGTCAGTACTTACGTACCTTACTACAGGCAAATCCTAGCAGTCCCACTCTAGATTCCAAGCCTATCATCAACTCTACAATGCAAATATCCATGCATCATTCAATAAGCTCTAAAAGTCTTAACTAAGCTATTGCATACTCCTAAATAATTTAAGGAGACCATAGCTATACCTACGTCCGTCGTCAGCCCACTGATGGCGACTATCCCGCAACTAGGGGCACACCCCTGCTGCAGCTCCACAGCTTCGAGCACTGCTCCGCTACACGAGCACTGCCCCGCTACTATGTCAGACACTGTCTGACTATACTAAAATATATTTCCTACTCCAACTCTAAAATAAGAGTACCCAAAGCCCAAAATAGAGCTACTAGGGCGAAGGAGAGGAATTCGGAATTGGCAAGAAATGAGGAGCTCGGACCCTATATTTATAGACGTCGATCGGAAGTTCCGTTCCTCGATCGGACGTTCCGTTCCGGCAGATCGGAAGCTCCGTTCCTCGATCGGACGCTCCGTTCGCCACGTGTCAATTCGGTCCACATGCAACCACACACCTGCCACCGACAGCCATCGGAAGCTCCGTTCTTGATTGGACGTTCCAATCGTCGATCGGACGCTCCGATCCTAGATCGTTGCTTCCGATCCCACTCGAGTCTTGGAACCCTCTAAACCAATTTCAAGTGTCCTTGATCCATTTTTGGGCTCCGTTAATCCTCCTAGAATTTCATTAATCATGTTTTACTTAACCCAAAAATGATTACATGATTAATTACTCATTAATCATTAATCACGAATATGGGTCACTACACGACTTCTAAAAAACCAAGGCCTCATTCTATCAACTCGTCCACCTAGCCATGTGATCTCTGACTCGGTCCTGCCCCACCTGTTGCCAAGCACACATACAAAGACAAGACAATAGCCGGATAATCCGGTGAGAATAATATTCCCAGTAAAAGAGACTGACATGCAATCAAAAAAACATATCAAGTCATGATATGCATTCATTCCTCATATAATCAATTAATCCATTCAAGTACTAAATTAAAATGATATGCATGTCTTTAAAACTTCTGGATTATCAGACTCAGATAATCAAATGGAATTCTTCTTTCTTTCTTCGGTTTGGGATCCCGAGGTTAAAATATCCAACAATCACACCGAACTCCCATTTCGAGGTGGACGAGGTATATTTTAATCCTCTAAACTCCAGAGCATTATAGAGAGTTAATCGACACTTGTAGTAATTCGCCTACCAAGGACACTCAATTATAGTCTCCAGATCGTCTAATTCAAAACGAATAATCATTCGGCTCAACATGAATGCATATGTCATCTCATGCATTCAATCATATTTTCAATCATCAATTCAAATAAACATTCAGTCATGATTTCAAATAAGCATTCAATCATGATGTCAAATAAGCATTCAATCATGCAAGTATGTGAATTTCTTCGGAACACTCGAATAAATAAGGATTCGAGTTAATCGTTCCATTCAAGTCTAAGTCATCTTTTACCTTATTCGCTTCGAAGGTACTTCAATCTGAAAAAATCAATAATAAGGATAATAATCAATATCCAATCAAATTCATTCAAAACTCAATCAAACTTCTTCGATCGATAAATAAGAAAATCGATACTGTACCGACTTCAATCTTTCAAACTGTCCAAAGCTGCTATCTCGCAACTCTGCTGGCTTCAATTCAATCTATCAGAAGGAGTCATAAGGATCAATATCGACATCAAAAGCTCACTCAAACTCGATACGATCAAAACATAGAAACGATATCCAAAACTCAAACTGACGGCATAACGGCTATAAACTGATCAAACCGAAAACGCAGACAACAATTCAACAATCCAATAAACTCATTTCAATCAATACATATCATTTCCAATCCAATACCAACACATCTCAAATTCAAAGATTTCGAAAATCACTAAGAAAATCATAACAATTCCGATCGTCGTTAGATCTTCGAACCGTCTTAGATATACTATCACAGCTATCTCATAATCATCCTCTCCGAATATCAATCAATTCTAAAGAAATCCAAAAATTCAAACCTCGTAGAAATAAGAGAAACTTACTTCCAAACGGAGCACTCGACGCTGTGATCGCAGATATCAACTTCAGATCAAATTCCAACGGACGGATAGAGCTAAAATTGAAATCACAATGATTGAGGAAGCTTTGAGGCGCTTAATGGTGAAGAGACGTTTGGGAGGGATGAAGGAAGAGAATGGAAGACTTAGTCAAAGTCTAGATATTATAACAAATCCTCATTTTGCGTTTTAGTCCCTGAAATTTCTGAAAATTGCATAATAGACCCTGATAAAAATCAAAACGGACCTCGACTTCTAAAATCTCTGATTATCTCAAATAACTCAATTAAGATAATTTTGGTGCGTTACAATTCTCCCCCTCTAAGAATCGATTTCGTCCTCGAAATCAATTACAGTTCTATCACAAGGTCGAGGATAGAATCACAGGACTGCAATAAGAATTTACATCTCGGCACTAAGTCCAAAATCTGCTTCCAATAAATCTCTGAATCATTCGTCTCAATAAATTCGACATCTCAACAACAGGAGAAAGTCAGAAACTCTAGTCGATTAATTCATCAACATTTCGTCCGTCTATCAAAAGTCGTCTCATCCTCGTCAGAACATCCTTACAATTTAGTCACATTTCGAATCATCTACCGTTCTAACTCATGAGACACAGAAAGTTCATCTCGAAAATGAAAGAGATCTTCATCTCTCCTCGTACAACTTCTAGAGAGGTGTTTTCCAAATATCATTTGATCGCTGCCGTTGTAAGAAGTCTCCACAAAAATCAAGAATTCTACCAACTAGTGCTAAGTCGAGCACTACAACTCATGGCAATTCCTCTAAAGTTCGACTCATCTGATCTGGATATACGTCGTTCTGAGGGTATCGAATCGAAAATAGTTGAAATCAACAACAAAATTATCTTCAAAGTATATGCCGAGAGAACAATAACATCAAGGATCTCTGTCTAGACTGATAGACTTCGGCAATTCATGACATCTGACAACCTCTGACAAGATATCAATTCTCTGTTCTTCATCAAAATCATTCTGTACAGAAAACTGTAGCGGATTCCATCAATCAATCAATCAGAAACAGAGAGTAGATAAAATAAGAATAATTCCAAAATCTCAATAAGAAGAAATCCCAGCACTGAAAAATCATCAGCACTGAAAATCAGAATACATGAAAGCGGATAATCAGAAATTCCATAATCAGATAATAAGGATCGAAGAAATTCATTCGGTCCAAACCGAAATTCAAACATCGAGTTAACATACAACTGTTCGATGTACAATTCTGAAACGATTCTCGAAATCTCTGTACGATCAGTACAATTCTCATAACCAGAAAACAAGAAATTCATCAATAAGAATTCCTAATTTCAACTGATACTTCAGAAAGATTCGGTCAACAGAAAATTCTTCAACAATGCAGGAGTATTCGTCAAATCAAACGGCCTGTCCAAAGTTCAAAACGGCCAAACTTAACCCCAGAAATGATTTTGAGAAAGTTCTCTCTTTAAGAACCTCCTGTAGATAAATTTCGGATCCCCCTTCAGTGTCGAACTCGTTCTGAAAATCGGGACCAATCTAGAAGTTCATTCCGAACAACTTCAGTCGTTCAATAACCACTGGCACATCAACCAGTTACAATCCAATACATCAACTGTAAAGCTTCGGGAGTTCATTCATACTACTCTGTAACAATAGTCATTCAACAGAATAAATCAAGAATTCTTAGAATCGAGAATTCTTAACGGAGGATTCCATCACTCGTTCAACAATACTCCGATGACATCTCATTTCAAACTCAACAAAGTAGCCTTGCTACGAAAATCATCGAATTGTGACCCCAATTCCATTCTGAATCAGAATAGACTGTACAACAGAAAATCGGATCGTTCTCTCTCTGACTGTTGACAGTTCAAAACATCAGAAGCCATACCTCGAACCTCCTGCTTCCTCGTTCTCTATTCGATCTGATTCCTCAATTCATCAAACATCTTCCGATCATCTGAAAGAACACTGAATGAACTTCAAAGTGCCAATCTCCTTATACTCTGTCTCAAACCGAAACATATGGCACAACAAAAGTTATTCGCTAAGAAGGAATCAATATAAACCTGAAACTCAGATTATACCCAGATATGATCTATCTTCATCGGATTCTTAAAGGTCGAATCTGATTCCAAAGCGTTCTCAATCTTCTCAATCAACTCAGGTTCAAAATCGAATGAAGGAGTCAAGATAAATGTTCCATCTGTTCCCGACTCTATCAGAAGTGCAGCAATCATCTGTCAAAGAGGACAATTGGAGTAGATAAAATAAGAACAAATCATTCAGCTTAAATTCTTAGCTGTTAGAATCAATTCTCCGGATAACAATAGAATTCGCAGTCAGATTAATCGTCCTCTAAAACTCTCTCTCCCGACTCATAATCAGTTCGGACTGCGACGATCAACTTCTATCTTCCAAGATCAAAACAGATTACGAAAATCTTCCAAGCAAGAAAATGATGCTAGATCTTTCGAGCAATAAGATCTCTGTGAGACTCAAATCGGAAACTAACATTGCATCTCGAGCGTCTTCAACTTCGTCGATACTCAAGTTAACAAGGAGTTTTTCTGAACAGAAATAAGTCTCAACTCTCAATAAGAAGAAGTGCAAAGCACCGAAAGATCATCAACACCGAAGAAATCAATAATACTGAGGTGCTATTCAATCTCTCCTTCAATTCAATAAGAACTGGTCTCAAAGATACACACTAACAGAAGAACATAATCTGCTGAGTAATCGTCTTCTCAACAATAAGAATTCCTCAAAGGATTCGCGATAGAACACGCTAAATCCTAGAATCTTCAAATTTCAGATAAGGACATCAATCCAGATCAATTCATAACAGCTCCAGTCCTGAGGTGTTCTATAAAATTCCATCTTCCTAGAGAAAGGATCGAGGAAAAGACAACTCGGTCTCAACAAGATTCAGACGTCAAAAGAATAGCATAATTGATCGGCATGCAAATATGCGAACAATTCTTAAAGAATCTGAAAGATCAATACGGCTCTTCGAAGGATAAGAGATTCATCGATAAGAATACTCAAGAACTCATCTACAAATCTCTGAAAGATTCGGTTCAAAGGACTCATAACATTGCAGATGCAATTCCAATTCAATCTGTACGCTAAAATTCAAATCGTTTGTACTTCATTCTGAATTCGATCTCTGAAACCTCTTCCCTTCAGATTATCAGTCGATGATGTCTGATCTAATTTAATGTTGAACTCTTCCTCTCGACGCGGAGGCAAATCTGGAATCTCAACAAGAACAACATCAGCAAATTCAACAACTCTTTTAAATCAACCAACACAGCTGATTGAAGACATCATCGGAGGTAAATCCACTCGTTTGTCATCTCAGATCCGAATCTGGAAACAATCTGAAATCAAACTTGGTTGCTCTGTACTCGGTTAATGCACTACATCGATAATATAATCAAAATCTGATAACCGAAGTATAGTACTGTTCAGTACAATCAACTCCCATCGAAACAAAGTTCAAAAATTCGAACTAAACTCACCGCAACTAATTCAGATACTCAAAAGTAGAGGAAACATTAATCTAACTTCTCAATAAGAAGAAAAGGTTGCATCAATATCTAACAATATAAGAGTCAAAAGACCAAAATCGAACAGTTACCTGCTTCATCATCGTCAGTAGCAGTTAGAGTCTGTGAATCCTCGATAAGAGCAAATGCCACAGCCTGTTGCAGAAATTCGGATTTAAACAAACTCTACGAAACGACCAAACCTTGTTTCTCTAAGGCTTTCTTCTTCGATAACCATCAATCATTTTGAAATGCCTTGCAGTTGGTACCCAACTAACCGAATCTGTCGTTAGTCGATGTGGTCTAAAAGAATCAAAAAACTGATCGATCTCTTCTAATCAGCTTTCACACCCAAACTCATTCTCAGAACTCCTCAGTGTCGGAGTGACATCCATCAGTTCAGTCACAGAACAATTCTGTACAATCGGGTTCGCTACTATTTGAATCCTGTTCAAAACTTGCCGAATAGAAAATCTGATTCAAGAGGATTAGGACACAACATCTCAATTACATCTATTTGGTGTCCAATAATCTCAGCTCGACATACTCATTCGATCTCTAGAGTATTCAATGCCCAGTAACCCGAAATAATTCGTATCTCAAATAATTCATGCTTTAAAAATTAAATCACATATCCAAGTAATTCAAATAATTCTCAATCATAAAGCATGCTTTCATATTCTTCAACCATAGAATTAATCAATCACATGCGAGAATTCAATTCATGCGGACTCGATCTACCTCGCTCGTTTCTAAATTAGGTTCAAGATCTTATCTCTATGATACCACTTAATGTGAGACCTCGATTCTAATCATCAAATCTCGGGATAAACAATAATGAAGCCTACAAGATTAAAAGCAAAGAAAATATTTTTTTTTGAACAGTGCTCGCTCGATCGGTAAAACATTACCGATCGAGCGGGCCATAAATTCCAGGTCTCTGCCGAGACTTAACAAAAGCCCTCCGCTCGATCGGTCAAAACTTACCGATCGAGCGGACACAAAAATCCCAAACTTCTGCCTCAGCTCAGGGGTGCTCGCTCGGTAACATTCAACCGATCGAGCGGGCATAGATCTGCAGAAAATAAAACAGATATGCTCGACTCTATTAAATTCCAAAACTTCAAAAATTAATCCATTTGACATCCATAAATCATCCAAACATCATGCATAATCCAATACAAAGTATTTCTAGAGTTATACAATATCGAAATATTAGAACATGCTTCAGTCTAGCTTATTCAATGCAATACAATACAAGTTCGAATACAATCTAAGTTCGATTACATATTCGACTTCTAAAACACCAAGGCCTCACTCTATCAACTCGTCCACCTAGCCATATGATCTCTAACTCGGTCCTGCCCCACCTGTTGCCAAGCACACATACAAAGACAAGACAACAGCCGGATAATCCGATGAGAATAATATTTCCAGTAAAAGAGACTGACATGCAATCAAATAAACATATCAAGTCATGATATGCATTCATTCCTCATATAATCAATTAATCCATTCAAGTATTAAAATGATATGCATGTCTTTAAAACTTCTGGATTATCAGACTCAGATAATCAAATGGAATTCTTCTTTCTTTCTTCGTTTTGGGATCTCGAGTTTAAAATATCCAACAATCACACCGAACTCCCCTTTCGAGGTGGATGAGGTATATTTTAATCCTTTAGATTCCAGAGCATTATAGAGAGTTAATCGACACTTGTAGTAATTCGCCTACCAAGGCCACTCAACTATAATCTCCAGATCGTCTAATTCAAAACGAATAATCATTCGGCTCAACATGAATGCATATGTCATCTCATGCATTCAATCATTTTCAATCATCAATTCAAATAAACATTCAATCATGATTTCAAATAAGCATTCAATCATGATGTTAAATAAGCATTCAATCATGCAAGTATGTGAATTTCTTCGGAACACTCGAATAAATTCGGATTCGAGTTAATCGTTCCATTCAAGTCTAAGTCATCTTTTACCTTATTCGCTTCGAAGGTACTTCAATCTGAAAAATCAATAATAAGGATAATAATCAATATCCAATCAAATTCATTCAAAACTCAATCAAACTTCTTCGATCGATAAATAAGAAAATCGATACTGTACCGACTTCAATCTTCCAAACTGTCCAAAGCTGCCATCTCGCAACTCTGCTGACTTCAATTCAATCTATCAGAAGGAGTCATAAGGATCAATATCGACATCAAAAGCTCACTCAAACTCGGTACGATCAAAACATAGAAACGATATCCAAAACTCAAACTGACGGCATAACGGCTATAAACTGATCAAACCGGAAACGCAGACAGCAATTCAACAATCCAATAAACTCATTTCAATCAATACATATCATTTCCAATCCAATCCCAACACATCTCAAATTCAAAGATTTCGAAAATCACTAAGAAAATCATAACAATTCCGATCGTCGTTAGATCTTCGAACCGTCTTAGATATACTATCACGGCTATCTCATAATTATCCTCTCCGAATATCAATCAATTCTAAAGACATCCAAAAATTCAAACCTCGTATAAATAAGAGAAACTTACTTTCAAACGGAGCACTCGACGCTGTGATCGCAGATATCAACTTCAGATCAAATTCCAACGGACAGATCGAGCTAAAATCGAAATCACAAAGCTTGAGGAAGCTTTGAGGCACTTCAATGGTGAAGAGACTTTTGGGAGGGATGAAGGAAGAGAATGGAAGACTTAGTCAAAGTCTAGATATTATAACAAATCCTCATTTTGCGTTTTAGTCCATGAAATTTCTGAAAATTGCATAATATACCCTGATAAAAATCAAAACGAACCTCGACTTCTAAAATCTCTGATTATCTCAATTAACTCAATTAAGATAATTTTGGTGAGTTACAATTATACCTTCGTATTTCTTCTGTTTTGAACGCTTCAAATCTGAAACACAGCATCAAAACATTCATATCAATCTTCATTCTATTCAATCATTTCAATATCGATTCAAAATCATCAATATGTCGTCAATCATATCGCTTCAAACCTCAACGTCTTCTTCTTCGGTTCGAATTCAATGTTCTTGAGTTGCAACCTTCAAAACTAATCTGAAATTGAAGAATAAATTTGCTACAACATTAACATCATCTTCAAGAACATCTCGGCTCAATCATAGGCTATCAAAACGGTCCAAAAACACGAATTGACGGCGTAGCGATTAAAAATCGATAACCGACTTAATATCGAAACCATTCTAACTTCATATGCAACTTTTAATCAACATAACATCATATATATATCCTCATATCAGCAGTACAAATAATCGAAATCATGCTGGAAATCACAACTAATACAAACGATAGCCGTTCGCCGATTCGGTTTCGATATCGAAGTGCATACAAGCTCAAGAACACAAATATAAACTCATAATCTGATCTCTGCAATATTTTGATCCTCAAAATATGCCGAAATAATTAGAAACTTACAGAAAATCGAAGCCCTCGTCTCAAGGATTCCAGAACACTTTTCAGAATCGAAATCGGACGATCGGATCAAAAGTTACGGCGTTTTGAAAATCAAGAATTCAAAGGAAAGAAAAGGATTTCGGCTCTCTGTTCTGAAAATTCTGAAGTGTATATGAAATACACGTAACATGCTGATAAATCTTCAAAATCGGATATGTATTACATAAATTTCAATTTAGTCCCTCAAGTCTTCATTAATTGCAATTCAGTCCTCGGCCTTCTTTTTAATTCAATTTCAATCCTAAATAATTTTAGAATATTAGAATTTAAATCAAAACTCTAAATATTCTCAAATTAAATATACTCAGATTAAAATTAAATAAATTTGGATTAAATTCAATAATCCCGGCCTTTTACACTTCAGCCCTTGAAACTTTGATATTTGCAAATCAGTCCCTGATCGGGTTATATCTTCAAAATTAATCTTCTTTAATTCCCGAAACATGGAATTTAATCTTAAATTCCATAAATATTCAAATTGAATATTTATTCTTTTAATTTAAGAATTCTCGGAATTTAATTCTCAAAATCCGTAAATTCTCAAATTAAATATTTTCAGCTCGGAAATTAAATATATCATTTCCATAACTTCTCAAATCAATATTAGCCCATAATATGGAATTTAATTCTCAAATCCCATAATTAATAATTTAATATTTTCGGGCCTTACAATTCCTCCCCTCTAAGAAATGATTTCGTCCTCGAAACCACATTCAATCGAACTATTCAATCTGATAGACTGAATGATTATCTGAAGTTATTCTCTCTTCAATCATATAGCTCTAAACTTTGTATCTCATCTCTTCATCTCCTATCAGATTCTTTCTTCGAATTTGCTTCTATTCTTTTGTATTTGGTATCTATTCAGTTGTACTTTAAGTCATTGAAAAGAATTCGTTCTGAGCTGTTTCTTTCTTCAATCAAGGATTTGTCGACTAATCGACTTAACTCAGAATCTTTTCGATATCTATCTCATCTAATTAAAGTACATAGGAAGAATCTTCTGATACTTCCTTCACTTATATACGTGGAAGATCCATTGTATCAAGCTGAAAAGAATAAATCTTTTACTAAAATCATCAATTCTGTTTGACATCTCATTCAGTGAAGTTCAGTATTTGTGTCGAATTGTTTCTTTCTCTATATCATTCGATGTTCTGTATAGAACATATATCAAGTCTACGCTGTCATTCAGTTCATCGCTTCAAGATCAGTATTCAACTTCATATTCTGAATCTGTAAATTAAACTCTGCTCTTTCTCTATTCTGAATTGAATGATGTTTCAAGAATAACTTTTCCCCTTAAATAATCAGTTTCAGCTTCAAAAGTTATATCTATCATTCAATTACTAATTCTGTTTCTTCTTCTCTGTTTTCATTTCGTACAGATTCATCTTCAAAATCTTTGTGTGTCTCAAATCAAATCTGATCTGATATCGACAAATCATGTCTGATCTGATGTCATATACTTCGGTAGTATCATTTCAACACAAAGAAATCGGATTTCTTTTCATCATATCATTATCTCAAAATCGACTCAATAGCTATTACAGGAATTATAATCATCAAGTGGCAACACATCAAGTCAAGTAATACCGAATCAGGTATTAAAGTTCTGAGAATATTCTCAACATCTGAAAAATCAACTCAGATAATCCATCAATCGAAGAATGGTATAATGCAATCACATATAACCAACTCTCAGAACATCAGTCAATAAATCGATGCCACATTCTGTCGAATAAATCTAAATTCTTAATCCTGACAATAGATTTTAATCATTCCTGTAATTTCATCATATCTCTATCTTCTTCACAGCTATCTAGTCATATCTGTATCACATCTTATACAGTGTATTCCAAAATTCTGATTAGTCTATTCGGACTATCTATTAATCAGAGTATAATATGTTGTATTCACATATTTCAAAGTATTCAGAGCTGTTGATAATCGGTATCATGTCAGGTAAAGTTCATTCTCGAAATTCGATTCATCTTCTCTGACTATTCTTCCAATTCAAGGATAATATATTGTACCTTTACCTCAAAAAGTACTCAAAGTCTTCTGATTATCTGTATTACAATTTAATAGTACACCCAATGTTTCAATCTGAAACATTATTTCTTGGCTTACTGTTCATCTTTCAACGAATCTAATCACAATTCAGTGATTTGATCATACAGACAGATCATCGTATACAGTAATTTCAATCAATCTGTTCATAACTACCACCTGTTTCATATAAACTGCTTCATCTTGGTAGTTTCACAAAATACTCTTTCAAATCATGATCTCATAACAATTCTGGAGTTTCTAAACTGTCACTGAACTAATCTAGTTAATGATTTTCAACTTCATCAGAAACTCTCTGTACATTTAACTTCGAAAACGTACTAATTCTGTTACCTCTATTTGCTTTATCTTCTGATAAAACAATTATTGGATGAATCTTAAATTCATTGTTGTGCATTTTCTTCAAAATCTGATATTTCTTTTTGGAAATATCAAGCACAATCAGATAATCAATCATAATAGAATTCATTCATTCTGATTTGAGGCTTCAATTCATATCTCAATCTAGCATTCTTTACTGAATTCTCATCGCTTCAGTTTACTTTCTGTGTTTTTTTCATCTTCTGAACAGTTCTGGCTTACTTCCAATCGAAAATAATTCTGATTGGTGATATATTCGTCTGAATATTCAAACCAGAATACACAGAAATCTGGAATCAATTCATCGGATGCCTATTTCATTCCTCTTTCTATCTCCAAATACCGACAATTCATATCATCTAACCCAAAAATAATGGATCATATTCAAATTCTTCTATCAGTTACGAGCCAACAATCTTAAAAGGCGCTGAAATATCATCAAAGGATCAATAATTCTCAAAATCAAAAGAAATAAATCAAGATTGAGAAAATCTCTCAATCAAGGTCATCCAAAAATCAAATCTTCTGGATAACAAACTCTGCAAATTGAAAACAACTCACTTGCATCGCACAACTCAGAATGAGTGAATTAACACAGGATCTATATGAAAACAATGTGCCATGAGAGCCAATCAATATTCAATAGTTCAAGAATCATATCTCCAATTGATGTATTCAATTCAGCATAATCAAAGAAAAGACTCAACTGCAACTGATTTTCATATCATTATCTATTAACCTCAAAAGAAGTATTCAATTCATCAATTCATCAAGTCTCTATAAAATTCCAGTTCACAACTTAAACTAAAGTCGAAATCTTACTGGAATATATCTGTCATCTCTATTCATCGGCATATCTATCAATGCTGATTTAGATCTTGAACATATCTAGTGCATTGAATATACTTATTTTGGAATATTTCTATAATCAAACATCATATATAAAATCGAAATCAAAGAATCTTACTTCTAGATCTCATATCATATCATCTTATTCATATGCACATTATGTTTTGGCTGATCTAATTCAATCATTTCTTATCATCAATTTTCTAACAATCTGTAATAGGTTATTGCATCATCATTTATCATGCAACCTAACAGATATCTCAAATATGAACACAATCATATTCAGGTTCATTTCTTTGAAGCAAAATCATGTTCAGTCTCATTTCATCAATTCAGTAGTTCCATTCTTCAGTTCAATTCACAAATTCTCTTTTCTGATACAGAGGTGTACATATAATAAGTTTTCAGCTATCATATATCTATTGCACCAATAACATAAACAGGTTAAAACAAAATAAATCTGTTACCTGCAATTTCATTCTCAGGTGCAATTTCATTCAGATCCTCTGTATACTTCTGGAACCGTTCTTCATTCAAATCATCTCAGAATCTGATTTGCTTCGAATATAGTCTAGCACATTGGCTTGAAATGTCTTTACACTGCTTGTTCGGATAACTCCCTCTACAATGAGTGTAGTAATCTCTGACATACTCTGCATTCAGACCCAAACACATTTGTATCGGTCTACTAGAGTTAAAGAACTACTTTCATATCGTTCACTTCATATCTATTTTGGAAGGAAAAATTGCAGCCAGTTGTGATTATCTCATACACTGTGGCATATCTACAATTTCATTCCTTCTGCTTCATCATTCAATTTCAGTTTTCTTCGCTCTGTCTATGTTTTTCATAAAATGTTTCAGTTGTCAACATTTATTCAGACATAATCTTCAAATTCAAGCCATGAATTAAACACTCAATCTTGAGCTTCTTCATCATCTATAATTCATAGAATCGTAGTAGTAGGCTTGAAAATCTAGGAATATATTCTTCAGTCTGCAAATTGCTCTAATTCTGATCGGTATATTCTATTTTCTGGCTATTCTTCTTTCTTGGCATATCTTGCCTTCTCATCCTTTCTATCTGTTGTGGCAAAGAACCGTTAATCAAAATCTGTTCTGAGCACTTACCAACAAATAAATATACCTCAATTCTGTCAGAATTTCTTCATCAAAATCTATCAGCTGGTTGCTAGGTCTTGAAGTTTGTAGACAGTCAATCTGATACGATATTCATCTGTATCTTTCAGGTATTTGAACAACTGGTCAAGTTCTTCAAGCCAACTTCTACCTGCAATATCATCTATTCATTCGCTGATATTATGTTCTTTTCAATCAGAGATACTTCTTTCAGCTAAGAAATACTGTTCTGTTCAGTCTGACCATACCATTCTGTTTAGTCTGGGGTGCTTACATCACCCAAAGAACACTTTTCTCTTCGATTCTGGATTCTTACATCACCCGGGGAAAATCTTATAACAAAATCAATAAGAAATTCAAAAATTTACAAATCAGTAAATCATACAGTTGAATTTCAAAGATAGATCACGCTCACATGCAATTTATCAAATCATCGAATCATCAAATCGAGTAATGCATAATCATGTAATACTATAAATGCATGTGACTTAATCTACCCCGCTCAGCTTCTATCTCAGTCCAAGAAACTTACGCTCTGATACCACCTGTTATGAGGACCTCGGGTGCTAATCTTTCTTCTTAATGGGCAATCAATATTCATTACAAACCAAGAAGTAAATAAGTAAGAAACCAAAAAAAAAAAATTTCTTTTATATATGGGCGCGGGTGCGCTTGAAGTGGCAGAAACTTTTCATCAACAGGGCGCGGGTGCGCCCGGGGACAGCGCGGGTGCGCCCAAACGACCAGAAAACTTTTCAACAAAACTTCTTTTGCTGTCAAAGCTTGGCCTCAATCCGAATCATCACAAATCAACTCCAAAACAGAGTTTATCAAATCTAAAACATGCATATATACATGTAGAAAATCTCAAGTATCAAATCATGCGTTTATGACATTAATCGAATAGCATAAAAGCATGAAACGATAAGCTACACTAAGTCTCAAAAGTGAGCTTCTAAATCACAAGTTTCATGTCCTGTTCGATGCTATCTAAATATCATTCTTTAGCTTAACCCCGAGTCCACACATGCTAAGTCTCGCTCCCGAGCTATCAACGTCATCTCAGACTAGCTCCTGCCCCATCTGTTGCAATGCACACATACAAAACAAAGCAACAGCCGGATAAACTCCGGTGAGAAAACATTCTCAGTATAATCGACATATAAAGCGTTAAATAAATCATATCAACTCTATTCGTAACGACTCAACAATAGAGTAAATAACGCATATCTCGATTAATAATTGATTCATATATCATCGATGCCATCAAGATTCGTAACCAATCTTGACATGGATATCCATCTATCGAAGTCGTCTCAGACTTGAAAATAAGATCGCCTCAGATCTTGGCAATAGAATCAATTCAATATCATATCATATCTTAATCATATCGACTCAAACTCAAAGATCCACTACCTGAGATGGATCGACAACATTGAAATCAAATCAAAATAATAAACAAGTATGTGGTTTTGGCGGGACAACTCAAGAATAATCGTTCTTGAGTTTCAAAATCTCTGACTTGCGATGTCGTCATTATACCTTCGTATTTCTTCTGTTTTGAATGCTTCAAATCTGAAACATAGCATCAAAACATTCATATCAATATCAATCTTCATTTTATTCAATCATTTCAATATCAATTCAAAATCATCAATATGTCGTCAATCATATCGCTTCAAACCTCAACGTCTTCTTCTTCGGTTTGAATTCAAAGTTCTTGAGTTGCAACCTTCAAAACTAATCTGAAATTGAAGAATAAAATTTCTACAACATTAACATCATCTTCAAGAACATCTCGGCTCAATCATAGGCTATCAAAATGGTCCAAAAACACGAATTGACGG
Source organism: Henckelia pumila (assembly GCF_033568475.1). NCBI lineage: Eukaryota > Viridiplantae > Streptophyta > Magnoliopsida > Lamiales > Gesneriaceae > Henckelia > Henckelia pumila. The sequence continues at coordinate 7,969,331 of NC_133121.1, read as the reverse complement.
CGTAGCGATTAAAAATCGGTAACCGACTTAATATCGAAACCATTCTAACTTCATATGCAACTTTTAATCAACATAACAGCATATATATATCCTCATATCAGCAGTGCAAATAATCAAACCCATGATATAAATCACAACTAATACAAACGATAGTCGTTCGCTGATTCGGTTTCGATATCGAAGTGCATACAAGCTCAAGAACACAAATATAAACTCATAATCTGATCTCTGCAATATTTCGATTCTCAAAATATGCCGAAATAATTATAAACTTACAGCAAATCAAAGCTCTCATCGCAAGGATTCCAGAACACTTTTCGGAATCGAAATCGGACGATCGGATCAAAAGTTACGGCGTTTTGAAAATCAAGAATTCAAAGAAAAAAAAAAGGATTTCGGCTCTCTGTTCTGAAAATTCTGAAGTGTATATGAAATACACGTAACATGCTGATAAATCTTCAAAATCAGATATGTATTACATAAATTGCAATTTAGTCCCTCAGGTCTTCATTAATTGCAATTCAGTACTCAGCCTTCTTTTTAATTCAATTTCAATTCTAAATAATTAAAGAATATTAGAATTTAAATCAAAACTCTAAATATTCTCAAATTAAATATACTCAAATTAAAATTAAATAAATTCGGATTAAATTCAATAATCCCGGCCTTTTACACTTCAGCCCTTGAAACTTCGATATTTGCAAATCAGTCTCTGATCGGGTTGTATCTTAAAAATTAATCTTTTTTAATTCCCGAAACATGAAATTTAATATTAAATTCCATAAATATTCAAATCGAATATTTATTCTTTTAATTTAAGAATTCTCGGAATTTAATTCTCAAAATCCGTAAATTCTCAAATTAAATATTTTTGGCTCGGAAATTAAATCTATCATTTACATAACTTCTCAAATCAATATTAGCTCATAATATGAAATTTAATTCTCAAATCCCATAATTAATAATTTAATATTTTCGGGCCTTACAGAAAACAATCAAAAATAATCAAGCATATCAAAAAACCGGGCCATAGGATTTTGAATATTTGATTTTGCTGTAAAAAAAAAATGATTTCGTTTTTTATTTTCTTTTATTTTTCTACATTTCAGTTCTATTTCATGAAGATATAATGTTATGTTATTTTTTCATTACATTTACACGGAGCCAAAATTTCACGCCACCATTTTTATCATATTGACTCAAATTCATTTATTATTATTGGATTATGAAATGATTAAGGCCCCGTTTGGTATCAAAATTCAGACCAGAAAAGCATTTTTTTTAATTAAAAAAGGTTTTTTTTAGTTAATAAGGTGTTTGGATGACCAAATAAATGTTTAAAAAAGAACTTTTAAAAGTCAACATTATAGAGTTTTTTCAAAAGCCAAAAATTATAACTTAAAAAAGTACTTTTTAAAAAATATATATATCTACAAAATCCAAACGAGCTCTAAATATGAAATTCACAAAGGTGGATAAGTTTATGATCCAAAAATTATAATTCAATATGGTAAATAAGGGCATAACTCACCTTAGACATTAAGAAACAACCATAAATAAGAGTGGTTGTTGGCAATATTTGTCGTAACTTATAGAACCAATATATATAATTTTATGCAAAGAATTACAATTTTTGCAATGATAATACATTTATGTTAAATAATGGAGTAATTTGAGGTTGGAACTCTTTAAATGATCAGATTAATGATTTGAATGAGAGTGTAAACTGTAAACACACTATTACCAAACTATGTTCCAATACAATTTGATGCGTATAAATATAGATATAGCCTATATATGCTTGAAATCGGAAACGAGCTCGGCTGAAATAACCACATAAATGGTTTGAATTATTTTAATTATTTGTAATTTGTTATCTACACGCAACCATAAAATAATTAATTCCTTTTTAAGTTGTTATACATTCATTTCGGTGAATGAGATTCTACCACGAATGTTTTACAATCATAGATATGGAGACTTGCCACGGAGGTTATATCTCTCTCCTCGCATTACAATCACAAATTATCCGAATAATACATGAAGGACTAGAGTTGATCAACTACGCGTAAGGCTAGAACATGCAACCAAAAAGTTTGCATAATCGATACAACATAAACCACGAAGTTCGAGATCTAAACATGTTCTAACATAAACTAGGTAGACATGCTGACACGACTCCTAGACCGAGTCCCACTACTAGCTCTCCCTCTTGTTGCTAAGCAGGTCTTCGCTGACTTGATCCTGCCCCACCTGTTGCCAAGTACACATACAAAACAAAGCAACAGCCGGATAAACTGGTGAGAAAGATACTCCCAGTAAAAGCAACATAACAAGTAATGAAACCAGTAAACATGCTTTCCAAACAACACGTAATCAATATCAACGTAATGAAATGCATGTCTTTAAATCGGGATATCAAATCTGATAAACGAGGGATTGCTGCTGTGCTTATGGGATCCCAAGGATGAGATCACGTAACAACTCACCGACTCTCCCAACCGAGGTGGTGCCACGTATCTCACTCCCCTAGACTTTGAGCAACTATAATGAGTATGCTAGCACCAGGCAAAACGACTACGACCTAGGCCACTCAATCATAGTTCCCAAACATCTAAACAAAAAGGGCGGTTCTGCCCGCTGAAATCAAAGTTGGCTCAAGATGAATGCATAAACAAAAACATAACATAAGCCTCATAACAAAACCCAACTAATCAACAAAATACGAGTTCAACATGCTAGAACAAGTATTGATGCAATATGTGATTTGAAAGGGAAACTCGAGAACCAACTGTCCCGAGTATGCTATCCCGCTAACGATGACTGCTTTTACCTTTCAATGCAGTAGCTCCAACTCTGGAAACTCTACAACAAAAGTCTTAAATCAAAAACTAAACAATCCCAACAACAACAACAACGGTACAATGTAATCTCTTTACCGATCTTCCTCCAACTCTTGATGCTCAACAGCTGTTAACTCCGGGCTTGACAACTCCAACGAAACTGTACGAAGACAAAAGATGATCAACATCATTGAACAAACTCAAAGCCCAAAGTACAACAACTCAAATGGTTCAAAATCTCAAAACTAAAACAGACGGCATAACGGCTATGAACTGAACAAACTGGAAACGCAGACAGTAGTTCAATACCGATATCAACTCGTATCAATGCTAATACTACCATAATAAGGCAAATCCAACAAATCTCAAAAACCACATTTTTGAAAATGGCTTCCAAAAATCATAACAAATCCAAACGTCGCTCTAATTCAAAACCGACAGATAATAAACGATCAGAACTCCGTCAAGAACAACATACTTGAATCTCAAGCGATTCTAACAACATCCAAAAACTAGAATGAATCCGATCGTAGAAATACTTACGATATAACGGAGCTCTCGTTGCAGTGATCACTAATCTGCCTTCAGAAATAGATTCCAACGGCCGGATCGAGCTCGGACTGAATTCAGAAAGCTTGGAGGCTCAAAGAATCGGCTTCAATGGAGGAGGCGTGCTTGGGGAAGATGGAGGAGACTTGTCAACTTAATTCTAAGTGTAGATAATATATAAAACTCAATATTTGCGTTTTAGTCCCTGAAAAATCCAAATTTTGCATAAAGGACCCTGATCAAAATCAAGTCGGCTCTTAAACTCTGTAATCTCCGATTAACTCAAATAAACTCATTTAAGATAAAAACGGGGCGTTACAATTCTCCCCCACTAAGAAGAGATTTCGTCCTCAAAATCAATAATAATCGCAACTCATAAGATAGAATAAAGAACTAAAAATAGTAAGAAGAACTCACGTCATCCGAATAACTCAGGAAAATGCTGTCTCGTGTCGGATTCTGTCTCCCAAGTCGCTTTCTCGACCCCGTGACGGCTCCACTGCACTTTCACCAACAGAAACAACTTGGTTCTGAGCTGTTTCTCTTTTCGATCAAGGATCTGAATCGGTCATTCAAAATAACTCAGAGTCTCGTCTAACTTGGCTTCATCAGGCTGAAGGATATGAGAAGGATATGGATGATACTTTCGCAGCATAGAGACGTGAAAAACTTCGTGAATACCAGATAAAGATGGAGGAAGTGCAAGTCTGTAGGCAAGATCGCCTATCTTCTCGAGAATCTCGTACGGACCAATGAATCTCGGAGATAACTTCCCTCTCTTCCCAAATCTAACAGTACCTCTGAAAGGAGAATTCTTATGGAATACACGGTATCCCTGTTCAAAACTCAAAGGTCTACGTCTGACATTTGCATACTTCGCCTGTCTATCCTGAGCCCACTTCATTCTAAACTAAATGACCTTAACTTGTTCTGCCATATCTCTAAGCATAACCGGTCTCAAATCAGGTGACTCGGACAAATCATCCCAAAACAACGGAGATCGGCATTTCTTACCGTACAATGCCTCAAAAGGCGCCATACCGATACTCGCTTGGAAGCTGTTGTTGTAAGAAAACTCAACAAGAGGCTAAGAATCTTGCCAACTAGTGCCAAAGTCTAGCACTACCGCTCGCAGCATATCCTCTAATGTCTGGATAGTCCGCTCTGACTGTCCGTCGGTCTGAGGATGATAAGCTGTACTCAGATGCAATCGAGTACCAAGTGTCTCCTGAAGACTGTGCCAGAAGTGCGAACTGAATCTAGGGTCTCGGTCTGAAATGATCGACTTCGGCACCCCATGCAATCTCACAACATTGCTATCATATAACTCAGCCATCTGATTATGACGATACGTTATCCTGTACGGAATAAAACAAGCAGACTTCGTCAATCGGTCGATCACTACCCAAATAGCATCGCATCCTCGAACAGATCGTGGTAGCTTCGTGACGAAATCCATAGAAATGTGATCCCATTTCCATTCAGGAACAGATAGACTGTGTAACAGACCTCCTGGTCACTTCCGCTCTGCTTTCACTTGCTGACAGTTCAAACATCGAGATACAAACCTCGCAACATCGCTCTTCATTTTCTTCCACCAGAACTGATTCTTCAGATCGTTATACATCTTACGACCTCCGGGATGAACACTGAACCGGCTGCAATGGGCCTTTTTGAGAATACGCTGTCTCAACTCCAAAATATCAGGCACAACAATACGGTTATTCACAAACAAAACATCATCTCTAACCTGGAATTCAGACTGATGCCCAGATCGGACTTTCTCTACTGAAACCTGAATGCTCGGCTCAGACTTCTGTGCTTCTCTGATCGCAACAAACAAATCCGGCACGGCTTGAATAGCAAACACTCTGATAGTATTCCTATCTGTTTCAAACTCTAAACCAAAAGTGCAACAATCATCGATCAACTAAGAAACACCAATAGTCGAAAGAGATAGAGAACAAAGCTTTCGGCTCAAGGCATCGGCAACTGCATTCGACTTTTCGGGATAATACTTGATCTCACAGTCGAAATCCTTCAATAGATCTAACCATCTTCTCTGTCTCATATTCAACTCTTCCTATGAAAATAAATACTTAAGGCTCTTATGGTCAAAAAAGATCTCGAAAGATTCACCATAAAGATAGTGACGCCAGATCTTCAAAGCAAATACGATCGCAGCTAGTTCAAGATCATGAACCGGATAACGAGTCTCGTGCGGCTTCAGCTGCCTCGATGCATATGCTATCACATGCTTATGCTGCATAAGAACACAACCCAAGCCTCGGTTGGAAGCATCACAATAGACTATGAAACCCCCAGTACCTTTCGGAATAGAAAGAATTGGAGCACTGGTCAGTCTCCTCTTCAGATCAACAAAGCTAGCCTCACAATCTGCAGTCCAAACAAAAGGCGCATTCTTCTGTGTCAGCTGGGTAATCGGCTTGGAGATAGATGAGAAACCCTCGATGAATCGGCGGTAATAACCAGCTAAACTCATGAAGCTTCGGATCTCAGGTACTGATGTCGGTCTAGGCCAATTCATAACCGCTTCAATCTTGCTGGGATCGACAGAAATCCCATCATCTGAAATGATATGACCGAGGAAGACAACCCGATCTAACCAAAATTCACATTTAGATAGCTTGGCAAACAACTGCTCAACTCGCAAAATCTGCAAAACGGTCCTCAGATGCTCTGCATGGTCAGTACGGTTCTTAGAGTAGATAAGAATATCGTCGATGAAGATAATGACAAACTCATCTAAATAGCGCTGGAAAATGCGGTTCATCAAACCCATAAAAACCGTTGGATCATTAGTCAATCCGAACGGCATGACTATAAACTCAAAATGACCATACCTCATTCTGAATGCGGTCTTAGGAACATCTTCCTCTCGTACTCTTATATGATGATAACCTGACCTCAGATCGATCTTCGAATAGACAGAAGAACCCTGCGGCTGATCAAAAAGGTCATCTATTCGGGGTAAAGGATAACTGTTCTTGACTGTAGCCTGATTCAATTGGCGGTAGTCGATACAGAGCCGCATAGAACCATCCTTGTAGCGACCCGACCCAGATCCACTACCTAATCAGAGTTAAGAGCATAATTAAGCATGCATTAAATCAAATTGCTGCGGAAGACTAAATACAAGTAGACCGGCAGAATACAACCGGCTAATCAAACTCGATTTATACAACCTAATCGAATTACTTTAAATAAAACCTACAGCTAATCCTGCTGTCTTCAAGGTCACTGGCTACTCCAGGCTCCTGGTGCTCAATCCTGCACCTATACCTGCCCCATCGAATAGGGTATCCAGATACACAGAAAATACTGGACGTGAGCTCTAAGCTTAATACGAAAGCACGGATAAACATACAAATATGATGCATGCAAATGACCGGGTATCCATATCTGGGATAACTGTATACAAACTGCTCAAACTGGTGCCTGGGATATAAGCTCGTCACATCGGGGTAGCTAACCACTGTGTGCGACCACTCATTCCCGAATCCCGGACGCGGACCGCGGAGTCCTCGAGGTATCAGTACCTAAGGGTACTCGATATCAAACGTCCTAACAGTGCTGAGCAACCCTAACTGGCTCATCTCGAAAGATATACAGATGTACAGGCACAAGATGATATGCACATACCGCATAACAATAAATACATGCAAACACATAAATGCAACATATAAGCATGCATATCCGCTGGCAATCTCAGTCAGTACTTACGTACCTTTCTAAGGCAGTCCTAGTAGTTCCACTCTAGGTTCCAAGCCTATCATCAAGTCTACAATGCAAATACCCATGCATCATTCAATAAGCGCTAAAAGTCTTAACTAAGCTATTGCATACTCCTAAATAATTAAAGGAGACCATAGCTATACCTGCGTCCGTCGTCAGCCCACTGATGGCGACTATCCCGCAATTAGGGCACTCCCTTGCCGCGAATTCACAGCCTCGAACACGGCTCTACAACACGAGCGCTGCTCCGCTACTATGTCAGACACTGTCTGACTATACTAAAATATGTTCCCTACTCCAACTTTAAAATAAGAGTACCCAAAGCCCTAAAATAGAGCCACGAGGGCAAAGGAAAGGAACTCGGAATTGGCAAGAAATGAATGCCTCGGACCTTATATTAATAGGCATCGATCGGAACCTCCAATCCTCAATCGGAACTTCCGATCCTTGTTCGGAACGTCCGATCCTGCCATCGGAGCTTCCGAACATCCTTATCTGCCACATGTCAAAATCTCACCGGTTGACTTCGGATAGGGCGATCGGAGCTTCCGATCCCGATCGGAGTTTCCGATCCTGCCACACGTCATGCATGACGTAATATCGATCGGAGTTTCTGATCCTGATCGGAGCTTCCGATCTCACCTTCGGAGCTTCCGATCCTTCAGATACCAAATTGGTTTAATTAACATAATTAATCTCTTAATTACCAATTTCGGTTACGGGGTACTACATTCTCCCCCACTTAAGATATTTCGTCCTCGAAAATAGATCTTAAGTACCGAATGCAATACGAGGTACAGAAACATTCCTTATTCAAATCAAACGTTACAACCGAATACAACTAAAAACTGAAATCAAAACAACTCAGGATGGTCTTCACGCATCCTTTCTTCAAGCTCCCAAGTAGCTTCCTCAGTGCCTTGGCGCTGCCACTGAACTAAAACCAAAGGAATGACTTTGTTCCGTAAAACCTTATCCTTATAATCCAGGATACGAATAGGTTTCTCAGCATAGGTCAAATCCTTGCTCACTTGAATCTCAGACCGCTGCAGAATATGAGACTCATCCGCCACATACCGTCGCAACAGTGATACGTGGAACACGTCGTGAATACTGGAAAGATGCGGTGGCAAAGCTAGTCGATAAGCGAAATTGCCAATGTTCTCCAAGATCTCAAACGGACCGATAAACCTGGAAGACAACTTGCCTTTAAGAATAAATCTGAGAATCTTACGAAAAAGTGACATTCTCAGAAATACTCTCTCCCCCACTTCTTTCTAGAAGAATGGAGTATGACAAGTCCCCCGTACAACGCCTCAACAGGTGTCCTCCCAATGCTACGATGGTACCTATTGTTGTACGCGAACTTAATCAATGACAACTAATCTGGCTAAACTGAACCAAAAATCCATAGTACACGCCCAAAACATGTCCTCCAAGGTATGGATAGCGCTCTCCATCTGAACATCTGTCTCTGGATGATATTCAGTATTTAAACTGAAAGCAGTGCTTGTAGCACGCTGGACACTCCCCCAGAATATGGAGGTAAACCTGGGTCTCGATCGCTGACAATGCCCACCGGCTTCCATGAAGTAGAACGATCTTTTGGATGTATATCCGAGCCTTACGATCAATAGAGTGCTCTCGACTGCTCTTCGAATACTCACTGTTCCTACGAACCTTAGCAGTGATAGTTCCTCGTCAAGTATACCACTTGATACCGACTATCCCTCTTGCTAGAATCAGTTCGTACTAACGAGAAGATCAGATACAACCAACCTGTATCTCCACTGGTCTAACACTGACATCAAATCCCAGAGGTGACCGCAAGTGTTAACCAATCGATTCCCACTTGACGTCCTGCCACAGATAACAACCAATCCCGAAAGTTCCTAGCATCGACAGACTTACATTCCGTACTTATTTTCTTCGATGCTGACTAATATTCTCAAAGAATGTCACCGCTATAATGCTGAACACATAGATGGGACCGCAACATCTACAACATTAGTAGTCTAGATTAAAGATCACCACTATCTCGTTACTCAAGATATCAATTGAATTCGCAACACTGGTTATCCAACCATAGATAACAATCCCAAGTCACACTTGACTTGCTACCAAGATGAACAAAACTAGTTCACCTCAACCCTTCGCGCAATCCATGACACATGCGGTAAACCAACGAATTTACCCGATAGATCTCGGTCGATCCCAACACCTCAATGGCATAGCACATCAGAACGTACTGGGAAATCACTGACAACAATCTCACTAGACTCTGAACACAGTCTCAGCTATCATATCATCCCACGAACATGTTGGGTAACTGGCGTTCAGATCAATCACGATTGATACCCGGTACAGCGGAAGTTTAAAATTTTTAGTATGGAACAATTCCATAGTGTGGGTATCAACCATACGATTAAATTATTTGTGTGTGTAAAATTAAATAAATATTATTAAATTTTACCTTCAATCTCGAAGCGAGATTATTGGACACCACACAGATTTCTCTGCGCTTCTTGTATCTCCCTGGAACTGATGAACAAGCTTTCCTTCAATCAGGTCCACGAATGGAGGTTTAATCCCTCTGATAAATTGCACTAGAAAATCTATCAGAAGTTTTCTGCGAAGAGAATAACGAATTTGATTCGCTAATCCTGTCTGCAATTCAAAATCACAGACCGGAAAATCTCTGACAGAGAGAGGGAGGGGCGGCCGAATTTCTAGAGAGAGCTAGGGGTTTTTTTTCGAAAACTGTCTCTCAAAATTATGACCAACTGTGTGTAATTTCTGTACTGCAATAACTTATTTATAATGCAGGCCACTAACACCTTAGGGCCCATTAGTCATAATTTGAGTCCCGACAAGCAAAGCCCGCATGTTCAGAAATTAATATAAAATTCATCGTGACTCCGATTGATAAACCGATTTTACCAATGTGCACAGAAACCATTTCTGCACATTTTAAAGTCAAGATAAATTTTCCTTAATCCGAATTCAGTGGTTTCCAAAAATGTACATCCCTATGTCATTTTAGGAAATCCTACTCCCTTACTCTTATTTAAGAAGTCCAACTTCTTTATTCATTAAATTTAACTCTTTAAATTTAACTATCTCAACGGGGATTAAAACTCCATTACACTGTGTGACCCTCAATGGTTCAGGAATACAGCTAGCCGTGGGCTCACAACTCCTTGTGACTCGGAACAACGATTTCCGACTTGCCCAACGAATCATGGTAAAGCGCCTAGCAACATCGCCCCATGATTCCCTAGGTATCACTGATAGTGCCTACAAGAACCAGTAGATTTTGGTTAGCGTACAGTACGGTCCCTTCATCCATATATCCCGATCGAATCAACAACCATTGGTATATCGAGAGTCGCTCAAGATTCGATAACTATGCAATACATCTTGAAGATCAAATTAGTGACATCGCATGTGCTACTAAGAAACCATTTCTTAAATCACATCAAGTACTCTGGCCAGAGATTCGTCACACTAATATCTCCTCAGATCGCATAGGATATCCACACTCGCAAGTATGTGGTGAATCCTTGACAACAATGCATCGACTCCTATATGTGTTGTAACTGTACCCAATCCCGACACCTGATGACCCCCATAGAGTCGGTAAACGAGTCAAAGCACAGTACTAGCATATAGAGTCTCCATGATGTTTCAAGTAGTAAGGACTAATGGTGTACAACCAAAACCGCGGACTTTATCCACTCGATAAGTGATAACCACTTGGAAAGTCCGGATAGGGTAGTTCGATTATTCATCCTATGAATATCCATTTGCATGCTTCGAACATCTCCATGTTCCCTACCAATGAAACGTGGTACTCCGCATCGCAAAGCTAGTCTCAAACTCGAGCGATCCTTATCCTTATTATCGGACGGCTCAATCGACTAGGAACAGTTTAGAATATACAGTGACTATAAGATGTATTTCATGATAGACATCCCCATGTTCTACCACATCTTACATACACTATAGTATATTCAAGGTCTTTATCAAAACAACAATAGTATATCATAATATAATAATATGAAGAAAGATAAAGTCATTGCCATTAATAAAAGTGTAAATTACATTAAACAAAAGATCGTTTGTACAAAGAGTCATCAAAGCCCATAGCCACAAGTTGGCTCACTGGGTACCCACTCTTTCAATCTCCCACTTGCCCTATAGCCAACTAGTCATACTATGTAGACCCATTGCTTCGCGATGTTTGTCAAACAATGGTCCTGGCAAGGGCTTAGTAAGCGGATCAGCGATATTGTCTGCAGAGGCCACTCGTTCGACAGTGATGTCTCCTCTTTCCACAATCTCCCGGATGATGTGGTATTTCCTCAGTACGTGTTTGGATCTTTGATGAGACCTTGGTTCCTTTGCTTGAGCAACGGCACCCGTGTTGTCACAGTACACCGGGACTGGACCAACAAATTCAGGAATGACGCCCAACTCTTGGACGAACTTCCTCATCCAAACGGCCTCTTTAGCAGCAGCTGATGCTGCAATGTATTCAGCCTCAGTGGTGGAATCCGCTGTGGTGTCCTGCTTGGAACTCTTCCAAGAGACAGCACCGCCATTGAGCATGAACACAAATCCAAAGGTTGACTTCGAGTCATCCACGTCACTTTGGAAGCTAGAGTCGGTATAGCCTTCCAATTTCAGATCTCGTCCTCCATATACCATGAACATATTCTTAGTCCTTCGTAAGTACTTAAGAATGTCCTTCACGGCTTTCCAATGCATTTGACCAGGATTAGCCTGATATCTGCTCGTGACACTCAGAGCAAATGCTACATCCGGTCTGGTAGATATCATCCCATACATGATACTACCTATAGCTGACGCATATGGTACATGTGTCATATTCTCTATCTCTGCATCAGTCTTGGGACACATAGACTTGGATAAAGAAACTCCATGACACATGGGTAGATGTCCTCTCTTGGACCCATCCATTGAAAACCGTTTCAATATGGTGTCGATGTAGGTTGATTGAGTGAGTCCTATCATTCTCTTAGATCTATCTCTATAGATCTGTATCCCAAGAATGTAGGATGCCTCACCCAAATCCTTCATCGAGAATCTACCTGATAACCATATCTTTGTTGACTGCAACATCCCTACATCATTCCCAATGAGTAGGATGTCATCAACATAAAGTACTAAGAATGTCACAGCATCCTTAACTACTTTCTTGTACACGCACGGTTCCTCCGGGTTCTTGATGAAACCAAAATCTTTTATTGTTTCATCAAATTTCTGGTTCCAACTTCTTGATGCTTGTTTTAGACCATAAATTGATCTCTGAAGCTTGCATACCTTATGCTCGCTTCCCATGGATGTGAACCCCTCCGGCTGCTTCATATAGATTTCTTCCTTAATGTCTCCATTAAGAAAAGCAGTCTTCACATCCATTTGCCATATCTCATAGTCATACCATGCAGCTATGGCAATAAGGATTCTTATGGACTTGAACATTGCAACTGGTGAAAAGGTTTCATCATAGTCAACTCCTTGTCTTTGAGTGTAATCTTTCGCCACCAATCGCGCCTTGTAGGTCAATACCTTACCATCAGGCCCAAGCTTTCTCTTGTAGATCCATTTACACCCTATTGGAACAATTCCATCAGGAGGATCTACTAAAGACCAAACTTGGTTTGTATGCATTGAATCCAATTCAGACTGCATAGCTTCAAGCCATAAATTTGAATCCGCATCAGAAATTGCTTCCTTGAAGTTTCTTGGATCACATCCAATGTCGGGTTCATCTTGATCCCCTTCAAGAAGAAGACCATATCGAACAGGAGGTCTAGAAGTCCTCTCGGATCTTCTAGGTTCAGGCGTGTCCAGTGATGGTTCCTGAGGCGTAGGATCGTTATTTTGTATTTCGGGTTCTTCTCGAACTTCTTCGAGTTCCATCATCTCGCCTTTCTTATCCAATAAGAACTCCTTCTCCAAGAAGGTGGCATTCCTAGAAACAAACACCTGTGTTTCAGCAGGATAATAGAAATAATATCCGATTGAATTCTTCGGATACCCTACAAAATAACATAAGCTGGATCGACTATCCAACTTATCTCCCACTGTCTGCTTGACGTAAGCAGGACATCCCCAAATCCTTAAGTACGAATACTTAGGAGCTTTGCCATTCCATAACTCGTATGGTGTTTTGTCCACTGCTTTAGTGTGGACATTGTTCAACAACAATACCGCCGTTTCAAGCGCATAGCCCCAAAACGAAGGTGGAAGCTCAGTGAAGCTCATCATGGATCGAAACATGTCCAGCAAAGTTCGATTACGACGCTCCGATACACCATTAAGTTGTGGTGTCATAGGAGGAGTCCACTGAGAGAGAATCCCATTCTCTTTTAGATAGTCCAAAAAAATTGGTACTTAAGTATTCTCCACCTCGATCCGATCGAAGTGTTTTAATACTTTTACCTAGCTTATTTTCTACTTCAGCCTTGAATTCTTTGAACTTTTCAAATGCTTCATACTTATATTTCATTAAATATAAATACCCATACCTTGAATAATCATCAGTAAATCTAAGCCTGCGACTTCTTGTCATCACCTGCAAATCATTGCAAATGTGAGATCCACATCCGGTATCCAATACCCAAGAAGTAGTATTAAGTGAAATGTTTATTTCAATATAGAACATACCCTTTGCAGTTCCCAACTGCTCTAGATATTCCTTGCAGTTGCGCTTCCAATGACCGGGCTTCTTGCAGTAATGGCAAACATCCTTGGATTTTCCATTGTTTGAAGCCTTTGTCTTGTGCTTCTTCTCGGGTTCGACTTTCTTGGGTGGGGCAGAACGTTTCTTACCCTTCGTACTTGGCCCCTTCTTAGCAGAAGATGAGGAGCCCACCAAGAAAGCTGGTTTATCCTTCTTTAGTGTGGATTCATATGTCACAAGAATATTGACCATCTCTTCAAGGGTGGCCTCTATCTTGTTCATATTAAAATTTACCACAAATCCGTCAAACGAAGAAGGAAGAGACAGAAGCAGTAAATCCACGTTGAGTTTATGCTCCAACATCAAATCAAGAGTTGCTAACTTCTGTATGAGCCAAATCACTCGTACCCCATGATCACGGACCGAAGTCCCTTCACGCATGCGACACGTCATTAGCTCCTTAACAGTAGCGAACCTTTCAGCCCTCGATTGAGCCCCAAAAAGTTCCTTGAGTTGAGCGTGAATGTCAGCAGCATTCATGGTGTCCTCAAATCGCCTCTGGAGTTCATCAGACATCGAGGCTTGCATATAGCATTTGGTCTTGATGTCATGGTCCCACCATGCATCAAGTTTGGCCAATTCCTCCGGACTTACGTCAGCTGGTGCTTCCTTCGGAGGTGATTTCTCTAACACGTAGAGCATCTTCTCCGAAGTCAAGACAATCTTCAACTTCCGGAACCATTCCGTATAGTTTGCGCCAGTCAACTTGTTTTGTTCGAGGATCGAGAATAATGGATTACGCGAATTCATTGTATGAAATACTGAAAAGAAAAACAGACATATATCAATGATTGTTCAAGCAATTTACTAAGACATAAAATAGGCGAATTTAATTTTATGAATCTCACTCCCACTATTTTAACGATTTCACTACCCTCTAGTGAAAACGGGAAACTTTTCCTTAGTGAGAACATGGAGTCCAATTGACAAACTTATGGTCCCGAATAATATCAGCCAACCATAATTCTCAAAAGGTAGAGCTCAATTGCTTCCAAAGCAACCCCCATGTATTTACCTCATGTCCAATAAGGGCCCAATAATATGACGCCGTTTATAGTGACATGCCAAGATGACCCATCAATATTAAGTTGTGATGGACGGTCGCCATGTGGATCCCCAAATAATATGAGCCGATCCCATGGGAGTTCCACCCAACTTACAACATATGTCGATCCAATGTACAGCTTTCCGACGGACGGGCCCCCCCAATAATATGAGCCGGACCGTATCCGCGGGTAGCATCACATACATTGACCGTTGATGGAAGGTAGGAACATTTAAACAAATTTAAATTTCCTTTATTTATCTTGATATCAATTTTAAATCATATTTAAAATGAGGGATTTTAATTATGAAAATTTGTCTCATCATTTTTCAATTTATTGTATGCTTGCCGGATTCATACAATTATGTCTAAAACATGCATACAATCATAATATCACATATTATATATAGGATGATCGATTCCATTTTTAATTGACTCGTGGTTGCCAATCACGAGTCTTAGTCCAATCCTAGGTAATATGCAGTATGCAATGCAATCCTATTACATTAGCTTCCAATTTACATTTCTTCGTCTTTATTGTCTGCTGGGCCCACCATCTTCAAATCTTGATCTCCCACTAAATCTAATGTATTTACAATAAATAGCAATGACAAGTAGGGGATACATTTTAGGGGTGGGAACGGGCCATAAACCAAGCCCACTTTTATTACATATGACATTCATATTGGGCCATAAACCAGGCCCATTAATAAAACCAACAACAATAAAACAAATGTAAATTCCTAACATACACCTACAAAATTGGTCATGGCAATCGATCATCCTTATCCAATAACATTTAATTCAAAATTAATTTATTGGATATCATGCATATGGCAATTTAAATTTAAACAGGATAAAATCATATTTTATATATAAAATCATATTTTACATATAAAATCATATTTTACCTTTTATTAAATAAAATCATATTTTATCTACAGAATCTAATTTTATAGATAAAATCATATTTTACTTAATATATATATATAAGATCAAATCTTATCATCAATTGTACCAAAAATAATTGATTTCAAAATTCAATTTAAGGATAAAATATTAAAATTTTCCAAAAATTCAAATTTATCCAAAAATCAATTTTAAAATTTTCGGACTCGAACAATTCGATCCGATGCCTCGTGAACCAATCAAAAACAATTTTTGACCGGACCAAAAATAAAATTTTAACACATTAAAATTAATTTAAATAAAAAAAATAATTTTTCCCGCGGGCCGCCCGGGACACTCCCGGGCCGGCCCGCACCCGTGGGCGCGGGCCGGGGCAGCCCGGCTGCCCCTTTAGGGCAGCGACAATCGCTGCCCTGGCGGCGCCTGGCGCCGCCCCTGGGCGGCGTCGTGCGCTGCCCTGGCGGCGCTGAGCGCCGCCCCTGGGCGGCGACGTGCACGGCGCCGCCCGGGGCAGCGACCGTCGCTGCCCCACCGGGCAGCGATCGTCGCTGCCCGGGTTTTGCCCGAAAAAAAAAAAAAAATTTTTTTATTTAAAATATTTATTTTGTTTTAAAAAACCAAGACTCAAAAATTTTTGTACAATCGATTAATTTAATCGTTTGATCTGAGCAACCTGGCTCTAATACCACTGTTGGGTAACTGGCGTTCAGATCAATCACGATTGATACCCGGTGCAGCAGAAGTTTAAAATTTTTAGTATGGAACAATTCCATAGTGTGGGTATCAACCATAAGATTAAATTATTTGTGTGTGTAAAATTAAATAACTATTATTAAATTTTACCTTCAATCTCGAAGCGAGATTATTGGACACCACACAGATTTCTCTGCGCTTCTTGTATCTCCCTGGAACTGATGAACAAGCTTTCCTTCAATCAGGTCCACGAATGGAGGTTTAATCCCTCTGATAGATTGCACTAGAAAATCTATCAGAAGTTTTCTGCGAAGAGAATAACGAATTTGATTCGCTAATCCTGTCTGCAATTCAAAATCACAGACCGGAAAATCTCTGACAGAGAGAGGGAGGGGCGGCCGAATTTCTAGAGAGAGCTAGGGGTTTTTTTTCGAAAACTGTCTCTCAAAATTATGACCAACTGTGTGTAATTTCTGTACTGCAATAACTTATTTATAATGCAGGCCACTAACACCTTAGGGCCCATTAGTCATAAGTTGAGGCCCGACAAGCAAAGCCCGCATGTTCAGAAATTAATATAAAATTCATCGTGACTCCGATTGATAAACCGATTTTACCAATGTGCACAGAAACCATTTCTGCACATTTTAAAGTCAAGATAAATTTTCCTGAATCCGAATTCAGTGGTTTCCAAAAATGTACATCCCTATGTCATTTTAGGAAATCCTACTCCCTTACTCTTATTTAAGAAGTCCAACTTCTTTATTCATTAAATTTAACTCTTTAAATTTAACTATCTCAACGGGGATTAAAACTCCATTACACTGTGTGACCCTCAATGATTCAGGGATACAGTTAGCCGTGGGCTCACAACTCCTTGTGACTCGGAACAACGATTTCCGACTTGCCCAACGAATCATGGTAAAGCGCCTAGCAACATCGCCCCATGATTCCCTAGGTATCACTGATAGTGCCTACAAGAACCAGTAGATTTTGGTTAGCGTACAGTACGGTCCCTTCATCCATATATCCCGATCGAATCAACAACCATTGGTATATCGAGAGTCGCTCAAGATTCGATAACTATGCAATACATCTTGAAGATCAAATTAGTGACATCGCATGTGCTACTAAGAAACCATTTCTTAAATCACATCAAGTACTCTGGCCAGAGATTCGTCACACTAATATCTCCTCAGATCGCATAGGATATCCACACTCGCAAGTATGTGGTGAATCCTTGACAACAATGCATCGACTCCTATATGTGTTGTAACTGTACCCAATCCCGACACCTGATGACCCCCATAGAGTCGGTAAACGAGTCAAAGCACAGTACTAGCATATAGAGTCTCCATGATGTTTCAAGTAGTAAGGACTAATGGTGTACAACCAAAACCGCGGACTTTATCCACTCGATAAGTGATAACCACTTGGAAAGTCCGGATAGGGTAGTTCGATTATTCATCCTATGAATATCCATTTGCATGCTTCGAACATCTCCATGTTCCCTATCAATGAAACGTGGTACTCCGCATCGCAAAGCTAGTCTCAAACTCGAGCGATCCTTATCCTTATTATCGGACGGCTCAATCGACTAGGAACAGTTTAGAATATACAGTGACTATAAGATGTATTTCATGATAGACATCCCCATGTTCTACCACATCTTACATACACTATAGTATATTCAAGGTCTTTATCAAAATAACAATAGTATATCATAATATAACAATATGAAGAAAGATAAAGTCATTGCCATTAATAAAAGTGTAAATTACATTAAACAAAAGATCGTTTGTACAAAGAGTCATCAAAGCCCATAGCCACAAGTTGGCTCACTGGGCACCCACTCTTTCAGAACAAACAACTGATATCGGCCTGCTAATGCTCATTGAATTCCGCAACACTCGTCGAATCACAATTTAACGAAAATCCTCCGAGAAAACTGCTGGAAATGCCTAAACAAGTATTCGGCTAACAGTTCCCAAAACTGTAATCCAATAGCATGGAACAATTCTATTTCCAAAACTGGGTCAACCATTGCTAATACCAAGCAATGTTTAGATCAATTACGTCTTCTCTTACCATTGATAACTTTACCCGAGTTATCGAACTAGCCATGACTTACCAAAGTCAAAACATGCAATCACCTCCCGTGATTTATCGAACTTGAAAGTCCAAACGACTGCACTCCGAAAATCTCAACCACCCGAGAATCCTGAATGCAAATAATTTTCTTAATGTTCCGAGACATATACTTAAAGGATCCAAACTCATAAGCACGACGGCTTATAGTATCGTCCCAAGTATCTCTCGGTTCATGATATCTTAATTACTGATCTGCTCAACCAATCGATCTCGTCGATAAGTTGTGACTATCACACAACTTGTCAGTACCAACCAAATTATGGCAACCATCCGCCAGGTCTTGGTCATTTGAAATCTCACATGGCTCGATCAATAATCATGATCTCACGGCCATACGTCCGCATATCCCAAAATACTTGGAATCAAAAGAATCACAGCTGATTCAACTCACCTATCTCTGACAAAGTCAGACAATAGCTATTAGTAGTCTCCGGTACCAATCTTGCATCGATACTGACTCACTACCAACTGTCGCGAAACTTGCTCCTGATAACTATATCTTTTTCTAAGACTGCAACAAATCGAGACTGAGGTTACTTGCCGCGGTGTCCCACCTGAAATCACCACCAAGTGTACACTGGCATAAATCATGCTATCCTCACGCCTCAAGTAGTCATGTACAATCCTTAGCATCAGATATAATCTATCACTGAAGGAAACCATTAATGCTGAAAACTTACTCATCTCCGAATCAAATGTTTCAGGAATTTCACAAACCAAAACTCCTGGATAGCCCCTATCACAAGAGCATCCAAACCCCGACTAGATCCACTAGTCTAGCAGTATCCAATAGACTAAAACTATCTGTTCAGAGTACGTACTCGTCAAGGAAAATCCCTCCAAGACTGGTCCTTGTGACAAAACTGCAAACCAATATCTCTGACGACAGTCAGACGATATCTAAACCGCTGACACCTAACCAGGCATCCAATCCAATGTCATACCCCGTCGTGACTGTTATCAAAACTTTAGACTAAGTAGCCTTCCCACCGCCAAATCCTGAAGCACGAAGGCTTCCAGGCATTCTCCGAAGTACGAAAGACTCCCAGAGTAACACTGGCATAGGGTCGCGCTCCATCATGTCTAGTCATGGTCCTAGTCCACAACTCTCGGCATATACCCGACTTGGTATCCCGATGAAATCCCATCATCACGAAGTCTCAACCTATGCAGGTCAATCAGACTACTGTCCTAAGGAAACAACTTAGAACAAAAACTCAAAATTCCAAACAAAGATCGATATTTCCATGCTCCCAGATGAATTACCTCATCAATGGCACTAACTCAGTCAAACGACTAATTAGGTCAGCCTTAGGAAGACACCTAGACTAACCCCATGTCAATCCGTTACCGTTGACTTACTCAAAATCCATGAGCTATCCTAGTTGATTAGTCAACTAATTCCAAGCCAAACTCAGTAACATTACTTGTAATCAAACACGAATCTTTGAATAAGTAAAACATGTATCATTACTTCAAGTTATGTACAATTTCCTTTATTACAATCCCATGTAATACATACAGTATTCAAAATACAACAAAATGTACATCCAATAACTTAAACTGATACAACCAATTTCTGATGATTCATTACAACTGAAATACTGTTTACAAATACATCAATACAGTATTTAAAATCGTCGAACTTGTCTTCACTCCTTGAGCATGAAGCTTCCAATCGACACACGCATCGATACAAGCATACTTCCGTCCAAGTCTCTCTACATGTCCTCCAGCGAAGAACTCCGGAGAAATGGCACGTGATAGCTAACTAGTTATGCTCTGCGTCAGTGCATGTCAGTCGACTTCTTCTGCTCACGATCTACCATCAGCGTTCTTATTGTATCTAAATCATGCTTTTGAACATGAAGTATTCCGTATGCCTACCAAAAGCATCGATACAAGCATACCGGCAAAACCATGTTCTGCATGAGGTTAAAGACCTCACTCTCGAAACCTGTCATGTTTTAGGCACTCGAGGCATTCTCTGGTGAAGGTCTATCTAACAATCTCTCCAACTACGAGTGGAGAATCTTCAAGGACTGGAACCAAATGGATTACTAAACACCATTCGTTCCAAAAAGCCCTCAGAGGTATCTGACGCGATATAACCGATCTTCTCTTCCAGTCTTCCCTGGCTGGAATCCATATGTTCTTCGATCAACATCACAATGCATCAAATGATGAACCGTCCACAGTAGTCAGTCTATCTATCGATATGCTACTACTGGTGTTCTCATCACTGTTGCATTCCTTATAGTAAAAACTTCTGCCGCAAACCTTGGCAATGAAGAACCAAATCTTCTTTCGCTAGCCTCAATCAATCCTACAAGTATAATCAAGAAGTCTTATTATCAATTTCCTAAGTCCCTTGCATGCAGTGCTCTGATACCATAAATGTAGCGACCCGACCCGGATCCACTACCTAATCAGAGTTAAGAGCATAATTAAGCATGCATTAAATCAAATTGCTGCGGAAGACTAAATACAAGTAGACCGGCAGAATACAACCGGCTAATCAAACTCGATTTATACAACCCAATCGAATTACTTTAAATAAAACCTACAGCTAATCCTGCTGTCTTCAAGGTCACTGGCTACTCCAGGCTCCTGGTGCTCAATCCTGCACCTATACCTGCCCCATCGAATAGGGTATCCAGATACACAGAAAATACTGGACGTGAGCTCTAAGCTCAATAAGAAAGCATGGATAAACATACAAATATGATGCATGCAAATGACCGGGTATCCATATCTGGGATAACTGTATACAAACTGCTCAAACTGGCGCCTGGGATATAAGCTCGTCACATCGGGGTAGCTAACCACTATGTGCGACCACTCATTCCCGAATCCCGAACGCGGACCGCGGAGTCCTCGAGGTATCAGTACCTAAGGGTACTCGATATCAAACGTCCTAACAGGGCTGAGCAACCCTAACTGGCTCATCTCGAAAGATATACAGATGTACAGGCACAAGATGATATGCACATGCCGCATAACAATAATAACATGCAAACACATAAATGCAACATATAAGCATGCATATCCGCTGGCAATCTCAGTCAGTACTTACGTACCTTTCTAAGGCAGTCCTAGTAGTTTCACTCTAGGTTCCAAGCCTATCATCAAGTCTACAATGCAAATACCCATGCATCATTCAATAAGCGCTAAAAGCCTTAACTAAGCTATTGCATACTCCTAAATAATTAAAGGAGACCATAGATATACCTGCGTCCGTCGTCAGCCCACTGATGGCGACTATCCCGCAACTAGGGCACTCCCCTGCCGCGAATTCACAGCCTCGAACACGGCTCTACAACACGAGCGCTGCTCCGCTACTATGTCAGAAACTATCTGACTATACTAAAATATGTTCCCTACTCCAACTCTAAAATAAGAGTACCCAAAGCCCTAAAATAGAGCCACGAGGGCGAAGGAAAGGAACTCGGAATTGGCAAGAAATGAATGCCTCGGACCTTATATTTATAGGCATCGATCGGAACCTCCGATCCTCGATCGGAACTTCCG
The DNA here is from genome assembly GCF_033568475.1 of Henckelia pumila. Taxonomy (NCBI): domain Eukaryota; kingdom Viridiplantae; phylum Streptophyta; class Magnoliopsida; order Lamiales; family Gesneriaceae; genus Henckelia; species Henckelia pumila. The sequence continues at coordinate 7,947,085 of NC_133121.1, read as the reverse complement.
ATCCTTGTTCGGAACGTCCGATCCTGCCATCGGAGCTTCCGAACATCCTTATCTTCCACATGTCAAAATCTCACCGGTTGACTTGGGATAGGGCGATCGGAGCTTCCGATCCCGATCGGAGTTTCCGATCCTGCCACACGTCATGCATGATGTAATATCGATCGGAGTTTCCGATCCTGATCGGAGCTTCCGATCCTTCAGATACCAAATTGGTTTAATTAACATAATTAATCTCTTAATTACCAATTTCGGTTACGGGGTACTACAATCCTTCTTTCGAACAAATAGAACAGGAGCATTCCAAGGCGATACACTAGGTCTGATGTATCCCTTGGCATTCAAATCCTCAAGTTGTTCCTTCAACTCTCTCAATTCAATAGGTGTCATACGATAATGAGCTTTGGAGATAGGTTGAGTACCGGCACTAAGTCAATACTGAATTTGATCTCTCGAATAGGCGGCAATCCAGGAACATCTTCCGGAAACACACCCGCAAAATCTCTAACCACTGGTATATCAACCAATTCAGGGCTAGATTTCATTACATCAACTGCATAGACAAAAAATCCTTCTGCACCTCTTTGTAACAAACGAGTCATAGATAACACTAAAATCAAAGGAATTCTAGATCGAGAACTCTTACCAAAGAATTTCCACTCGTCTGCCATTTCAGGTCTGAACCTGACAACTTTCTGAAAACAATCGACTATTGCCCGTATTTGGTTAAATAATCTATACCGACAATACAATCAAAATCTGACAGTCCAAGTACAATACAATCGAACTCTAACAAATTTCCCTCAAAACAAAGTTCACAGTTCCTGACTAATCTGACAGAAACAATTCCTCCACCCAAAGGTAAAGTAACACAATTCCTCCACCCAAAGGTAAAGTAACAGCTACTACAGTAGGAAACAACTCAGTAGGCAAAGCATGTAATAACACAAATTTCTCAGAGATAAAGTAATGGGAAGCACCTGTATCTATCAAGAAATGAGCAGAATAACCGAAAATCGAACATTTACCTGCTATAACATCGTCTGGTGCTGCCTGAGCCTGATCCTCTGTCAGTGCAAAGACACGTGCCTGCTGTCTCGGAGGCTGGTTCGCACTAGAGTTACCACCCTGTCTGTTCTGCTGCTGGGGCTGGAAAGAGTGCACTGCAGAAGACTGCCTCTCAGGCTGAGCTGTAGGTCGAGATGAAATTCCACTCTGAGCTTGATCTCTGTTACGTTGAGGGCACACCTTAGAGAAGTGTCCCGGTTGCTGACAGGTGTTGCAGTTCCCAAAGACTCCCACACACTGATCCGGTGAGTGTCTTCCCCCACACTTGCTGCAGTACATGGATGAAGATCCAGAACTCTGTCCTGAACCAAACTGTCGGGAACCACTGGAACTAGATGAACTGTTCCCCTGCCTCTTGAACTGTTTCCCTCTTGCTTTATACTGATCCTTTCTGTTTCCCATACTGTTTCCACCTTCGTACCTCTGTTGTTGGTCCTGAAACTGAGGTGGATGATTTTGATGCTGAGATGGTTGGTTCTGAAACTGCCTCTGCTGCTGAGACACCATCTGATTACCTCTCTGCCTCCACAAGCCTGCTTCCGCTCCCTTTGCGTGATTCATGGCATCCGCAAAGTTATCTGGCCTAGCGGTGTTCACCAAAGTGAAGATGTCGGGATTCAAGCCGTTGATAAACTGATCAGCTTTGGCTTCTTCACTGTCGGCAATGTGCGGGGCAAAACGCAACAAGCTGTCAAACTTGGCTACGTAATCCTCAATGTTCAGATTCCCTTGCCTCAGATTGGCAAACTCGGCTCCCTTGTCCTTTTGGTACGAAACAGGTAAAAACCGCTTATAAAACTCAGTTTTGAAAAGAGACCAATCAACAACTGTACCTCTGTTCTCCATGGATCTCTTGGTCGTGATCCACCAGTTCTTGGCAACACCACGCAGCTGATGAATGACTAACCTGGTTCGGCAGTCATCTGTATAATCCAGGGAATCGAACAGCTAATCAATGTCATCCAATCAACTCTCACAGTCAACTGGATTCTCAGTACCCATCAACAAAGGCGGATTAAAAGACTGAAACCTCTTCAGCAAGGTTTCCATAGGAGTTGCTGTAGCATCCAACTGATCAAATTCAGTACTAGCTTGCTCAGTCGCAGGAATAACTGGCGGAGGGTTTTTGTTTATCACTCGACGAGGACCCATCTGATAATCAAAGTTTAGGACATGATATATCTCAATTGCTATAATCGGTGCCCTTATAACCGCTTGGAATACCGGATACCAGTCGATAACAGAAACAGATATACTCAAGTAGATCATGCTTTATTATTTAAATCACATAACCACGTAATTCAAATAATTCTCAAACAATAAAGCATGCTCGCATGGAATTAAGTACACAGTTAAATAATTCAAACACATGCGAGGAGCCAATACACGCAGACTCGATCTCAACCAAGAATCTTAACTCTCTGATACCACTTAATGTGAGACCTCGGTTCTAAACAACTAATCTCGGGATTAAACAACAATAAGGCATTCAAGATCCAAGATTAAAAGCAATAAAAAAAAATTTTTTTTTTTTTGAAATACTGCCTCGCTCGAAAGTTACTGCCAGAGAAAACTCCCAGCTCCGCTCGATCGGTAAGATCTTACCGATCAAGCGGCCACCAAAATTTCAAAACAAAAACTCAGCAAAAGGACCTTCGCTCGATCGGTTAAATCTCGCCGATCGAGCGGTGACAGCTCTGAATCAAAAACAGCAGAAAACATGCTGGAAACTCAAGTCCAATACATTCAAAATACCAACATGCATTTCAATCACAAATTATCCGAATAATACATGAAGGACTAGAGTTGATCGACTATGCGTAAGGCTAGAACATGCAACCAAAAAGTTCGCATAATCGATACAACATAAACCACGAAGTTCGAGATCTAAACATGTTCTAACATAAACTAGGTAGACATGCTGACACGACTCCTAGACCGAGTCCCACTACTAGCTCTCCCTCTTGTTGCTAAGCAGGTCTTCGCTGACTTGATCCTGCCCCACCTGTTGCCAAGTACACATACAAAACAAAGCAATAGCCGGATAAACCGGTGAGAAAGATACTCCCAGTAAAAGCAACATAACAATTAATGAAACCAGTAAACATTCTTTCCAGACAACACGTAATCAATATCAACGTAATGAAATGCATGTCTTTAAATCGGGATATCAAATCTGATAAACGAGGGATTGCTGCTGTGCTTATGGGATCCCAAGGATGAGATCACGTAACAACTCACCGACTCTCCCAACCGAGGTGGTGCCACGTATCTCACTCCCCTAGACTTTGAGCAACTATAATGAGTATGCTAGCACCAGGCAAAACGACTACGACCTAGGCCACTCAATCATAGTTCCCAAACATCTAAACAAAAAGGGCGGTTCTGCCCGCTGAAATCAAAGTTGGCTCAAGATGAATGCATAAACAAAAACATAACATAAGCCTCATAACAAAACCCAACTAATCAACAAAATACGAGTTCAACATGCTAGAACAAGTATTGATGCAATATGTGATTTGAAAGGGAAACTCGAGAACCAACTGTCCCGAGTATGCTATCCCGCTAACGATGACTGCTTTTACCTTTCAATGCAGTAGCTCCAACTCTGGAAACTCTACAACAAAAGTCTTAAATCAAAAACTAAACAATCCCAACAACAACAACAACGGTACAATGTAATCTCTTTACCGATCTTCCTCCAACTCTTGATGCTCAACAGCTGTTAACTCCGGGCTTGACAACTCCAACGAAACTGTACGAAGACAAAAGATGATCAACATCATTGAACAAACTCAAAGCCCAAAGTACAACAACTCAAATGGTTCAAAATCTCAAAACTAAAACTGACGGCATAACGGCTATAAACTGAACAAACTGGAAACGCAGACAGTAGTTCAATACCGATATCAACTCGTATCAATGCTAATACTACCATAATAAGGCAAATCCAACAAATCTCAAAAACCACATTTTTGAAAATGGATTCCAAAAATCATAACAAATCCAAACGTCGCTCTAATTCAAAACTGACAGATAATAAATGATCAGAACTCCGTCAAGAACAACATACTCGAATCTCAAGCGATTCTAACAACATCCAAAAACTAGAATGAATCCGATCGTAGAAATACTTACGATATAACGGATCTCTCGTTGCAGTGATCACTAATCTGCCTTCAAAAATAGATTCCAACGGCCGGATCGAGCTCGGACTGAATTCAGAAAGCTTGGAGGCTCAAAGAATCGGCTTCAATGGAGGAGGTGTGCTTGGGGAAGATGGAGGAGACTTTTCAACTTAATTTTAAGTGTAGATAATATATAAAACTCAATATTTGCATTTTAGTCCATGAAAAATCCAAATTTTGCAAAAAGGACCCTGATCAAAATCAAGTCGGCTCTTGAACTCTGTAATCTCCGATTAACTCAAATAAACTCATTTAAGATAAAAATGGGGCGTTACACAAATATTCCCCTACACTGGTCACTGGAGTGATGACCTCCACACTTGCTACAAGAAGTACCAGAGGAACCTGAACCTTGACTGTAACTGTTCTGTTTCGAGCCACCAGAACTTGAAGAACTGCTTCCCGAGTTCTTAAACTGTTTTCCTTTGGGACGAAAGTAATTCTTCTTATTACCTCCACTGCTACCACCTTCAGTCCTCGGTGGTTGATTCTGGTATAGGGATGGTTGGGCCTGAAACTGCCTCTGTTGTTGTTGAGGGGCAAACTGATTCCCTCTCTGCCTTATCAGTCCAGCTTCCGCACCCTTGGCATGATCCATTGCATCAGAAAAGTTATTCGGCCTTCTGGTATTCACCAGAACAAAGATATCAGGGTTCAGACCGTTAATAAAGTGGTCAGCTTTCGCTTCCTCGTTATCAGAAATGTGTGGAGCAAACCTCAATAGACTGTCAAATTTGGTAACATATTCTTCGATACTCAAATTTTCTTGCTTCAAATTTGCGAACTCGGCATTCTTATCCTTACGGTACGAAACTGGGAAGAATCGTTTATAAAACTCAGTCTTGAACAGAATCCAAGTGATAAGCGTAACTCTGTTCTCCATGGCTTTCTTAGTCGAGGACTACCATTTCTTAGCCACTCCGTGCAACTGATGAATAACCAATCTAATTCTCTGGTCATCGGAATAGTCGAGAGAATCAAAAAGCTGATCTATATCATCCAACCAGCCCTCGCAATCCACGGGATTCTCCGTACCTTTCAAGATCGGTGGTCGGAAAGACTGAAACCTCTTCAGTAAGGTTTCCATAGGGGTAGCCGTGGCATCCATCTGATTCTCAACCGTATCGCCCTAGTCATTCTGAGGAGTCACTACAGGTGGAGTTTCAGTCGTAGCAAAAATTGGCGGAGTATTCATGTTCAATCTTCTTCGAGTACCCATCTAAAAACAAGGGATTAGGACACAGATATCTCAATCTCATAATTCCAGTGTCCCACAACCTCTGATCTTCTAACACAATTCAAAAGATGGAACTCGTATCCAATGAATGATTATAGTTCATATCTCAATCAATCCATGCTTTATAAATTAAATCACATAATCATGTAATTCAAATAATTCTCAATCAATAAAGCATGCTCGCATCGTATTTAATAAATCAATTAAATAACTCAAACACATGCGAGAAGCCAATACAAGCAGCCTCGATCTACCCCGCTCTCTTCTAAATTCAGTCCAAGATCTTATTTCTCTGATACCACTTAATGTGAGGCCTCGATTCTAATCATAATCTTAGAGTAAAGCAATTGATCAACACAATTAAACAATAAGGATTAAGACATCGAAATATTTTTTTTAAAAGTGCCCACTCGATCTGTAAATTCTTACCAATCGAGCGGCCAAGGATTCCGAAGCCACTGTCCAGCACAAACAGGACCCCCGCTCGATCGGTAAAATCTTACCGATCGAGCGGACACAAAAATGTCCAACTCTCTGCTTTGGTACAGGGGTGCTCGCTCGATCGGTGAACTTCTACCGATCGAGCGAGATGCTCTGTACTAGAAATAAAACTGGTTTTTCCTCAAAAATTCAACTTCAACTCTATCAAATACATTTCAAACATCATATTCCCATTCAACAAGATATAAAAGTATTCGATTCTAGATGCATACAATCTTCAACAAAAATCATGCATAATTTCCAACTAGTTCGACTTATACAAAACAACAGGAGTTCAAAAATACATAAATGACTCCTAACATCTAAGCCTCACTTCTATCATCTCATTCCCGATCTATCCATGAGGTCTTTGACTTGATCCTGCCCCACCTGTTGCCAAGTACACATACAAACAAAGACAACAGCCGGATAATCCGGTGAGAATAATATTCCCAGTAAAAGAGACTAGCATACAATATCACATAATATATCAAAACATGATATATAATCAAATTCCACATATACCTCAAGTAATTCATTCAATTGCGGAATTAAAATGATATGCATGACTTTAAAACTTCTGGATTATCAGACTCAGATAATCAAAAGAAATTCTTCTTTCTTTCTTCGGTTTGGGATCCCGAGGTTAAAATATCCAACAATCACACCGAACTCCCCTTTCGAGGTGGATGAGGTATATTTTAATCCTTTAGACTCTAGGGCATTATAGTGAGTTAATCGACACTTGTAGTAAATCGCCTACCAAGGCCACTCAACTATAATCTCTAGATCGTCTAATTCAAAATGAATAATCAATCGGCTCAAAATGAATGCATATGAAATCTCATGCATTCAATCATAAGTTCAAATAAGCATATAAACATGCAATATGTGATTTCTTCTAGGACACTCGAATCAATCCGGATTCAAGTTAATCGTCCTATTTCATTCCAAAGTCGTCTTATACCTCTTTGTCGTTCACAATCTTCAATCTGTAAAACAACAAATCTCAATTCAATATCCATTCAAGTTCTACGATCGATAAGTAAGAAGTCGATACTATACCGGCTCAATCTTCCAAACTAATCAAAGCTGCAATCTCGCAACTCCAAGGACTTCGAATCAATCTAACAGAAGAAGTCACATGATCAATATCGATAGCAAAACCTCATCAAACTCGGTATAATCAAATCAATAGAAACGACATCCCGAAACTCAAACTGACGGCATAACGGCTATAAACTGATCAAACCAAAATTGCAGACAGCAGAATATCAATTCCAAATACTCAAACCAATCATCTAACATCATTTCCAAGTCAAACCCAACACATCTAAAAAATCTAAGTTTCGAAAATCATAAGAAAAATCATAACAAATCCGATCGTCGATATATCTCCGAACCGTCTTATATATACTATCACAGCAACCTCAAGAACATCCTCTCCGAATATCAATCAATTCTAAAGACATCCAAAAATTCAAACCTCGTAGAAATAAGAGAAACTTACTTCCAGACGGAGCACTCGATGTTGTGATCGCAGATATCTACTTCAGATCAAATTCCAACGGACGGATCGAGTTAAAATCGAAATCACAAAAGCTTGGAATCTTTGGAACCGCCTTCAATGGAGCATGGCATCTTGGAGGGGATGAGAAGAATAATGAAAAGACTTAGTCAACTCACACAATATAACAATCTCATAATTTACAATTTAGTCCCTGAAAATCCAAAAATTGCAAAATAGTCCCTGATAAGTAAAAGTTCGGCTCTCTAATTCTGAAATCACTGAATATCTCAAATAAGTTCAATTAAGATAAAAACGGGGCGTTACACATCTTATGTCATTGACATTAAGATACATAGAGACAGAATTAGAGGAATTCTAGGTCTGTCTCAAGAAGCCTATATCAACAAGGTTTTAGAAAGATATCAGATGAAAGATTGTCAAGTGTAGCTTCCATTGTGAAAGGTGACAGGTTCAATTTGAACCAATGCCCAAAGAATGATCTTGAACGGGAACAAATGAAAAACATTCCTTATGCTTCTGATGTCGGAAGCTTGATGTATGCTCAGGTTTGTACTAGACCTGACATTGCATTCATTTTTGGGATGTTGGGAAGATATCAGAGTAATCCAAGTTTAGACCACTGGAAAGCTGCAAAGAAAGTGATGAGGTACCTTCAAGGGACCAAAGACTATATGCTTATGTTCAGACGAACTGAGAATCTGATTCAGACTACGCTGGCTGCATTGACTCTCGAAAATCCACTTCAGGATATATTTTCATACTTGTTTATCAGAGGACTTATCGCCATGATTCATGTATTTTTGTTTTCTTATTATTGGCTTGTATATGTGCCAAGTGGGAGAATGTAAGAAAATATGGCACATAATTAAAACGAGATATATACGATGACGGAAGCGGTGACGACCGATGCCGCCATACTTGAACACTGTGCATATGGCGTCTCACATTCATAAAATTGAGACATGCAACACACATTTATTTTGGATCTCGTGCTCCCGAACACTCATTGATGGTATGAGAATTTTCCTATAAATACCGAGGCTCTTGAGGTACCTAAATACACAACTCATAACAATACAAATACACCATCTACGAGAGAGTTGGAGTGTTTAGAAAGCTTCAAGTGGAGAGAAAAGCAGCACACTTACAAATTATTCGATGGCTGGAGGTAACACTCGATCTTGCTTCCGCATATTGTTTATCATGTTCATATATTGTATAAACATGATTATTGAGAAAACTCTAACATTTTTTTGTAATTTGACACTTTTATGATGAATTTTTTTGCAACATTTATTGTTTAGCAAGAGTTATTCATAATTTTAAGTTTTATAATCGTATTCAAATTAGGTTTTAGAGTTTATGTGGTCATTTATTTGCTTAATTATATTACCTACACAAATAAAAATGATATTATATTCCAAAAATTCTTTTAATTATATATAATGATTTAATTAGTTTTTCAAAATATACCAACGATAGTATGAGATATAAGATTCATGTTATAATAGTTTTATCTCAACTGTATAAACTTAGTTTTTTCTTCACACAAAGAAAAAAAAATCATTGACAAACAATATATATAAACTTCATATTTTATCCATATTTTTAAAAATTATATTTTATTAATATCAACCAAAGTATATCATTAACATCTAAAATAAAATAATTATCAATATTAATTTTTAAGATCTTTTGTGTTTTATCTCAAAATCAATAAATTTTTTGTAAAACAAAATTAAAGTTTAAATATTTATTATATATATATATATATATATATATATAATCAAAACGTAATAACCATAAAAATAAATAATGATAATATATATAGTAATCTTACTAGTCACAACACATCGATAATAAAATCGTAAAATTGATCATCAAATATCCTTCATATGCCGATAATCGAATACGACGATACCCAATAAATAATATCATGACAATAATTTCACTCTCGAAATCAATCATAATACTTCCAACTTCTTAATAAGTCTAGAGACAATGCAGCATTAGATTAATATTATACGTGTATTCATATATACGTGAAAATATACATAAATTCTATTTGTTATAATGTTTTGAATTTCGGTTTATAATTTGAAATTAGATCGAATGTTATAACTATTTTTTATTTCTGTTAATTTTTGCGTCTGCGTATCGTGAACATTCTATAAATTATATTTATGATAATATACAAAATGTCAGCTCTATATTTGATTGAATGTTATCAATATTTTTCTATGTAATATAATATACTAATTTTCGCTTTAAAATTCAAAATTTGATAAGATGCTATTACAACTTTATAAATTCAAATATTTTTGTGTTTATACATATGTATGTTAAAATTTCATAAATGCTATTAATAACGCATCAATTTTTTTATTCAAAAATTGAAATTTGATCGAATGTTATCACTGATTTTTAATTTGAATTATTTTTTTATGTCCATATGTAAGTGAAATATTTTTATAAATTATGTGTGTGTGTGTACCAACTACCAAGTTTAAGATAAAGGGTCTGTCTGATTTCGGTAGATTTTTTAAAAAATAAGTGTTGTTTTAAGTTGGCTTTTAAAAACACTTTTAAAAAAAAAGCTGAAATAATTTTATGTTTGGATAAATATATTGAAAGAACTTTTTTAAATGTGAGTTTTAAAAAAAAAAAAAAGCATTTTAAAAGCTATAAATATAGGCTTTTAAAAAAACACTTATTTTTGCTTAAATAAGTGCTTTTAAAAGCACTTAAAATTTATCCGAACACATTTGAATTAATAAAAACATTTTTTTTTTTGAAAAAATTATTATTTCTTAATTATCAACTGAAACCAATCGGGCTCAAAATTTTGAATTTTGATCGGATATTATCACATTTTTTTAATTTTAGTTAATTCTTTGTTTATTAATATATGTTACAAGTTACATAAATTCTATATATAATATGATAATGCACTAATATTCTATTTAAATTTAATCGGATATCTATACTGATCCTTATTTTATATAAAAATAATTAAAATTTTTATCAAATATATTCTACGAAAATGACAAAAATTTTGATATTTATTCTTTAGATATCTATTTATATTATTTCTATTGGCAACAATTTCCTAAAAGAAAGAAGTTAATTTAACCTCGCAAAATGTTATCCACATTTAAGAGTTATCTCAAATAATATAAATTTTTTATATAATAATTTTTCCCAATAATATTTAAAAATTATATAAATTTATTATATCATATCAATAATTTTAGATAAAATTTCAAATTTAAATTTTTCGTTAATACTAGTTGACATATAAAAAGAAAGGTTTTGTATTCGAGTTTTTAAATAAAATCAAAATTTTATTATTTAAAATAAATCAAGATTTGTTATTTCAAGAAAGATTTAACTTAAATTTAAATATACTAGTTTTTAAAATATTATAATTTGTAAATTTACTCAATGAGCATATAATGATTAAACGAGATGAGTTCGAGAAACCATATAAACCAATATACTTTCACAAGCCAACAAAATAAGACGTGTCCGATCCCGAGTTCGAGCTCAATCTGATTAGCCACTAAACAAGCCGAGTACGAGCTCGAGCTGGCAAGCCATTAAACGAGTTGACCGACCCCCTTCTAACGAGCCGAGTTAATGAGCCACTAAACGAGCCAAGCCCAAGCCCTATCTAACGAGTCACTTAAACGAGCCAAGCTCGAGCTAGTTCTAACGAGCCAATAAACGAGTCGAGCTCGAGCTTCTGAGTCTATTAACAAACATGTTCTTGAGCTAACGACCCAAACATCCTTAAGTTCAAATCCGGCTCATAAAAATTACCGAACTCAAAATTAAGCTCGAGTTCGACTCGATAAGCTTAATGAATGATCCCGAACGAGTTTTTTCATGAGCCGAGCTCCGAATAGCTTGCGAACAGCTCGGCTTGCTTACACCCTAAGTGTATATCTCAATTCCATGAAATATTTTGATAATATAACTATATATATATATATATATATATATATATATATATATATATATATATTTGGTTACTATTTGACTATTTCATGCAATTTAATTAAGAGAAAATAAGTTTTTTGGTCCATTAACTTGTCCATGTTTTGGTTTTGGTCCATTAACTTTTTCGATGTGAGTTTTGGTACACTAACTTTGCACTTTCAGTGTTTTTGGTCCAACTGCATACGTGTCAATTTCTGATTGGTCCAAAATGATGACGTGGACCAATCAGAAGCTGCCATGTATACAGCTGGGCAAAAAAACACTGAAAATGCAAAGTTAGTGTACCAAAACTCATATCGGAAAAGTTAATGGATCAAAACCCAAATGAGGTAAAGTTACTAGACCAAAAAACTTATTTTTTTTTAATTAATGCATTGTAGAAAAAAATCTTCATTCCAAGAAAGAGAAATCATTTTGTTGCAAATTCACCAGAAAATCGATTTTCTTCTAAATTAAGATTCTGTAATAAAGCTTAATTAATTGCAAAATTTTATTGAATAAGATGTTGTAATCAAGCATAGTCTGCGAATATATTTGCATACAATTGTTTCAATATTATAAACATATTCATGGATATAGTAGATATGGTATTCATAAGTTTCCCTGTTCTGGGGTCCTTTATCTTTGAATTTTGTTTCAATGAGTAGATCTATGTATGGATGCGAAAGAAAATGCTAGATTGGTTAACTCAATCTAATGCCAGAGGATGAAAAAGGGTGTTTTGTGCTACCTTCAGACGTGGAGAGTCTTGGCCGAGCTAGGTTAAATTCAAGCCTGGTTGCTAAGGTCTACTCCAACAAAGTAGTAAATCGAGATCTATTTCGTACTCAAATGCCAAAGATACTCCAATCTAATCAAGTAATTTTTTTAATTTTTTAAATTTTACATTATTATTACAAGCATTTTTTTACAAAATATTTTTAAAATTTTACATTATTATTAAAAACATTTATTTAAGATTTTTTGTACTCATAAAATAGACCAGGTCATAGTCGATACTACAACTATGTCTCACCTCAATTCGATATTGTTTGCATTGCCTGGAACCCTCTCCCGACGAATCATCCATGAAATCTCATCTTCTTCACTGACATCTGCATTTTTCAGTGTCCTCATCATTTATCAACAAAGACATATCTGGAGAGAAATCGGGACAAAGAAAGACAAAATAATCATCCTATATATGCCTGAAATATCATTGAATCCTATATTATGTGTCGATGTTGCACATAGGGTACTATCCTGTGTGCAGCGTGGCAAGCTTTCATTGGCCCAAATCATGTGAGCCCCACATGATTTGATGTGGGGCCACGTGATTTGGCATGTGTGGCCAATTTCTGGCCACACAACTAGAGTGGAGTTAGTACCCTCACTCTAGCATCGATTGAACCCTGTTGTGATGCCTTATGTTCTGTTTACCTATAATAGACTCCTAGATCTGATGTCGGGAATTTGTTTGGGTAGATTTCAACCTAGCATATGGGTAATACCCCAATGATAGATCAAATGTCCCATGATTTTCCACGTCAACAATATATAATTAATTACGCCTATGTGTAAAAATACGAATCATTGGATGCATGGTTTGTGTATTACTCATATGCTAGGATCTCATCTACCGTTTGTTTGAGACTTTCCCGACTGAATTCTTTGTTCCTAATTCAAAGAAAATTTTGGAGTCCTTTGCGTAAGTCAATTTGATAGTATGATAATTGTGAACTTGGAACCACACCAAAGTTCTTTGGAAGTGTTAACAAATAGAATCAAGCTCAGTATCGAGACAAATATTGAAGTTTTAATCTGCCTGAACTTGGTTATTTGAGCTCGAATCTCCTAAAATTTTGAAGTTATCATTGTGGAGAACTGCCCATCAGGCTAGAGTATTTTTCAAACAGAATATTTTTGTTCATGTTTAAGATCAATACATAAAAGACGAAAAATTAGTCATTTCAAGTTGTAACCAAAAAAAAACCTCAATATGTATTCAATAAAAGATATTGAAATTGATCTAATAAAAAAAGATTGTAGATGAACCGATTAATTACAATACAGGCAAATAAGAAACTGTTGAAAAACAAATTATTACAGTACAAAGAAAAATAAAAAAAAAATTGTAACAAAGTACATACAGTACTACTAAACCCAAAAAATGAAAATGAGTAAAAAGTTAAAAAATGAAAAATGAAGGGTCATAATAACACTAATAAGATTCGAACCTTGGCCTTTTCAATGATGTAAACTCCAAACCACTACAACCCTTTCTTGTCAACTTATTTAACTTTTTATTTATATATAAATACTTAACAAAAAAATCATATATAATAATAAGACTTCGAAAAATTTTCGGCCCCTGCGTGTGACAACACAAGAAGTTGGGAAATTCCGACATCCGTTGGATCCGAACCAACCACACTAAAATTCAAATCATTACCCGATTCATAACTTGCTCAAAGTAGTCAAATTTCAAGCTTCGTCGACTAACTTAATTATGATGAAGTTGAACCATGACATTGAATGGCTCGTGAAATATCGAGTTTTTAGTACACAGATGATCACTAATGTCATACAGCTACCATTTAATGGCCACATAATTAATCAGTTTGTTAATAACAAAACAGAGTAAAACCGATGAACAAACTTAGTGGGATCGTCTTCAACCACATTTCCACAAAAAACACACTTTCGCACTTTATGCCTGAATTGTTATGGTAGGCCCAGTTAATCAAATACGACCCCGACAAGAGCCACTTGTCCTGGAAGTAGCATGGGCCGCCGTATTGTACTTGCATGCATGGGAAATTCATCTCTTTTTGTTCAGCATTGCAGGTGATATTGATAATGGCACGAGCATCATTATCTGAAATGCTGGTGCGCAGTACGCACCATCTGCCTGATACAGAGTACAGGAGAAACGCTATCAAGAACCATATTGCAGGAAACTTCATGTTTAGTGTTTCTTTCTTTATTTTTTTTGTTTTTTTGTTTTTTGAGGAAGGTGGAACGTATATATATAGTAAACTATATTAAGAGCCTTCAATACTTCATGCAGATGGTGTACTGGTGGTTATGATTGCAAAAGTGCCCACCGGCATTTCTAAAAAAGGGTTGACACTACGCACCAGCTGCCTGATTCCATTAATCACTAAACCAAATAGGGATTTAAGCTACTGAACGAGTTTGACTAAGAGTCGCAACTTTTCGACATCGTCTATTCATTTATATAAATATGTGCATCATCATATTCAATGGTATGTCTTGAATTAGTTTATTACCTTCATTGTATCCTGAGAGAGATCGTAAAAATATCTCTTAAAAGATAACGTTTAAAACGTGTCTTGTAGTTCATCAAAATCCTTATAATATTTTTGAAATTCTTCAACAGTTTTAAGAGATGTCTTCATTCAAGGATTTAACTCTGAATGAATCCGTGGCACAATCTATTCCAGTGATGAATCAGGATCTAGTTTGTCTCGACCGTTTTAATTGCCATAACTTCTTGTGTTGGCAAGAAAAAGTTCTGTTCTTCTTGACAACAATCAAATTGTCATAAATTCTAAGTGATGACATTGCTCTCCAGATAAAGCTCCGACTGATGATGCAAAACGCAAAACGGAACTAAAAGCACAGAGACAGAAGCGGAAAGATGATGATTTCTTGTGCCGAGGCCATATACTGAATGCATTATCAGACTCTATTTACAGCGCACACAGAACAATTGAAACATCGAAGGAGTTGTGGTTGGCTCTGGAAAACAAATACCGTATCGAAGAGGCAAGTAATCAGAAGTTCTTAATAGGTAACTATTTCGATTTCAAGATGACTGAAGGTAAACCGTTCTTGATCAAGTTCATGATCTACAGTTAAATGTTAGTAATCTTAAGAATGCTGAAATTACTTTGTCTGAGCCTTTTCAAGTTGGATCAATAATTACAAAATTGTCTTATTCCTGGAATGACTATAAGAAGAAACTTAAACATGAAGAAAGTAAGCATACTTTGGAATCCCTCATGCGTCATCTGCATATTGAGGAAGTCTCTCGTAAGAGAGAGCATCTTGATCAGGAGACTGGAAAAGCTAATATGGTTCAAGGAAAAAAATCTAAGAACCATAAATGAAACGACCCTAACTCTATTATAAATAATAATTAAATAAATAAATGCATATTTTAAGAAAATTTTAGGCATGAACTATCTGTTTATATTTAAACCCGTCTGTCACAGACAACAACTAAAAATACAACCAACAATACTAAATAAACTAGACCGATAAATGAACGAGAACCATAGAAAATGATTCGACATTCCACGCGTCAAAAGATTAAGCAATTACATAATTACACGCCCACAAATAATTTTAGAAATATTTACAATAACATTTATCCAAATAGCAAAATTAAAGACTTTAAACTTTCTAAAGTAAGCTTTTGCGAAAGACTAGCATAGGTCGGAGGGATGTGTCATGTCCGCGTCGCAGTCCACTCAATAGTCTTGCCCCTCGATCTCTACAATAAATTAACCTGCACCAAATAGATGTAGTGAGCCTAGAGGTCCAACAAGAATATGAGGGAAATAACGAGTAATATATAAATACATTCACACGCATATTAAAAATAGCTTGTAATAAAAATATTTTTGTTCCCTTAACTTAAGAAAAATATTTCTATAAAGAACATGAACATGAATGAAACATATGCATGGCTAAGTAGAACATAATCAATGTAACTGAGTAAACTTTACTGAAACATGGTCATAAATGTTTTTGAACTATAACTGTGAACTTAGATCCTTGAATTGTGACTCTATGTTTTCGACCATGATCATGGTTGCAGTGCACTATGCTGCAAGGAAGTCAGGATATCTCCGAAACTTGTCTTGCCCGTACTTGGTAAGAGAAGTCAGGATTTCTCCCAAACTCGTCCATACACGTCTTTATATGGTATGGAAAGTCAGGATTTCTCCCAAACTCTTCCATACATGTTTGGTGGTATGGGAAGTCAGGACGTCTCCCAACTCATCCATACACGTCTTTCTGTGGTCACAACCATCTCCCTTCGTTCAAAATATTTTCTTTCCTTCTTAATTCATGGACTTAGCATGCTTATGTAGATGTAGTGTAATTGATAATATTTACTCGATGATCATGCAAGAGACTCAAATATGGATGACCGGGATGGTGATTAAGGGGAAAATCAAGGATGGGAATCTAAACTATAATTTTGCACTTAGGACATTTGATCGGTTCGCCCGTAAAACTTATAACTCACTCTATTCTTATTCCAAAAGGATTCTTCTTGAAACCACAACTCCCACACACTTAATAATAAGTTTAGAACTCCTCTTCGAGTTATTATTCCTATCCAATCATTTTATAAAAATTGCATTTCGGACAGACCCTCACTAAATTTCAAAATTTTGCACCTATTTCTTCAAATGCTTAGAACTCGACCAAAACTTAACCGAATTAGTTCCCTCTTTCGCCAGTATATTCCTAACATCTCAACCCGATTCCAAACCCGAGCCCTTCCGGATCTCCTTTTCCATCGTATTCCTCAATGCGCAGAAACTTGAAATTTTTGGGGAGTTCTGAATTTAGTATTTCAGCGGAGAAAGGGACGTTCCATACTGGCATAACTAAGTATTCGGATTGTTTCTTTTTCAAGAGTTCCATCTCTTCTTTCAATCTCTTGATCTCCTCTAATTGTGCGTTCTGATTGTTCCATATGTGTGTTTCCTCCATTCATGTCAGCCATCTCAGCTCTTTCTTCTTCAAGTTCCCGCAGACGGCGCCAATTGATTATACCAAAATTTACCTTGGCTTCGGTCTGGTAGAGCGGATCTCCAAATATTCAACGAATCGGGTCGGGTCGGGAACGATGGTGCTCTAGACAGACAAAAACTCCGTTAGGGGGCGTCAAAGGTGTTTTCGGCGTGATCCCACCGATGTAGAACTCAGTCACCAAGATAATTAGGAGTCTAAAACCAACCCATGAATCATATCAAATCTCGGATTTGTTGGATATTATCTTTATCTGTTACGGATCTTCATATATCTGATAATGACCAAAGGTAGGGGTAGGCATAATTTGGTTAAAACCGAAAAAACCTACCGAACCAAAAAATTTGGTTTATTTGGTTCGGTTTTTTCGGTTTTTCGATCGGTTTCGGTTTTAAATTTTATGAAAACCGATTTTTTGGTTTGGTTTTCGGTTTTATACCCCGAAAAAACTGAACCGACTGAATTTTAATTAAAATAAGATTTTTATGGATATTGGCCATTGGACCTTACAAATGGGCCTTTATTATCACTTTCATGCTTTCTTCCTTACAAGATATGATCCTATTTTAATTAAATATGGTTTTTATGGAACTTAATAGTCGCTTTATTGTTTAAATTGAAGTTAATATTATTAATTCTAATGGAATAATTTATGTTTTATTGTTATTAATTCTCTCTTATCAGTATTATGTATTACATGCATCAAGTAAAATATCATTTTAGTTCTTAAAATTTTTTTAGTATTAACCTTTTTATATTTTGGTTTTCATTTTAGTTTTAAATCCATAATTATTTTAAACAATGCATAATTTTCTCTGTCTCTAAAATAATATTTGCAGTCGGGCAAAATCAATTTAATTAATTAATTAAATCGTATAAAATCGACCAAAAAAACGGGACCGTATCACAAAAAAACTGGACCAAACCATAATAAAATGGTTCGGTTTCGGACCAGAGATTATGAAACTGAAACCAAAAAAACCGAATCATAGTAGAGTAAATTTGAACCAAACCGACCGATGCCCACCCCTAATCGAAGGTTCTAAATGTTGGGCACGGGTCGGTTCCCTATAGCACCTGGTTTAACTTAGCCCAAGGAGTTTAGCAGATAAGGCTTACATCACCTGTACTTATTCGAGCCCACATCCCCTCCATGGGCCATGCATTAAGCCCAGTTCAGTATTTCGTCCTGCCCAAGTAGAATCCAGCCTAGCAGGCTTTTGCAGCTAAGATTTGTGCTCCAAGTCATCTCCTTTTACCCTAACTGGACAATTTCAGTCTGGACTTCTCATAAAATTAAATTAGATGGGCTTTCAGGTAGATCTCTAAAAATTGGGCTCGGATCGGATCGGACCCACATATTTTATAGGGGCATCACATTCTTTTCAAATGATTCTAGAATGTTAATTGGTTTGTAGAGAGATTATTTTGAGTGTCTTTTGTTCTGTTTGAAAACCAAACTCGATATATTCTCTCCGTGTTCGGTTCGTTTTTTTAATATTCAAGAACGAACTAATGTAGCTAAAATATATTTTCAAGCCTGTACTGCTCCTTCCCCTCGACACAAAGATTTCGATCCAAACAATGGGCTTTCAACTTTTAATGTGACAGTGACGTCGCACAAAATAAACCATTTGTAGTGGTTTATTACTACATATGCCTTTATATATTGTCTTTTTTTTCAATATTTATTTTTCATTTTTTGTTAATATATGGACTAGTAAAACATGCAATGCGCGGATTCGAGTATTAATGTGTCTCTCTCTCTATATATATATATATATATATATATATATATATATTCATTAATTTGCAGATAAAATGATTAAGTACAAATATGTTTGAAGTAGCTTCTAAAAAACATAAAAATAAATAAATAAATAACGTAATCATATCAATTTTTAGAAAATAAACTAGCATTCCACCCGTACGATGCACGAGATTTTATTTTAATGTAATTAATATTAAAAATTAGTAATATGAGAATTTGAATAAATAATTAAAATACAATTAAACTAAGATTGAGTTTGAATGACTTAACTTAAAAAAAGCAAATCAAATTCGTTTTTACATTTATTTACTCTATAATTGAGCACTAATAACAATAAATTTAAAATCTTAAAAATATTTGTATAATTTGAAAATCATTGTGGAAGTGAAAATAAGTAAGATCTTTAAAGTTTCTATTGTTAAATTTATATAACAACAAAAGTAAATTCAAATGTAATAGATTTCAAATGATCTAATACAAATAAAACCTAAAAATTGATTATAAACCATACATTTAGAAACAAAAAAATAAATAATTTAGAATTAATTAACAACTTCAAACAACAACACTTGTCATTACATTTTTTTCAAATTTTGTTAATTGACTATCGAAATTTAAAGATTAATATTATTATATGGGAACAATTAAATTCCATCTCACTTTTACAAATAATGACAACTTCCGTAAGCTGCAACACAGAAACAAAAAGATAAAATTAGGATCTCTGAAAAATTCATAATATATATATATATATAACTTAAATAAAAAAACTCATAATATATATATAATTAGTTTAAAAAAAATTGTGTTATTCATGATGCAAATACAATATATGCTAAATTTACACAATATATTTAATATACCCTGAATATCTTTTTTTTCCAAAAAAAAATTGACCATCACATTATTCAAACTCAAGAAATTTTCAATTCAATTACACGAAAATTTAGTATAAATACAATATATACTAATTCACAAACATATACTAGGGTCCTTGAAACTAAATTTTATAAAACTCTTGAATTCAAGTTTTTTCATTTTCTTTATATATAAAAATTTTCGAGAAAAAATAATAATATAAAATGTATACAATATAATAATCATTTTAAAATCACTTTATATGATATCAAATACATTAACAAAATAGAGAGAGAATCTTTTTTAAAAAATTGTACGTACAGAACTATTCAAATTCAAGAAATTTCCAAATCAGTTAGACGAAAAATTTGTACAAATACCATATATAATAATATACGGGTGAATTTAACCATTAAACTATTCAAATTTTCATATATTTAAAAAGTAATGATATAAAATGTATGTGATATTATAATTTTTTTTTAAAAAAATCCACTATATATTTTAAAAATAAATCCAGTATACATATGTATATATTGTATACGAAAAAAATTGTTTTCTTACATGGATCTTGTAGCCACAGAATCCCCAATTCATTCCAACAATTTCCCGTCAAACGATAGTAAGAATTGAGAACGAACGATGTCATCCAGGCTAAGTTATCGGCCTGATAGCACCCACCTCCATGCTTAATCGGTCCACAATCAACAGTTGAGGAACATGCGAAATTCATAAATTTCAACATATCACCTTCTTTAGTGCTAAATTCGTTCACAATGCACCAATATTTTTGTGGCTGAAATAAAATTTAAATAAATATTATTATTACTACCATAAAGTGATATATATATATATATATAGTTTTGATATCACGCACCCTAGGGTGCTGGGATCCACGTGCACGTGTATTTAAAACAATTTCGATTGTCTTGAAACTTTCAAAGTAGGGTCGTTTCAAAAATGCGAATTCAACAATATATCTTATGATACAAATTTCAATCTCGGTGGTCGAAAATGTGAAGATGGACGAAAATTGCACATTTAGCCTAATTTTCGGTCATCTTCAAATCTCCGACTACTGATATTGAAATATATATCATATGATATATCGTTGATTTTACAATTTCAGGACAACACTACCATGAAAATTTCAAGACAATCGAAGTTGTTTTTGACATGAATTGCACGTGGATCCCCCATACTGTGGTGCGTGAGATCAAAATTAATATATATAAATATATATATATATATATATATCCACTATTTATGTAAAGAAGCTAATAGCAAAAGGATAGAAATAAAGGGAAAAAAAATTCGAGATAAGAAGAATTTTTTGGCATATCAACGAGTTTTTGGCTTTGGTGGATTCGTAATAAACCGCCAATAAACAATAAAAACTTACCAGTTCATTGGCATAACATCCACGTCCAATCAATGCGAAAAAGATTGAAACAAAAAGCAAATAAAAATTTGTATTAGTCATTTTTTTTACATGAAGTGTGTTGTTAAAGAATAGCATGTTATATAGATAAAAAAATATTTGTGAAATTAATGACATAGATCTTTTCAAATCCGTGAATCCAAAATATATAAATGATATTATATCTATGAATACCATATTTACTATATCCATTAATATGTTTATATTATTGAAACAATTATATGAGAATATATTCGCAGATTATGCTTGATTACAATATCTTATTCAATAAATTTTTGCAATTAATTAATCTTTATTACAGAATCTTAATTTAGAAGAAAATTGATTTCTGGTGAATCTGCGAAAATTAAATTATTTCTCGGGCAATGACGATTTTAACAAGAAAGAGGACAAAGACAAACAATTCGGTCTAATAGAAAACAAATTTAGACAATGAATTAGGCATGAAATTGCATAACGAACATAAAAATATATCATCTATTCCAGTTCGATTACCTTCATGGACAATACAACTATGTTCAGATATATTCTCTCAAACACCAACGTAACCTCAGATGGTTGATGGGTAGCGATTCATTGTCCAAAGATTTCAAGTGTTCATCGGCGCCGATGTGCAAGAGTGACTTTTAATCAATCCTAATATTTATCCAAGATCAATAATTACTTCAAACATGAGATTGAAAACAATCAAAAATAATCAAGCATATAAAAAAACAGGGCCATAGGATTTTGAATATTTTAAATAAATAAAATTTGATCTCGTTTTTTTATTTTATTTTATTTTTCTACATTTCAGTTCTATTTCATGAAGATATAATGTTATGTTATTTCTTAATTACATTTACAGGGAGCCAAAATTTCATGCCACCATTTTTATCATACTCACTCAAATTCATTTATTACTATTGGATTATGAAATGATTAAGGCTCCGTTTAGTATCAAAAGTCAGATCAAAAAAGCATTTTTTTTATTAAAAAAAATATATCATTTTGTTGATTTCCTGCCATCGTCGTTTTGTCGTCGCCGACCGTCGCCTAGTCTAGGAGGAAGGCTTTCCAAAAACGGGCAACCGATATATCATTTTGTTGGAACATCAACGTTCAGCAAATATACAGTTGTGCATGTTGGTTGTGTCGCCAAGAGAAATCCTGCGGCGCCTCTGGATAAAATTGTGTTCTTACCTGTGGGATATCAACAGGTACAAAGAGGAAGATCAAAGAAGAAGAAGTCGAAATCCCACCTCAATTTATTAACGGGAAATTGGGTTTTCGACAATGTTTCTCACCCACTGTACAAAGAGGAAGAATGCGAGTTTCAAACAGCACAAGTAGCTTGCATGAGAAATGGAAGGAAGAATTCTCTTTACCAGAACTGGAGATGGCAGCCCAGAGATTGCAATTTGCCCAAGTAAATTTCATTATATATTTTTCTTTGATCAGTTGATTTATTTTTTTCATTCATATTTATTTTTTTTAATTTAATTTAATGAAGGTTTAAGCCAAGATTATTACTTGAGAAAGTGGTCAGGAACAATAGGATGATGTTCGTTGGGGATTCTTTGAATCGGAACCAATGGGAATCCATGATCTGCTTTGTTCAATCTGCGGCGGCTCAGGGGAGGAAGAGCTTGATCAAGAATGGATCTTTAACAGTTTTCAGGATGGAGGTATATCTTTTATTTTATTTTATTTATAATTCTTGTAATCAGTTTTACTTATTTATTGATTGATATTTAAAACAAGTTCATAATTTCGATTAATTTATGTTCAATATTCTAATACATATTAACTGAAATATAAATAAGTGTAATCAAATTCCAAATAAAATTCATTTTTTTAAATGACTGTTGTGTTCTTGTTGACAGCAAGGAAATTTGGATTGACGGAGTTTGTGAAACCCAAAGATCATGACAAGCATGTTCAAGAGGTTAATCTTGTTGCGGTATTCTATTTTTGCTCCGTTTTACTTATTATAGCTATGTGCTCAAGTATTTTTTGCGCTGGTTAAACTCTTCTAGTATATTTGGTCCAGACTTAATATAAGGCCTGAACTTCTCTGAATTTGGACCTCGTGCTTGGGCTTTCTCGGTCCAATATCAGTAAGACCATAACAATACCCTAGGCCCATAACACATAGTCTGTAGTTGAGATCTCCGAAACAGATTATCCGACTGTTCTAGAACGCGATACATTGTCATTTCCAACGAATGACAATCATTTGATCCAGCCATGCATTCATCCACATATACAGCCAAACTTCCCGTAGGAAACCTTCCCGCTACATTCCAAGTACCGACGATCACGAAGACCCGGAAATACACAACGCAATGCACCAATGAATAAGACTTTATCGATTATAAAACAAACATATACATCAACCTTGAGGATAACCCACAAAATTAAATTACATGATTATTCAAATTTATAGACAAAAATATGATTTTTGGTCCTCATAAAATAGACCAGATCATCATCCATGAAATCCTCATCTTCTTCACTGACATCTGCATTTTCAATGTCCCCATCATTTATCAACAAAGACATATCTGGGGAGAAATCGGGACAAAGAAAGACAAAATTATCATCATATATATGCCTGAAATATCATTGAATTCGAATGTATCGGCTCTCCTCTTCCTGGAAAACAACCGTTCAAGTATTTCCCCGGTTCTCTAGTTTTGGCTCTTTTCTTTCATGACAACGAGGAACAGATCGAATTAGTCATTTCCCAAATCACCGAATGAAACAGTTAAAAGAACAAAGTTTGAACACTTTCCTGGTACGGACGACACCAGGTCCTGTAAATTTTCCCCGCACAGACATTTTGTAAAAGAGATAACAAAAACGTACGACAAACGGTAATAACGAGAGAAGTCAAATATACAACAGTTGGCGTAGTCGGGTAGAAGCTCAGAGGTGGCACCCCATACAATACGATGCTAATTATCCGGTAATTAAAAATAATTATCGTGAATAATTAAGTAAGAAAAAACCATACTAGTATAACTAATCACTCGTGCGCGTATACGGGTTTCTTCGACCCTACTCATGGGGTAATATCCCATGGGTGGTGTGAAAGCACATGATTGGTTCAATCATGTGGGACTAACATAATTTAGACCAATCACAACACGCCACACAACTCATGGGGTATTATCCCATGGGTAGGTTCGAAATTTCCCGAGGACAATCGGGAAGACATAATATTAAGAAGTTCTTGGGTCACCTCTTCATTTAGACCCTTCGAAGCCCAATCTTTAATTTGTCGGCCTATTGTTTGATAGTCCATTCTTATGTTAATTGGACATGATTTACTTTCCCACTTCATAATTTATTGTACATATCTATCTTTTCCTGTACTATCTATATATTATAAATCAGTCTAAAGATAAATTTCTAATTCTTCATCTATTGTTTATTTTATTAATCTTATTAAGCTTACTAAAAAATAAATACTATTATCTATTTGGCCCATAAAAATTTTTTTCGAACAATTGACCCCTGGAAATTAGTGATGGAAACAAAAAGCCCTATCTTTTCATGTACATCCCGGTTTAGTACATGCCGCCCGCAGGGCACTACCCTGCGGCTGATGTGTAACCCCATGATTGGTCAAAATTAGTGGGTTCCACGTAGGGCCCATTGATTTTAACCAATCATAAGCCGCCACGTCACCCGCAGTGCACTATCCTGCGGGTAGCATCTACTCAACCGTAGATCCCATGTGACCAAGTGTCGATAATTGGAAGCTTATCCGAATGATAGTTTGAATTATATTCAATCTTTTTTCTGGCTATTACTCTGATATGGGAAGAAGTACAACAAAAGTTAAATAACCACCCATATTTCTCTTGGCACTCTAATTGCTCTCGAAGTTGGAAATAATTGAAGTTTTGGAGCATCGCTCAAAAAATAGAAATTCTTGCTAATTACTGTAGAGTGAGTAGCTTTGAATGTAGCCTGTGATGATATTTCTCGAACAAAAAAAACTTTAACATAATTTAATGTCTAACGTTACACACCCAAAGTATTTGGATCAACTCAAATTATTATAATTGAAGTTATCTAATATAAAAAAATTAAATTAAATACCTTATTTGATAGAGTTAATGTCAAATGAATCGACCGTGTCGTTCTGTTTTGGCCCATCAATAAATGGGACGAGGTGAGTGGGCCACCAAGGGTTGCGAGTTAGGTTTGATAATTTTAAAAAAAAATCGTGCATAAATTATTATAAATAATATAAATCTTTTTAAAATCAATAAATCAGCAACCTCACATAAATCATTATAAATAACATAAATATTTCAAATTAAATCAATCATGAATAAAACATACATATAATATATATAATTCAAAACTTGTAAACCATACATAAATGAATGAAATAATTTTTAAATTAGTGATTCGACTAGTGTTGTGAAAATTTACTCGCAAGCGTATGAGTGTCAAGTTTTAATATAGTGATTAAATCAGATATCGATACATGGAGTAAAATAAAAATATTCAGTGCTTGTAATTAAAATAGTCTAAACTTTATCTAGAAAATCAATATTTGAGAAATTTGCAATAAATAAAAATAATCAGGATGTTTTTGATAGCACGCACACAACTTGCAGATATAATCAATCAGAGAAAATTGGTCTAGAGGTATAGATTTCACCTGGTTTCAACAACAGTCAATCCTAAATGATTAATCATCATGAATTTCAGTCAATTAATAGCCAAGAACACTTAAGTTTATTATTTTCCTCTCCCGAGCAACAAATAATGTTTATCAACTACAATTCAATTCCAATATTCCTATTAAAAATTTATCGCAGTGATCTATCACAAAACAATGTTCTTTTTAAAAGCTCTGTTAAAATCATACACTCTCCCGAGCTGTATAAATAATTAACAGTGTAGTTTCTAATGTCCTATTCAAAATCCCCTCTCCCGAGCAATGATTTCAAATAAATATAACAAATCAATTATTGATCAGATAATTGAAAATACAATCAATTCTAGAAAAAACAATTAATCTAGAAGAAACTCAATCCAATAAAATCAAGAATTCATGAAAGCGTCTACACCAGGTTCCATCTGACCTCTAGACTCTAAAAATTTAGTTCATAATAAAATTATGAATAAAACAAAACATATTCAAAAATCCAAACATATTCAGAATAAAATAAATAAAAGATAAAAGAAACAAATCCGTCGTCGACGCCGTGTCCGATCGATCAAACTCCGTCTTTGTTCTTCAGATAAGCTCCAGAAATCCTTCCCAAAAGTTCACGATAAAACTCTGATATTCTCTGATCTGTAGTGTTTAAGTTGTGGCGGCTCCCCCCTCCAATTTGTCTGGCAGAAATCTTTTTATATTGCTCAGCAAAAGCCCACAAAAAGCCCAAGAAAATTATTTCCCAATATAATAAAATTTTCAAATCACAGCGACGGGGCGGGCGCTCTAGTGAAGGCGCGGGCACCCCTTTCTCTCGACTTCATTCTCCAGAAAAGTAGCGCGATAGCTCTTTTTTAGCGCTAAAATTAAGCGCTGATGTTTCTTGGCACATTAACAAAGCCCATTTTCTTCCTTCTCTTGATCTGATCGTTCCTTTCTTCTCTTCAATTTTCTCTTCTTTTCTTTTTTCTTTCTTTTATTCTTCTTTTCTCCTTTTTCCTCTCATTTCCACATAAATTCAATAAATCACTGTAAACACAAAAACAACAAAATATCCACATAAATCTGCTCGAAACAAATAATTAACAATTAAAATCATAACTAAATTAAGTGTATAAAATACACTTATCAAATACCCCCAAACTTAGACTTTTGCTAGTCCCGAGCAAAACTATTCAATTCAAAAACTTCCAAAAACTCAAATCATCATAAACTCACAAGAATAGTCAATAAATATTATGGAGCAATGGCCTCGACAATGATTTCAAAGAATTTTCAAATCCAATCTCATCCAACTTACTAACACTTGAAAGTTTCAGTCATAACAAAATAACCGCATAAACTCACAATCTTCGCAACTCAAGTTCAAAACACCATTCTCCAAGTTCAATTCAAACATTCATAGATCATGAGGACTTTTCAAGAAGGCAGAGGCTCAAATAAAGGATATAAAATAAAAAACACTAACAATTAGGTAAATGCAAAGAATAATAGTGTGTGCGTGTTTCGATCAAAATTCATAATCATTAAAAGTATCAATCAACAGTCCATAGGCTAAATTCTCGCAACTCTTCTCTACTAGTATATTGGGCAACTGAGACTTGGTCAATATGACTTATTTGGCTTATAATGTAAGGCCTGGCTCATGGCTACAAACGAAGGATAAGAATTCAAAATTAAGGAGTAATTTATATTCATGTTTAAACTCTAATTTCAACTCCTTTTCTTTCACACTTTCACACTTAATTCTTTTTTTTTCAATTCACTTCACTGATTCAACTTTTTCTCACAACTTCTTTCACAACTTTTTCAAATTTTTTCTTTCTTTCTACTACCTCTTTTCATCTTTTCAATTCATCTACCACGCCATTCCATTTTCACAAATATCAACTAGGAGCATAAAACAATTTAGCATTCAAATTACTCCCTTAAAGGTAGGAAATAGTGTATAGGCTATTCAGGTAGTCAATGTAGGACCTTGAAATAATGACGAATGGGGGTTAATCACACGTTTACACGCATGCCATTAGATTTTCAATAAAGCTCAAACAAAGTACTAGGGATAACAAATAATTAGGTAGCTTGAAAGGCACAAAAGAATTCAGAAAAATCGCCTAAATCATTCATAATCTCAGTTTTGCCCGTATTTCGCCTCGAAGAGTGTTCAAACTAGTTCTAGACAAGTCTCAATCCACAATTAAATCATACAAATTCAATCAGTGCAGGAAAGAATAATCATCAGCAGTAAACGATGATTTTCAACAAATTCATATTTTCTCGTACCTCAATGTACTAATATACGTGTAGGCTCAAATAAGCAACTAAGGATAAAATTTTTCAATAAAAATCAGGCCCAAAAATTTCAAACAATGCCTCAATCATATCTATGTTTGTATGTTTCAAAAATCAGATTCAAGTATTAATCACAGAGTATATAGAAAATTGTTCATCTAATTGGTTCCATTTTTTCAAAAATATTTGTCAGATAGACAGACAATCATGTATTTCAGTTATAGCACAAAAAATATTTTTTTCATCATTGGCCATGCATCCATTTCTTTCTCAACTTTTTTTAAATTCAACTCAATAAAACTCAAAAAATTTAATCTATTAAGCACAATAACACTAATCAACTAAATCCTTGAAAAAAATGATTCATCCCCCCAAACTTAATATAATCATTGTCCCTAATGATTAAAAACAATAAAAAGAACAAGGGACATATACCTGGACACCGAGCATCAGTACTCGATGTTATCAACTTCATCTCCATGTTAAATAATTTTGCAGCCGCAATGCCAAGGTTAAAATAATTGAGAAGCACCACATGACATCCAAATGATCCTGAAAAGAATACATGCACACCATAAGAGAAGATGCAAATGAAACCCGAAGCAATCAGTTAAGAAAATATTGCTAGAAGAAACACAAATCCATGGCATGGCATGCTGCGGATAGGCGATAGCTCAAGGTGTAAGCTTGGTTTGATTTCATGCGAGGATTTTGGGCTGTAAGGTTCTAGGATAGGTGCGCTATAAGATGCTTGTTTGCGCTTGGAGGAGATCAGGAAGCTGCACGTTTTTTCTTGATGAAGCGCAGAAGATGAATAGAGAGCGCGATTGCTCTTTGTTTCTGCGCTAATGGGAGATGGTTAGAGCATTAATTGGGAAGATGGCCTGCGCTAATGGAGAGATGTTTGGTGCATGGTTGTGGAGTTGGAGATGGTGGAGCGTAGATGATGGATGGGGATGCGCGATAGCGCAGGTGGGAGGGCTGCTGGTGGGTGTTGGAGAGGCGCGATAGCGCGTGTTAGAGGGCTGTTGGGGAGCGCGATGGTGCTCTGCTGGTTGAAGCGATAGCGCTTCATGCTGCGTGGTTTGGAATCATTGGCGCAATGTTTTGGTGCAGCTCGAAAGCGCGATAGCGCATGACAGGCGCTGTTCAGTAGCGCGATTGCGCAAGGAGTAGCGCGGTTGGTGCATCAGTGCAACGAAGGGGAGGCGCGGGCGCTCGAGAGAAGGGGCGCAGGCGCGCCTTGAATTCGCAAATCAACACCAATTTTGTCCAGGAGATGCGCGGGCGCTCAATTTAATGGGGCGGACGTGCCTCTAGCTCGATTTTGAGGTTTCTCAAGCCTGCAAATTTTTGAAAATTAATAAAAATTAAGCTCAAAAATTTAAAATAAAAAACATAAAACAAATAAATAACAAAAATTAAATAAACTGCAAATAAAATAAAATAAAAGAAAATGCTTGGGTTGCCTCCCAAGTAGCGCTTGGTTTAAAGTCGTCAGCCTGACTTTCACTGGTGTTAGATCTTCCCTTTCTCTTTTACTCGCCAAATAAATTCCACGAACCGCCTTTTAAATTTTGCTTTCTTGTTCTTCGTAGCTTTCTTTGTTGGTAAATTTTTCGCTTCCAACTTCTCCACTGGATCAATTAAACACAATTCTTCAATGGGTGGAGTGGGTGCTTTCGTGAATAAGTTGAAGACCACTCGTTCGTACTCCACACCCATTGATAATTCACCATTCTTGACATTTATTTTGGCATCAGCAGTAGCCAAAAACGGGCGTCCAAAAATCAGCGGAGCACCATGATCCGCTTCAATGTCGAATATCACAAAATCCGCTGGAAAGATAAATTTATCCACCTTGACTAGAACATCTTCAATAATTCCTAGGGGATATGTAATGCTCCGATCCGCCAACTACAATGAAATAATAGTGGCTTTCATCTCGCCCAACTCCAAGGCCCTGTAAATAGATAATGGCATTAAGTTAATACTGACCCCTAAATCACAAAGTGCATTATTTAAATAAGAAGAACCAATAGTGCAAGGAATAGTAAAACTCCCTGGATCCTTAGGCTTCTGTGGCATCTTCTTTTGGAGCACCGCACTACACTCTTCAGTCAAATTCACCACCTCGTTTTCTAGCATCCTCCTCTTCTTGGACATCACCTCCTTGATGAACTTCGCATAATTCGGCATTTGCTCCAAGGCATCAGCAAAGGGGATGTTGATGTGAATTTTCTTGAAAATCTTCAAGAATTTGGAGAACTGCTCATCCAATGCCTTCTTCTTGAACCTTTGCGGGTATGGCAGTGGAGGCTTGTACATCAGTTTCGGGTCAAGTTCAGGCTCCTTCTCTTTCTCCTCGACTTCCTTTTCTTCAACAACAGCTTTTTCAGGTGTCTTGCTCTCAGGTTGGCACTCTTCTCTATCTACTTGCTTCTCACTTCTCAACGATATAGCATTGCATTGCTCCTTGGGATTCACCTCAGTATTGCTAGGAAACTGGCCGCGGTTGTATCCTTTAGTGCGTTTGCCAACTGCCCAATGCTAGTCTCCATGGATTGCAACACCGCGCCCATGTTGGCCATGTGCGTCTCCAAACTATCAAGGCGAGACTCAGTTCTCGTCATTCTCTTACCTGATTCCTGCACAAAAGTACTAACCACATCCTCCAAAGATGGCTTACCATCACCCTTATTAGTATTGTTAGCATATGAAATTTTTTTATTATTCCGCAAATTAGGGTGAAAAGTATTGGGAATAGGATTACCTCTGTAAGCTCCATAACCTCGGTAGCCATTAGGATGGATATAATTAACTTCCTTTGGGTTATGTGATCCTTCAACTCCAATGGAATCTGCAACAGTGATCTTATTCAAAGAAGCTACCTGTGTAGTCAGTGCAGATAATTTGGCCGTGATAGATGTGAGAGGATCTACTGCATACACTTCAGCTGGCTTCTTGACTCCCACACGCTCAGATGGCCATTGAAAACTGTTTATCGTCATCTGTTCCAGCATATCATAGGCTTGAGCGGGGTCCTTTGCAAAAATAGTTCCTCCAGAAGCAGAATCCACGTTCATCCTCGTAGGCGCATTCAGTCCGTTGTAAAACCACTCGATCTGTTCCCAATCTGCAAAATTGTGGTTAGGACAACGTCTAAGTAGTTCTTTGTACCTTTCCCACGCCTCGTAGAGCTGTTCAGAATCCATCTGCCTGAAAGTGCTGATCTCGATCTTCAACTGGGTGGACTTGGCAGGTGGAAAATATTTAGCAAAAAATTTTTCTGCCATCCCTTCCCAAGTAGTGATGCTTCCAAACGGCAGTGATTGCAACCAACTTCTGGCTTGATCCCTGAGAGAAAACAGAAACAAGCGTAAACGAATAATATCCTCAGGAACACCGTAAAATTTTACCGTATCAGTAATTTCTAAAAAGGTCCAGAGATGCAAGTGAGGATCAGCTATGACACTCCCATTAAATTGGTTCGATTGAACCATGTTAATCAAGGCCGGCTTTAGCTCAAAATTGTTGGCATTGATTGTTCCTCGAGCTATTCCAGAGTAGTGAGCCTGGATCGTCGGCCTGAAGTGATCTCTGATAGGCACCAGGGGAGCTTGATTCACATTCTCTTCAGCCATGTTATTAATTTCTTCTCTTCTCGCTCTTCTCAAAGCACGTGCAGTTCGTTCGATCACCGGATCAAAAAGTAGAGAATTCGCACTTTGAGATCGTCGCATAAACTGCAATTAAAATTAAGAAGAATTTAATTAGTAAATTCAAAATAAAATAAAAAAAACTCTAAATTAAAATCTAGACTAATTGGTAACAAGACTAAAAAAAATAATCAAAATTACTCCCCGGCAACGGCGCCAAAAACTTGTTGTGAAAATTTACTCGCAAGCGTACGAGTGTCAAGTTTTAATATAGTGATTAAATCAGATATCGATCCCACAGGGAGTAAAATGAAAATAAGCAGTGCTTGTAATTAAAATAGTCTAAACTTTATCTAGAAAATCAATATTTGAGAAATTTGCAATAAATAAAAATAATCAGGATGTTTTTGATAGCACGCAAACAACTTGCAGATATAATCAATCAGAGAAAATTGGTCTAGAGGTATAGATTTTACATGGTTTCAACAACAGTCAATCCTAAATGATTAATCTTCATGAATTTCAGTCAATTAATACCCAAGAACACTTAAGTGTATTATTTCCCTCTCCCGAGCAACAAATAATGTTTATCAACTACAATTCAATTTCAATATTCATATTAAGAATTTATCGCAGTGATCTATCACAAAACAATGTTTTTTTTAAAAGCTCTGTTAAAATCATACACTCTCCCAAGCTGTATAAATAATTAACAGTGTAGTTTCTAATGTCCTATTCAAAATCCCCTCTCCCGAGCAATGATTTCAAATAAATATAACAAATCAATTATTGATCATATAATTGAAAAGACAATCAATTCTAAAAAAAACAATTAATCTAGAAGAAACTCAATCCAATAAAATCAAGAATTCATGAAAGCGTCTACATCAGGTTCCATCTGACATCTAGACTCTAAAAATTTAGTTCATAATAAAATTATGAATAAAACAAAACAAATTCAAAAATCCAAACATATTCAGAATAAAATAAATAAAAGATAAAATAAACAAATCCGTCGTCGACACCGTGTCCGATCGATCAAACTCCGTCTTTGTTCTTCAGATAAGCTCCAGAAATCCTTCCCAAAAGTTCACGATCAAACTCTGATATTCTCTGATCTGTAGTGTTTAAGTTGTGGCGGCTCCCCCCTCCAATTTGTCTGGCAGAAATCTTTTTATATTGCTCAGCAAAAGCCCACAAAAAGCCCAAGAAAATTATTTCCCGATATAATAAAATTTCCAAATCACAGCGACGGGGCGGGCGCTCTAGTGAAGGCACGGGCGCCCCTTTCTCTCGACTTCATTCTCCAGAAAAGTAGCGCGATAGCTCTTCTTTAGCGCTAAAATTAAGCGCTGATGTTTCTTGGCCCATTAACAAAGCCCATTTTCTTCCTTCTCTTGATCTGATCGTTCCTTTCTTCTCTTTAATTTTCTCTTCTTTTCTTTTTCCTTTCTTTTATTCTTCTTTTCTCCTTTTTCCTCTCATTTCCACATAAATTCAATAAATCACTGTAAACACAAAAACAACAAAATACCCACATAAATCTGCTCGAAACAAATAATTAATAATTAAAATCATAACTAAATTAAGTGTATAAAATACACTTATCAGCTAGTCCGTTTAGGGTATTAGCTGACCCAAGAATAGTCTATCATAATCTTCGTGGTAGAGTTTACACCGCCACTCAAACCACTAATCTGATCATTTAAAGAGTCCCAAGCACAAATTACTCCATTATGGAATTTATTATCATTGCAAAAATAGAATTCTTTGCATAAAATTATATATATATATATTGGTCCGACAAACAAAACACTAAGTTAGACAAATATTGTCAACAACCACTCTTATTTATATATGGTTGTTTCTTAATGTCTAAGCCCTTAATTATTTACCATATTGAATTATAATTTTTGGATCATAAACTTATCCACCTTTGTGGCTTTCATATTTAATCATTTCATAATCCAATAGTAATAAATGAATTTGAGTGACCATGATAAAAATAGTGGCATGAAATATTGGCTCCGTATAAATGTAGTTAAGAAATTACATAACATATATCATATCTTAATGACATAGAAAATGTAGACGGAAAAAAAACCCTACGTACACGATTTTGGTCGTCTACAATGTAATGGATGGTGACAACGCTGATGAACAAAATTCTCAGCCACCGATTTTTTTATTTTTTTATTTGTATTATTTATTATTTGTATACTTTTTTATATATGATTTGTTTGTCGTATATATATTATGTTGACGCCTAGCCATTTGAAATTTTGAAGTGAATAAATAGGCATAGTTTTACTCCTAAAAAAAAGCATAGATTTAGTGAGAGAAGAGTTTACTAACATTACGTTTTTTTTTAATTTAATAATTTGAACTCGAGGCTAACTTCCTTTGGGTTGAATTTGGGGTCGAATCCGCAAAATTTCATAACCATAATGTAAATACACTCTTGAATCTCTATGAAAACTTAAAAATAAATAAATAAATAATAATAATAATAATAATAATAATAATAATAATAATAATAATAATAATAATAATAATAATAATAATAATAATAATAATAATAAACAGGAAAGAAATTTATACACACCTACGTGCAATAAACACTGGTTTAAATCAAGCTAATATATAATTTTAAATATTTTTAGGCACCGTTTGGATAAGTAATATAATTTAATATAAATAAATAGAAAATGATAGTTAATTTAGTATTTGATTTGATTGATAGATTATAGTTTATTTGATTTGATTGATTGAATTTTATATTAAAAATATAAATTACCATTTTGTCCTTTTAAGAATAAATAAAATATGAATAATATTATTTATAAGGGTAATATAGTAATTTAAATTCAATGATTTTATTGATGTAAGATAAATTATTAATGATTTGATTGATGTAAAATAAATAATTAATAGATGGATAAATAATATGACGAGAAGAACGTGAAATTGGATAGGATAAGTTGTACAAGTACTAATTGTACTTGTACCAAACGGTACCTTAGGGTACAAAAATCAGTGATTAATGGAGACTGGAATTTCCAGAAGTAAAAAAATTTACATTTAACTAGTCTTAAACTTGCAAAAAATTTTCAGAAAAAAGCATCTAGATTAATTTGGTTTAGTAGATTAAATCACAGAGAAGAGTTATTTTGGAGATATTTCTCATCCCATGCATACTCCCTATATATTTGAGAAGAAATCTAGAAATGTCAGACATCTAAATTAATTTGTTTAGTAGTTTAAATCTTTATTTGGTTTAGTGATTAATTGAATCAGGCAGCTGATGCGTAGTGTCAACTCTTTTTTAGAAATGTCGATGGGCACGTTTGCAAACCACCAGTCCACCATCTGCATCTTAAGGCTCCTAATTTCACTATATATACACGTTCCACGGCCTCCTAAAAAAACAAAGAAAGAAAGAAAGAAAAAAAACTCATCAAATGAAGTTTCCTGCGGCAATCTAGTTCGTGATAGCCTTTATCCCCTACTCTCATGAATCAGGCAGCTGGTGCGTACTAAGCACCAGCATGCCAGAGAATGACGCACGTGCCATCAGGGACGAAGCCAGAAAAATCAAATAGGGGGCGAGATCATGGTTCGCAGTTGCGGTGGCGGAGGCTGTCGTTTCGATTTTATTGGAATTTCACGGAACGATCGCGGTTATTGTCGAGAGATTTTTTATAATAAAAATACAAATAATTATATAATTTGCTAAAATTTTAATTAAAAAAATTATCTAAAACGTTCCGCGACGGCCGCGAAATCCGTGAAATTGTTGTTTCATTCCGCGACATCCGTGAAATCGCCGATATTTTAAAAAAATAGTGTTATATTAATCAACCTTTTTCCTCCATCACTTTGTCGCGACAACTGTCGTTCCCATTTCAAAACGGTCATTCCCTCCATTCCGTGACCGTTTTTGCGAACGATGGGCTAAATGAACAACACATATATTTCAAGAGAAAGATAATTATAGGACAAAATATTACTTCAACAAAATAAACAATCATTAAACAAAAAATAAATAACTTAGATAAAAAATAAAAATTTCAAAGTACAATTTTTATTTTTATTTATTTTTACTTTTTAATCTTTATTTAAGAATAAAAAAATTTTGGTCACTCCGACTCGGCCCTCTGCCCCCCACCATCGACTCCATTTACCTCCTACCCCTTTGTTAAGCTGAAAAATTGAGGGGGGCGGTTGCCCCCACTGCCCCCCCTCCCTCCGTCTCTGCGTTCCATCATCAATATCACATGCAATGCCGAACAAAAAAGGATGAATTTCCCGTGCATGCAAGTACAAAAAGGCGGCCCGTGTTACTTCACGGACAAGTGACTCTTGTTCGGGTCGTATTTGATCAACTTGGCCTATCATAACAGTTCAGCCATGATGTGAGAAAGTGTTTTCTTTGGTGCAAATGTGGTTGAAGACGATCCCAGTAAGTTTGTTTTACTTTGTTTTGTTATTAACAAACGGATAAAACAAACTGATTGGTTATGTGGCTAGTAAATGGTAGTTTCATGGCATTAGTGATCATCTGCGTACTAAAAACTCGATATTTCACGAGTCATTCAATGTCATGGTTCAAATTCATCATAATTAAGTTAGTCGATGAAGCTTGAAATTCGGCTACTTTGAGCAAGTTATTAATCGGATATGATTTGAATTTTACTGTGGCTGGTCCGGATCCAACAGATGTTAGAATTTCCCAACTTCTTGTGTTGTCACACGCAGGGGCGGATCTACAGTGTGACCCGCCCCACCCCCCACCCAAAAAAAAAAAACAATTTCGATGTCTTATTACTCTGTTAATAACAAAACAGAGTAAAACAAACTTACTGGTACGTCTTCAACCATATTTGCACGAAAGAACACACTTTCGCACTTCATGCCTGAATTGTTGTGGTAGGCCCAGTTAATCAAATACGACCCGGACAAGAGCCACTTGTCCGGAAAGTAGCACGGGCCGCCTTTTTGTACTTGCATGCATGGAAAATTCATCTCTTTTTGTTCAGTATTCAGGTGATATTGATGATGACATGTGAGTCTGGTGCGTAGTACCCACCAGCTGCCTGATTTATGAAAGTAGGGGATAAACGCTATCACAAACCAGATTGCTGCAGGAAACTTCATGTGGTGTTTCTTTCTTTCTTTCTTTCTTTCTTTGTTTTTTTTTTTTTGAGGTGGCCGTGGAACATGTATATATATAGTGAGATTAGGAGCCTTCGGATGCAGATGGTGGATTGGTGGTTTGCAAACGTGCCCATCGACATTTCTAAAAAAAGGGGTTGACACTACGCACCAGCTACCTGATTCCATTAATCACTAAACCAAATAGGGATTTAAGCTACTAAACCAAATTAATTTAGATGTCTGGCAGTTGTAGCTTTCTTCTCAAATAGGGAGTATTCATGCATGGGATGGGAAATATCTCAAAAATAACTCTTCTATGTGATTTAACCTACTAAACCAAATTAATCTAGATGCTTTTTTCTGAAAATTTTTTTGCAAGTCTAAGACTAGTTAAATGTGAATTTTTTTACTTCTGAAAATTCCAATCTCCATTTATCTGGCATACCAAAAGCATGATAAGAGAAGGATTAGTAAGCATTGGTAGAATACTATATAGAATCACTTGAATCCATCTTTTCAAATTATTCTACTGAATAAAAATCCTTC
This sequence comes from Henckelia pumila, assembly GCF_033568475.1. Taxonomy (NCBI): domain Eukaryota; kingdom Viridiplantae; phylum Streptophyta; class Magnoliopsida; order Lamiales; family Gesneriaceae; genus Henckelia; species Henckelia pumila. The sequence continues at coordinate 7,909,417 of NC_133121.1, read as the reverse complement.
CAACTCGAACATTATCTGAAATCCATATATAATAGTGGTGAAATAAAAATTCATTAGTCCAAGCATAACATCACTAACATGTCTTTATTGTCTTTCACCCTAAGATATTACACATTAAGCACTCATCAAATAACTTGCATGTCACCAGCATCCATTCATTGATACAGATTCTAACACCAGTTATGATATAAAATTTCAGTTTTCAGCTTAGCCTATGAATTCCGAAAGCTACTTACTTTCTGTGTTTCCTTTTGTCGTCGCTACATTGCGTCCATCTACCAAAAGAAATAGACGTGAACAACTATGACAGAGGTAACAACAACAAAAGGAAACATTGAAGCAAATAGATCTCAGACACCATGACAGTCAGGGCACCTTCGAATTGGATCATCCTACCCATATGCATACTACTTCGGCTAGCTACTCAGAACTTAAAGCAACTACAAGTCTACAACCGACAATGTATATACAGAGAAAACACGTACAGCCTCACACAAACCAACCTGCATGTAGTATACTTTTAATGCTGGTTACCTTGCTCCAACGAATTATTAAGTTAAACATAATTAGCCTCGTATGCTCGGTAGCTTGTTCCGACAAATTTAATATTTTTCAGTAGCCTTATTACCACCTTTAGGTGTAGAAATACAAAAAAGCTCAAAATCACAACATTTAAAGGACGATCTACAAAACATACAATGAAATGAATCAGGCATCAAGGTGTTTTTTTCCAAGTATCTGATCTGTCCACGTAAAGCAACTGACATACCTTATTTCCATTAAATATCGGTCAGAAGAAGTTTTAAAATGCGACTCGAGGATTAAGACATTTTAGGGGATCATATAATCAACGTGGCGGCAGGAATTTCATTTTGAATGGAACCTACTGGAAACCGCCTCGTAGCTCGGTAGATGCAGAACTGCAAGATGAACGGGATAAATGTGAAATACAAAATTGTGGTAAATGAATGTCTTATGGACTCGTGAAATATCAGTAGGGCTAACGAATTCTTCAATAAATAGTAATTACCATCCCCATAAGATGCCATTGTGAGTGGAGATGATAAAAGTTTTTGCACTGTTTTAGCAATATCTTGAGCAATAATTTCATCAACAGCCTTCAAGAAATGCTCTACAGGTTTCCTATGATGAGGGACTCTGTTACTCCGATAAAATATTTCCACCCGAGCCCGTTTATAATGGGTTTACCTAACATAGCCCAAGGTGGTAGGGTCCAGTCCAGTCCAAAGCTATGTTGGGCTTTGTCATGACCTGGGCTGGTCATAATGGGCCGAGCTAGGTTATGCTTTAATAGGCCATGTACAATCTTTTTCTAATTCAAGTGGGATTTTGATATATACGAGATAAGCTTAGATCTTATCAAATATTTATGAGATAGAGATAAGCTTACAAAGGGACCAATGAGTGAAGAGTCCTACTCCCTAACATGTTATAATTCGACTAGGTAACTTATTCTATTTCTACTATAAATACAGGTATTATTCATTATTCACTACTCACTTTTATATTCACGCACTCATATCTCTCAGTTTTCGCATTAATCATACCCTCTGCCTTCAAGACACTGACTTAGGCATCGGAGGGGTCACGCCGAAAACACCTTCGGCGTCCCTTTGACCTAGCTGTTGCTTGTGCAGTTCCGCCACACCCGATCCGACCTGCTCCATAAAGAAATTGGAGGATCCATTCTACCAGACCGAACCCGAGGTAAAATTCCGACATCATCAATTGGCGCCGTCTGTGGGAATTTGAAGAAAAAGAGTTTCGATGGCTGATCAGAATGGAAATCATCCTAATTTAGAGTTGTTAATAGCTCAGGCTGTTCAGAGGGCTTTGGCAGAGAAGGATGAGGAAAACATTCCGCACCCCGATCATAATGCCCACCTCGAGGAGATCAAAAAATTGAAGGAAGAAATGGAGCAGCTCAGGAAGAAGCAGTCCGGGTACCTAGCTACCACAATCAGAAACATTCCTTTTACTCAGGAGATATTGGACGCTGACCTTCCCAAACAATTTAAATTGCCCCACGTCGGGGAGTACGATGGTAAAGGCGATCCAGAGGAACATTTAGCATGATTCGAGAATGCAGCTTTGCTGCATAAATATTCGGATCCGATCAAGTGTAGGTCTTTCCTTACTACTCTCATAGGACCAGCCCAGCAATGGTTCAATACGTTACGCGCTGGGGAGATCAAGGAATTCAAGGATTTTAGCAAATCCTTTTTGCATCACTTTGCTAGTAGCAAAAAGCATCCTACCACTACTTTCAGTCTCTTTGCAATCAAACAACGGGTATGAAAATTTGAGGGCATACATTCGAAGGTTTAGTGCCTTGGCTCTCGAGGTACCCATGGCTACCCCAGACCTGCTCATCAGCGCATTCATGCAAGGGCTGGATACAAAAGATTTTCTTAAATCTTTAATAAAAAGGCCGCCGGAGACGTATGAGGAATTACTTGCCCGAGCTGAGAAATATGTCAACATGGAATAGATTCAGGTCTCGCGAGCAGCTGTGAAGAGGGAGCGACCAAAAAGTCCAAAGGGCAATAGGGTTCCGAGCAATGGGACAGGAATGGGACAACCATTCCGACCTGCGCTGTTGGGAGAATTCAGATCTTTCACTCCCTTGCGCATGAGTAAAGTCCGAGCCCTCCAAATTTGTGATGATCGGAAGCTCACACAAAGGCCTCCATGGACTGAGAAGGGACCTCGGAACAGGGAATCAGATAAATATTGTCACTTTCATAATGAGTATGGGCATATTACTGAGAACTGTCGTCAATTAGATCAAGAGATTGAAAGAATAATACAACAACATGCTGAATTAAAAAATATATTGACCCGTCAAGAGGGATATCGCCCGAACAAGAGACAGCAAGAAAGACCGAGGCAAAGAGCCAGGACTGCTCCTCCCCATGAAGATTTCAATCACCCGAATCAGGGCCAGCCCGACGATGACCGAGCTCATCAAAGACCAGCTCCGCCTGCTAGAGGAATTATAAACATGATTTCTGGAGGCCCTACTGATGGAGATTCCAATCGAGCTAGGAAAAATAGCAGTAGAAAATTAATAAATATGGAGATTGGGAATCAAATCTTCCATACTGGCCCGACCCTCTCCTTTGGTCCAGAAGATTTGAAAGGGGTTTCCAGCAACCATAACGATGCGCTGGTAATAAGGGCCACAATCGCAAACTATGACGTAGCTCGGATATTCGTGGATTCAGGCAGTTCAGTCAATGTTTTATTCCAGGAAGCAATAAATCAAATGGATTTGAGACAGTACAAGATGGAGCCTGTGGTAACATCACTCTTTCGTTTCATGGGTCATGCCATCCGACCTGTTGGATTAGTCCACCTACCCTTAACTCTTGGAAAAAACAACACTCGCAAAACCCGAATTGTAAGTTTCATTATAGTGGATGCCCCATCCGCTTATAATGCTATATTAGGCAGACCTGCCATGACCACTTTCATGGCTGTGGCGTCAGCTCTGCATCAGAAAATGAAATTCCCAGTGGGTAATGAGGTTGGGGAGGTGCAAGGTGATCAAGTTATTTCGCGCAAGTGTTATGTGGAGGAGGTCAGAATAGAGCAAAAAGTAGCCAGGACTGATAACGTCGACCGACCTGGAATTTCTGGCATGGAAAATATCAACTTGATAGAAGATACTATTGTCACCACTGAAGAAGAAACTGAAGAAGTAATAATCTCCCCTCCTTTCGGGGTAGTAAAAATTGCTCGAACCCTGGAAACAGAGTTGAAGCGAACACTGCTGGAATGCTTGCAAAAAAATAAAGACGTCTTTGCATGGTCAGTATCAGACCTGGTAGGGGTTCATCGGGAAATATCATAACACAAGCTCAATGTGATAAAAGGTTATCGCCCTATTATTCAAAAGAAACGACACTTCGGTCCTGAAAAGGATGCAGTAATAAAGGAGCAGGTGGACGAGTTACTCAAGGTGGGGCACATTGAAGAAATTCACTTCCCGACCTGGTTGTCCAACATAGTCCTAGTTCCAAAGTCTACGGGAAAATGGCGCATGTGTGTAGATTTTCGAGATTTGAATAAAGCATGCCCTAAAGATTGTTACCCCCTACCTAGAATCGATCAGCTGGTTGATTCGACTGCAGGGCATGAATTACTCAGTTTCTTGGATGCTTATCAGGGATATCACCAAATTCCCTTGGCAAAAGAGGACAAAGACAAAGTGAGTTTTGTCACATCAACTGGAACTTATTGATATGTGGTCATACCGTTTGGACTCAAAAATGCCGAGGCAACATATCAGAGACTAATGGACAAAGTGTTCGAGCAACAAATTGGAAAAAACATTGAGGTATACGTTGATGATATCCTGATCAAAACCCGAACTGCAGACCAGTTCATCACCGACCTGGCTCAAACATTCCAGACATTGAAAAATTATCAATTGAAGCTAAACCCTAGCAAGTGTACTTTTGGAGTCCGGGCTGGTAAATTCCTAGGTTACATGGTTACGAGAAGGGGAATTGAGGCAAATCCTGAAAAAGTCCAAGCTATCATTTCTATGAGCTCGCCCAGAAATGTACAGGAAGTACAAAGGCTGACAGGAAGAATTACCGCATTAGCCCGGTTTATAAGCAGATCTGCAGATAAAAGTTTATCTTTCTTCAAGGCACTGCGAAAGACCAAAAATTTCGAATGGAATGAGGAAAGTGAGAAGGCCTTCCAGGATTTGAAGACCTATTTAAAACAATTGCCCGTGCTGAATAAGCCTATTCCAAGGGAAGAGTTGTTCCTATATCTGGCAGTCACACCCCGAGCAGCCAGTTCAGTCCTGGTCAGGAAGGACGGGGCAAATCATCAGCCTGTTTATTTTGTGAGTCATGTCTTGAAGGGAGCCGAGCTCAATTATTTAACCCCAGAAAAACTTGCCTTAGCTCTGGTAATCACCGCAAGAAAATTACGGCCTTACTTCCTGTCACATCCCATCACCGTGCTCACCAATAGCGTCCTGGGAAAAATTGCAACTAATCCAGATGCATCAGGTAGACTGGTCAGATGGATCACAGAATTGAGTGAGTACGATCTCAAGTTTGAACCTCGAACAGCTATAAAATCTCAAGCCCTGGCTGACTTCTTGGCAGAGACAGTCCAGCTAGAACAAGAAGAGTTATGGAAGATTTTTGTAGATGGGTCATCATGTCAGTCAGGGAGCGGAGCTGGAATCGTGATCATCTCACCTTGGGGTGAAGAAACTAATATATCAATCAGATTGGACTTCAGAGCCTCTAACAATGAAGCAGAATATGAGGCATTTCTACTCGGACTTAAGGCAGCACGGAATTTGGGTATCTCCCGGGCTACTCTATATTCCGATTCCCAACTAGCTATTCAGCAGAGCAACGGAAAGTTTGAGGTCAAAGATGATAAAATGAGGAAATATGCTAAGGCATTAGACACAGCTAAGGAAGGATTCACCGAGCTGAATTTAGAGCTCATCTCCCGCGCTGAGAACATCAAGGCCGACCATTTGGCTCGCCTAGCTAGTGCATTGAATGATCGGCCTGATCCCATTGTTGCAGGTCGGGAACTTGTGTCTCAGTTGGAAACTCTTGATGATATGCTAACTCAAGTACCAGAATGGGATTGGAGATATGACATACACACATATCTGACTAAGAAGGAATTACCAAATGATAACAAAAAGGCCAAGGAAGTAAAAAGAAGGGCTCTTCTCTTCGTCATGATCGATCAAGTTTTGTTCAAGAGATCTTTCTCTCAGCCCTTGTTAAAGTGTTTAGGCCCTGACGAGGCAAATTACGTATTATGAGAAATTCATGAAGGGTCTTGCGGAAGTCACCTGGGCAGTCTTGCCCTAGCTCGCAAAGCTCTTCTTGCTGGTTTATTTTGGCCTACTATGCGCAAAGACTCCTCAGATCTGGTTCATTCGTGCTATAATTGCCAAAGACACGCTAACCTACAGTGGAGACCTGCAGAGTACATGAAGGCAGTGGTGGCTGCTTGCCCTTTTGACCAATGGGGGATGGACATAGTAGGGCCATTCCCTGTTAGCACAGGACAAAGGAAATTCTTGTTGGTCGCAGTCGATTACTTTTCCAAATGGGTGGAGGCCGAACCCCTTGCGAAGATTACGGAGAACGAAGTGCTCAATTTTTTATGGAAAAATATAGTATGCCGCTTTGGGATCCCTCGCAGGCTAGTGTCAGACAATGGGCGACAGTTTTGTGGATCTAAAGTCCGAGCATGGTGTCAAGAAATGAAGATTGAACAGGTTTTCACCTCTGTTGCGTATCCACGGGGGAATGGACAGGTCGAAGTTACCAATAGAACGATAGTCCAAGCTCTCAAGACACGACTGGATGCGGCTAAGGGCAAGTGGGCAGATGAGCTCCCTTCCGTATTGTGGTCCTACCGAACTACAACTCGGTCCGGTACAGGTGAAACCCCTTTCAGCATGGTATACGGGACTGAAGCTGTGCTCCCAACAGAGATAGGGCAAGAGAGTGCAAGAATCATGGCGTATGGGGAAAACAATCAAGAATTACGAGCAATGGATCTAGATTTACTCGAAGAAAACAGGTCCCGAGCTGCAATTAGGCTAGCGGCCTATCGCAAAAGAATGACCCAAGCATACAACAAAAGAGTATACCCCAAGGTTTTCCAAGAGGGAGACCTGGTTATGCGAAAAATACAACATCAAGGGGAACGAGGAAAGCTAGAAGCCAAGTATGAAGGCCCATTCAAAGTGATAGGAAAAGCCGGAGTAGCCGCATATTACTTGGAAGATGCTCAAGGTAAAAAGGGAAAAAGGCCATGGAACGCTCAGCACTTGAAAAAATATTATCCCTAACAGCTCAGTTCGGGCCTCATCATGTTATCTATTTTTCACTAAACTGGCACTTAACCAGTTATTTATATTTTTGAAGTTTTCTTGTTTACATTAGGATCATTACTGTCTAGTGTCAATTTTATTTTGGAAATATGGCGCTGAAAAGTTTTGGCCTGTTTTTATAAAACAATTTTTTGAGAAACATACCTTGCAAAGCCCAGGCAGGTCTGGCACTCAAAATCCACATCAGTGGTCTCAAAGCCCAGGCAGGTCTGGCACTCAAAATCCACATCAGTGGTCTCAAAAGCCCAGGCAGGTCTGGCACTTAAAATCCACATCAGTGGTCTCAAAGCCCAGGCAGGTCTGGCACTCAAAATCCACATCAGTGGTCTCAAAAGCCCAGGCAGGTCTGGCACTTAAAATCCACATCAGTGGTCTCAAAGCCCAGGCAGGTCTGACACTCAAAATCCACATCAGTGGTCTCAAAAGCCCAGGCAGGTCTGGCACTCAAAATCCACATCAGTGGTCTCAAAGCCCAGGCAGGTCTGGCACTCAAAATCCACATCAGTGGTCTCAAAAGCCCAGGCAGGTCTGGCACTCAAAATCCACATCAGTGGTCTCAAAGCCCAGGCAGGTCTGGCACTCAAAATTCACATAAGTGGTCTCAAAGCCCAGGCAGGTCTGGCACTTAAAATCCACATCAGTGGTCTCAAAGCCCAGGCAGGTCTGGCACTCAAAATCCACATTAGTGGTCTCAAAGCCCAGGCAGGTCTGGCACTTAAAACCCATATCAGTATTAGAGCCTAATAGCTGAGCAGGTCCAGCACATCAACTACTTCGGTAGTAAGCAGGTCTAGCATTAAAACAATTTCCATTAACGGTACTTAGAACTTAAAAGTTTAAATATGGATCGAGATCAGGGGCTGAATTAAGGTTGAATAAATTCATTTATCGCCCTGCCGTAATTAAGTCAGTTCGGGCATATATAGGTCGGGACTTCATAAACTTGCATAAGGTTGCTCAGTTATTAAGTCAGTTCGGGCATATATAGGTCGGGACCTTATAAACTTGCATGATAAGTTTGGTTTCAGTTATTAAAACAGTCCGGGCACACGCAGATCGGGGCCTTAAAACAGTCGGACTTGGTAAAATTTCTCGCATTTTTTAAAGAAACCCGAACTAAAAATAGAATAAGAAATAAACATTCATCCATAGCAACAATGTGTCAGCCCGACCCGGGCAATAACAAAAATCGATGACCACGCAGGGTATCATTCATATCATGTTTTTAGACAATTCAGAGCAGGAAGAAGAAATAATCAAGGGGTGGGGGCATCCTGTGGCCTTGAGTTCTGGCCGGGACTTGTTGTTTTCTCCGGCTCGGCCTCCTCGGAGTCCTCATCAGGCATGTCATCTAGGGCCTTGGAACAGTCCAGGAAAAGGGCGGGGTGCTCGGTCTCGGAATACCCATTAGCCCTGAACTGGGCTAAACACCCCTTAAAACCCTCGTCGAAAAAAGTAGCTGCCTTCTCAGCTACGGCGTTAGCAAAATCAGCGGAATTCAAGAATTCTCTTTTCCCGACCTCCTTCGCAGCCTCAAGTTCCCGAGTCAGGGCCCGTGCTTGGTTCTTTAGTTCAATCTTGTCCACTTCCAGCTCGGCAACCTCTTTATGAGCAGCCTCCAGAGCATCCCGTATGGATTCAATCTCCACCCTCATCTCGGTCACCTTTTCATCATGATCAGCCTTCATTTCCCGGGTTTTTCGTGTGAGCTCAGAAATCCGAGCAACGAAGGCCTCCTGGTTCAGGTTGTGTTCCTCCCGGTCTTTGAAAGCTCGGCTGGTGATCTCCCCTCCCCAAGCTAGAGCCTGTGAAAACATGAAGTTTAAAACCCAGCTCGGTACAGGACAGCTCCGTATACAAGGTAAGATCAAAAAATGCAATATACCTGCAGTGATGCAAGAGCGAAGTTCTGTTCAGCCTCCAGGGTAGGCACTCCTTGAAGGATTTTTAAATCAGAACGAGAAATCAGGTTCTGCATTATGCCTAGGCACCCTTGGGGGTCGGGCTTCGAGAAAAATGACATCTCTGGGACCCCGGGCTGATCTGGCATTCCCTGAGGTTCAGCGTCAGGTAGGGACCCGAACTCTATTATGGGTTCTTTGCCACGGGCTCGGGACGAGGAAACAATGGACGGCTGCTCAAGCTCGGGAAGATTGGCGCTGGGCTTTTCCTTGGTTTTGGAAGCTTTCTTTTTTGACTGTTCAGGGGGAGGAGGTTCGGGATGAGTTCTGGCCTCACTGTCCTCTGTTTTCTTCCTCTTCAAGTTCTTTAGTGCAGCTCTGAAGTTGGCAGGCATAGCGGCAGATTTGATCCTGTCGTCTAAAAATAAAAAATGTATACATATATAAAAATACGGTAAATCAAAGGCATAAGGGGAATCAGTCTAAGATAAGGAGCACGGGTACAGGGGTACTACCTACATCCCCTTGGATCTCTACTCCCTTCCCACTGAAGCCATAATGACAGAGCAGATCCTCCCCAATCAGGCTCTCAATATCAAAAGTTTGCGCAGACATGGTGTTGATAAAATTGGTAAAGTTGTGACTAGGTAAAGCTGGCAGTTCAGACTGGTAAAGTTCATAGCCCAGTTAGACCGGCATTCCCATGGCTGGTTGGGGTTGACAAAAAAGTATCTGTTTGTCCAGCCTTTGTGGGAGCTAGGCTTACCCTTCAGAAAGGGGTATTCGGGTCGCATGGAAATATAGAAGCGGCCCGGGGCGGTTTTCTTAATTTGCAAGAAGTAAATATAATTTCCTATGTCTAAGGGAATTCGGAAGAAACAGAAAAGTACACCTAATGATAGAATTGAACTAAAAGAGTTCGGGGATAATTGACTCGGGCACACACAAAAGTATTGACACAAGTAGGAAATGCAGTTCGGGACTGGAAATCTTAAACCCATCTTGATTTGATCTAGGCTGAAGCTCAAGAAATTAGGAGGGGGTCTGTGAGCCCGGTCTTTACGGCCCGGGATTATAAGATCATAGGTATCGGGCATTCCCGATTTCTCCCTAATGAGGGGACCTAGGTCTGGACTTAGATGGGAGGCCAGGACTTCATACCATTGTTTCCCTTTGGCAGATAATCGGGCTTCATCTGACCTGAGTTTGTGCAATCGCTTTAATTTTTCTATACGAGTCTCCGACAGATCCAGGTCTGAGCTTGGATTATCCGAGTCGGAGGACTCGGGGTTGTTAAGGGGAGAGCTGGGTGTTTCAACAAATTCTACTATTTCTCTAATAGAGGTCTCATCTGGGGAAGACATGTTAACTAACCTAGTGAAAGGAAGACTTACAGGTGGAACAGTTGAAGCTTGGTAAGTAAATGAGCAGGTCGGGAGCAAGTAGTCCGGGTCGGGGGAGCTCTTGAAATTTTGGCAGCGTGACAGTACAAAAGTGAAAAGTAAAAAACAAAATTTTTACTGACCTATTTATAGAGGAGGTGAGATGATCTAAGCCATCGATTAGCTTCTTGATCTACGGTTCGGGACGGGACAGGTCAGAGCTACTAAGGCTTCGGGAGATGCACCGTCCTAAGACATCTGAGTCGTCCATTAAAAGCACATCACGCGAATCTTGATCTGGACCGTTCAAAGAAACACATCTCGTGGGTTCAATTCTGGGCTGTCTGTACAAAGCCTGTATAGAACGGGGTCAGGACTGAGTAATTGGTCTAAACTCATTCTTCTTTTAGACCAGTTAGGAAGGTACTATTGTTACTCCGATAAAATATTTCCACCCGAGCCCGTTTATAATGGGTTTACCTAGCATAGCCCAAGGTGGTAGGGTCCAGTCCAGTCCAAAGCTATGTTGGGCTTTGTCATGACCTGGGCTGGTCATAATGGGCCGAGCTAGGTTATGCTTTAATAGGCCATGTACAATATTTTTCTAATTCAAGTGGGATTTTGATATATACGAGATAAGCTTAGATCTTATCAAATATTTATGAGATAGAGATAAGCTTACAAAGGGACCAATGAGTGAGGAGTCCTACTCCCTAACATGTTATAATTCGACTAGGTAACTTATTCTATTTCTACTATAAATACAGGTATTATTCATTATTCACTACTCACTTTTATATTCACGCACTCATATCTCTCAGTTTTCGCATTAATCATACTCTCTGCCTTCAAGACACTGACTTAGGCATCGGAGGGGTCACGCCGAAAACACCTTCGGCGTCCCTTTGACCTAGCTGTTGCTTGTGCAGTTCCGCCACACCCGACCCGACCTGCTCCATAAAGAAATTGGAGGATCCATTCTACCAGACCGAACCCGAGGTAAAATTCCGACATCATCAGACTCTTTAAATGATCATATTAGTGATTTGACTGACAATGTAAACTGTAAACACACTATTACCAAATTATGTTACAACACAATTCGATGTGTGTAAATAATAAATATATCTATATTCCTATACATGCTTGAAATCGAAAACGAGCTAGGCTGGAACAACCACATAAATTGTTTGAATTATTTTAATTATTTGTAATTTGTTATCCACATGCGACCATAAAATAATTAATTCCTTTTCAAGTTTTTATACATTCATCTCGGTGAATGAGATTCTACTACGAAGGTTTTACAATCATAGATATAGAGACTCTACCACGGAGGTTATGATAAACTATATATTTTTCGGCCAGCTAATCTCCTAAACGGACTAGTCGATCGCTAGTTTTTTTTACATTTTTTAAAATTATTTCATTGATTTATGTATGGTTTATGAGTTTTGAATTATATATATATTATACATACGTTTCATGCATGATTGATTTATGGGCAATTTGCTCGAAAATCCCCAAATGCAAACATATTTTGCTTTGGGGTCCCTAGTCATAAAATGTGATACAAAACAATACAAGATATGGTACAAAATCATACAAAATGTGGTACAAATTAACAAAAATTGTGGTACAAAAAAATGGCTAGGGAGTGCAGAGCAAAACATGTTTGCATTAGGGATTTTTGAGCAATTTGCACTTGATTTATTTTGAAATGTTTATGTTATTTATAATGATTTATGTGAGGCTGCTGATTTATTAATTTTTTTAAAAAATTATATTATTTATAATAATTTATGCACGATTTTTTTTTAAAAAAAATTATCAAACCTAATTACAATAAATTATGTTAATAAAATTATGTTAAAATACTTTGGGTGTGTAATGTTAGACATTAAATTATGTTAATAAAATGACTGGCTTTACCCTTCAAAAAAAAATTATGTTTAAGTTTTTTTTTTAAACAGTTGAAAATATTTCATCATTAGGCTACATTCAAAGCTACTCACTCTACAATAATTAGCAAAAATTTCTAATTTTGAGCGATGCTCCAAAAAATCAATTATTTCCAACTTCGAGAGCAATTAGAGTGTCAAAGGGAAACTGGGTGGTTTTTAACTTTTGTTGTAGGTCTTCCCATATCAGAGTAATTAATAGCCAAAAAAAAAGTTGAATATAATTCAAGCTATCATTCGGATAAGCTTCCAATTATCGACCCAAAACTTTTGGTATTATGGAATCTACATGAAAAGATAGGGTTGTTTCCATCACAAATTTCCGGGGGTCAATTGTTGGAAAAAAAATTTATGTGCCAAATAGATAAAAGTAGTTATTTCTTTTAGTAAGCTTTATATCTAAGATTAATAAAATAAACAATAGATGAAGAATTAGATCAAATTTATCTTTAGGGTGATTTATAATATATAGGTTGTACAGAAAAAGAGAGATTATGTACAATAAATTATAGAAAGAAAACGAAATCATCTCAATAATAATAGCAAAGGTAATTAAGAACTTTGTTGCGTGGGTTCCAAGAATTGAATTACACGATTTATTTATCGCCAGCACATCTAGTTGGGATAGCCCAATTAAACATAAGCATGGACTATCAAACAATAGGCCAACAAATTAAAGATTCGGCATCCAAGGGACTTGTAGAAAATGAAGAGGTAGCCCTAGAACATCTAATGTTATGTTTTCCTGATTGTCCCGTATTCGCTCACGAGTGGCTAGTTATACTTGGGGCAAATTATTTTAAAACCACTAAACCCAAATATTTCTTTCTTTAAATTTCCTACTCCCCAAATTCTTAGTTTCCACTCTTTAGCGGTCCTTTGTTTTGATTTAATTATGCAATTAGCAACTAATCTTTTGTACATGACATTGTTACATCTATCGATCCAGCCCAGGTCATGAAGAATTAATGGTTACGCAAGGTTTTCAGTCAATATACTCTGTATTAGTGTCTAACATGCTTCTCTAAAATGAATTAATTATTCTTATAAAATTAAGTTATGATAGTTTTGCATTATATCGTGATATTTGCATTCAATTAATTATAAATTTTATTAATTAAAATTTTGAATTGAAATTTGTACATGATATTTTGTAATTTAAGATTATATAATATAAATTAAAATTTTGAATTGAATTTTCTGGTGTAAAAACTAATGTACATATTTAATCTCAATGTAACATCACTTTAATTTTATTGTAGGTATAGTTGTGGAGCGTTTGTGGTACTTTCGTGTGAATATAAAGATATATGACAAATATATACAACAAAGATATAATAGTGGAGTAAAATGTGGTACTATTATTTTAAAATTACGAAACATTGAAAATTCAATTTAAAAAAATCTTATTACTAACAAGGATAAATACTTGAGCATGGTCCTGATCATGTTGTGCTTACAGTCGAGGAACGCTCAGACTAGCAAAGAGATATCAAAACTTGGATCTGAACTGGAGGCTCTAAAGGTCTACTGGAGCTATATTTGAATGAAAATATGAACCTAATCTTTCTTGCACGTTTCAATTTATGTACATTAGTATACTTACTGGTACTGAGAGAGTTTCGAATGCACGTGTTTGAACTTTGTTCTTGCAAACTATGCTTCCTGTACATCAAATAAGTTACTTATTGTGAATTATGAGTCCGTCCATGGTCATTTTAACGTCGATCTACATTTGTTTTGGCAGAGATGGATTCATAACAAAAATGTTTAAGCTGAATTGTAAGGCCCGGGATTAATTAATATTAATCCGAATTTATTTAATTTTAATTCGAGTATATTTAGTTTGGGAATACTTAGAGTTTTGATTTAAATTCTAATATTCTTAAATTATTTTGGATTGAAATTGAATTAAAAAGAAGGCCGAGGACTAAATTACAAATTTTGAAGTATGAGGGACTAAATTGCAATTTCTATTGAAGTTATCCGATTTTTAATTCTATTACTCAGCATGAATACGTGTTATTGTCTATGAAATTCAGAACTTTGAGCAGAGAAGTCGATTTTCTTCGTTTTTTGTTTGATTTCATAATTTTCGAATTGCCGTAACTTTTGCTCCGGTTATCTGATTTCGATTTCGTAAATTGTTCTGGAATCCTTGCGACAAGGGCTTCGATCTCGTGTAAGTATTATGATGTTTTTGATGAATTTCAAAATCAGTAGATGGCAGATATCAGATTTTGATGTTATGATCTTATTCTTCAACGTATACGCGATTATATATCGAAACCGGATTGATGAGCTTATGTTATTTATGTTGAAGCATGATTCCAGCTTGTATTTGATATGTTAAGTGGTTGGTATGAAGATTTAGATGCTGGTTATTGAATTGAATATAAGTATCAGTTGAGTTGAAGTGAGATTTGATTTCGAGATATTTCGTCGGTTACCGATTTTCAATCGCTACGCTGTTGAATCGAGTTTTTAGACTGTTTTGATAGCCTCTACCTAAGCTGAAGTCTTTATCTAGATGTTATGAATGTTATAGCATTTTTATTCTTCAGTTTCAGTTGAGTTTGAAGGCTAATGATACAAGACGTCGAGTTGAATCGAATAAGAAGAAGTTGAGGTTTGAAATGAGATTGGTTGACGATCTATTGATGGTTTTGATTCGTTTCTGATATAATAAGCTTGAATGAAGTTTGATATGAGTATTTTGATTGTTATATTTCAGATTGAAGAATTCAGAACCGAGATATTCGAAGGTATAATGACGACATCGCAAGTTAGGGACTTTGAAACTCAAAGAACGACTATTCTTGAGTTGGCCCGCAAAAACCACATACTTGATATGTTTTGATTTATGTTTAATGTTGTCGATCCATCTCAGGTAGTGGATCTTTAAGTTTGAGTCGATATGATAGTATATTGAATTGATTCTATGCCAAGGTTGCGGTTAACCTTATTTTCTAGCCCAGAATGGCTACGATAGATGGATATCCATGTCAAGATCATTTATGAATCTTGATGGCCTCGAAGTTATATGAATCAGTTCTTATGTGAAGCGTTAATTTACTCTATTTGTTGAGTCGAGTTTAAATAGAGTCGATATGATTTATTTAACCCTTTCTATATGTTGGTTATACTGAGATTGTTTTCTCACCGGAGTTTATCTGGTTGTTGTCTTGTTTTGTATGTGTGCATGATAACAGATGGGGCAGGAGCTAGTCAAGGACGACGATAGTAGCTCATGAGTGAAGATTAGATATGGACTCGGGTTGTTTCTAGCTGAATCGAGGTGGTTAAGTTCCAGCATGAATGTTGGAAAAACTTGAAGTAGTTGGTGTTGAGTTGTGAGTGAACAACATATGTAAATTGTAACTCTTGCTAGACTTTAATCTTCTAATTGATGTATCGATTTCCTTATGAACATGTTTAGATCTGGTTATATGTTAATCTACATGTTCTAGACTTGAATTTGAGGGATTGGAATTGATTGAAAGGATCAAAGTTGCTGACAAAAGAACAGAGCAGGCTTTCTGCCCAGGATGCGCCACGCGGCATAAAACTACCACCCGCGCGCAGTCTGGTGCTCAGCCTACTGTTTTGGAAAAAAACAGGGGCGCCCACGCGGCAGTTTTTGACCGCCCGCGCGCACCCCTTTTTGAAAAAAAAAAATTCTTGATCCTTATTCTTTCCTTATTAAGTTAATGATTCTTATTCATTAATTGCCCCTTAAGATTTGAGATTAGCAACCCGAGGCCCCAAATTTCTTGGCCATATAATTTTAGGAGATAGCATTTCGGTTGATCCAAGTAAGGTAGAAGCTGTGATCAGTTGGCAGAGACCGACATCTGTGCCAGAAATTCGAAGTTTTATGGGCTTAGCTGGTTATTACCGTCGATTCATTTGAGATTTTTCATCGATAGCGAAGCCTATTACACATCTTACACAGAAGAATGCACCATTTATTTGGTCTGAGGCGTGTGAAAGGAGTTTTATCGAACTAAAGAAGAGATTGACTACAGCGCCGGTTTTGAAAATCCCTACAGGTATTGGTAATTTTGTTGTTTATTGTGATGCGTCTCACCAGGGTTTGAGATGTATTTTAATGCAAAAAGGAAATGTTGTCGCTTATGCTTCTCGACAACTGAAACCACATGAAGTCAGGTATCCGATTCATGATCTTGAATTGGCTACAATCGTCTTTGTCGAACTAAAGAAGAGATTGACTACAGCGCCGGTTTTGAAAATCCCTACAGGTACTGGTAATTTTGTTGTTTATTGTGATGCGTCTCACCAGGGTTTGGGATGTATTTTAATGCAAAAAGGACATGTTGTCTCTTATGCTTCTCGACAACTGAAACCACATGAAGTCGGGTATCCGATTCATGATCTTGAATTGGTTGCAATCGTCTTTGCATTGAAAATCTGGAGACATTACTTATACGGCGAGAAGTTTGAAATCTTTTCTGATACCACCTGTTGTGGGGCCTCGGGTTGCTAATCTCAAATCTTAAGGGGCAATTAATGAATAAGCATCATTAAATGAAGACATTCCCCCAAATCTACTATTTTTAATCTATTTGGTTGTTTTCTTCTTTTCTGCAGTAAATTTGTCCTGCACAAAATTTAAGGCCAATTTTATGCTTTTTAGTGTTACAGAAATATTTAGTACGATAATATATTGTGAAAATAGCTTGATTAACTTGATACTCTATGAACAATGTGTGAATTAAAATATAGTTTTAGCTTAGTTATTATGGTACATATATCTTAGTTTGCATTAATTACCAGATTCCATTTTCAATGCTTAGAAACGGAGCTGCTGCCTATTTATAGGAAAAGAAAACGCGTGGAATTGAATGTGAATTCATTTTCCCCACCAAGAACTCCCATCTGTCTTGTTCCGTATCTTCCAACCACCATATTCAATATATACCTAACATTTTTGGGTCTATCTTTACTTCACCACGACGATACAATAGGTTGTAAAGGACACCAGAGTTTCAGAAAATAGATGCAAGAAAAAAATAACTTTATGATTAATTAATCTGTTATAGCCCTTTGTGTTATGAATTGATTTTGGTAAACTATCACACGCATTGCACATAGAATTCTACTCAATCAAATATTACTCTTCGTACTTGTGTCAGGTTGAATGACTTGGCATTAGAATCATCATGTTATATTCTTCGTTGCTATGACATGTGGTAAGCAGATGCTGGAACTGGAAGAGAAATGTGCTTCTATTGGCGATGAGTTGCTGAGAACGGTTTTTCTGCCCGCATTTTCATAATGATAATTCAGAGAAAATTGTTGGGCTTTGGCCCAACTAATACCATGTTTTTTCCCAAGCCCAACTTGAAGCCTGATATAATCCCCTAGCCCTAATCAGAAACAAGTGTGCATTCCATTTGTTTGTGAGAGCCGCCAGAGAGAGAGAGCCGAGAGAAGCATTCCATCCTTGAGAAGGGACGTTCCCCCTTGTGAAGTCTGCTGCTGCGTGAGAGCTGCTCAGAGGGAAGGTTGCTTTGTGCTTCCCTTCATAGGTGAATGAGTGTCTTCTCCTTTCTATTAGATTTGTGCTATACTTAGTGTCGTTGCCTACTCTCTCGTTCTTGTTCCTGTTCGTGAGCTCTTGCTGGGTTGAGGGCAGTGGGCGTGTAGTTGGGATTAGGGGAAATCTTTTCGGTCTTCGTCTTGGTTCTTGGTTCTTGGTGAATCAGAGAAAGCGTAGTGCCTGAGCCCTGAAAGCTAAAAGCTTAAGATTCCTATTTCCTACTGCTTTGTTTCTCTGTTATTATTCTGCATACTTGGATGTTTTGCTTGCTGCTTCTCTTTGTTTTGGTGTGCAGCTTATGAACGTGAGAAAGAAGCTCGAAGAAGTGGTTTGAAGGCTGTCGGCAAATACCTAACAGTGGTATCAGAGCCAGGTATATTGGCTCTGATATATTGGTTGGAACCTATTTTTACTGTTTTAGTAGCGTAACCGCTTGGTTTGGATGTAATCGCTTGGTGCGAATGCTGTGTGCATGTGTTGTTGTTAGAAGTCTAGGTTTTGTGTGGATGTGTTGTTGATATAAGCCTAGGACTTATGTGCATTTGTTGCTGGTAGAAGTCTAGGATTTATGTGCATTTGTTGCTGGTAGAATCCTAGGATTTTTGTGTGATTGGTTACTATTGTATTTCCATACTTGGTAATTGTCATGTTTCCATGTTATCACGTGTCTTTGTGACCATGTGCATGTTTTCTGTGTGAAAATGTGTTAGCTTTTTGCTTGTGTCTCTTTGTGTGACCTGTGTCTTTGTGACTATCTGATTTTTTCTGTGTGAAATTTGCTAGCATGTTTTTTCTATTTTTCTGTGTGAAAAATAGTTATATTTTTCAGAACTTAACTGGGCTCCAAGCGAGGTGGAGCATTTTCTTGGTTAGGGTCTTGTTTCTGAAAATGTTGAAAAGTTTTTTAAACTTTGATTTTTGACAGATTTGTTCTGTTTTTCGTTGTAGTATTGTAGCTTACTTTGTGTTTGCTGCATATTGGTTTAAAAGACTAACTTTGTGTTGTCTGTGTGGGGCAATGATGATGGCTATAAATGACTCTCCGAACTAGTGAACCGGCGTTGAGCCAAAAGGTGGAGATTTGTTGGGCTTTGGCCCAACTAATACCCTGTTTATCCCAAGCCCAACTTGAAGCCTGATATAATCCCCTAGCCCTAATCAGAAACAAGTGAGCGTTCCATTTGTTTGTGAGATCCGCCAGAGAGAGAGAGCCGAGAGAAGCATTCCATCCTTGAGAAGGGCCGTTCCCCCTTGTGAAGTCTGCTGCTGCGTGAGAGCTGCTCAGAGGGAAGGTTGCTTTGTGCTTCCCTTCATAGGTGAATGAGTGTCTTCTCCTTTCTATTAGCTTTGTGCTATACTTAGTGTCGTTGCCTACTCTCTCGTTCTTGTTCCTGTTCGTGAGCTCTTGCTGGGTTGAGGGCAGTGGGCGTGTAGTTGGGATTAGGGGAAATCTTTTCGGTCTTCGTATTGGTTCTTGGTTCTTGGTGAATCAGAGAAAGCGTAGTGTCTGAGCCCCGAAAGCTAAAAGCTTAAGATTCATATTTCCTACTGCTTTGTTTCTCTGTTATTATTTTGCATACTTGGATGTTTTGCTTGCTGCTTCTCTTTGTTTTGGTGTGCAGCTTACGAACGTGAGAAAGAAGCTCGAAGAAATGGTTTGAAGGCTGTCGGCAAATACCTAACAAAAATGATTGAAATTCTTTAGATGAGCGCTGAAAGCTAGCAACTGTAAGTGGTTTCATTCGATGTTTAACCTGTTAGTCTCTGTGTGGTTTTATCAGATGTTGATATACCGTTCTAGTCTTCTAGAGAGCACTATAAAATTTATATGCCTTAGCTACTGTATTTCTGCAGTCAGATAGCTAGAAGACCATATTGCATAGGTGAGATATATATATTTACCATTCAATACTTGAATACACATGTATTTTCATTTGGATATCATGATGCCTAAAATTGTGTGGGTTATTCTACTTCTCTAACAAACAACAGTGACCTGCATTTTGTTTCAATGCTTGTCATTAGATAATAAACCCATGTGCTTTCACCAAATTTCTTTCATGATTAATGGGGCACAAAGTTGATGTAGGCTCGAGCTGCCTCGTCGCTTGCTTCCACAGTTCCCTGCTATTAAGTTACTTGAGAACTAGAGTGTGGTCACTAGCTCTTTATCATATATAGGTTTTGTTTTCCTTCATAAACGTGAGTCAATACAGTTTTAGCAGGACCTTTGGATTGCATTGGTATATTTTGGTAAGTTGATATGGGTAGAGAAGAGTGCTGAGACCGGTCGATGATAAAAAAAACTTGCTTTCACTGCGGAAATAAGAAAGTTGCCTCACCCCTATCACTGTCACACCTGCAGATATGCATCGTTAAAATTACTAAACAACAAATTGCACAGCTTTCCCAAGCTATTCTCAGAACACCGTGTCTTTACAGAAACTTTAATCTGAAATCCCTAAAATAACAATGACAATAAATTTCCAATTTCAAAATTTTCGGAAGTTTTGTAAAAGATGACTCCCTCCAGTTTGCTTATTGTATCAACTCCTTGGCCAAGTTGCCTTCTAGGCATAGTGTTAGGAACTAAATCTTCAATATATTCAAAGTAAACAGAATTATAATAATATGAGTTAAACACCCAGCCAAAGGATTGAATCCTTTACAAATTCCCTAGCTCAAAGCTAGCTAGTAACCCAACTAAACTGTAAAAACGTGAATCATTGTTTCCTAACAAACTCCTCTGTTTAATCCCTCTACATTCTTCTGAGATACAGAGTCTTAGGCAGCTTCTAGTATATTTGGTCCAAGCCCAATATAAGGTTTGAACTTCTCTAAATTTGGACCTCGTGTTTGGGCTTTCTCTGTCCAATATCAGTAAGACCATAACAATACCCTATGCCCATAACACATAGTCCTTCATCACCTTTCTTTTCGCCGGAAGCCAAGTGCGCAGCTATGAAGCAAAATCTAGTTCCACCAATAGACAGGCTAATGGAAACTGATCCTTTGTTTCTCAAATACCCATGATACCGCAAGACACATAACAAACTCTCACACCCAATACATTGTATCTCTTTAGCAATTCTTTTCTCATCCAAACAGTTAGAAACACACCATCTTCTTGCTAGCTATTAAGCTTTACCTGCCAAATCCATTTTGCTTCCCGGATTGAATCCCTATCGGATATTTTCCAGGAATTTCTTTTTGTTTGCTAACACTCGGACTACTTTCAGAATCAAAAATGCTTTCATAATGATAATACTCATTTTTAATGGGATGTATCATTGGGGTTGACCACGGACATCCATATTATCGTTACGAGTTTAGCCAATAAGTAGATTCCATTTTGCAGCTTTTGTCGGATCTTTCGTTCCAAAAACAGTTAGAGGCACAATTTCTTGAAATCTGTAGGATTAAGAATCTTGGTCTCATGAGACAAAACGAAATTGAAAACATTTGTTGATAGTTTTATTTTCGCACACCCAAGGACATAGATATATATCTGGTGCGTCTTTGAGATTCAGCCATGCATTCATCCACATCTACAGCCAAACTTCACGTAGGAAACCTTCCCGCTACATTCCAAGTAGCATCGATTGAACCCTGTTGTGATGCATTATGTTTTGTTTACCTATAATAGACTCCTAGATCTGATGTCGGGCATTTGTTTGTTTGAGACTTTCCCAACTGAATTCTTTGTTCCTAATTCAAAGCAAATTTTGGAGTCCTTTGCGTAGGTCAATTTGATAGTATGATAATTGTAAACTTGGAACCACACCAAAGTTCTTTGGAAGTGTTAACAAATAGAATCAAGCTCAATATCGAGACAAATATTGAAGTTTTAATCTGCCTGAACTTGGTTATTTGGGATCGAATCTCCTAAAATTTTGAAGTTATCATTGTGGAGAACTGCCCATCAGGCTAGAGTATTTTTTAAACAGAATATTTTTGTTCATGTTTAAGATCAATACATAAAAGACGAAAAATTAGTCATTTCAAGTTGTAACAAAAAAAAACCTCAATATGTATTCAATGAAAGATATTGAAATTGATCTAATAAAAAAAGATTGTAGATGAACCGATTAATTACAATACAGGCAAATAAAAAATCGTTGAAAAAAAAAATTATTACAATAAAAAGAAAAATAAAAAAAATTGTAAGAAAGTACATACAGTACTACTGAACCCAAAAAATGAAAATGAGTAAAAAGTTGAAAAATGAAAAATGAAGGGTCCAATAATATCACTAATAAGATTTGAACCTTGCCCTTTTCAATGATGTAAACTCCAAACCACCTAATCTACAAACTTTTCTTGTCAACTTGTTTAACTTTTTATTTATATATACATACTTGACAAAAAATCGTATATAATAATAAGACTTCGAAAAAATTTTGGCCCCTGCATGTGACAACACAAGAATTTGGGAAATTCCGACATCCGTTGGATCCGGACCAACCACACTAAAATTCAAATCATTACCCGATTCATAACTTGCTCAAAGTAGTCAAATTTCAAGCTTCGTCGACTAACTTAATTATGATGAAGTTGAACCATGACATTGAATGGCTCGTGAAATATCGAGTTTTTAGTACGCAGATGATCACTAATGCCATGTAGCTACCATTTACTAGCCACATAATTAATCAGTTTGTTAATAACAAAACAGAGTAAAACCGATGAACAAACTTACTGGGATCGTCTTCAACCACATTTCCAAAAAAAACACACTTCCGCACTTTTATGCCTGAATTGTTATGGTAGGCCCAGTTAATCAAATACGACCCCGACAAAAGCCACTTGTCCGGGAAATAGCATGGGCCGCCGTATTGTACTTGCATGCATGGAAAATTCATCTCTTTTAGTTCAGCATTGCAGGTGATATTATAAAGGCATGAGCATCATTATTTGAAATGCTGGTGCGTAGTACGCACCAGCTGCCTGATACAGAGTACAAGAGAAACGCTATCAGGAACCAGATTGCAGGAAACTTCATGTTTAGTGTTTCTTTCTTTTTTTATTTTTTTTTGTTTTTTGTTTTTTTGAGGAAGGTGTAACGTGTATATATAGTAAACTAGATTAAGAGCCTTCAATACTTTATGCAGATGGTGGACTGGTGGTTATGATTGCAAAAGTGCCCACCGGCATTTCTAAAAAAGGGTTGACACTACGCACGAGCTGCCTGATTCCATAAATCACTAAACCAAATAGGGATTTAAGCTATTGAATGAGTATGACTAAGAGTCGCAACTTTTCAACATCGTCTATTCATTTATATAAATATGTGCATCATCAGATTCAATGGTATGTCTTGAATCAGTTTATTACCTCCATTGTATCATGAGAGAAATCGTAAAAACATCTCTTAAAAGATAGCATTTAAAACATGCCTTGGAGTTTATCAAAATCCTTATAATATTTTTGAAATTCTTCAACAGTTTTAAGAGATGTCTTCATTCAAGGATTTAACTCTGAATGAATCCGTTGCAGAATCTATTCAAGTGATGAATCAGGATCTAGTTCGTATCGACCGTTTTAATGGCCATAACTTCTTGTGTTGGCAAGAAAAAGTTTTGTTCTTCTTGACAACAATCAAACTGTCATAAATTCTATGTGATGAAATTTCTCTCCAGATGACGCTCCGACTGATGATGCAAAACACAAAGCGAAACTAAAAGCACAGAGACAGAAGCGAAAAGATGATGATTTCTTGTGCCGAGGCCATATACTGAATGCATTATCAGACTCTATTTACAGCGCACACAGAACAATTGAAACATCGAAGGAGTTGTGGTTGGCTCTGGAAAACAAATATTGTATCGAAAAGGCAAGTAATCAGAAGTTCTTAATAGGTAACTATTTCGATTTCAAGATGACTGGAGGTAAACCCGTTCTTGATCAATATTCATGATCTACAGTTAATTGTTAGTAATCTTAAGAATGCTGAAATTACTTTGTCTGAGCCTTTTCAAGTTGGATCAATAATTACAAAATTGCCTTATTCCTGGAATGACTATAAGAAGAAACTTAAACATGATGAAAGTAAGCATACTTTGGAATCCCTCATGCGTCATCTGCGTATTGAGGAAGTCTCTCGTAAGAGAAAGCGTCTTGATCAGGAGACTGGAAAAGTTAATATGGTTCAAGGGAAAAAAATCTAAGAACAATAAATGAAACGACCCTAACTCTATTATAAATAATAATTAAATAAATAAATGCAAATTTTAAGAAAATTTTCGGCATGACCTATCTGTTTATATTTAAATCCGTCTGTCACAGACAACAACTAAAAATAAAACTAACAATACTAAATAAACTAGACCGATAAATGAACGAAAACCATAGAAAATGATTTGACATTCGACACGTCAAAAGATTAAGCAATTACATAATTACACGCCCACAAATAATTCTAGAAATATTTACAATAACATTTATCCAAACAGCAAAATTAAAGACTTAAACTCTCTAAAGTAAGCTTTTTCGGAAGACTAGCATAGGTCGGAGGGATGTGTCATGTCCGCGCCGTAGTCCACTCGATAGTCTTTCCCCTTGATCTCTACAATAAATTAACCTGCACCAAATAGATGTAGTGAGCCTAGAGGCCCAACAAAAATATGGGGGAAATAGCGAGTAATACATAAATACATGCACACGCAGATTAAAAATAGCTTGTAATAAAAATACTTTTGTTCCCTTAACTTAAGAAAAAGATTTCTATAAAGAACATGAACATGAATGAAACATATGCATGGCTAAGTAGAACATAATCAATGTAACTGAGTAAAATTTACTGAAACATGGTCATAAATGTTTTTGAACTGTAACTGTAAACTTAGATCCTTGAATTGTGATTTTATGATTTCGATCATGGTCATGGCTGCAGTACACTATGCCGCAAGGAAGTCAGGATATCTCCCAAACTTGTCTTGCCCGTACTTTATAAGAGAAGTCAGGATTTCTCCCAAACTCGTCCATACACGTCTTTCTGTGGTATGGAAAGTCAGGATTTCTCCCAAACTCGTCCATATATGTTTGGTGGTATGGGAAGTCAGGACGTCTCCCAGCTCATCCATACACGTCTTTCTGTGGTCACAACCATCTCCCTTCGTTCAAAATATTTTATTTCCTTCTTAATTTGTGGACTTAGCATGCTTATGTAGATGTAGCGTACTTGATAATATTTACTCGATGATCATGCAAGAGACTCAAATATGGATGACCGGGATGGTGATTAAGGAGCAAATCAAGGATGGAAATCTAAACCATAATTTTGCACTTAGGACATTTGACCGGTTCGCCCGTAAAACTTATAACTCACTCAATTCTTATTCTAAAAGGATTTTACTTGAAACCACAACTCCCACACACTTAATACTAAGTTTAGAACTCCTTTTCGAGTTATTATTCCTATCCAATCATTTTATAAAAATTGCATTTCGGACAGACCCTCACTAAATTTCAAAATTCTGCACCTATTTCTTCAAATGCTTAGAATTTGACCAAAACTTAACCGAATTAGTTCCCGCTTTCGCCAGCATATTCCTAACATCTCATCCCAAGGCTCTTTCAACAGCGTCGGCAACTAGTAGTTCCATATGTGCGTTTTCTCCATTCATGTTAGCCATCTCAGCTCTTTCTTCTTCAAGTTCCCACAGATGGCGCCAATTGATGATACCAAAATTTACCTTGGCTTCGGTCTGGTCGATCAGATCTCCAGATATTCAACAAATCGGGTCGGATCGGGAATGATGGTGCTCTACACAAACAAAAACTTCGTTAGGGGGCGTCGAAGGTGTTTTCGGCGTGACCCCTTCGATGTAGAACTCAATCACCAAGATAATTAGGAGTCTAAAACCAACCCATGAATCATATCAAATCTCGGATTTGTTAGATAGTATCCTTATATGTTACGGATCTTCGTTTATCTGATAATGACCGAAGGTAAGGGTGGGCATAAAATCGAAAAAACCGACCGAACCAAAAAATTTGGTCTATTTGGTTCGGTTTTTGATCGGTTTCGGTTTTAAAATTTATGAAAACCGATTTTTTGGTTTGATTTTCGGTTTTATACCCCCAAAAAATTGAACCGACCGTATTTTAAATAAAATAAGATTTTTATGGATATTGGCCATTGGACCTTACAAATGGGCCTTTATTATCACTTTTATGTTTTCTTCCTTACAAGATGTGAGCCTATTTTAATTAAATATGATTTTTATGGAACTTAATAGTTGCTTTATTGTTTAAATTGAAGTTAATATTATTAATTTTAATGGAATAATTTATGTTTTATTGTTATCAATTCTCTCTTATCAGTATTATGTATTGCATGCATCAAGTAAAATATCATTTTAGTTCTTAAAATTTTTTTAGTATTAACCTTTTTATATTTTGGTTTTCATTTTAGTTTTAAATCCATAATTATTTTAAACATTGCATAATTTTCTTTGTCTCTAAAATAATATTTGCAGTTTTGCAAAATCAATTTAATTCATTACTTAAACCGTATAGAATCGACCAAAAAATCGGACTGTATCACAAAAAACCGGACCGGAGATTATGAAAACCAAAACCAAAAAAACCGAATCATAATAGAGTAAATTCGAACCAAACCGACCGATGCTCATTCTAACCGAAGGTTCTAAATGTTGGGCCCGGGTCGGTCCCCTATAGCACGTGGTTTGACTTAGCCCAAGGAGTTTAGCAGACAGGGCTTACATCACCTGTACTTATTCGAGTCCACATCCCCTCCATGGGCCATGCATTAAGCCCAGTTCAGTATTTTGTCCTGCCCAAGTAGAATCATGTCTAGCAGGCTTTTGCAGCTAAAATTTGTGCTCCAAGTCATCTCCTTTTACCCTAACTGGACAATTTCAGTCTGGAATTCTCATAAAATTAAATTAGATGGGTTTTCAGGTAGATCTCCAAAAATTGGGCTCGGATCGGATCGAACCCACATATTTTATAGGGGCATCACATTCTTTTCAAACGATTCTAGAATGTTAACTGGTTTGTAGAGAGATTATTTTGAGTGTTTTTTGTTCTGTTTGAAAACCAAACTCGACATATTCTCTCTGTGTTCGGTTCATTTTTTAATATTCAAGAACGAGCTAATGTAGCTAAAAGATATTTTAAAGCATGTACTGCTCCTTCCCCTCGACACAAAGATTTCGATCCCAACAATGGGCTTTCAACTTTTAATGTGACTGTGACGTCGCAAAAAAATAAACCATTTGTAGTGGTTTATTACTATAGATGCCTTTATATATTGTCTTTTTTTTCAATATTTATTTTTCATTTTTTGTTAATATATGGACTAGTAAAACATACAATGCGCGCATTTGAGTATTAATGTGTCTAGATATATATATATTTATATTCATTAATTTGCAGATAAAATGATTAAGTACAAATATGTATGAAGTAGCTTCTAAAAAACATAAATAAATAAATAAATAACGTAATCATATCAATTTTTAGAAAATAAACTAGCATTCCACCCGTGCGATGCACGAGATTTTATTTTAATGTAATTAATATTAAAAATTAGTAATATGAGCATTTGAATAAATAATTAAAATACAATTAAACTAAGATTGAGTTTGAATGAAAATAACTTTAAAAAAACAAATCAAATTCGTTTTTTACATTTATTTACTTTATAATTGAGCACTAATAACAATAAATTTAAAATCTTAAAAATATTTGAATAATTTGAAAATCATTGTGAAAGTGAAAATAAGTAAGATCTTTAAAGTTTCTATTGTTAAATTTATATAACAGCAAAAGTAAAATCAAATGTAATAGATTTCAAATGATCTAATACAAATAAAACAAAAAAATTGATTATAAACCATACATTTAGAAACACAAAAATAAATAATTTAGAATTAATGAACAACTTCAAACAACAACACTTGTCATTACATTTTTTTTAAATGTTGTTAATTGACTATCGAAATTTAAAGATTCATATTATTATATGAGAACAATTAAATTTCATCTCACTTTTACAAAAAATGACAACTTCCGAAAGCTGCAACACAGAAACATAAAGATAAAATTAGGATCTCTGAAAAATTCATAATATATAACTTAAATAAAAAACTCATAATATATATATAATTAGTAAAAATAATTGTGTTATTCATGATACAAATACAATATATGCTAATTTACACAATATATTTAATATACCCTAAATATCTTTTTTTTAGAAAAAATTTGACCATCACATTATTCAACTCAAGAAATTTTCAATTCACTTACACGAAAATTTAGTATAAATACAATATATACTAATTCACAAACATATACTAGGGTCCATGAAACTAAATTTTATAAAACTCTTGAATTCAAGTTTTTTCATTTTCTTTATATATAAAAAAAAGATATAAAATATTTTCGAGAAAAAATAATAATATAAAATGTATGCAATATAATAATCATTTTAAATCACTGTATATGATATCAAATACATTAACAAAATAGAGAGAGAATTTATTTAAAAAATGATACGTACAAACTATTCAAATTCAAGAAATTTCCAAATCAGTTAGACGAAAAATTTGTACAAATACCATATATAATAATATACGGGTGTTTGGGATAGCTTACAAACACTTGAAAACAGCTTATAAATTGTTTCAAATCTTATAACCTCTTTAAGTTTGTTTGTCATGTTATAAACTGTCAAATAATCTGTTTGACAGCTTATAAGCTATTTTTAAAAAGGTAAGTTCACCTCTAATTTTTTAACAAAAATCTTACTTTGATATTTTTTCCTATATTATCCTTATATATTTTATTAAATTCTCTCAACGTTCTCTGTCCATTTTTTATACATAATTCATCAAATTTTTTTCTAAATTAAAAATAAAAAGTTTTATTTTTAATATATGTTTAATATTTATGATAAATTTAAAACTATTTTTAAACTAAAAAATTTAACCATTAAACTATTCAAATTTTCATATATTTAAAAAGTAATGATATAAAATGTATGTGATATTATAATTTTTTAAAAAAAGAATCCACTATATATTTTAAAAATAAATCTAGTATACGGTAATGTCGATGCCACCCATGTGGGTAGTACCCATGGGTGGCGTGTCATTTTTTGATTGGCTGGCATCGACATTTCCCCAGTGTACATATGTATATATTGTGTACGAAAAAAATTTGTATTCTTACATGGATCTTCTGGCCACAGAATTCCCAATTCATTCCAACAATTGCCCGTCACACGATAGTAGGAATTGAGAACGAACGATGCCATCCAGGCTAAGTTATCGGCATCATAGCACCCACCTCCAAGCTTAATCGGTCCACAATCAACAATTGAGGAACATGCGAAATTCAGAAATTTCAACATATCACCTTCTTCAGCGCCAGATTCGTATAGAATGCACCAATATTTTTGTAGCTAAAATAAAATTTAAATAAATATTATTATTACTACCATAAACTAATATATATATAGAGAGAGAGAGAGTTTTGATATCAGGCACCCTTGGGTGCTGGGATCCACGTGCACCCGTATTTAAAACATTCGATTGTCTTGAAATTTTCAAGGTAGGGTCGTTTAAAAAATGCGAATTCAACAATATATCATATGATACAAATTTTAATTTCGGTGGTCGAAAATGTGAAGATGGCCGAAAATTGCACATTTAACCTAATTTTCGGTCATCTTCAAATCTCCAACTTATGATGAGATTGAAATATATATCATATGATATATCGTTGGATTTGCATTTTTAGGACAACTTTACCATGAAAATTTCAGGACAATCGAAGTTATTTTTGACATGAGTTGCATGTGGATCCCTCATACTCTAGGGTGCGTGAGATCTTACCTAATATATATATATTATATATATATATATATATATATATATATATATATATATATATATATATATATATACACACATACCCACTATTTATATAAAGAAGCTAATAGCAAAAGGATTGAAAGAAAGGAAATAAAAAAAAAAATGGTTTTTCGAGATAAGAAGAATTTTTTGGCATATCAACGAGTTTTTGGCTTTGGTGGATTCGTAATAAACCGCCAATAAACAATAAAAACTTACCAGTTCATTGGCATAACATCTATGTCCAATCAATGCGAAAAAGATCGAAACAAAAAGCAAATAAAAATTTTTATTAGTCATTTTTTTTTACATGAGTGTGTTGTTTAAGAATAGTATATTATATAGCTAAAAAATATTTGTGAAATTAATGACATATATTTTTTCAAATCCGTGAATCCGAAATATATAAATGATATTATATCTATGAATACCATATTTACTATATCCATTAATATGTTTATAATATTGAAACAATTATATGAGAATATATTCGCAGATTATGCTTGATTACAATATTTTATTCAATAAATATTTGCAATTAATTAATCTTTATTACAAAATCTTAATTTAGAAGAAAATCGATTTTCTGGTGAATCTGCGAAAATTAAATTATTTCTCGGGCAATGACGATTTTAACGAGAAAGAGGACAAAGACAAACAATTCGGTCTAATAGAAAACAAATTCAGACAATGAATCGGGCATGAAATTGCATAACGAACATAAACATATAGCATCTATTCCAGTTCGATTACCTTCATGGACAACACAACTATGTTCAGATATATTCTCTCAAACACCAACGTAACCTCAGATGGTTGATGGGTAGCGATTCATTGTCCAAAGATTTCAAGTGTTCATCGGCGCCGATGTGCAAGAGTGACTTTTAATCAATCATAATGTTTATCCAAGATCAATAATTACTTCAAACATGAGATTGAAAACAATAAAAAATAATCAAGCACATCAAAAAATAGGGCCATACGATTTTGAATATTTGATATTGCTGTAAAAAAAAATAAATAAATAAATAAATTTTGATCTCGTTTTTTTATTTTATTTTATTTTTCTACATTTAAGTTCTATTTCATGAAGATATAATGTTATGTTATTTCTTAATTACATTTACACGGAGCCAAAATTTCATGCCACCATTTTTATCATACTCACTCAAATTCATTTATTACTATTGGATTATGAAATGATTAAGACTTCGTTTGGTATCAAAAGTCAGACCAAAAAAATATTTTTTTTATTAAAAAAAAGTTTTTTTTTAGTTAGTAAGATGTTTGGATGACCAAATAGGTGTTTAAAAAGCACTTTTTAATGTCAAAATTAGAGTTTTTTCAAAAGCCAAAAATTATAGCTTAAAAAACACTTTTTTTAAAAAAAATATCTACAATATCCAAACGGGCTCTAAATATGAAATCCACAAAGGTGGATAAGTTTATGATCCAAAAATTATAATTCAATATGGTAAATAAGGGCATAACTCACCTTAGACATTAAGAAACAACCATAATTTCATAAATAAGAGTGGTTGTTAGCAATATTTGTCTTAACTTATAGAACTAATATATATAATCTTACGCAAAGAATTACTATTTTTGCAATGATAATACATTTATGTTAAATAATGAAGTAATTTGAGGTTTGGACTCTTTAAATGAACAGATTAGTGATTTGAGTGAGAGTGTAAACTGTAAACACACTATTACCAAACTATGTTTTAACACAATTTGATGCGTGTAAATATAGATATAGCCTATATATGCTTGAAATCGAAAACGAGCTAGGTTGGAATAACCACATAAATGGCTTGAATTATTTTAATTATTTGTAATTTGTTATCTACGCGCGACCATAAAGTAATTAATTTTTTTTTAAGTTGTTATACATTTATTTTTTACAATCATAGATATGGAGACTCTTCCACAAAGGTTATGATAAACTATATTCTTCGGTCAGCTAATCTTCCAAGTATATCTCTCTCCTCGCATTCTCTCTCGGCCGATGTATCTACTTCCTTTCTCCCTTCACCATTTCGAAATTTCAAGCTCCGATCTATTCCGCCTCGTTGCTTGAAAAACTGATTTGAGCATAGATTTAGTATCCTCTCGTTGAGGGCTTTCTTCCAGTACCCATTTCCCTAACTTTTAAGCACTCTGTCGAACCCTTTTTCCTGCCATCGTCGTTTCGCCATCCCTTTGCCGTCGCCGACCGTCGCCTAGTCTAGGAGGAAGGCTTTCCAAGAACGGGTAACCGATGTATCATTTTGTTGGAACATCAACGTTCGGCGAATATACAGTTGTGCATGTTGGTTGTGTCGCCAGGAGCAATCCTGCGGCGCCTCTAGATAAAAGTTTGTATTCTTAGCTGTGGGATATCAACATGTACAAAGAGGAAGATCAAAGAAGAAGAAGAAGTCAAAATCCCACCTCAAGAATGCGATTTATTAACGGGAAATTGGGTTTTCGACAATGTTTCTCACCCACTATACAAAGAGGAAGAATGCGAGTTTCTAACAGCACAAGTAACTTGCATGAGAAATGGAAGGAAGAATTCTCTTTACCAGAACTGGAGATGGCAGCCCAGAGATTGCAATTTGCCCAAGTAAATTTCATTATATATTTTTCTTTGATCAGTTGATTTATTTTTTGTTGGAAAATTCTTGGAATTATTGGACTAATAATTTGATAATGGGCTTTTCCATTGTGTATGGAAATTGGGCTTGTGAATAAATAGGTGGATGGTTATGTGAGGAATATTTGTTATCCCACATTGGAAAAATATGATGGCAAGGGTGAGCTTATATTGTGTTACACTTTGAGAATGTGTAAGAATATCTAGTGAAGAGGCTCTCTTTCACGCGCGCCCCCATGCACGCCTGCGCAGGGGGGTGCAAATCTTGGGTCCGATTTGAACTGAAAATGTCTTGACTTGTGTGCGTGACCCGGGTGCGTCGAATGTCGGATTGATCAAGGCAAAAGTTGCCGGCAGAGTTGGCTACGTTTTGCAAAATTTT
Source organism: Henckelia pumila (assembly GCF_033568475.1). Taxonomy (NCBI): domain Eukaryota; kingdom Viridiplantae; phylum Streptophyta; class Magnoliopsida; order Lamiales; family Gesneriaceae; genus Henckelia; species Henckelia pumila. The sequence continues at coordinate 7,876,780 of NC_133121.1, read as the reverse complement.
TTCGAAAAAATAGCTGCATGGATATGACCCTTCAGCTGTTGCAGAATCTCCAACCACTGATGTGACTCACCATCTGCTGGCTACCCAGAAGTGTCGGTTTTGATGCCCTGAATTTCCCGAGTGCCTATATGAAAAGGCATGTTGTATCTAGTCCAAAAGCAGTTAACAGCCTCCCACACGAAATTCTCTACTACGCATGCACTGCACTCTGCTGCATAATTCCCAGAACTTGTGCGTACTATTTTGCATGCTACTGCTACCTTCGCTTTCTTCTTCTGCTCGTTCTTCAGCTCCGAGCTTCTGTTTCGAGCTTCCTTGTGATAACGTTCGGGTACTTCTTCAGTTCGCTGGTGTAGTGCCACTGTGCTAGGCGACTACAGGTCCTTCCGTTGTATCCTGGGAAACATATGTCCGTGTTGATACTCCGAACACATCCGGGATTGGACGAATATGTTTTAAGGAAACTGTACGTTGTACAGGCCTCGGTTTTTCTTCTGATATTTCCTTGCTCGTTTGCGTGCGGCTTCCCTACTGTCTCGGCTCCTACATATCATTGTTCATTCGGTTTTATTACGCACTCGGATCTTGTATTTATTGGTGGCTTCGGTTCACAACAGAGATTTTTCACAACAAACTTAAAACATATTATTATCTTCGTCATTCGGCTACGTCGATCAAGCTCAATATGGATGCTTCTTTGACTCCTTCCAATGTTTCGAAGGTCACTCCTGCTCCTGCTGCTACTGTGACTCTGAGCCATGCTGACAGGCCAGAGAAATTCGAGGGCTTGAATTTCAAAAGGTGGCAACAAAAGATGTTGTTTTACTTGACCACCTTGTATCTAGCCAAGTTTCTCAAAGAGGATTCTCCCACATGTGTTGAGGGAGATGTAAACAGTACTCGTGTTGTTGATGTCTGGTACCATTCAGATTTCTTGTGTATAAATTATATCATGAATGGTTTGGCTGATTTGCTGTATAACGTGTACAGTGAGAAAAAGAAGTCCCGGGAACTGTGGGAGTCTTTGGATCGAAAATACAAAACCGAAGATGCCGGGGCAAAGAAATTTATTGTTGGCAGATTCTTGGACTATAAAATGATCGACTCTAAATCAGTGATCAGTCAAGTTCAAGAACTCCAAGTGCTCTTGCATGAGATTCATGCAGAGGGCATGGTGCTTGGTGAAACCTTCCAAGTGGCAGCCATTATTGAGAAGTTGCCTCCTGCTTGGAATGATTTCAAGAATTATTTGAAGCACAAACGAAAGGAGATGAATGTTGAAGAACTAATTGTTAGACTTCGTATCGAGGAAGACAACAAAAGTTCGAAAAAGCGATTATATTCTCCAAGTGCCGATAAGGCTAATATTGTTGAGCAGAAGAAAAGCTCAAAGGCAAAGAAATTTGCTGCTGGAGGCTCCAAGTTGGGTCCAAAGAAAGATGTGTTCAAAAAGAAGTTTCTTGGTAAATGCTATAATTGTGGTGCTCCGGGTCACAAGTTTGCTGATTGCAAGAAACCGAAAAGGAACCGTGAGGCAAATCTCATGGAGGAAATGTCTAAAGAGGTTTCAAACATGGACCTCTGTGCTGTCATTTCTGAAGTGAATATGGTTGGATCAAATCCAAGGGAATGGTGGATCGACACTGGTGCCACCCGTCATATTTGTTATGACAAGGACATGTTTGCTACTCTTGATAAATCAGAGAATGGTGAAAAATTGTTTATGGGCAATTCTGCTACCTCTGATATCAAAGAACAAGGGAAAGTGATCTTGAAGATGACGTCCGGAAAAGATCTGACTCTTAACAATGTGTTATATGTGCCAGAAATTCGAAAGAATTTGGTGTCTGGTTCGCTTTTGAATAAGCATGGTTTTCGTATTGTTTTTGAGTCAGATAAGGTTGTTTTGTCTAAATGTGGAATGTTTGTTGGGAATGGTTATGTTTGTGATGGCTTATTTAAGCTAAATGTAATGGCTATTAAGCCAAAAATAAATAAAGTGAAAGCTTCTATTTATTTGCTTGAGTCTTTCAATTTGTGGCATGGTAGACTAGGACATGTTAATTATGATACAATTCATAGATTAATTAACTTGAAAAACATACCCACATTTCATATTGATAAAAATCACAAATGTGAAATTTGTGTTGAGGCAAAATTAACAAGATCATCTTTTAAATCCATTGAAAGAAATAATGGACCCCTTGATTTAATTCACACTGATATATGTGATTTAAAAGGAATGCAAACACGTGGTGAAAATAAATACTTCATTACTTTTGTTGATGATAGCACAAAATATTGTTATATGTATCTTCTTAAAAGTAAAGATAAAGCTATTGAAAAATTTGTCCACTATAAAAGTGAAGTTGAAAATCAACTTGAAAAGAAAATTAAGGTGCTACGAAGTGATCGTGGAGGTGAGTATGAATCACCATTTGCTGAGTTTTGTGCTCAACATGGTATCAGACACGAAAGAACTGCACCTTATTCTCCTCAGCAAAATGGTGTTGCAGAGAGGAAAAATCGTACTTTGAAAGAAATGATGAATGCACTGTTATTGAGTTCTGGTTTGTCACAGAACATGTGGGGGAAGCTGTTTTAACAGCTAATTACCTTTTGAATAAGGTACCCCGAAAAAAGCAAGATAAAAGTCCATATGAATTATGGAATGGAAGAACACCGTCCTATTAATATTTGCGAGTGTGGGGGTGTCTTGCTAAAGTAGTTGTATCTACTCCGAAAAAGGTCAAGATTGAACCTAAAACTGTTGATTGCATTTTTATTGGTTATGCACACAACAGTAGTGCTTATCGATTTATTGTATATGAATCTCAAATACCTGACATTCATAAGAATACAGTAATGGAATCAAGAAATGCTTCATATTTTGAAAATGTGTTCCCTTGCAAATCTAAGGAAGAATCATGTTCATCCAAAAGATTTCATCAGACAATGGAACAAGAGGTTAACCATGGGGTTGAACCTAGACGTAGCAAGAGAGCTAGAATTGAGAAATCCTTTGGTCCGGATTTCATTACTTTCATGATGGAAAGTGAACCTCAAAGCTTTAATGAAGCTGTGAATTCATCTGAAGGACCTCAATGGAAAGAGGCGATAAATTCTGAAATAGAATCTATTTTGCAAAATCATACGTGGGAACTAGTGGACCTTCATCTAGGAAGCAAACCTCTAGGTTCTAAATGGATTTTCAAAAGGAAGATGAAATCAGATGGAACAATAGATAAGTATAAATCCAAATTGGTAATCAAGGGTTACCGTCAACCTGAAGGGCTTGATTACTTTGACACTTATTCTCCAGTAACGAGAATTACTTCAATTCGGGTGATACTTGCAATTGCCGCTTTGCGGAATCTTGAAGTACACCAAATGGATGTAAAGACTGATTTTCTAAACGGAGATTTAGAAGACGAAATTTACATGGAACAACCTGAGGGATTTTCTGCACGTGGGCAAGAAAATAAGGTTTGTAAATTGGTGAAGTATTTATATGGCTTAAAGCAAGCACCAAAATAATGGCATGAAAAATTTGATAAAGTCATGCTAGGAAGTGGATTTAAAATTAATGAATGTGACAAATGTGTATACGTTAAAGACACTGAAAATGGATACATCATTTTATATCTTTACGTAGACGACATGCTTATCATCGGGAATAATGATAAGATGATTCAATCCACTAAGAAATTGTTGAACTCAAAATTCGACATGAAAGATTTGGGATTAGCTGAAGTCATCCTTGGAATTAAAATTCATAGAACATCTGAAGGGATGGTTCTAAGTTAGTCACATTATGTGAATAAAATTCTTGAGAAATTTAATAAGGATGATTCTGCATTAGCTAGAACCCCCGATAGATACAAGTCAACATCTATCAAAGAATCGGGGTGAGAGTGTCTCTCAATTAGAATACTCTCGTGTAATTGGAAGTCTGATATACTTAATGAGTTGTACACGACCAGACATTGCTTATGCAGTAAGCAAATTGAGTAGATTCACGAGTAATCCAGGAGTTGAAAACTGGAATGAAATTGTCAGATTGCTAAGATACTTAAGGTATACTTGTGATCATGGGCTGCACTATACCAGATATCCTGCTGTAATTGAAGGATACAATGATGCGAACTGGATATCTGATATGAAAGATTCAAAATCTACAAGTGGATTTGTATTCACTTTAAGAGGTTCAACAATATCTTGGAAATCTTCTAAACAAACCGTTATAGTCAGATCCACGATGGAATCTGAATTTATAGCACTTGATAAGTGTTCTGAAGAGGCTGAATGGTTTGTTTAGAAGATTTCCAAGATATTGCTGGTTGCGTTTATTTTTAGAAGATGTTCCTAGATGGGTAAAACCTGTGCCGGTTATTTGTATTCATTGTGATAGCCAATCTGCAATTGGAAGGACACAAAACAATATGTATAATGGTAAGTCTAGACATATACGTCGTAGACATAATACCATTAGACAATTACTCTCAACTGGAGTTATCTCTATTGACTATGTCAAGTCAAAGGATAATATAGCGGATCTGTTAACCAAAGGGTTAAACAGAGAGTTAGTTGAAAAATCGTCAAAAGGAATGGGAATGAAGCCTATGGAATAAATTGATGCGAAGGAAAACCCAACCTACGATGACTGAAGATCCCAAGAACTAGGTTCAATGGGACAACCTAATCGCATTAGTTTGGTAGATCATTGTGGGAGTAATCCCTAGTCTATTCCTTATATGAAACAGTGAATGTTGAGGATAAGCATATGGCTTTTAATGATTCTGATGGAATTAAATATAGAATCATCTATGTAAAAGAGAAGCGGAGCCGCTTCGAAGGAATTGCTAGGCACAATTCTAGATCCTCTTACAGAACCAGGCGGGTGTTCATGGCCAAAACGAACACAATCATGAGAACTGAAGAGTATCAGGATGATTCCTGTGTGAAGTATATTTTAATTTACAAGAACGGATATACAGTTCAAATACATCGCGTATACTGTCAACCAGTAAATTACTATGCTTTCACAAGGGAAGGTTCAAAGGGTAACACCTACCTATCCTATGCAGGATTTCAACTGTTGAATGTTATCACGTCTATCGTCGTTTATCTTTCAAGTGGGGGATTGTTGGAAAATTTTTGGAATTATTGGACTAATAATTGGATAATGGGATTTTCCATTGTGTATGGAAATTGGGCTTGTGAATAAATGGGTGGATGGTTATGTGAGGAATATTTGTTATCCCACATTGGAAAAATATGATGGAAAGGGTGAGCTTATATTGTGTTACACTTTGAGAATGTGTAAGAATATCTAGTGAAGAGGCTCTCTCTCTCGCGCGCCCCCGTGCACGTTTGCGCAGGGGGGTGCAAATCTTGGGTCCGATTTGAACTGGAAATGTTTTGTGACTTGTGTGCGCAAACCGGGTGCGTCGAATGTCGGACTGATCAAGGCAAAAGTTGCCGGCAGAGTTGGCTACATTTTGCAAAATTTTTTTCTGGAAAAACAGCTGCATGGATGTGACCCTCCAGCTGTTGCAGAATCTCCAACCACTGATGTGACTCACCATCTGCTGGCTACCCAAAAGTGTCGGTTTTGATGCCCTGAATTGCCCGAGTGCCTATATGAAAAGGCATGTTGTATCCAGTCCAGAAGCAGTTAACAGCCTCCCACACGAAATTCTCTACTACGCATGCACTGCACTATGCTGCATAATTCCCAGAACTTGTGCGTACTGTTTTGCATGCTACTGCTACCCTTCGCTTTCTTCTTCTGCTCGTTGTTCAGCTCCAAGCTTATGTTTCGAGCTTCTCTGTGATAACGTTCGGGTACTTCTTCAGTTCGCCGGTGTAGTGCCGCAGTGCTAGGTTGTAAGGCCCCGGATTAATTAATATTAATTCGAATTTATTAAATTTTAATCCGAGTATATTTAATTTGGAAATATTTAGAGTTTTGATTTAAATTCTAATATTTTTAAATTATTTAGGATTGAAATTGAATTAAAATAAGGGCCGAGGACCAAATTGCAAATAGTGAAGAATTGAGGGGCCAAAGTGCAATTTTGGCTAAAGTTATCAGATTTTGAAATGATTATCAGCATGTATACGTGTATCTTTCTTATCAAATTCAGAAAGTAAGAACAGAGAAGCCGTTTTCTTCAATTTTCCTTTGCAACTTTGAGTTTCAATTTGCCGTAACTTTGAACCGGTTGTCCGATTTTGATTCCGTAAATTGTTCTGGAATCCTGAAGACGAGGGCTTCGATTTAGTGTAAGTGTTCATATCTTTCAGTATGGTTTGAAGCTCGAAAGATGATAGATATCAGATGTTGAGTTTTCGATTATGTTTATCGACGTTTATGCGATTCTATATCGAAACCGGATTGATGAGTTTGTGTTATTTGTATCCAATCTTGATTCCAGCATGTTAATCGATTTTTATAGCTATTGAGATGAAGTTTTGAATGATATATCAGCTGGTTTTCTTGATTGAGAGCACGTACATATGGTTTGAATAAAAGAAATGGTTTCGGGATTACGTCGGTTACCGATTTTGAATCGCTACGTCGTTTAATCGAGTTTTGGAACTGTTTTGATAGCCGATATTTGAGTTGAATTTGTTGTTGAGATGTTTTGAATGTTATAGTATGTTTCTTATTCAGTTTCAGTTGAGTTTGAAGGCTAAACGACACAAGACGTCGACTTGAACTAACGAAGAAAGAGTTGAGGTTTGAAATGTGATTGATTGATGAATTCTTGATGGTTTTGACTCGTTTCTGAAATGATAGATTGGTATGAAGTTTGATATATGTATTTTGGTTGTATCTTTCAGATTTGAAGAGTTCAGAACCGAGATAAACGAAGGTATAATGACGACATTGCGAAGTAGGGACTTTGAAACTCAAGAACGACTAATCTTGAGTTGGCCCACAAAAACCACATACTTATTTATGTTTGTGATTTGATTGTGATGTTGTCGATCCATCACAGGTAGTGGATCTTTATTTTCAAGTTGATATGATGCTATATTGAATTGATTCTATGCCAAGGTTGCTGTTAACCTTATTTGCGAGTCGGTTACGAACTCGTTAGATGGATATCCATGTCAAGATCATTTATGAATCTTGATGGCCTCGAAGTTATGTGAATCAATTCGTATTTAAAGCGTTTACGTACTCTATTTGTTGAGTCGAGTTTAAATAGAGTCAAGATGATTTATTTAACGCTTTCTATATGTTGGTTATACTGAGAATGTTTTCTCACCGGAGTTTATCCGGCTGTTGTCTTGTTTTGTATGTGTGCATGACAACAGAAGGGGCAGGAGCTAGTCATCGACGTCATTGACAGCTGGGAGAGAGTCTAGCATGTGAGGACTCGGGTTGTAGATGATGTCTTGAACTTTAGAAGCAAGGAACCTTGGTCTAGTTTGTTTTAGACTACATGTATGAAGTATGAAATAATTGATGTCATTTATCGTTCTTTAGCGATTTGTTTGATGTAATAAATGCATGTATAGATGCTTGAGACCTTGGTTATGCTTATATATCATGTTTTGGATCGAGTTTGGAATTTGTATGAGATTTCTTAGACTTGGTACAGATGATTGAGGATGTTTTCTATGCTGAGAAAAGGTTGAGAATTTCTGAATATTTTTCTGCCCAGGACTGCGCCCGAGCTGCAGAAAAGAGCAGCCCCGAGCTGCACCTCTGTTTTGAGTAAAACAGGGTGCGCTCGCGCGGCTAAAAAGCGCAGCTCATTTTAAAATTTTTTTTTTTTATTTTCTTTTCCTTTTCTTTATAGCTTAAAGTTAGATTTAATTCATGATTTTGGATTAATTTTGTGAGTTGAGAGATTAAGAACAGGGTCGTCACAACAGGTGGTATCAGAGCCTAAGTTTCTCGGACTGAGAATAGATGAGCGGGGTTAGATCGAGTCTTTTATTCTGATTTAGTTATTCTTGAAGAATGTTTATTATTTGACTTGATTTACAGCTTTAAGAATTGCATGTTATCTGTTATCTGATATGATTGGAAGCATTTATGATTACGACTGAATCAAATTCGATCTTTTGAGAAGGCATTGTGAGTTGAAACAGAATGGTTTTATCTGAGATTGAACTGTACACTAATATGTTTGATTATCAGATATGCCTCCCCGACCAGCACCGAGGGTTAGACAAACATTGGCTATGAATGAGCCTGAACAGACAAATGCTGCACAGGTCCCAGTGACAGCAACTGAACATGGACAGGGTAGTACTTCTACTGATGAGTTTAGTGATGCTAATCCGATGGAGAAACTTCTGAAATGATTTCAGTCATTCCAACCCCCAAAGTTGCAAGGAACTGAGAATGCTGTGGAATGTGAGAATTGGCTGGAAGATATTGAGCAGTTATATGAGTCTATTGACTATTCAGATGATCGTCGTGTGAGACTGGTTATTCATCAACTGCATGGCCTTGACAAGAGTTGGTGGATAGCGACGAAGAAAGCATTGGAGAACCAAGGTACTGTTATTACCTGGTCTGTATTTCGAACTGCTTTCTATCAGCGTTTCTTTCCTGTGTCTTATCGCAAGGACAAAGGAGCAGAGTTTGCGATTTTGCAACAGGGACAGTTAAATATCGAGGAATATGTTGCCAAGTTCACTAGCTTGTTGAAGTTTGCTCCACATATCGCTGTTAGTGATGAAGCTCAAGCCGATCAATTCATCAATGGCTTGAATCCTGATGTATTTATACTTGTGAATTCGGGAAGACCGAATACCTTTGTTGATGCTCTGAATCGAGCAAAGGGTGCAGAAACAGGGATATTGAAACAACGAGGAGCACAGTTTGTGCCACAGCCAGTGAGACAGTCTCAAGAACAGTCACAGATTCCACCTCCACCTCGATTTGAAGCTGGAGGTAGCAGTAGTGGAAAGAAGAATTTTTTTAAGGGCAAGAGTAAACAGTTCAAGAGATCTGGTGGTAGTAGCTCTTCGAGTTCAGGTAGTTCCCAATAGTCTAGGGCTGGACAGAAGCCTGATGTGTATTTCACCAAGTGTGGTGGACGCCATACCAATGAACAATGCCGAGGTGTATTTGGAAGCTGCCACATTTGCAGCAAGATGGGACACTTTGCGAGGGTGTGTCCACAACGAGGTTCTGAAGGTGTACAGGGTGCAGGATCATCGAGACCGGTAGGTCAACCTACATCTTCTGTTCACTCTTTTCAACCACAGCCTGTAGCACCGAGTAGAGGAGGAGGTCAGACAGTGAATCAACCTCCCAGGCAACAAGCACGAGTGTTTGCATTGACAGAAGAGCAAGCACAAGCAGCACCGGACGATGTGATTGCAGGTAACTGTTTTCTTTCTGGTTATCCTGCCTATGTCTTATTTGATACTGGTGCATCGCATACCTTCATATCTGAACGATTTGTTACGATGTATTCATTGCCTGCTGAGTCATTAGCTACTGTAGTGTCTATATCTTCACCGTTGGGAAAAGGTATAGTATCAGTGAAATCTGTTAGAAACTGTGTACTACAGTACGAAGGTAATGAAGTTGAGCTTGACTGTATTGTTCTTGGTTTATCTGATTTTGATTGTATAATCGGTATCGATATGCTAACCAAGTACAAAGCAACAGTGGACTGTTTTCAGAAGATTGTGAAGTTCAGACCTGATATGACTGATGAGTGGAAATTCTATGGTAAGGGATCACAAGCCAGAATTCCTTTGATATCTGTTCTTTCTATGACTGACTTCTTACAGAAAGGGGCGGAAGGATTCCTTATTTATGCAGTCGATATATTGAAGACTAGTCCGAAATTGACTGATATACCGATGGTGAGTGAGTTTCCAGATGTATTCCCTGACGAGATTCCAGGATTGCCACCGTACAGAGAGGTAGATTTTGGTATTGAATTGATTCCAGGTACATAACCGATATCGAAAGCACCTTATCGAATGGCACCGATTGAACTGAAAGAATTGAAAGACCAACTCGAAGATTTGTTGGCCAAGGGATATATCAGACCGAGTGTTTCCCCTTGGGGTGCTCCGGTATTATTTGTTCGAAAGAAAGACGGATCGATGAGATTGTGTATTGACTACCGGCAATTGAACAAAGCAACGGTAAAGAATCGCTATCCTTTACCTCGTATCGATGATTTATTTGATCAATTGTAGGGATTGTCAGTATATTCGAAGATTGACTTACGATCCGGATATCATCAACTGAGGGTTAGAGACGAAGACATTCTTAAGACTGCGTTTAGAACCAGGTATGGCCATTATGAATTCATAGTCATGCCTTTTGGTCTAACGAATGCACCAGCAGTTTTTATGGGATTGATGAATAGAGTATTTAAAAGATATTTAGATGACTTTGTGATTATCTTCATTGATGATATATTGATATACTCTAAGAATCTGTGTGAACATGCTGATCATCTCCGAACTGTATTGAGAATATTAAGAGAAGAGAAATTGTATGTCAAGTTATCCAAATGTGAGTTTTGGTTGCAGCGAGTTGTTTTTCTTGGTCATGTGATTTCAGGAGATGGCATTTCAATGGATCCGAGTAAGGTTGAAGCTGTGATCAGTTGGCAGAGACTGACATCTGTGCCAGAAATTCGAAGTTTTATGGGCTTGGTAGATTATTATCGTCGATTCATTCGAGATTTTTCATCTATAGCGAAGCTATTACACAGCTTACACACAAGAATGCACCATTTGTATGGTCTGAGGCGTGTGAAAGAAGTTTTATCGAACTCAAAAAGAGATTGACTACAGCGCCAATTTTAATAATCCCTACAGGTACTGGTGATTTTGTTGTTTATTGTGATGCTTCTCACCAAGGTTTGGGATGTATTTTAATGCAGAAAGGACATGTTGTCTCTTATGCTTCTCGAAAACTAAAACCACATGAAGTCAGATATCCGATTCATGATCTTGAATTGGCTGCAATCGTCTTTGCCTTGAAAATCTGGAGACATTATTTATATGGCGAGAAGTTTGAAATCTTTTCTGATCACAAAAGTCTGAAGTATCTGTTCTCACAATCTGAGTTGAATATGAGACAACGACGATGGCTTGATTTGTTGAAGGATTTCGATTGTGAAATCAAATACTATCTGGGAAGATCTAATGCAGCAGCAGATGCCCTGAGTAGAAAAGTATGTGCTCTATCTTTATCTACTGTAGGTGTATCTAATTTGATTGAGAATTGTTGTGTTTCTGGGTATGTATTTGAGACAGATAGAAGATCTATGAGAGTTTATGCAATCAGTGCTGAGCCAGAGTTATTGATTCGTATCAAAGAAGCACAAAAGGCCGATCAAAATGTGCAGAAGTCGATTGAAATGATTCGATCAGGACATCAGTCTGAGTACAAGGTTAGTGACGATGATATTTTATATGTGAATGACCGAATAGTTGTTTCCGATATTGCAGACTTGAGACAGAATATTTTGAAAGAAGCCCATTGTAGTCGCTTTAGTGTTCACCCTGGAGGCAGAAAGATGTACAACGATTTGAAGAGTCAGTACTGGTGGAAACAAATGAAGTCTGATGTGACTGAATTTGTATCTAAATGTTTGAATTGCCAACAGGTGAAAGCTGAAAGAAAGAAACCAGGTGGCTTATTACAGAGTTTATCGATTCCTGAATGGAAATGGGACCACATTTCCATGGACTTTGTAACAAAGTTGCCACGATCATCTCGAGGATGTGATGCTGTTTGGGTGATCATCGACAGATTGACGAAATCTGCGTGCTTTATTCCCTACCGAATGACTTATCGTCATGGTCAAATGGCGGATCTCTATATTCGAGAAGTGGTAAGACTACACGGTGTGCCGAAGTCGATTGTATCTGACCGAGATCCGAGGTTCACTTCGCACTTTTGGCATAGCCTACAGGAAGCTCTAGGTACGCGTTTACATTTGAGTACTGCTTATCATCCTCAAACTGACGGTCAATCCGAACGAACTATTCAGACTCTTGAGGATATGCTTAGAGCTATCATAATTGATTTTGGGACTACATGGCAAGATTCTATACCACTCGTGGAATTTTCTTATAACAACAGTTATCAGACGAGTATAGAGATGGCACCATTCGAAGCATTATATGGGAAGAAGTGTCGATCGCCTTTGTATTGGGATGATGTTTCTGAGGTACCTGAGTTAGGGCCAGATATGATCAGACAGATGACTGAGAAGGTGAAACTGATACAGCAAAGAATGAGAACAGCACAGCACAGACGAGATATGAGAATGTACGACGATGGCCGTTATCTTTTGATCAGGGAGATAGAGTGTTTCTGAAAATTTCACCGTTCAGGGGCACCGTTCGATTTGGCAAACGAGGGAAATTATCTCCGAGATATATTGGGCCGTATGAGATTCTCGAGAAGATAGGCAATCTATCTTATCGACTCGCTCTTCCTATGTCTTTATCTGGAATACATGATGTCTTTCATGTATCGATGTTGAGGAAGTACATATCTGATGCATCTCATGTGATTCGCTCCGATGAAGCTGAGTTGGATGACACTCTTAGCTATTTCGAGTAACCTATTCAGATTCTTGATAGCAAGACAAAGCAACTCCGAACGAAGACCATTCCATTGGTGAAGATTCAATGGAGTAGACACGGAGTTGAAGAAGCAACGTGGGAAGTCGAAGAAGATATGAAGCAACGATTTCCTTATCTATTTTACTGATGTGAGTTCTTATTCAGTTTTCAGTTATTCTTTATTCTTATGAGCATGCGGACTGCATATCTATACTATTTATGAATTCGAGGACGAACTCATGTCTTAGTGGGGGAGAAATGTAAGGCCCCAGATTAATTAATATTAATCCAAATTTATTAAATTTTAATCCGAGTATATTTAATTTGGGAATATTTAGAGTTTTGATTTAAATTCTAATATTCTTAAATTATTTAGGATTGAAATTGAATTAAAATAAGGTCCGAGAACCAAATTGCAAATAGTGAAGAATTGAGGGGCCAAGTGCAATTTTGGCTAAAGTTATCAGATTTTGAATTGATTATCAGCATGTATACGTGTATCTTTCTTATCAAATTCAGAAAGTAAGAACAGAGAAGCCGTTTTCTTCAATTTTCCTTTGCAACTTTGAGTTTCAATTTGCCGTAACTTTTGAACCGATTGTCCGATTTCGATTCCGTAAATTGTTCTGGAATCCTTACGACGAGGGCTTCGATTTAGTTTAAGTGTTCATATCTTTTAGTATGGTTTGAAGCTCGAAAGTTGATAGATATCAGATGTTGAGTTTTCGATTATGTTTATCGACGTTTATGCGATTCTATATCGAAACCGGATTGATGAGTTTGTGTTATTTGTATCCAATCTTGATTCCAGCATGTTAATCGATTTTTATAGCTATTGAGATGAAGTTTTGAATGATATAGCAGCTGGTTTTCTTGATTGAGAGCATGTACATATGGTTTGAATAAAAGAAATGGTTTCGGGGTTACGTCGGTTACCGATTTTGAATCGCTACGTCGTTTAATCGAGTTTTGGAACTGTTTTGATAGCCGATATTTGAGTTGAAGTTTTTGTTGAGATGTTTTGAATGTTATAGTATATTTCTTATTCAGTTTCAGTTGAGTTTGAAGGCTAAACGACACAAGACATCGACTTGAACTAACGAAGAAAGAGTTGAGGTTTGAAATGCGATTGATTGATGAATTCTTGATGGTTTTGACTCGTTTCTGAAATGATAGATTGGTATGAAGTTTGATATATGTATTTTGGTTGTATCTTTCAGATTTGAAGAGTTCAGAACCGAGATAAACGAAGGTATAATGACGACATCGCAAAGTAGGGACTTTGAAACTCAAGAACGACTAATCTTGAGTTGGCCCGCAAAAACCACATACTTATTTATGTTTGTGATTTGATTGTTATGTTGTCGATCCATCACAAGTAGTGGATCTTTATTTTCAAGTTGTTATGATGCTATATTGAATTGATTCTATGCCAAGGTTGCTGTTAACCTTATTTGCGAGTTGGTTACGAACTCGTTAGATGGATATCCATGTCAAGATCATTTATGAATCTTGATGGCCTCGAAGTTATGTGAATCAATTCGTATTTAAAGCGTTTACGTACTCTATTTGTTGAGTCGAGTTTAAATAGAGTCAAGATGATTTATTTAACGCTTTCTATATGTTGGTTATACTGAGAATGTTTTCTCACCGGAGTTTATCCGGCTGTTGTCTTGTTTTGTATGTGTGCATGACAACAGAAGGGGCAGGAGCTAGTCATCGACGTCATTGACAGCTGGGAGAGAGTCTAGCATGTGAGGACTCGGGTTGTAGATGATGTCTTGAACTTTAGAAGCAAGGAACCTTGGTCTAGTTTGTTTTAGACTACATGTATGAAGTATGAAATAATTGATGTCATTTATCGTTCTTTAGCGATTTGTTTGATGTAATAAATGCATGTATAGATGCTTGAGACCTTGGTTATGCTTATATATCATGTTTTGGATCGAGTTTGAAATTTGTATGAGATTTTTTAGACTTGGTACAGATGATTGAGGATGTTTTCTAAGCTAAGAAAAGGTTGAGAATTTCTGAATATTTTTCTGCCCAGGACCGCGCCCGAGCTGCAGAAAAGAGCAGCCCGAGCGCAGCCCCGAGCTGCACCTCTGTTTTGAGTAAAACAGGGTGCGCTCGCACGGCACTTTTTAGCCGCGCGAGCGCAGCTCATTTTAAAATTTTTTTTTTATTTTCTTTTCCTTTTCTTTATAGCTTAAAGTTAGATTTAATTCATGATTTTGGATTAATTTTGTGAGTTGAGAGATTAAGAACCGGGTCGTCACATAGGCGACTACAGGTCCTTCCGTTGTATCCTGGGAAACATACGTCCGTGTTGATACTCCGAGCACATCCGGGAGTGGACGAATATGTTTTAAGGAAACTGTATGTTGTACAGGCCTCGGTTTTTCTTCTGATATTTCCTTGCTCGTTTGCGTGCGGCTTCCCTACTGTCTCGGCTCCTACATTATTATTGTTCATTCGGTTTTATTACGCTCTCGGATTTTGTATTTATTGGTGGCTTCGGTTCGCAACAGAGATTTTGCACAACATTTTTTTCATTCATATTTATTTTTTTAATTTAATTTAATGAAGGTTTAAGCCAAAATTATTGCTTGAGAAACTGAGGAACAATAGGCTGATGTTCGTTGGGGATTCTTTGAATCGGAACCAATTGGAATCCATGATCTGCTTTGTTCAATATGCGGCGGCTCAGGGGAGGAAGAGCTTGATCAAGAATTGGATCTTTATGAGTTTTCAGGATGAAGATATATCTTTTGTTTTATTTTATTTATAATTCTTGTAATCAGTTTTACTTATTTATTTATTGATATTTAAAACAAGTTCATAATTTCGATTAATTTATGTTCAATATTCTAATACATATTAACTGAAATATAAATAAGTGTAATCATATTCCAAATAAAATTCAATTTTTTTAAATGACTGGCTACCACTACCAGTGATTTACAATCGATAATTGCGTTGTATTCTTGTTGACAGCAAGGAAATTTGGATTGACGGAGTTTGTGAAATCCAAAGATCATGACAAGCATGTTCAAGAGGTTAATCTTGTTGCAGTATTCTATTTTTGCTCCGTTTTACTTATTAGAACTATGTGCTCAAGTATTTTTTGCGCTGGTTAAACTCTTCTAGTATATTTGGCCGAGGCTAAATATAAGGCCTAAACTTCTCTGAATTTGGACCTTGTGTTTGGGCTTTCTCGGTCCAATATCAGTAAGACCATAACAATACCCTAGGCCCATAACACATAGTCTGTAGTTGAGATCTCCGAACCAGATTATCCGACTGTTCTATTTTGTCATTTCCAACAAATGACAATCATTTGATTAAGTTACTTTATCCTTCCACAGTTAGATAACATATGCGAATTGTATATGTTACCTCTTTAAGTGCAAGGGATCTCCTTCTGGGAATCTAATAAAAAATTTAGGGAAACCACACACAAATATAACTTTTCCATTTGAGCATTTGCATTTGAATTTCAACTTACTCGTTCCCTAAGACTGTGAGTGGACGAATGCCATCTCCATCGTCGTGGATTCTTGGGAAAGTAGTACTCCTAAAAATGTCAGACACTTGGTATAATTCCTTCGTCCTTCATCACCTTTCTTTTCGCCGGAAGCCAAGTGCGCAGCTATGAAGAAAACTCTAGTTCCAATAATAGACAGGCTAATGGTAACTGATCCTTTGTTATTAAGCTATTTCCACTCTATGGGTGAAGGGGCTTCCCCAGGCGCCAAATAACTTCACTTCAGCCATTACAGTTATAGGATTTTTTTGGCTTGAGTTTATGAATGTACTTCTGTTCTTGTTGGGAGCTCTTTCTTATAGGGAGAATAAAATTGGAACTCCTCCAAGCCGAGGAATCAATGGTTGCGTAGACAAGACAATAAATGTTATGACCAAGTAAAATAACAAGGACTCAATGAGCAAGCTACATGGTCAAATTTGAATTAAATTATCAGATAAGATCATGGACCATGTCATGACTTATATAGTCAATAATACATTAAATTATTAGGAAATTCATGAACCATGATTAAAAAAGAAGATGTCTTTTCATGGAGGAAGTTTCAAGAGGGAGGAAACATTGGTTGATCTAAATTTCGCACAACCTGTAAAACCAAAATTACTTACTTCAGCTGTTCATGAAATATATTTTTCAATCACATATTAGCCTCTCTCATAAAATACATAAATATGTAGGAGAAAAAGGCCTAACTTATTGAACGGCACGCAGAAAATAAGCAAGAATTGCAACTAGTTTTCTCACGTGACATGAACAATGGATGGCTCTCATTGAACTGGACTGGTCTTCTGAAACCAAGTCCGGATATGTTCGGCCAACTTATACCGCAAACCACATAACAAACTCTCACACCCAATACATTGTATCTTTTTGGCAATTCTTTTCTAATCCAAAGACACCAACTATCTTTTTGCTAGCTATTAAACTTTACTTGCTAAATCCATTTTGCTTCCCGGATTGAATCCCTGTCGGACATTTTCCAGGAATGAATTTCTTTTTGTTTGCTAACACTCGGACTACTTTCAGAATCAGAAATGCTTTCATAATGATAATCCTCATTTTTAATGGGATGTATCATTGGGGTTGACCACGGACATCCATATTTATCGTTAAGAGTTTTGCCAATAAGTAGATTCCAGTTTGTAGCTTCTGTCGGATCTTCCGCTCCAATAACAGTTTTAGCTGTTAGAGGCACGATTTCTTGAAATCTGTAGGATTAAGAATCTTGGTCTCATGAGACAAAACGGCATTGAAAACATTTGTTGACAGTTTGATTTTCGCACACCCAAGAACATAGATATATATCTGGTGCGTCCTTGAGATTCAGCCATGCATTCATCCACATCTACAGCCAAACTTCCCGTAGGAGACCTTCCCACTACATTCCAAGTACCGACGATCACGAAGACCCTGAAATACACAACGCAATGTACCAAGAATAAGACTTTATCGATTAAAAAACAAACATATACATCAACCTTGAGGAGAACCCACAAAATTAATTAAATTACATGATTTCGAATTTATAGACAAAAATATGATTTTTGGTACTCATAAAATAGAGACCAGATCATGGTCTCATACCATGTCATCCTGACAAAAATATACTACAACTAAGTCTCACCTCAATTCGATATTGTTTGCATTGCCTGGATCTCTCTCCCGACGAATCATCCATGAAACTCATCTTCTTCACTGACATCTGCATTTTTCAATATCCTCATCATTTATCAACAAAGACATATCTGGAGAGAAAAATCGGGACAAAGAAAGACAAAATAATTGATAGCCCATTTATGATTGAATTAGATTCAAATATGGTGGACCTACAAATAAGAGATTGGGCCTCCAGAGGATTAATAGACCAAGAGCCCACACAAGTGATAAATATAGGGCAGCCCATGAATATGAAAGAAAGAAAGATCGAAGAAGCAGTTGGGGGAGATGCTCGAGAAGGTTCCAGGAGGCGCAACAAACCAGGGTGGATGAGAGATTGCGTCATGTGAAGGGAGTCACGTTCTTTTACCTAAAGTTAGTTACAATTTCATTTTATGTTTTTGCAGCTATTGTAATGGGTAGTATAAAAAGAGAAGATACGAGAGGTTGTAGAGATATTCAGAGAATTTATCAATACAAACAGCTTGGGAGTTTGGCACAGACTCGAAGTGTGCGTGTGTTAATTCATATCATTTTGGTGCTCTCGTTGAGAGGATATTCAGTATGAGGAATGAAGATGTTGCTGAAGCTATGCGGCAGCTGGAGAGCAACTTCAAAACGCACTCCGAAATGCAATTGGCGAGCTATACTAAGCTCCTGGAGCAATACATGATTTCCATGGATCTACGGTTTGGGCAGATGGACCAGAAGTTGCAAGACGTGTCTGTGGAGAAAGGGGGCACTGAGGCCTCATTCAATTCAGAGGGCCACAGTGGAAAAAAAGAGGCGGAGAATGGAGCGATGCTAGCTGGCTATCTTAAGGGAATCAAGCTCGACTTGCCCAAGTTCAATGGTAAAGAAGTGCACAACTGGATCTACAAGGTGGAGAAATATTTTTCTCTGCATTCCGTACCATCAACTGTTCGCTTACAGGTAATGGCACTAAATCTGGAGGGAGAAGCAGCGTCTGGTTCCAGTGGATGGACCGCAATGGGACCTTGGTTAATTGGGAACATTTCATCGAAGAATTGAAGAAATGATTTGGGTCCTCTGTTTACGCAGACCCTTTGGGTAGGATTGCAAAACTCTTGCAGACAGGGGGGGTCTCACATTATCGAGCGGAGTTCGAAAGTCTTATGAACCGCATAACAGGAGTGGCTGAACCTCTCTTCCTAAATTTATTTATCTGGGGACTTAAGCCTGAGATTCAGAGAGAATTTTTGATCACGCCACCCACAAGTCTGGTGGAAGCCATGACCAAAGCCCAACTATTTGAGGAAAAAAAACGAAGATCTCGCTGGAATTATGCGCAAAGGGGGCGTGACTGCCCCACTAGCAAATGCAATGCCCACGACTACAATCAATCGGCCAGAGGAGAGAAACTCTGGTGTATACACAGCAGGGCATCCCTATGCCAACTCCGTGGGAGGACCGATGAAATTACCCATTAAGCGACTGACAGCAGCAGAAATGAGGGAAAGGCGGGAGAATGGCCTCTGTTTCAACTGTGATGAGAAATTCAATGCTAGCCATCGTTGCCAAAATCGAATGATGATTCTCTTGGAGGATGATAGTGATGACTTGATGGGGAAAAGAGATTTGGATGAGCCACATAAAAGCATTTTGGATGAAGGCGAAATGGAAGTTAGCTTGCATTCTTTAACAAGCTCTTCTAATCCCAGGGTGTTTCGCATCACAGGACATCATCACCATATTCCCGTGGAAATTCTGATTGACACGGGGAGCCATAATAACTTTGTACAGGAAGGGCTGCTCGATAAACTCGGGATTCCTTGCACAGCAGCCAAGCGATTCCGGGTGTACATGGGTAACGGGCAGTACTTGTGGTGTGAGAATGTGTGTTCCAAAGTATCCTTGGTTCTACAAGGGCATGAATTCTGTGTTGATTTGTATGTCCTACCTATATGGGGGCTGGACATAGTGTTGGGGATGCAATGGCTCCGTACCTTGGGGCCATGCTTACACGATCATGAGGCATTGACAATGGAGTTTACATGGCAAGGCCAACGGGTGTGTTTACAAGGAAATAAGCCGACAGCCACTGAGTCCATCTCATATAATAAACTATGCTCTCTCATGCACAACGAACACCTTCAGGCGATATACACATTAACGGAGGTGGGGGCAGCAGAGACAGTGCCTGCCGATGACCCACATGGCGTACAGGACACTTCCTTTGAAGGTATCCTGACACAAGGGAAGCTTCTCTTGGAACAATACCAGGTGGTCTTTGATGAACCCACGGGACTTCCTCCCGAGAGATTGATTGATCATCGCATACATTTAATTCCAGGGTCGGCACCAGTTAATATACGACCCTACCGGTATCCTTATTTCCAAAAGGAGGCTATGGAAAAAATTGTACAGGAGTTATTGGAGCGCGAGTTTATTAAGCCCAGCCAGAGCCCATACTCGTCACCAGTGCTACTGGTAAAGAAAAAAGATGGTTCATGGAGGTTCTGTGTTGATTTTCATGCTTTGAACGACATCACAATCAAAGATAGGTTTCCTATTCCTACAATTGATGAGCTGCTGGATGAGTTGGGAAGAGCACGTATCTTTTCCAAGTTGGATCTACGAGCTGGGTACCACCAGATTCGAATGGATAGACGTGACGTGCATAAAACGGCCTTTCGCACCCATGAAGGCCACTATGAATTCATGGTGATGCCCTTTGGATTGTCAAATGCTCCGTCGACGTTTCAAGCTGCAATGCATCAAGTATTCTGCCCATACTTAAGGAAGTTCATAATTGTATTTTTTGATGACATTTTGGTATATAGCCTCAATGAGGAGGAACACTTGGAGCACTTACAGCTCGTCCTGGAACTTCTGTGGGCACGAAATTTCTTTGCTAAATGGAGCAAATGCCATTTCTTCCAAACAACAGTGGAATATCTGGGGCATTTGGTGTCCAGGGGTAAAGTGATGGCTGACCCCGAAAAAATCAAGGCCATGACACAATGGCCCCAACCCCAGAACATCAAGCAGTTGCGGGGATTTCTCGGCATCACAGGGTATTACCGGAGATTTGTTAAGCACTATGCATCAATCGCTTCCCCTCTCACGAACCTCTTAAAGAAGGATGCTTTCAGCTGGAATTTGGAGGCTACACGGGCTTTTGAGAAAATGAAGTCAGTGATGATTGAGACACCTGTTTTACGGCTGCCAGATTTCACTAAGGAATTTGTGGTCGAAACCGACGCATCGAAAGTGGGGGTGGGGGCGGTGCTAATGCAAGAAGGACACCCCTTGTCTTATTTCAGCAAAAAGCTAGGACCCCGGATGCAGCTAGCTTCCACCTATAACCGGGAGTTATATGCTATCATTGCATCCATCTCAAAATGGCGACAATACCTATTGGGCAGGCCATTTGTGGTTCGAACAGATCATAAAATTTTGAAGGAACTGTTGAGCCAGACTATCCTCACCCCCGATCAGCAGCATTATCTATCAGTTTACCATTGAGTATAAACCAGGAAATGAGAACTCTGCTGCAGATTCTTTATCACGCCTACACGAAGAAGAAAAGGAATCCTATGATACTCACTGGATGGGAGCCCTGTCCCGACCAAAATTTGCACTCCTTGAAACACTTCGGAAGGAAAACAAGTCTTTACCAGACCTGATTGTGCTCCATCATCAACTGAAAAATTCTACAAGGCAGCCTGAAAATATACGGTGACTGAAGGGCTACTGATGTATCAAGGGAGATTTGTTCTTGGACAAGATTCTGTGCTAAAAGAGTTAATGTTACAAGAATTCCATGCATCGCTTATTGGGGGCCATGCGGGAGTTCAGAGGACTTATGCCAGATTATCTGCAAATTTCTATTGGGTGGGAATGCGCCAAGCAGTCAAAGAATATGTAGCCAAATGCTATATCTGCCAAACAACCAAATACTCTACTAAAAAACCATATGGACTTCTCCAGCCCATTGAAGCACCGAACCTCATTTGGGAGGATATTTCTCTAGATTTCATTGTTGGGCTTCCCCTCTCCAAAGGACAGACAGCCATCTTAGTTGTGGTTGACCGACTCTCTAAATATGCACACTTCAGCCCTCTACCCACCTCTCACACTGCAAACCAAGTTACGGAGTTGTTTTGTTCCACAGTGATACGCTTGCATGGGGTCCCTCAATCCATTATCTCCGACCGAGACCCACTCTTCACAAGCAATTTCTGGAGGAAGGTATTTGAATTAATGGGAACCAAACTTCGTATGAGTTCGGCCTATCATCCCCAAACGGATGGACAAACAGAAGTTGTCAATCGCTGCCTCGAGCAATATTTAAGGGCCTTTGCAGCAGAAAAACCAGCCACTTGGGTCACCTTTTTAGGATGGGCAGAGTATCACTACAATACTAGCTATCATTCCTCCATTGGTGTCACTCCTTTCCAGGTGGTATACGGCAGACCACCTCCTTCCACTCCACTTTATTTACGGGGCAGCACTACATTAGCAGCAGTGGAGGACCTTTTGATTGATAGGGATGAGGCTTTGAAAATGCTCAAACAGCATCTCCAGCAAGCCCAACAACGTATGAAGCAAAAGGCTGATGCACATCGTAAGGAGAAACATTTCCAAGTGGGTGATCTGGTGTTGGTTAAATTGGTTCCCTATCGTCAAACCACGGTATCTCGACGACACCATCATAAGATTTGCAAGCGCTACTATGGGCCTTTTCCGATTATCACTAAGGTGGGGCCGGTCGCTTACACCTTGCAGCTGCCAGCAACAAGCCGTATTCATCTGACATTTCATATCTCCCAACTGAAGCCATTCAAGGGTGAGTCTCCAGACACAATTGATCCCTTACCTCAACACAACATTTGCAATCAACCACTATCAGTTCCCATTTGCATACTGGCGACTCGAATATTGCCTAGGAAGCATCGTCAAGTCAAGCAAGTACTTGTTCAATGGTCTGGGCGCTATCCAGAAGATGCAACATGGAAGGATTTCCAGGAATTTTGCTCAATCTACACGCAGCTCAACCTTGAGGACAAGGTTGTCTTTGAAGGCAAAGGGAGTGATAGCCCATTTATGATTGAATTAGATTCAAATATGGTGGACCTACAAATAAGAGATTGGGCCTCCAGAGGATTAATAAACCAAGAGCCCACACAAGTGATAAATATAGGGCAGCCCATGAATATGAAAGAAAGAGAGATCGAAGAAGCAGTTGGGGGAGATGCTCGAGAAGGTTCCAGGAGGCGCAACAAACCAGGGTGGATGAGAGATTACGTCATGTGAAGGGAGTCACGTTCTTTTACCTAAAGTTAGTTACAATTTCGTTTATGTTTTTGCAGCTATTGTAATGGGTAGTATAAAAAGAGAAGATACGAGAGGTTGTAGAGATATTCAGAGAATTTATCAATACAAACAGCTTGGGAGTTTGGCACAGACTCGAAGTGTGCGTGTGTTAATTCATATCAATAATCATCCTATATATGCCTGAAATATCATTGAATTCAAATGTATCGGTTCTTCTCTTCCTGGAAAACAACCGTTCAAGTATTCTAGTTCTCTAGTTTTCGTCAAATTAGTCATTTCCCAAATCACCGAATGAAACAGTTAAAAGAACATGTATCTATATATTCCTTCTCGATCCCTTCTCATAAAAGAAAGTTTGTACACTTTCCTGGTACGGACGACAAAAAGAGATAACAACAAAAAGACGTACGACAAACGGTAATAACGAGAGAAGTCAAATATACAACAGTTGGCGTAGTCGCGTAGAAGCTCAGAGGTGGCACCGCTAGCTCTTTTCCATACAATCGATGCTAATTATACGGTAATTAAAAATAATTATCGTGAATAATTAAGTAAGAAAAAACCATATTAGTATAACTAATCACTCGTGCGGGAAGACATAATATTAAGATGTTCTTGTGCCACCTCTTCATTTTCTAAAAGTCCCTTCGAGGCCCAATCTTTAATTTGTTGGCCTATTATTTGATAGTCCATGTTTATGTTAATTGGGCATGATTTCCTTTCCCACTTCATAATTTATTGTACATATCTCTCTTTTCATGTACCATCTATATATTATAAATCAGTCTAAAGATAAATTTCTAATTCTTCATCTATTGTTTATTTTATTAATCTTATAAAGATTACTAAAAAATAACTAATATTATCTATTTGGAACATAAAAAATTTTTCAAACAATTGACCCCTGAAATTGGTAAGTGAGATCTATCTAAATATTTATTGCCTTCACATGTATCTAACGATTGATATTTATCAATAAATGTGGGGTCCATGATTTTTTAGTGCACCCCGTATGTATTGATAAATGAGTAGGTCTTCTATGAGACGGTCTCAAAAATGAGACGGGTCAACCCTACTCATATTTGCAATAAAAAGTAATACTTTTGGCATAAAAAGTAATATTTTTTTCATTGGTTACCCAAATAACAAACTCGTCTCACAAAAATGACCCATGAGACCGTCTTATAGTAGTTTTTGCCTTGATAAATTGTCACCCTTATATCTATCATGGGGGTAATGTCTGTATAGGTAGGTTGAAATGATCCCTTTAAATTAGTGATGGAAACAAAAAAATCCTATATTTTCATGTAGATGCCATGTGACCAAGTGTCGATAATTGGAAGCTTATCCGAATGATAGTTTGAATTATATTCAATCTTTTTTCTGGCTATTACTCTGATATGGGAAGAAGTACAACAAAAGTTAAATAACCACCCAAGTTTCTCTTGGCACTCTAATTGCTCTCGAAGTTGGAAATAATTGAAGTTTTGGAGCATTGCTCAAAATATAGAAATTCTTGCTAATTATTGTAGAGTGACTGAATGAGTAGCTTTGAATGTAGCCTATGATGATATTTTTTCAACTTTTTCAAACAAAAATAGCTTTAACATAATATAATGTCTTATGTAACACACCCAAAATATTTAGATCGACTCAAATTATTATAACTGAAGTTATCTAATATAAAAAAATTAAATTAAATACCTTATTTGATAGAGTTAATGTCAAATGAATCAAACGTGCCGTTCTGTTTTGGCCCATCAATAAATGGGACGAGGGGAGTGGGCCACCAAGGCTTGCGAGTTAGGTTTGATAATTTTTTTAAAAAAAAATCTTCCATAAATTATTATAAATAATATAAAATTTTTTAAAATCAATAAATCAGCAACCTCAAATAAATCATTATAAATAACATAAATATTTCAAATTAAATCAATCATGCATAAAACATACATATAATATATATAATTCAAAACTCTTAAACCATACATATATGAATGAAATAATTTTAAAAAATGTCAAAAAACTAGTGAGTCGACTAGTCCGTTTAAGAGATTAGCTGACCCAAGAATAGTTTATCATAACCTTCGTGGTAGAATTTACACCGCCACTCAAACCACTAATCTGATCATTTAAAGAGTCCCAACCACAAATTACTCCATTATTAAATGTATTATCATTGCAAAAATAGAATTCTTTGCGTAAAATTATATATATATGCATTTTATCAAACACATAAAATGTTTAGTTGAAGCATTTTATCAAACACATAAAATGTTTCAACAATGCAATCTAAAATAGTAGCAATGAATAAATGCAAGAAATAAAGAGACTCGGATTTGTTTATGGATATTCGGAGATTTCAACAACTCCTACGTCACCCTTCTTCCTCCTCGGAAGGACCCACTAGAAGATTTTGATTTATACAAACCATTTGTACAAACCCAATCCAAGACTAGGACTTACCATTGCCTATCTTAGAACTCCTAGCCACCACTCGATTGTAGGCCGCAATCTCACAATCCGCATATAGTTTTACGTCTTTATGCCAAGACTACAAACACAATCTTTAACGTTTTTGTGTAAAGACTTTCACTCAACTAATCTATGAATGCATCTCTCTTTTATATGTGAGTGAGTTGGGTGTGAAGAACTTGACTTTTCACGCTCAAGAATTTTGATGTGTTCTTCACACCTTGGGTTTTGCTCTCAACTAGCTGATTTCTTCAAGTAGGCTGCCCATACTTTTAATCTCCTTCAAAAGCTTGTGTTTGAACTCCAAGATGTTGTATTTATAGGCTCCAAGAGTGATATAGCCGTTAGACACAGAAATAGAACCGTTAAAATATTTTTGTACTGTTTCTGTACCTTTTCTGGAGCTAAACTGAATTTCACTAAAATGGTCTTAAGCGAAACTGATCTTTGCTAAACTGAACTTTGGGGAGAAACTGGATTGGAGTAGTTTGGGTGCTGTAGCAGTTGACCAAACTCAGTTTGGGTGGGTAAACTACTCTTGGTCAACTTCAGTTTAGATAGTAGTTTAGCAACTTCCGAGACATGTGATCAGTCTAGCTCTGTATCTCTTGATTCGTTGATTTTTGGGCAAAGTGATGAATACAAAGGTTGTAGCCCTTGATCTTAGCTTTCTAACGCCATCAGAATCAATCAATTCGGAGTTCATATGCAAAAGTTATGCTCGAAATACCAGAGCTGCTCAAACTTCGGTTGAGCACAAAATCAGTTTATGAGCTAAACTGATTTTGAGCAGTTTAGTAATCATACGATCAGTTTAGTATCGTATCTCTTGATTCGTTGATTTTTGGGCAACGTGATAAACATGAAAGTTGTAGCCCTTTCTCTTATCTTTCCACGGAATCAAGAATCACTCAATTCGGAGTTCCAATGCGAAAGTTATGCTTAATATACCAGACTGTTCTAGAAATTCTGCTCTGCAGAATTTCACTTCCGAACCAGTAACTTCAACGCAGTTTATCATCTTCTTAGAATCCGATTCAGTCTTTGACTTGTGAATATGATTTGTAGATCATTGTCTTATATTTCCAGCGCATAGTGAATCGTTCCATTCGGATAATCTAGCTGCAAGATATGGCCAATATACCAGAACTGCTCAAGGTAAACTGATGGTGTATTTTCTGCTAAACTGATGCAATTCAGTTTGGTATTGAGACGTATGTTTGACCAAGATAACAGCTGTTTTTGGCTCAACTGACGTGAAATAATATATGTTCCAAATTAAGTTTTCTTTGCATTTTCTTTGGCGGCTAATCATTTGGATCACTGAGATGTAAGATATCATTGAAACACTGGAGCTCGCCAGAAATTCAGTTTAGCTAATTTCGAGTTTTGGCTTCCATCTTGAGTTGACAACTTCACACTAGAGTAAATATGTTAGAAACACAATAACAAGTTTTGTTATCATCAAAATCAAGATTGCTTGTGTTCCAAAAACCCAACATATTTATTATGAAAATCAACTGAAATAATACAATGATCATTTTTTTTTTCATTTTTAGTGATGTTAATGGTGAATTTGTAATTTCAATTCTGTAACTTGAATGTTTTCATTTTTAGTCATATTACTATGCATTTTTATTTTTAATCATGTCACTTGTATATTGTTTTTATTTTGATCATTTAACTCGCATGTTTTTTTTTTGTTCTGTTTTGGTATATACATTTTCATTTATAGTCATGTAACTTGCATATTATTTTTATTATTTGTCATTAAACTTGAATTATTTTCTTATATATTTTTATATGATTTTTCTTATGGTGTAAATAAAATTGCAATTTGTTATTTCACAATGATAAAACTTTACCCTTTTATTCACACTTTTAGATAGGTAATAATAGATAATAGATAGATAGATTTCACAATGACAAAATTTTACCTTTTTTAATCATATTTTTAGGTAGGTAATATATTTAATTTATACTCCTACATTAATTTTGTAAATATATGTTTTTAACTCTAACTTTTAATATTATTACCGTAAATTTTGGTTTTTAGTTTTGTTATTTTCAAAATTTATATTCTTATATTTTTTTTAATTCTAAAATTTTATATTAATACCGTAAGTTTTAATTTTTTTCTTTTGTTTTTTAAAAATTTATTTATCTATTTGATTAATTGCAACTCAATTAAGCCACAAAGTAAAATTTAGCTTATTCTTATATATTTTTATATTGCCTAACATGAAATAAGGTGTAGAATAAATAAAAACAAATTGTAAAAAATGAAAAAATAGTTCTTTTTAGAAAATAATAATTAAAAAATGAATTATGTAATTGTATTAATGAACACATTAGTTGCAATTTAATGAAAGCGTATAATGTATTTAAGGATATTAATATTTAAATATAATATAATAAAAATATTTATTTATTTTTATACCCTAAATAAAATGTTGTTTACTTTTATATCTCTATATATTTTTATATTACCTTACTTATAGTGTAAATAAAACAGCAAAATTGTTATTTCACAATAATAAAATTTTATCCTTTTATTAACACTTTTAGATAGGTAAGGTAATAGACTATTAAATATACATAATTTTCTTTTAATAATTTTAGTGAAAATATTTTTTATTTGTCTATATATATATTCACTGTATATATCATTTTTTTATTTTTAAAGCATTATGTAGAAAATTTCAATACAATTAATCGAAATAATACATAATCTAAAGACAAAATAGAAAATTTAGAGTGAAAATATTTATTATGTTAATTGTTTTAAATTGAAATAATACACACTCTAATAAAATAAATATTTATTATCTTTAATAATTTTAAAATATATTGTTCAAATTTTTTTTAATAAATAGATATTTTTATTTTCCAACATCTAATCATTTTTATGTTATCGAAATAATACACAATCTAATAAAATAAATATTTATTATATTTAATAATTTTAATGAATTGATATTTTTTTCAACTCTAATCATTTTTATTTTAATTTTTTAAAATTTTTCTAAGAATTATGTACGATAAAATGTTATTTTCCAATTTATTTTTATTATTAAATTTTTATTCAATTTTGATGTATATTTGTTTGCAAATTTTTTTAAAAGTATGTCGTAATCAAATTTTATTTTTATGTTATATTTTTTCAGAAAAAACCACTTTGATGCTCATGTGTTTTAAATTTTGTTTTCTTAAATTTATAAAAAATAATTCAAACCAATTCATTAAAGGTAAAGTTTTATAATTAAATAGATGCGAATTAACACAGTGTATTTTTCATAACAAATAAATTATATGAAAATAATGTATTCTTTGATTGCATTTATCTTATAATAGTATATGATTAACTATATAAATGTAGTATGATATTTAGAAAATCAATTAACACGTGTCTCGCACGTTAAACACGTGAAAATGTATTAGATATAACATAAGACAAGTCATAAATAAAAAAATATAAAAATTGATGTATAAAGTGAATATATGTTCAAAAAATAAAATATATTTTTACTGAAATTATTTTTAAAAAATCATGTATATTTAATAATTTTATCTTTAAAATTGTGAATAGAAATAAAAAAAATTCATTAAAGAATTTTTTGATAAATAATTGCATGAACATTTGGTGGAAAATGAATCTAAAAAATTAAAGAAAAATATAATATAAAATTTATGGATAATTTGGAATTTAAATAAAATTAAATATTATAAATTTCATTCATAAATATTAATAAATCAAAGATAATTACGGAAAAATATTTATTATGTTAATTGTTTTAGATTGAAATAACACACACTCTAATAAAATAAATATTTATTTTCTTTAATAATTTTAAAATATATTGTTCAAATTTTTTTTTAATAAATAGATATTTTTATTTTCCAACATCTAATCATTTTTATGTTATCGAAATAATACACAATCTAATAAAATAAATATTTATTATATTTAATCATTTTAATGAATTGATATTTTTTTCAACATCTAATCATTTTTATTTGAATTTTTTAAACTTTTTCTAAGAATTATGTACGATAAAATGTTATTTTCCAATTTATTTTTATTATCAATTTTTTATTCAATTTTGATGTATTGTTGTTGTTAGGAATTCAAGATCTAAGTTTCGGGGTTTGAAAAATTACTTAAGTCATCAATTGAAGAAGCAGATCAATTGAAGAAGCAGAAGAAGTAGATCTATGCACAAGAAAGCAGATCAAAGAAACATCATCTGGAAAGCAATCAAGTAAGCAGATCAATCAAGCAAGAACAAATGATTATAGAAGATCAAAGAGCCGTTGTGCTAAAAGACAAAGGCAATAAATGAAGATTTGAACGTTGCCAACAAAGAACTAGAAAGTCAAGATCTGAGAGCAATTTAAGGATACTTGTTGGACACCTTAACGGGTACTTTCTGGAGGCTATAAATATAAGAGACAAGCAAGAAAATAAAGAGAGAGCTACAGAAGAGAAGAGAATACACGATCAGAAAGTTAAGAGCTTGAAAGAGCAATCAGATCAGATTAATCAAACACACACTTAGCATCATATCAGATCAAGTGAGGATCATTTGTGTTGAGTTTATCGAGTTGTAAGATTATATCAAATCAGTTGAGTGTTCTGTAAAACACTACCTTTGTAACAAGAAACAGTCAAGGGTTGTGTTCTTGAGTGTCTAGGAGTTCTGAGATAGGCAGAGGTGTAAGTCCAATCTTGGATCGGATCTGTGCAAATTGCTTGTATAAGATCAAAGTCTTCTAGAAGATAGTGAATCCTTTCGAGGAGGAAGAAGGGGTGACGTAGGAGATTGAGCTCCGAACATCCAGAAACAATTCACCGTGTTATTTCCCTTCTGCCTAACACGTTCACTTACTTCACAAATTTAACCAATCCATTTGAAGAGTGTTCGATCTGTTAGTCAATCTCTTCCGCACTGATTTAAGTTGGTTGATTAACATAGACACACGAGAAAGACAAGAGTTCATTTACTAACCCATCTGAACTCCATACAGTTGAGAAAGACATTTTCGATCCTAACAAGTGGTATCAGAGCGAGGTACTTTCTCGTCTCTGAACATTCAAATGGACGCATTCAGTGATATTGCTAAAAGCTTCTGATACACCACTATGGACAACTGCACTGCCAAAACTATTGAGACATGCTCCATTGCTAAGGATCTTTGGCAGCAGTTAATCAAGCTTGGAACAGATGAGGAGGCTGAGCAGATCAGGAGTCCAATGATTGAAGATCTTAAAGAACTCTGCTGCTCAGATAGTTCCAGATCAAATGATGAAGAGAGCACAAGTCAACCAATTCATTCATCTGACTTTCTCGAACGTTGCTCAACTGAACCAATCGCTTTTATTGAAGAATCTTGTTGTTCAGTGAGCACATCAAGTTCTGATGACAAAGATGAAGATATCTGCCTCATGGCCAAAAGTGACCAACCATCTATCAGCAATAAATCATCAGATCAACTCTTCTCCAGTGAACAGATATTTGATTTCAACTCAGATGAATTTACACGAGAAGATTTAGCAAATGCATTACATGACATGAGTAATGAGTATCAACGACTGTGCTTAGCATTTGAGGAAGTTAAGGCCAAGCAAAATGATCTGTCGGACTGCTCAACTGAACCCAATTGGGAAACATCAGTTGAGAAAATCAGTCTAGAAGCAGAGATTGCCAAGCTTAAGACTGAAAATGATAAGCTACTAGTGGAAAGTCAGCAGTTAAAGTCAGAAAACTTAAAACTTACTGAACTGATAACCACATGGAATAAGTCCTCTGTTTTGTTGACTGAGATGCAAGAGTCACAAAAGTCTTTTGGAGAAAAGACAGGTCTCGGCTTTGATGACAAGGACTGCAGATCAACTGAGAAAAGTACTCAATCCTGTCTGGACAAGAACACTTCAAATTATGTTAAATTTGTCAAGTCCAGCACGATATATGAAAATATAGAACCTGATAATCATGTCAGTTCACCTATATCTCAACCAAAAACTCTTTACAATTGAGGATTGGGATATGTGGAACCAGAGAGTTCTAACTCAAGCTGGATCAAGAAAAGACTACTTCGGTCTGGATATGGTCAAGCAAGACAAGACTCTATGAAGGTAAAACATAGACCACCTTATTTCAAAAATAGATCCGTTCAAAAGAGATATTGGAGGCCTAACTTATACAATCAATCTAGACATACATATCCAATGCACAAACGACACAATGCATATCATATTTATCATTCACATACACATCACCAGCACACATGACACAATATACAAACTTTATGGGACACTTTCAATGATCGACCTGTTAGATTAATCAAAGTTTGGGTTCCTAAAGGACTAATCCATCAAGGACCCACATAAGATATGGGTACCATAGCATATTTTTATTTGTATTTGCAGGTGACAAGTATTGAGAAGAATTGAGAAAGGAATTACAGTACAGAAGCTTCAGAAAATTACAGAAGATGTTAGAGAAAACTATATCCAATCTCCACCGTTCATAATGAATTTTAAGATGTTTTTAAGCTTCTGTCCAAATTTCAGCTTGATCCTATGGCTATATTGTTAGATATGATTTTTTTAAAATTGTCGCTTAGCAGAACAAGAAAGTAGCGCCCCTTGCTAGCGCGATAGCGCACCTGGATAGCGCGATAGCGCTACTAGCGCCCCTTAGAAGCGCGATAGCGCTCCTAGTGTTCCTTGGAAGCGCGATAGCGCTTCAGTAGCGCTCCTCCAAAGCGCGATAGCGCTGTTGCTATGAAGAGCATGCGAGCCCGCACCAATCTTGGAGACTAGATGAAGAACTGTGAAAAATAAAAGCTCGATGGGATTTCATCTACATATAAAAGAGATTTTGAATATCACAAGAACACACCACACAACACAAAATATGGAGAGAAATGCAACAGATTGAGGGGGAATGAAGATTCTCTCTGGCATCTTAATTGAAGAAGAAAGCAGATCAGTCGAGAAGAAGAATAGAAGAACTGAGCAAAGCAGATCAATGTATCCAAGAGGAACCAGATCAACTTGGAGGTAACATATCAACTCGAAGATATAGAGCAAGAGATAAGAATCCAGATAAGTTGGAGCAGATCAAATAACTTAAGCTGGCGCAGTTCAATAAATCGATCATATCTCATAGCTCGGTGATCCAAATTACTTGAGGACAAACGGTTGGAAATATTACTCAAATATCTAGAAGTCATATCGCAGGCCAGATGAGTTAATTCGAAAGTTATCAAGGCAAAAAGCTGGTCGCAACATCGATATGGATGCAAACCAGATCAAAGTTACAACAACCAGATCAAACAGATCAGCTCTGGTATTTTGGCCATAACTTACAGCTCGCTTATTGAAACGGGATGATTCAGTATGCGTTACGAAGCTAAGACAATGATCTACAAATCATCTTCAATAAGTTCAATCTGAATCGGAGTGTAAGAAGCAGATAAAGCATGATGAAGTTTCAAGATCTGCACAGAAATTCTGCAGAACAGAATTTCTGACACAGCTTAGTATTTCGAGTATATCTCTCACATACGAACTCGAAATCGAGCGATTCTTGATTCCGTGGAAAGCCAAGAGAAAGAGCTACAACTTTTATGTTTATCATTTTGCCCAAAAATCAGTGAATCAAAGAGCTATAAGCAAGTGAAAAGATCAGATTGAATCATAAACGAGCCAGATCAATTGGAATGATAAAGATCAACTAAGAGACTAGATCAATTGAACCAGATCATATCAGTTAAAGCTCAGACATGACCAGATCAGTCAACCAGATCAGACAAGCTAGCAATTTGAACAATTCATTTGACATCACCGGGGAACAGATTCAGAGAAAGTGAGAGCAGATCAAAGAACAACTAAAAAGGAAAAGATCATCAGTTGATGCGATTGTCAAAAAGAGGGAAAATGACAGATAAATTTCTTACCTTTATCAAACACCAAAAAGGGGAAAATTGTTAGAAATTCAAGATCTAAGTTTCGGTGTTTGAAAAATTACTTAAGTCATCAATTGAAGAAGCAGATCAATTGAAGAAGTAGAAGAAGCAGATCTATGCACAAGAAAGCAGATCAAAGAAACATCATCTGGAAAGCAATCAAGTAAGCAGATCAATCAAGCAAGATCAAATGATTATAGAAGATCAAAGAGTCGTTGTGCTAAAAGACAAAGGCAATAAATGAAGATTTGAACGTTGCCAACAAAGAACCAGAAAGTCAAGATCTGAGAGCAATTTAAGGATACTTGTTGGACACCTTAACGAATACTTTCTGGAGGCTATAAATACAAGAGACAATCAAGAAAAGAAAGAGAGAGCTACAGAAAGAGAAGAGAATACACGGTCAGAAAGTTAAGAGCTTCAAAGAGCAATCAGATCAGATTAATCAAATACACACTTAGCATCATATCAGATCAATTGATGATCATTTGTGTTGAGTTTATCGAGTTGTAAGATTATATCAAATCAGTTGAGTGTTCTGTAAAACACTACCTTTGTAACAAGAAACAGTCAAGGGTTGTGTTCTTGAGTGTCTAGGAGTTCTGAGATAGGCAAAGGTGCAAGTCCAATCTTGGATCGGATCTGTGCAAATTGCTTGTATAAGATTAAAGTCTTCTAGAAGATAGTGAATCCTTCCGAGGAGGAAGAAGGGGTGACGTAGGAGATTGAGCTCCGAACATCCAGAAATAATTCACCGTGTTATTTCCCTTCTGCCTAACACGTTCACTCACTTCACAAATTTAACCAATCCATTTGAAGAGTGTTCGATCTGTTAGTCAATCTCTTCCGCACTGATTTAAGTTGGTTGATTAACATAGACATACGAGAAAGACAAGAGTTCATTTACTAACCCATCTGAACTCCATACAGTTGAGAAAGACATTTTCGATCCTAACAGTTGTTTTCAAATTTTTTTAAAAGTATTTCGTAACCAAATTTTATTTTTATGTTATATTTTTTCAAAAAAAAAACCACTTTGATGCTCGTGTGTTTTAAATTTTGTTGTCTTAAATTTATAGAAAATAATTCAAACCAATTCATTGAAGGTGAAATTTTATAATTAAATAGATGTGTTGAATCCGATATTTTGGTGATAACAAACAACAACTCATTGTATAGGAATGTGCTGCCAACCATTGTATTTCAGGAATCTACTACAACTTCTACCGGAAGCTTGTCAATCGCCCTTGCTCTCGATCGGCTGAAGACACAAGGATAAATCCATCTACCGGAAGCTTGTCAACCGCCTATGTCTCTCGACCGGTTGAAGTCTCAAGCCTATCGACTGGTTATTCAAACCAGCAGAGGACAAATATCCCTACCGGTAGAATGCCAACTGCCTATCAAGATATCTCGAGACAAGAACCTGTGACAAGATGTTCTTTGCAGGATCCTTTATTAAAAGCAGAACCGGCGTATCAGAAGATTTGTTGACTCCTGCAAATCAAGACAACAGGTTGTACCAAAATGGCAAAAACACAGAATGACTGCAGATAAAGCACTCGACCGTTTATTCCAGTTTTGGACCCTGGAAGTTGTCTGCAGTGTACGATCCTCATGCAGAATCATCAATGCATTTATGAGCATTAAATGTGCATTCAATGCAGCATCAGAACGTTCAAAATAAAGACGTTGATGATTGACCTATTTAAAGGGAGGATTGCTCAAGAAGTGAATAACAACAATAACAACAAAAAAGGAACAACAACAAGTGATACGAGACAACGAAGAGAGACATTTCAATCACTTGAGTAATATCAGAAGTCCTCATCTGATATACTTGAGCACACTCACAAGATCATTCATCTGCTGCTCAAATAAACCCTCGCTTATAGTTCACGTATCTGATCATCAAGGATCATCCTAGGGTTTCCAAGCCTCTCAACCGCTCTGCAGTCTGAGAAGCTCAACTCAACTATACTCAGTGTTGAAGAGACTTGAAGCTGCTCTGAAAGCTTCCACCAGTCTGATAAGAACTGAGAATCTTATCTGTGTAAATCTAGGAGTTTCGGATTAGGCATTGGATAAGTCCTAAGTCTGAAGTGGGTGTATTACAAGACGTTGTAATAACCAAAGTCTTCTAGTGAATTCCTTCCTAAGTGGAAGAAGGGGAGACGTAGAAGGATTAAGCCTTCGAACTTCCATAAAATCGTGCTTTAGCCTTTACTGCCATTTATCTTACATCCTGCTCATACATTGCTTTATAAACTTTGCATCACTAAAACCTCTGAACTAGTTCCGCACTATTTAAGTTGTTCAAAACGTTTTAGAAGTTGAGAAAACAGATTAAGTGAACTAAACCTCACTTGATCATTTTAAAGAAGAAGAAGAAAAGTTTCAGAGTGTATTCACCCCCCCTCTACCCTCTGAACCGATCCCAACAAGTGGTATCAGAGCGGGTTCCTTTCTCAACTGTTGATCTAAAGTTTTAAAATCATGACTTCTTTCAACAGAATTCCTATGTTTTCTAAAGAAGAGTATGATGATTGGAAAATTCGCATGCAGGCACATCTTGCAGCACAGGATGATGACATGCTATATGTCATAACAGACGGTCCTATCAAAATTATGAAGGTCAACCCAGCTCTAGCCGATGGTGCAGGACAAATGATTGAGAAACCAAGAGCTGAGTGGACCACTGAGGACAAAAAGAAGGCCAATCTTGACAATGTGGCCCGGGACATCCTATACAAAACACTAGACAAGAATATGTTCAGCAAAATCAAGTCATGTTCCACAGCAAAGGAGATTTGGGAGAAGCTCACTCAGCTGTGTGAAGGGAATGACCAGACAAAGGAAAACAAGCTCACCTTGGCCATTCAAAAATATGACAACGCCAAAATGAAGCCAGGGGAAACCATGGCTGAATTTGATGAACGGTTCAGTAGTATCATTTGTGATCTTATTGCTTTAGGTAAAACTTATACTAACCGTGAAATTGCTGTGAAGGTTATGAGAGCTCTGCCCAAAGAATGGGAGATCAAGACAGTGGCCATGAGAGAGTCGAAAGACTTGAGCAAGGTTGAACTGCATGATCTCTTTGCAGATCTTAAAGCCTACGAGTTCGAGCTCAACATGAGAACAGAAGATGAACCATCTACCTCTCAACCAACCAAGGCCTTAACCTCAACCGTGATACGTCCACCGGTCGAGGAAGCTCCAAAGAGATCAGCTGAGCAAATCAGCAATGAAGCCATGACACTCTTTGTCAAGAAATTTGGTAAATTTATGCGTAAAAACAATTCTAAATTTAAAAATTATCATAAATCGGACCATACAAACGATGGTCCTACTTGTTTTAACTGTGGCAAGCCAGGCCATTTCATTGCAGAGTGCACCAAGCCTAAGAGCAATGATCAGAAGCAATTTTCTGAAAGAAGAAGGGGCAAGGAGGACAAGAGGACCCTTAGAAAAGGAAGAGACCAAAGGGTTCTGGTAGCAGACGAAAGCAAAAGCAAGTGGGCCGAGTCTGACTCCGACAACTCCAATACCGGAAGCTCTTCAGATGACAGCGATGATGAAAAGGTGGAATGCCTTATGGCTGACATCGAAGAAGAAGCTGAGGAGGTATTTGACTTTGGCTCACCTGAATTTACTCACAGTGATTTGGTTACTGCTTTACACGAAATGGCTAATGAATACAAAGCATTATCCAAGGAGTTCGAGGAAGTAAAGGCAAAAAGAGCCGACCTAAAAGATAAGTCAAGCGAATCAAGCTGCATGCAGCAAAAAGAGCTTGATGGTCTTAAGGTCAAGCTAAGTCTGCTGGCTACTGAGAACGACACCTTGAAAAGAGTATTCCAAGCTACCTTGATTGAGAATAAAAAACTACTTGAAACCATTAAGGCTTGGAATAAATCTTCTGTAACCATTGACAAGATTCAAGAAATCCAAAGACCGGTACATGATAAGACCGGTCTAGGGTTTGGAACAAATGAACAGTCTATGGAGTCCTGTATTCAGTCAAGCCTGGACAAAGGCAATCTTAACAAAATAAGATTTGTCAGGTCCAGCACGATATATGAACACGATAAGTGCAGCTTTGACAAAAATCAGAAAGTATCTAACGAACGAAGTTCTAAGCATAGAGGGCTGGGATATGTGGATCCCCAGATCTCTAATCAAAGAGGAACTTGGATCAAACCTAAACCTAATGAAAGAAGAAAGGGAAACCAATCTAATTTCAAAAGGCCATGGAATGAGCCTAACTACTCTAAGAAAAGATGGTCAAAGGAGAAGCCTTACCAGTACTTTAATTGCAGGCCAGTTCAAAAGAGGTACAGGCTAACTGATAAAAATCAAAAAGGCAAGCAGCACACAGTAACCTCACAAGCACACACATTTACTGCCTATCGACCGCACAGATTTCTGGACACACACACGGGCAAACCTGTAAGGGTGTTCCAGGTGTGGGTCCCGAAAGGGCTAATCCGACCTGGACCCTACTAGATATGGGTACCAAAAGTTCTTCACCCTTTGCAGATACTAAAAGTCCAAACAGGCGAGAAAACCACTTCTATCAAGGACACTACCTGGTATTTAGATAGCGGTTGTTCACGACACATGACAGAGAATCCAGAACTTCTAACAGAAGTGGTGTTGTGCAAAGGACCAAAGATCAGCTTTGGAGACAACTCCAAAGGTAAAACCATGGGTAAGGGTAAGATTATCCATGGTAACATCATTATTAAAGATGTGTTACTTGTTGACAAACTATGTTATAATTTGATAAGTATTAGTCAACTATGTGACAATGATCATTCGGTCGAGTTTCACAAACACACTTGCCTCATAAAAAATGACAAAGGTGAGACTCTTATGACCGGTGTACGAGACCTAAACACCTACAAGGTAAACTGGTCTTGCTCACATATTTCCTCACCTACTTGTCTTACTGCTCATCATGATAAACATTGGCTGTGGCATAAGCGATTAAATCATCTAAATTTTAAGTCCATTTCTAACTTGAGGAAGCATGATTTGGTTTCTGGACTGCCCGAAGGAGATTTTATAAAAGACAAAGTTTGTCCTGCTTGTCAACTAGGAAAGCAGGTGAGAGCAACTTTTAAAAATAAAG
Source organism: Henckelia pumila (assembly GCF_033568475.1). Lineage (NCBI taxonomy): Eukaryota > Viridiplantae > Streptophyta > Magnoliopsida > Lamiales > Gesneriaceae > Henckelia > Henckelia pumila. Next base: position 7,838,108 of record NC_133121.1, on the reverse strand, counting down.
GGTGTATGTCTTCTTCCAAATGTTTAGACTTACTTCACATGGACCTATTTGGTCCTATACCAGTAAGAAGCTTAGGGGGAATGAGATATGCTCTTGTTGTTATAGATGACTTTTCTCGATTTACTTGGGTCATCTTTCTCTCTTCAAAAGATCAAACTGCACCTCACCTGATTAAGCTTTTTAAACGCTTGCAAAATGAACAATCTACTGTGATAGATAGGATCAGGAGTGATAGAGGGACTGAATTTTTAAACACCACTCTTATGACTTATCTAGATGATCAGGGAATCAAGCATGAGTTGTCAGCTGCTAGATCCCCACAGCAAAATGGGGTGGCTGAAAGAAGGAACCGTACTTTAAAAGAAGCAGCCAGAACTATGATTGCTGATTCAAATGTTTCTCAAAGGCTTTGGGCAGAAGCAGTTAACACAGCTTGCTATACTCAAAACAGATCTATGATTAATAAACGATTTAACAAAACTCCATATGAGATCTGGAATGGCACAAAACCTGATATTTCATACTTCAAAATTTTTGGGTGCAAATGCTTTATCCACAACAATGGCAAAAACCATTTGACAGCCTTCGATGCCAAAGCAGACGAAGGAACTTTTATTGGTTACTCAGCCGTTAGCAGAGCTTATCGAGTGTTCAATCAAAGATCACTAACGGTCGAGGAAACCATTCATGTTATTTTTTATGAATCTACTCTTTGTACAGAACAAACTCAAGGGAGCATAAATGATCTGAGTCACAGATTGGAAAACACAAATCTACAGGAAGAGAGTGACAGTGATCTATATCCTCCAAAGAAGGATGATCCAGCTCCCTCTACCGTTTGTGATCAAACAAGGCCAGAAGTGGATCCACCGGTGGATAACGATCCTCCTGCCAATGATGATCCAGTAAACGAGGACGTTCATCAACCAATTGATGACAACCCTTTAGGGAATTATTTTAGGTGGAACAAAAATCATCCACCTGGGTTGGTCATAGGTGACCCTTCTGCTCCTCGAAAAACACGTGGTCAAATGATTAATGAATTCTTGCATGCAGCTTTCATATCTCAGGTAGAGCCCAAGAAGATAGATGAAGCCCTATCAGATGCCAGCTGGATCGAGGCAATGCAAGAAGAACTGAATCAATTCACTCGCAACAATGTTTGGCATCTAGTTCCTCGACCGGAAAATCAAAATGTGATTGGAACTAGATGGGTGTTTCGTAACAAGCTCGATGAACATGGCACTGTTGTGCGTAACAAAGCTCGACTTGTTGCTCAAGGATTTAGACAAGAAGAAGGCATAGACTTTGAGGAATCTTTCGCGCTAGTTGCAAGACTAGAAGCAATCCGCATCTTTCTTGCCTATGCAGCTTTTAAGGATTTTAAAGTTTATCAAATGGATGTCAAGTCTGCATTCCTCAATGGTCTACTTCAAGAAGAGGTGTACGTTGAACAACCACCAGGTTTTGTCAATCCTACTCATCCTCAATATATCTATAAACTTGACAAAGCTCTTTATGGATTAAAACAAGCACCACGTGCTTGGTATGACACATTACTAAAATTTTTACTGGAACATGATTTCCAAATTGGAACGGTCGATAAGACCCTATTTAAATTTGTAAAAGGTGATCATGTGTTACTAGTACAAATTTATGTTGATGACATTATATTTGGGTCAACTAACCCCAAGTTGTGCTCAAAGTTCTCTAAGCTAATGCAGGAGAAGTTTGAAATGAGCATGATGGGCGAGCTAAACTTCTTTCTTGGACTTCAAGTGAAGCAACTTGAAACTGGAATATTTATCAATCAGTCCAAGTATGCCAAGGAATTGGTAAAGAAGTTTGGAATGGAACAATGCTCAACTGCATCTACCCGCATGAGTACATCAATCAAGCTTGATAAAGATGAAGGGGGAATTCCGGTCGAGGTAACCATGTATCGAGGCCTTATTGGCTCATTGCTTTATTTGACTGCCAGTCGACCGGATATTATGTATTCAGTCTGTCTATGTGCTAGATTTCAAGCAGCACCTAAGCAATCTCATTTCATTGCTGCCAAACGAATCATTAAATATATTAAAGGAACTACTAATGTGGGTCTTTGGTATCCCAAAGATTCAAATCTTAATCTTATTGGCTATTCAGATGCAGATTATGCAGGGTGTAGAATTGATCGCAAAAGTACAAGCGGCACATGTCAATTCCTTGGAGATAGACTGATTTCGTGGTCAAGTAAGAAGCAGACATCAATTGCTACCTCGACCGCCGAAGCAGAATACCTTGCTGCTGGCAGCTGTTGTGCTCAAATACTTTGGATTCAACAGCAGCTTAAGGATTATGGAATCCGGTCGAGTGAAGCTCCAATCTACTGTGACAATACAAGTGCCATAGCCATCACTCACAATCCAGTGATGCACTCTAGGACAAAGCACATTGATGTCAGGCATCACTTTATCCGAGATCATGTCTTAAAGAAAGAAATCAAGCTGGAATACATCTCTACCGATCAGCAAGCAGCAGACATATTCACCAAGCCTCTACCGGACGCTAAGTTTTCTTATTTTCGAAATATTCTTGGCTTAGTAGATCTGAGTTAGTATGCATGTGTTTAGGGGGAATAATTGCCATTATGACATTAATAGCTTAGCTTTTACATTGCCATAAATAGTGGCATATCATCCGCCTTAAACTAGTGTCTGACAGGCTTAGTACTAGCAGCCTTGTGCTTTGAACCAGTTGACATTAATTGGGCGCGGTGATTATTCTCCTCAAAATTTTTTTTGAATTTCAAAAACACTTTTTCATGACGTCACCCTATGGCCCATAGGTTCCTATATATACCTCTTTACACTCGTATATCAACCTTTCACATTTGCTAAAGCCTTCATATTGCACTAAACGCTCCATCGAATTACTCTCTAGATTTTGCTTACTTTCTGCTCTAGTTCCTATCTACAGCTATCATGTCGATCCAGAAGACCTGCCTGGCAATCAACTTTGACTCCGTGGTTAAGGCAAACAATGCAGGAATTACAGAGGTCTTCACCATGCTTGAAGCCTCTGGACTTAAGAAATTTCTGGAATGCAGTGCCATCTGCGATTTGCCTGTTTTGAAGGAGTTCTTCACTACCGCTCAAATCGAGCATGGGACTATCAAATGCGTGATCAAGACAGAAGTCTACTCTTTCAATCAGCAGTTCTTCGCTAGCACTTTTGATCTGCCCTCCAGGGGTTTGACAAAATGCACGGATCTTCCAGACGGTAACTGCTCTTACTGGTTGAAGGAGTTCTCAACCACTGATGCTCCAATCAAACTGCCGGCCCAGAAGACATCTCTCAAAGCTCCATTCAGGCTCTTGACCAACATCGTAGCCAAGAATCTTCTGGCCAAGGCTGGTTCTTACGACAAAGTGACACTGGAGAAATTTCAATACATGGCGTGTATTGCCTCCAAGATCAACATAAACTGGTCAGACATTCTGTTCAATATTCTATGTGAAATGATCAGGGGCAAAGGGCAATCCGAGGGATTTGCTCTGCAAATTTGCCACATTTTGAGCATCCTTGGAGTGGACTTCTCCAAAACTGAGCCTCTGCATCCCACCAAATGGCTCAACAAGTCCACGATTCACAAATTCCTGAACAAAAAGGAGACTGCGGTCGACACCTTGCCCGCTACCGCAAAGGTTATTGCTATCCCACAACCGCTTTCAACGGTTCCGGTCGTGGCCAAACCAGTCGACACCAAAAAGTCTGCCAAGCGCCAACTGATCATCGAATCTGACTCTGAAGACGAATCACGTGAGAATGTTCCACTGATTCAAGCTTTCAGCAAATCATCTCCTTCTCTATCCAAAGCAGCTGTGTCATCTACGCCTGCAGGCGAGAAGAAGAGGCAGCACAAGAAGCTAAAGTCTCTGTCTGGCCTTGCTCCTACCCTGCCAACGGTCGAGACCACTACCGCTGCTGCTTCTACTGCTCCTCATCCTACAAAGGGTGTGACAATTCGGGAAGGTGCTTTATCAGCTCCTAAGGTCACTCTAGCTGATCCCAAAGACAAAGGGAAAGGTGTGATGATCTACACACCCAAGGCTCAACCAGCAGCTACGATAGAGCTCAATCTGATCATCTCACACGTCCTCCGCACTGTCAAGCGTCACCTACAACGCTTTGACAGATGGCATCACTCCCGCACACACCTGACTCTGGCTCAAATATTTCCTAAATGGAAATCTCTAAACCTTATTGAGCAAAAGATGCTTCTATTTGCTGATACTAAAGACATCGTGGAGGCTTTGGGAAGAAGACAGCTCATAGACTTGAAGCTTCGAGGAAGCCTGCTATCTCTGTTAATTAATGAGCGTGTCAAGAATTTCAAATCTAAGAGTTCTACCGCTGCCGATGACTTTGTGATTTTGACTGGACTACAGGATAGTCTACGTCAAATCACTCAACTGCTTCAGCACTATCAAGCTCTCAACATTGACAACACACCAGCTTCAGCAGCCTGTCTACAAGCTTATGTGCTGGAAGGACAAGTGATGATGAAGACCTTTCTCACTCAAGATCAGGGTGAGGAAGACGTCTATGATTTTTCTTCTTCAGATGGGATTCTGACCGATCTCATCACTGCCGACCTCTTTCAATCATCTGCTCTAAAATCGAGTGTGGCAGCCTCTTCATCGGTCGACCCCTCCTCCACCGCAGTCCAAGCAGTCACTCAACCGGAAGTAGTTGTGATTGCTCACTCCTTTCCAGTGACGACCGCTCTCACCTCTCCAAGTCATCCACAAGATGTTTCAGAAGTGGTTGCACAAGAGATACCTGTCACCTCTGTGACAGAGGCTCCTTGCAGTAGTGCAGCAATAGTGCCCCCAATGGAGACACCAAGCACTATTGTATCACCTGCATCTCCAGTACAGCAAGTGACTGATGCTGATCAAGCACATCAACCGTCTCCATCCACTGAAAAGTTTATGGAAGATCTCATTATGGATGAACCAAGTGCTGATCCTGATACTCCACCAACCATATTGGCTGCAGTCGAGACTATTACATCTCCAACTGTACCATTATTGGAGGGTCCATCATCTAGCTCTCCAGCCAGATCACCATCACCACATCATCGTGAGTCAAGCCCGGTTTCACCAAGAAATGACCAACAAGGGCAAATGCTTCAGACTGATGAGTCTTTGATTGACGCCATGGCCGCAGCTCTAGATCATACCTTGATTAATAGGCTACATGAGCTCACGCAAACGGTTAGGTCCTTCTCTCAAGATATCACTAACTCCTCCTTCTCCGTTGATAATTCACGCCAGACGATGATTCGGCATTTCGAGACCGTGTCTCGAGACCTTGCTCGAATGACCACAGAGATCACTAATCATCATCGCACTCAAATCAACACGCTCTCTACCGTCTCTGAACAAGTTGTCCGATCCGAAAATCGCCTTCACAAGCAGTTGAATGATCGGATGGACACTATGCAAGCTACTCTACTTGCTCAACTCGATGCAAAGATTGACAATATGCAATCCTGCCTTGGCACTCAACTCACTGAGATCATCGTTCGACTCAACCAAGGTGATGCCAAAAAGGGGGAAGAAGAGCAACGTAGAGCAGCAGAGGCAAGAAGACGAGAAGAAGAGTCCAGAAGAAAGGAAGAAGCCGACAGAAGAAGAAGAGAAGGCGACAGGTCAGGCGATAGGTCGGGAGGAGTCAGTTGGTTCAAAAGATGAACAATCTTCACTTATCTCAGCTGCATCTCATTTTGACTTTCTTCTGTAGGTGTAATAAAAATGTTTATTGTACTTAATGAAATTCATTCTCTCAATGAAGTTCATTGTACTGCTTTCATATTGTTCTTGGGGCACTTAAGTTTTGTCATCACCAAAAAGGGGGAAATTGTTGAATCCGATATTTTGGTGATAACAAACAACAACTCATTGTATAGGAATGTGCTGCCAACCATTGTATTTCAGGAATCTACTACAACTTCTACCGGAAGCTTGTCAATCGCCCTTGCTCTCGATCGGCTGAAGACACAAGGATAAATCCATCTATCGGAAGCTTGTCAACCGCCTATGTCTCTCGACCGGTTGAAGTCTCAAGCCTATCGACTGGTTATTCAAACCAGCAGAGGACAAATATCCCTACCGGTAGAATGCCAACTGCCTATCAAGATATCTCGAGACAAGAACCTGTGACAAGATGTTCTTTGCAGGATCCTTTATTAAAAGCAGAACCGGCGTATCAGAAGATTTGTTGACTCCTGCAAATCAAGACAACAGGTTGTACCAAAATGGCAAAACCACAGAATGACTGCAGATAAAGCACTCGACCGTTTATTCCAGTTTTGGACCCTGGAAGTTGTCTGCAGTGTACGATCCTCATGCAGAATCATCAATGCATTTATGAGCATTAAATGTGCATTCAATGCAGCATCAGAACGTTCAAAATAAAGACGTTGATGATTGACCTATTTAAAGGGAGGATTGCTCAAGAAGTGAATAACAACAATAACAACAAAAAAGGAACAACAACAAGTGATACGAGACAACGAAGAGAGACATTTCAATCACTTGAGTAATATCAGAAGTCCTCATCTGATATACTTGAGCACACTCACAAGATCATTCATCTGCTGCTCAAATAAACCCTCGCTTATAGTTCACGTATCTGATCATCAAGGATCATCCTAGGGTTTCCAAGCCTCTCAACCGCTCTGCAGTCTGAGAAGCTCAACTCAACTATACTCAGTGTTGAAGAGACTTGAAGCTGCTCTGAAAGCTTCCACCAGTCTGATAAGAACTGAGAATCTTATCTGTGTAAATCTAGGAGTTTCGGATTAGGCATTGGATAAGTCCTAAGTCTGAAGTGGGTGTATTACAAGACGTTGTAATAACCAAAGTCTTCTAGTGAATTCCTTCCTAAGTGGAAGAAGGGGAGACGTAGAAGGATTAAGCCTTCGAACTTCCATAAAATCGTGCTTTAGCCTTTACTGCCATTTATCTTACATCCTGCTCATACATTGCTTTATAAACTTTGCATCACTAAAACCTCTGAACTAGTTCCGCACTATTTAAGTTGTTCAAAACGTTTTAGAAGTTGAGAAAACAGATTAAGTGAACTAAACCTCACTTGATCATTTTAAAGAAGAAGAAGAAAAGTTTCAGAGTGTATTCACCCCCCCTATACCCTCTGAACCGATCCCAACAAGATGCGAATTAACACAGTGTATTTTTAATAACAAATAAATTATATGAAAATAATTTATTCTTTGATTGCATTTATATTATAATAGTATATGATTAACTGTATAAATGTAGTATGATATTTAGAAAATCAATTAACACGTGTCTCGCACGTTAAACACGTGAAAATGTATTAGATATAACATAAGACAAGTCATAAATTTAAATTTATTCACCTTTAAAATAAAAGTAAAATAAGTAATAATTAAAATTTTAAATAATATTTATTTGTTTTATTTTTTAAAAGATATAGTAAATTTTTAATATTTGATAAAGTCTTATGTTTGAATCTTAAATTTATTTAGATAAATGTGCATGAATTACATTTTGACATTTATTTTTGGAAAAATTGTTTTTTTAATTCTATAAGTTTTTTTTTTTTTTGTAATTTCGATACTTTATGTTATCAGATTTCAAAGTCTATTGTATTTGTTTTGTTATTTTTTTACGATTTTAGAGTCTTTTTTTCGATGTGATACTTTTGTAGCGTAGATGTTTATAGTATTGCATCAACATTTTTGATGAAAAAATAACTAAAATTGTCAAAAATCAAAATACGCAAGACAAACTAAAATTGAAATTTCGATATCGCTAAAAACATCTATATCTGTTAAGTCTTTGTGTTTCAAATTTTGGACATAAACGTCTACAAAAACACGTATAAATAAGAACATGCGCTCAAACTTGAAAACATGGAGATCTAATGCTCAAGATTTGAAAACACAAAGAGTTAATAGATAGTTCATTTTTCATAATGGGTTTTTAAGAATCTTGAGATTTCATAGGGGTAATTATCTGATATAAAAATATAGACCCAAAATCATAATTTGCAGATATTAGCGGACCAAAATTACAATTTTTTCTTTATTTTTCCGTAATTATCTTTAATTTATTAATACTTATGAATAAAATTTATAATATTTAATTTTATTTAAATTCCAAATTATCCATAAATTTTATATTATATTTCTCTTTAATTTTTTACATTCATTTTCCACCAAATGTTCATGCAATTATTTATCAAAAAAAATTTTAATGAAATTTTTTTATTTCTATTCACACTTTTAAATATAAAATTATTAAATATACATTATTTTTTAAAAATAATTTCAGTAAAAATATATTTTATTTTTCGAACATATATTCACTTTATAAATCAATTTTTATATTTTTAAAACACTGTGTAAAAAAATCTGATATCAATACAATTAATCGAATGAATATACAATCTAAGGACAAAATAAAAAGTCCACGGTGAAAAACCTAGTCATTATATTTACACTTTTATAGTCATAATAAAATAATTAAATATATATTATCTACCATAAAAATATTATCTCTTATAATTTTAAAGAATACATTCATATTTTTATTTTTCGACATCTGAATCATTTTTATGTTAATTGTTTTTAGACTTTTCTAAGAATTATGTTTCGATAAAATTTTATTTCTGTAATTTATTTGTATGAACATATATCTATTGAATTATGACGTATCATTATTTTTAAATATTTTTATAAGTATGTCGTAATCAAATTTTATTTTTTTTATTAGAATTTTTTTAAAAAAATGTGTTTTAAATTTTTATTCTTAAATTTATAGAAAATAATTCAAAAATCAATTCATTGAAGGTGAATTTTTATAATTAAATAAGAGGTGAATAGACACAATATATTTGTAATAACAAAGAAACTATATGAAATAATTTATTTTTTGATTTCACTTATATTGCTATAGTATATGATTAACTTTACAAATGCAAAATGATATTTTAAAAACAAATTAAAATGTTGTGTTTAAAGAGTTCAAAAAATTTTATATTATTTTTTATTTTCTTTCTAATATAGCTTGCTTTTATTAACAGATTATCACATTACGAAACTTATCCTTCATAAAATTTATGGTGATGTTATATATCTATATATTATATTAAATACAAATTTTGTAGAAGTGTAAATATTGTTTAAATATTTTAAATGATCAGTTATTTTATTGTCATAGTACAAAAAGTATGTGAATTCTTCTATTGGTTACAATCCTTATGTAATTCATTATCTATTTCAATATGATTAATTCATCATTTTTATTAGTATCTTATTATTATATTATTATAATCATAACAGTTTTTTCGTCTTAATTTATCTCATAATTCTATATTTTTCAAGATAAAAAATCATTATTACACATAAATATTAATATTAAAAATAAAAATGATTCACTTAGAACATAATCCACGAGAGCAAACACAATTAAAAAAACCCAAAAAAAAATTCTCTAAACAAAACTCAGATATTAAGAGTCAATTAAAAACTCAATAAAAATAAGACGCAATAAAACAAACTCACTCAATATTTAGATCCAATCAAAAAACCCCAAAACAATTACACCACTAAAAAAACTTAGATATTAAGACTCAAATAAAATTCAATAAAAATAAGACACGATAAAAATAAATTCAATTATTAACAATAAATACAAACTCAATTATTAACTCATTAATCCATGGAGAGAGAGAGAGGAATTATTGTGCTTTCTCAAATGTCCTTATAATTTTCATGCAATTATCAAAAATACCCTTTGCATTTAACACTTCAATGAACAAAATTTGGGCAATTATGACAATACACAATAAAAAAAACTTTATCCTTCATTCACACTAATCTGATCATTTAAAGAGTCCCAACCACAAATTACTCCATTATTAAATGTATTATCATTTCAAAAATAGAATTCTTTGCTTAAAATTATATATATATATATATATATATATATATATATATATATTGGTCCGAAAAATAAAACACTAAGTTAGACAAATATTTCCAACAACCACTCTTACTTATATATGGTTGTTTCTTAATTTCTAAGCACTTATTTACATTATTGAATTATAATTTTTGGATCATAAATTTATCCACCTTTGTGGATTTCATATTTAATCATTTCATAATCTAATAGTAATAAATGAAGCATGATAAAAATAGTGGCATGAAATATTGGCTCCGTGTAAATGTAGTTAAGAAATGACATGACATATATCATATCTTCATCACATAGAAAAGGTAGAAAAAATAATTAAAAAAACGAGATCAATTTTTTTTTTACAGCAAGATCAAATATTCAAAACCCTATATATACTAACTTAACAAAGAAATTTACTAGTTTCCTTAAGGAGACGGAAAAAAAACCCTACGTACACGATTTTGGTCGTCTACGATGTAATGGATGGTGACAACGCTGATGAACAAAATTTTCAGCCACCGATTTATTTATTTATTTTAGTTGTATTATTTATTAATTGTATACTTTTTTTATATATGATTTGTTAACCGTATATATATTATGTCGACGCCTAGCCATTTGAAATTTTGAAGTGAATAAATAGGCATAGTTTTACTCCTTAAAAAAAAAGCATAGATCTAGTGAGAGAAGAGCCTACTAACATTGCGTTTTTTTTTTAATTTAATAATTTGAACTAGAGGCTAACTTTCTTTGGGTTGAATTTGGGGTCGAATCCACGAATATCATAACCATAATGTAAATACACTCTTGAATCTTTATGAAAACTTAAAAATAAATAAATAAATAAATAAATAATAATAATAATAATAATAATAATAATAATAATAATAATAATAATAATAACAATAAAAATAATAATAATAAACAGGAAAGAAATTTATACACACGTACATGCAATAAACACTGGTTTAAATCAAACTACAACATAATTTTAAATATTTTTAGGGTACAAAAATCAGTGTTTAATGGAGACTGGAATTTCCAGAAGTAAAAAAATTCACATTTAACTAGCCTTAGACTTGAAAAAAAAAACATCTAGATTAATTTGGTTTAGTAGCTTAGATCACAGAGAAAAGTTATTTTGGGGATATTTTCCATCCCATACTCCCTATTCAAGAAGAAAGCTAGAAATGCTAGCAAGAAAAACATCTAAATTAATTTGGTTTAGTAGCTTAAATCATATAGAAGAGTTATTTTGGGGATATTTCCCATCCCATGCATACTCCCTATATATTTGAGAAGAAAGCTAGAAATTTCAGGCATCTAAATTAATTTGTTTAGTAGCTTAAATCCCTATTTGGTTTAGTGATTAATGGAATCACGCAGCTGTTGCGTAATGTCAACCTTTTTTTAGAAATGTCGATGGGCACGTTGGCAAACCACCAGTCTACCATCTGCATCTTAAGGCTCCTAATTTTACTATATATATGCACGTTCCACGGCCTCCTAAAGAAAGAAAAAAAGAAAGAAAGAAAGAAACCCACCACATGAAATTTTCTACAACAATCTAGTTCGTGATAGTCTTTATCTCCAACTCTCATGAATCAGGCAGCTGGTGCGTTAATGACGCACGTGCCATCATCAATATCACATGCAATGCCGAACAAAAAAGGATGAATTTCCCATGCATGCAAGTACAAAAAGGCGGCTCGTGCAACTTCCCAGACACGTGGCTCTTGTCCGGGTCGTATTTGATCAACTGGGCCTATCATACCAATTCAGCCATGATGTGAGAAAGTGTGTTCTTTGGTGAAAATGTGGTTGAAGACGATCCCAGTAACTTTGTTTTACTCTGTTTTGTTATTAACAAACTGATAAAACAAACTGATTTATTATGTGGCTAGTAAATGGTAGCTGCATGGCATTAGTGATCATCTGCGTACTAAAAACTCTATATTTCATAAGTCATTCAATGTCATGGTTCAACTTCATCATAATTAAGTTATTCGATGACCCTTGAAATTCGGCTACTTTGAGCAAGTTATGAATGAGGTAATGATTTGAATTTTACTGTGGCTGGTTCGAATCCAACAGATGTCGGAATTTCCCAACTTCTTGTGTTGTCATTCGAAGTCCTATTACTCTGTTAATAACAAAATAGAGTAAAAAAAAACTTACTGGGATCGTCTTCAACCACATTTGCAACAAAGAACACACTTTCTCACATCATGGCTGAACTGTTATGATAGGCTCAGTTGATCAAATACGACCCGGACAAGAGCCACGTGTCCGGGAAGTGGCACGAGCCGCCTTTTTGTACTTGCATGCATGGGAAATTCATCCCTTTTTGTTCTGCATTGCATGTGATATTGATGATGGCACGTGCGTCAGGTGCGTAGTACGCACCAGCTGCTTGATTCATGAAAGTAGGGGATAAACGCTATCACGAACCAGATTGCTGCAGAAAACTTCATGTTGTATTTCTTTCTTTCTTTGTTTGTTTTTTTTTTTTTGAGGTGGCCGTGAAATGTGTATATATATAGTGAGATTAGGAGCCTTCAGATGCAAATGGTGGTCTGCAAACGTGTCCACCGGCATTTCTAAAAAAGGTTGACACTATGCACCAGCTGTCTGATTCCATTAATCACTAAACCAAATAGGAATTTAAGCTACTAAACCAAATTAATTTAGATGTCTGACATTTCTAGTTTTTTTCTCAAATAAGGAGTATGCATGGGATGGGAAATATCCCAAAAATAGCTCTTCTTAATCTAGATGTTTTTTTTTAAGTCTAAGACTAGTTAAATGTGAATTTTTTTACTTCTGGAAATTTCCCATCCCATGCATACTCCCTATATATTTGAGAAGAAAGCTGGAAATGTCAGGCATCTAAATTAATTTGTTAGTAGCTTGAATCCCTATTTGGTTTAGTGATTAATGAAATCAGGCAGCTGGTGCGTAATGTCAACCTATTTTTTAGAAATGTCGATGGGAACGTTTGCAAACCACCAGTCTACCATCTGCATCTTAAGGCTCCTAATTTCACTATATATACACGTTCCACGGCCTCCTCAAAAAAAAAAAGAAAGAAAGAAAGAAAGAAAGAAAGAAACCCACCACATGAAGTTTCCTGCAGCAATCTGGTTCGTGATAATCTTTATCCCCAACTCTCATGAATCAGGCAGCTGGTGCGTTCAGAATGACGCACGTGTCATCATCAATATCACATGCAATGCCGAACAAAAAGGGATGAATTTCTCATGCATGCATGTACAAAAAGGCGGCCCGTGCTACTTTCCGAACACGTGGCTCTTGTCCGGGTCGTATTTGATCAATTGGACCTATCGTAACATGATAGTCGTGTTTTGTTTACATGTTTTAATGTTATTTTGTGAGTAGTTTTCATTCATTTATTTATGTTTGTTCATGTTTTATCTTAGTTTTGTCTTTTGCATGCATTTACATTCATAACATATTCTTGGGTTTAATGTGTAGGGAATTTCAAGTTGAATAAAGGAAGGCAGAATTTTGGCCAAAACTCATGCGCTCGATCCCACGTATTCATAGGATTGAGCGCAGCATCTGGATTTTTAAGGCAGTGAGCACTCCATTTTGTGCGCGCTCGAGCGGATGTACTCGCGCGATCGAGCGCGGCCGAGAAGTTTTCAAAACAGAGAGTCCGCATATTTCGACTCGCTCGAGCGGACGTTCCAATGCGCTCGAGCGTGCGAGGCTTTTCGGGAAGATTTTTATAATTTTGGAAATTCTTTTATTTTGAACTCTAGGCTTTATTAGGCTTTTAATTCCGTTTTTGGGGATTATTTTATCAGATTTTGGACAACCTCTAAGGCGGCTAGGTTTTATTCTTTCAATTTTCTCTCTAGTTTTCTTCTCTTCTTTGAATTTTTATTGATTTGGTGATGAATCGTTGTAGCTAAACCTTTTTACTTGGTTGAGGGAGACGAAACCTTGATATAATTTATTCATGAGATTAGATTTGCAGTGTTTAATTCTTGTTAAGTATCAATATTTGATCTGGTTTATTTCATGTTTGTATGTGAGATTTTAGGATTGGCCATCTTAAAATTTTGTTTTGCAAACTATAGCTAAATTAGAATTCAAATCCGTAATTGTTTGAACTAACTAATTTGCGAAGCAACTACGTTTGATATTTTCTGTTTTTGAATTTATTGAATCGTAGGGTCACGTATTGACTAGGCTAAATACAACCGCTGGTGTTTGTGTTGTCTAGGTTCGTCAGTTTTACTAGTTTGAATGCTATCGTAAATTTAAATCTAGATCGCTGGAATCTAGGTTAATTTATTGATAAGGGTTAATTTAGAATGTTGTTTTCTAATTAGCTAAACTTAAGGTGAAACAGGAATTTGGTTTCCAATGATGAATATTTGATAGGATTAATTATTTTTAGGGAATCGATGAATGAATAATGATTATCAAGGGTGTAGTCGACCGATACCAAGTCTCGTCTCCTATTGATTTCTCTAGTTTAATTTTCAATCTTGCATGTTAGTGATTTTATTTATTTTAATTGCTTAAAATTCTCAATAGTTAATCCAAATCTAAAAAACATCCTTTTATTTATTTCCAGTATTTTAAGAACACAATTAAATTTACATTTCCTCGTGGGAACGATCTCTACTCATACTACTACATTTTTAGTGATTATCTAATTGAGTTGGGTAATTTGGGTGTGACACGATTAAGCGCTACCAAATTTTGGCGTCGTTGCTGGGAAACGGTGTTTAATTTATTGTGTTTCTATTTCTTTTTATTTTGTTCTGTGTTATCTCACTCTCGTCTTTTTTCTTTGTTTCTAGTTCTCTCCTGTTCATGCTTTCAGATGATTTTGCTGAAGAAAACTTTCTTTACGACTCGGAGATTGAAAGAACTTTGCATAGGCGGAGGAGAAAACTTCGTAGACAACAACAAGAGGCAGCTGCTCGAGCTGATTTTCCAGAAGAAGAAGAGATAGCTGCTAATGCAAACCTGAGTCTTAGACAATTGGGCACTCCTGATCCCAATCAACAACATTTATGCATTATTTTTCCTACATTAGAAAATAATGCTACTTTTGAGTTTAAATCTGGATTAATTCATTTATTACCTTCTTTTCATGGTCTTGCAGGTGAGGACCCGAATAAACACTTGATGGAATTCCATGTGGTTTGTACGAGTATGAAGCCCCATGGAGTGACAGAGGAGCAAATTCAGCTGAGAGCTTTTTCTTTCTCTTTGAAGAGTGTTGCTAAGGATTGGCTATATTACTTGCCCTCTGGTTCTATCACGACGTGGACAGAGATGAAAAAAACCTTTCTGGAGAAATAATTCCCAGCATCTAGAGCTGCGAACATCCGGAAGGAAATCTATGGAATCAAGCAATACTCCGGAGAATCACTGCACTAGTACTGGGAGCGGTTCAAGAAGCTTTGTGCTAGCTGTCTGCAGCACCAGATAATTGAAAATCAATTAATACAATTTTGCTATGAAGGTTTGTTACCTCATGACAGGAGTATGCTAGACGCAGCCAGTGGAGGAGTTTTTGTGGACAAAACTCCGATACAAGCGAGGAATTTGATAGAGAGTATGGCTGCCAATTCTCAACAATTTGGCACCATCAGGAATGAGCATACAGCGATTAAATTGTCTCTTCCCTTGAACAACAATTAATTGAATTGATGTGGAATTTGTACTGCAGTGAGACATGCTACTGATACGTGTCCCACACTTCAAGAAGAGTCGGTAGAACAGGTCAATGATACTGGAGGATTTCCTGGACCACCACAGCGAAAATTGTTGGGTAACTGGCGTTCAGATCAATCACGATTGATACCCGGTGCAGCGGAAGTTTAAAATTTTTAGTATGGAACAATTCCATAATGTGGGTATCAACCATACGATTAAATTATTTGTGTGTGTAAAATTAAATAACTATTATTAAATTTTACCTTCAATCTCGAAGCGAGATTATTGGACACCACACAGATTTCTCTGCGCTTCTTGTATCTCCCTGGAACTGATGAACAAGCTTTCCTTCAATCAGGTCCACGAATGGAGGTTTAATCCCTCTGATAGATTGCACTAGAAAATCTATCAGAAGTTTTCTGCGAAGAGAATAACGAATTTGATTCGCTAATCCTGTCTGCAATTCAAAATCACAGACCGGAAAATCTCTGACAGAGAGAGGGAGGGGCGGCCGAATTTCTAGAGAGAGCTAGGGGTTTTTTTCAAAAACTGTCTCTCAAAATTATGACCAACTGTGTGTAATTTCTGTACTACAATAACTTATTTATAATGCAGGCCACTAACACCTTAGGGCCCATTAGTCATAAGTTGAGGCCCGACAAGCAAAGCCCGCATGTTCAGAAATTAATATAAAATTCATCGTGACTCCGATTGATAAACCGATTTTACCAATGTGCACAGAAACCATTTCTGCACATTTTAAAGTCAAGATAAATTTTCCTGAATCCGAATTCAGTGGTTTCCAAAAATGTACATCCCTATGTCATTTTAGGAAATCCTACTCCCTTACTCTTATTTAAGAAGTCCAACTTCTTTATTCATTAAATTTAACTCTTTAAATTTAACTATCTCAACGGGGATTAAAACTCCATTACACTGTGTGACCCTCAATGGTTCAGGGATACAGCTAGCCGTGGGCTCACAACTCCTTGTGACTCGGAACAACGATTTCCGACTTGCCCAACGAATCATGGTAAAGCGCCTAGCAACATCGCCCCATGATTCCCTAGGTATCACTGATAGTGCCTACAAGAACCAGTAGATTTTGGTTAGCGTACAGTACGGTCCCTTCATCCATATATCCCGATCGAATCAACAACCATTGGTATATCGAGAGTCGCTCAAGATTCGATAACTATGCAATACATCTTGAAGATCAAATTAGTGACATCGCATGTGCTACTAAGAAACCATTTCTTAAATCACATCAAGTACTCTGGCCAGAGATTCGTCACACTAATATCTCCTCAGATCGCATAGGATATCCACACTCGCAAGTATGTGGTGAATCCTTGACAACAATGCATCGACTCCTATATGTGTTGTAACTGTACCCAATCCCGACACCTGATGACCCCCATAGAGTCGGTAAACGAGTCAAAGCACAGTACTAGCATATAGAGTCTCCATGATGTTTCAAGTAGTAAGGACTAATGGTGTACAACCAAAACCGCGGACTTTATCCACTCGATAAGTGATAACCACTTGGAAAGTCCGGATAGGGTAGTTCGATTATTCATCCTATGAATATCCATTTGCATGCTTCGAACATCTCCATGTTCCCTACCAATGAAACGTGGTACTCCGCATCGCAAAGCTAGTCTCAAACTCGATTGATCCTTATCCTTATTATCGGACGGCTCAATCGACTAGGAACAGTTTAGAATATACAGTGACTATAAGATGTATTTCATGATAGACATCCCCATGTTCTACCACATCTTACATACACTATAGTATATTCAAGGTCTTTATCAAAACAACAATAGTATATCATAATATAACAATATGAAGAAAGATAAAGTCATTGCCATTAATAAAAGTGTAAATTACATTAAACAAAAGATCGTTTGTACAAAGAGTCATCAAAGCCCATAGCCACAAGTTGGCTCACTGGGCACCCACTCTTTCAATCTCCCACTTGCCCTATAGCCAACTAGTCATACTACGTAGACCCATTGCTTCGCGATGTTTGTCAAGCAATGGTCCTGGCAAGGGCTTAGTAAGCGGATCAGCGATATTGTCTGCAGAGGCCACTCGTTCGACAGTGATGTCTCCTCTTTCCACAATCTCCCGGATGATGTGGTATTTCCTCAGTACATGTTTGGATCTTTGATGAGACCTTGGTTCCTTTGCTTGAGCAACGGCACCCGTGTTGTCACAGTACACCGGGACTGGACCAACAAATTCAGGAATGACGCCCAACTCTTGGACGAACTTCCTCATCCAAACGGCCTTTTTAGCAGCAGCTGATGCTGCAATGTATTCAGCCTCAGTGGTGGAATCCGCTGTGGTGTCCTGCTTGGAACTCTTCCAAGAGACAGCACCGCCATTGAGCATGAACACAAATCCAGAGGTTGACTTCGAGTCATCCACGTCACTTTGGAAGCTAGAGTCGGTATAGCCTTCCAATTTCAGATCTCGTCCTCCATATACCATGAACATATTCTTAGTCCTTCGTAAGTACTTAAGAATGTCCTTCACGGCTTTCCAATGCATTTGACCAGGATTAGCCTGATATCTGCTCGTGACACTCAGAGCAAATGCTACATCCGGTCTGGTAGATATCATCCCATACATGATACTACCTATAGCTGACGCATATGGTACATGTGTCATATTCTCTATCTCTGCATCAGTCTTGGGACACA
The DNA here is from genome assembly GCF_033568475.1 of Henckelia pumila. NCBI lineage: Eukaryota > Viridiplantae > Streptophyta > Magnoliopsida > Lamiales > Gesneriaceae > Henckelia > Henckelia pumila. Next base: position 7,819,693 of record NC_133121.1, on the reverse strand, counting down.
TAGACTTGGATAAAGAAACTCCATGACACATGGGTAGATGTCCTCTCTTGGACCCATCCATTGAAAACCGTTTCAATATGGTGTCGATGTAGGTTGATTGAGTGAGTCCTATCATTCTCTTAGATCTATCTCTATAGATCTGTATCCCAAGAATGTAGGATGCCTCACCCAAATCCTTCATCGAGAATCTACCTGATAACCATATCTTTGTTGACTGCAACATCCCTACATCATTCCCAATGAGTAGGATGTCATCAACATAAAGTACTAAAAATGTCACAGCATCCTTAACTACTTTCTTGTACACGCACGGTTCCTTCGGGTTCTTGATGAAACCAAAATCTTTTATTGTTTCATCAAATTTCTGGTTCCAACTTCTTGATGCTTGTTTTAGACCATAAATTGATCTCTGAAGCTTGCATATCTTATGCTCGCTTCCCATGGATGTGAACCCCTCCGGCTGCTTCATATAGATTTCTTCCTTAATGTCTCCATTAAGAAAAGCAGTCTTCACATCCATTTGCCATATCTCATAGTCATACCATGCAGCTATGGCAATAAGGATTCTTATGGACTTGAACATTGCAACTGGTGAAAAGGTTTCATCATAGTCAACTCCTTGTCTTTGAGTGTAACCTTTCGCCACCAATCGCACCTTGTAGGTCAATACCTTACCATCAGGCCCAAGCTTTCTCTTGTAGATCCATTTACACCCTATTGGAACAATTCCATCAGGAGGATCTACTAAAGACCAAACTTGGTTTGTATGCATTGAATCCAATTCAGACTGCATAGCTTCAAGCCATAAATTTGAATCCCCATCAGAAATTGCTTCCTTGAAGTTTCTTGGATCACATCCAATGTCGGGTTCATCTTGATCCCCTTCAAGAAGAAGACCATATCGAACAGGAGGTCTAGAAGTCCTCTCGGATCTTCTAGGTTCAGGCGTGTCCAGTAATGGTTCCTGAGGCGTAGGATCGTTATTTTGTATTTCGGGTTCTTCTCGAACTTCTTCGAGTTCCATCATCTCGCCTTTCTTATCCAATAAGAACTCCTTCTCCAAGAAGGTGGCATTCCTAGAAACAAACACCTTTGTTTCAGCAGGATAATAGAAATAATATCCGATTGAATTCTTCGGATACCCTACAAAATAACATAAGCTGGATCGACTATCCAACTTATCTCCCACTGCCTGCTTCACGTAAGCAGGACATCCCCAAATCCTTAAGTACGAATACTTAGGGGCTTTGCCATTCCATAACTCGTATGGTGTTTTGTCCACTGCTTTAGTGTGGACGTTGTTCAACAACAATACCGCCGTTTCAAGCGCATAGCCCCAAAACGAAGGTGGAAGCTCAGTGAAGCTCATCATGGATCGAACCATGTCCAACAAAGTTCGATTACGACGCTCCGATATACCATTAAGCTGTGGTGTCATAGGAGGAGTCCACTGAGAGAGAATCCCATTCTCTTTTAGATAGTCCAAAAAATCGGTACTTAAGTATTCTCCACCTCGATCCGATCGAAGTGCTTTAATACTTTTACCTAGCTTATTTTCTACTTCAGCCTTGAATTCTTTGAACTTTTCAAATGCTTCATACTTATATTTCATTAAATATAAATACCCATACCTTGAATAATCATCAGTAAAGGTAATGAAGTAGGTGTGGCCATGTTGAGTCCCAACTCTAAATGGACCACAAACATCTGTATGGATCAAATCCAACAGATTTTGACTACGCTCAGGTTTCCCCTTAAAAGGAGATTTAGTCATTTTCCCTTTTAGGCAGGATTCATAAGTAGGTAGAGAGTTAATATCAGACATATCAAACATGCCCTCTCCCACTAGCTTGTTCATCCTCCTTGAGGAAATATGACCTAGTCTAGCGTGCCAAAGGTTTGCCGGGTTTTGACTATCGATTTTCCTTTTATTTGTTGTCGCCGGTTTATCAACATAATTTATTGGAACGTCTTTTAGTTTTAAGTTGTATAGATCGTTTTCAAGTTGTCCATTTCCAATCAAACATTCATTCTTGTAAATATTGCAAATTCCATTCACAAAATTGCAAGAATAACCATCTCTATCTAGCATAGAAACAGAAATAATGTTTTTAATTAAATCCGGAACAAATAAAACATCTCTTAAAAATAACTTAAAACCGTTCTGCAAAATTAAACAAACATCTCCAATGGCTGTAGCTTCAACTCTGGAACCATTCCCGAGCCTCAGCTGGGTCTCACCCATTCTAAGCCTGCGACTTCTTGTCATCACCTGCAAATCATTGCAAATGTGAGATCCACATCCGGTATCCAATACCCAAGAAGTAGTATTAAGTGAAATGTTTATTTCAATATAGAACATACCCTTTGCAGTTCCCAACTGCTCTAGATATTCCTTGCAGTTGCGCTTCCAATGACCGGGCTTCTTGCAGTAATGGCAAACATCCTTGGATTTTCCATTGTTTGAAGCCTTTGTCTTGTGCTTCTTCTCGGGTTCGACTTTCTTGGGTGGGGCAGAACGTTTCTTACCCTTCGTACTTGGCCCCTTCTTAGCAGAAGATGAGGAGCCCACCAAGAAAGTTGGTTTATCCTTCTTTAGTGTGGATTCATATGTCACAAGCATATTGACCATCTCTTCAAGGGTGGCCTCTATCTTGTTCATATTAAAATTTACCACAAATCCGTCAAACGAAGAAGGAAGAGACAGAAGCAGTAAATCCACGTTGAGTTCATGCTCCAACACCAAATCAAGAGTTGCTAACTTCTGTATGAGCCAAATCACTCGTACCCCATGATCACGGACCAAAGTCCCTTCACGCATGCGACACGTCATTAGCTCCTTAACAGTAGCGAACCTTTCAGCCCTCGATTGAGCCCCAAAAAGTTCCTTGAGTTGAGCGTGAATGTCAGCAGCATTCACGGTGTCCTCAAATCGCCTCTCGAGTTCATCAGACATCGAGGCTTGCATATAGCATTTGGTCTTGATGTCATGGTCCCACCATGCATCAAGTTTGGCCAATTCCTCCGGACTTACGTCAGCTGGTGCTTCCTTCGGAGGTGATTTCTCTAACACGTAGAGCATCTTCTCCGAAGTCAAGACAATCTTCAACTTCCGGAACCATTCCGTATAGTTTGCGCCAGTCAACTTGTTTTGTTCGAGGATCGAGAATAATGGATTACGCGAATTCATTGTATGAAATACTGAAAAGAAAAACAGACATATATCAATGATTGTTTAAGCAATTTACTAAGACATAAAATAGGCGAATTTAATTTTATGAATCTTACTCCCACTATTTTAACGATTTCACTACCCTCTAGTGAAAACGGAAAACTTTTTCCTTAGTGAGAACATGGAGTCCAATTGACAAACTTATGGTCCCGAATAATATCAGCCAACCATAATTCTCAAAAGGTAGAGCCCAATTGCTTCCAAAGAAACCCCCATGTATTTACCTCATGTCCAATAAGGGCCCAATAATATGACGCCGTTTATAGTGACATGTCAAGATGACCCATCAATATTAAGTTGTGATGGACGGTCGCCATGTGGATCCCCCAATAATATGAGCCGATCCCATGGGAGTTCCACCCAACTTACAACATGTGTCGATCCAATGTACAGCTTTCCGACGGACGGGCCCCCCAATAATATGAGCCGGACCGTATCCGCGGGTAGCATCACATACATTGACCGTTGATGGAAGGTAGGAACATTTAAACAAATTCAAATTTCCTTTATTTATCTTGATATCAATTTTAAATCATATTTAAAATGAGGGATTTTTAATTATGAAAATTTGTCTCATCATTTTTCAATTTATTGTATGCTTGCCGGATTCATACAATTATGTCTAAAACATGCATACAATCATAATATCATATATTATATATAGGATGATCGATTTCATTTCTAATTGACTCGTGGTTGCCAATCACGAGTCTTAGTCCAATCCTAGGTAATATGCAGTATGCAATGCAATCCTATTACATTAGCTTCCAATTTACATTTCTTCGTCTTTATTGTCTGCTGGGCCCACCATCTTCAAATCTTGATCTCCCACTAAATCTAATGTATTTACAATAAATAGCAATGACAAGTAGGGGATACATTTTAGGGGTGGGAACGGGCCATAAACCAAGCCCACTTTTATTACATATGACATTCATATTGGGCCATAAACCAGGCCCATTAATAAAACCAACAACAATAAAACAAATGTAAATTCCTAACATACACCTACAAAATTGGTCATGGCAATCGATCATCCTTATCTAATAACATTTAATTCAAAATTAATTTATTGGATATCATGCATATGGCAATTTAAATTTAAACAGGATAAAATCATATTTTACATATAAAATCATATTTTACCTTTTATTAAATAAAATCATATTTTATCTACAGAATCTAATTTTATAGATAAAATCATATTTTACTTAATATATACATAAGATCAAATCTTATCATCAATTGTACCAAAAATAATTGATTTCAAAATTCAATTTAAGGATAAAATATTAAAATTTTCCAAAAATTCAAATTTATCCAAAAATCAATTTTAAAATTTTCGGACTCGAACAATTCGATCCGATGCCTCGTGAACCAATCAAAAATAATTTTTGACCGGACCAAAAATAAAATTTTAACACATTAAAATTAATTTAAATAAAAAAAATAATTTTTCCCGCGGGCCGCCCGGGACACTCCCGGGCCGGCCCGCACCCGTGGGCGCGGGCCGGGGCAGCCCGGCTGCCCCTTTAGGGCAGCGACAATCGCTGCCCTGGCGGCGCATGGCGCTGCCCTGCGCTGGGCAGCGCCGAGCGCTGCCCTGGCGGCGCTGAGCGCCGCCCATGGGCGGCGACGTGCGCCGCCGTGGGCGGCGCTGTGCGCCCCCTTTGGGCGGCGCCGTGCGCCGCCCGGGGCAGCGACCGTCGCTGCCCCACCGGGCAGCGATCCAATCGCTGCCCGGGTTTTGCCCGAAAAAATTTTTTTTTTTTATTTAAAATATTTATTTTGTTTTAAAAAACCAAGACTCAAAAATTTTTGTACAATCGATTAATTTAATCGTTTGATCTGAGCAACCTGGCTTTGATACCACTGTTGGGTAACTGGCGTTCAGATCAATCACGATTGATACCCGGTGCAGCGGAAGTTTAAAATTTTTAGTATGGAACAATTCCATAGTGTGGGTATCAACCATACGATTAAATTATTTGTGTGTGTAAAATTAAATAACTATTATTAAATTTTACCTTCAATCTCGAAGCGAGATTATTGGACACCACACAGATTTCTCTGCGCTTCTTGTATCTCCCTGGAACTGATGAACAAGCTTTCCTTCAATCATGTCCACGAATGGAGGTTTAATCCCTCTGATAGATTGCACTAGAAAATCTATCAGAAGTTTTCTGCGAAGAGAATAACGAATTTGATTCGCTAATCCTATCTGCAATTCAAAATCACAGACCGGAAAATCTCTGACAGAGAGAGGGAGGGGCGGCCGAATTTCTAGAGAGAGCTAGGGGTTTTTTTCGAAAACTGTCTCTCAAAATTATGACCAACTGTGTGTAATTTCTGTACTGCAATAACTTATTTATAATGCAGGCCACTAACACCTTAGGGCCCATTAGTCATAAGTTGAGGCCCGACAAGCAAAGCCCGCATGTTCATAAATTAATATAAAATTCATCGTGACTCCGATTGATAAACCGATTTTACCAATGTGCACAGAAACCATTTCTGCACATTTTAAAGTCAAGATAAATTTTCCTGAATCCGAATTCAGTGGTTTCCAGAAATGTACATCCCTATGTCATTTTAGGAAATCCTACTCCCTTACTCTTATTTAAGAAGTCCAACTTCTTTATTCATTAAATTTAACTCTTTAAATTTAACTATCTCAACGGGGATTAAAACTCCATTACACTGTGTGACCCTCAATGGTTCAGGGATACAGCTAGCCGTGGGCTCACAACTCCTTGTGACTCGGAACAACGATTTCCGACTTGCCCAACGAATCATGGTAAAGCGCCTAGCAACATCGCCCCATGATTCCCTAGGTATCACTGATAGTGCCTACAAGAACCAGTAGATTTTGGTTAGCGTACAGTACGGTCCCTTCATCCATATATCCCGATCGAATCAACAACCATTGGTATATCGAGAGTCGCTCAAGATTCGATAACTATGCAATACATCTTGAAGATCAAATTAGTGACATCGCATGTGCTACTAAGAAACCATTTTTTAAATCACATCAAGTACTCTGGCCAGAGATTCGTCACACTAATATCTCCTCAGATCGCATAGGATATCCACACTCGCAAGTATGTGGTGAATCCTTGACAACAATGCATCGACTCCTATATGTGTTGTAACTGTACCCAATCCCGACACCTGATGACCCCCATAGAGTCGGTAAACGAGTCAAAGCACAGTACTAGCATATAGAGTCTCCATGATGTTTCAAGTAGTAAGGACTAATGGTGTATAACCAAAACCGCGGACTTTATCCACTCGATAAGTGATAACCACTTGGAAAGTCCGGATAGGGTAGTTCGATTATTCATCCTATGAATATCCATTTGCATGCTTCGAACATCTCCATGTTCCCTACCAATGAAACGTGGTACTCCGCATCGCAAAGCTAGTCTCAAACTCGAGCTATCCTTATCCTTATTATCGGACGGCTCAATCGACTAGGAACAGTTTAGAATATACAGTGACTATAAGATGTATTTCATGATAGACATCCCCATGTTCTACCACATCTTACATACACTATAGTATATTCAAGGTCTTTATCAAAACAACAATAGTATATCATAATATAACAATATGAAGAAAGATAAAGTCATTGTCATTAATAAAAGTGTAAATTACATTAAACAAAAGATCGTTTGTACAAAGAGTCATCAAAGCCCATAGCCACAAGTTGGCTCACTGGGCACCCACTCTTTCAAAAATATGATCCGTATTCCAACACATACAATCCTGGTTGGAAGGATCATCCAAATTTAAGATATGGGAACCCTCAAGCAAATCAATCGGGGCCTCAAGCACCACCACACAATCAAGCTTATAGGCCACCGTACCCTCAACAACAACAGCGACCTCAAATACCAACACTAGGTGAGTTTCTTGAAAATATCGTTAAGGATCTTGCGACTAATACTGTAGCTTTTCAACAGGAAACAAGAGCAAGTATCCAAAACTTGAACACCCAGATGGGGCAGCTCGCCACAGCCATCAATAAGTTAGAAGCACAACATTCTAATGCCTTACCATCTCAAACAATCTCAAACACAAGAGAAAACGCAAGTGCAATCACTCTAAGGAATGGGAAGGAGTTTAAGATCAAGGAAAAAGAAGTGGAGGCTTCACCCAAGGAGAATCCACAAGAAGAACCGAAGGCGATTGGTGGCGAAGCAACCAAGGAAGACGCACCAAGAGGTAAGTTTCCTCCACTTTCTGAATATAAGCATGTTTTCCCTTTTCCCTTAGCACTTAAGGAATCTAGAAAAGATGAAGGGATAAAGGATTTTTATGAGACTTTTCGTAAATGTGAGGTGAATATTCCGTTGTTAGATGCTATTAAGCAGGTGCCTCGATACGCGAAGTTCTTGAAAGAACTGTGCACAACAAAGAGGAAACAGACACTGAAGGGTTGTCAAAAATGGAACTTGGTGAGAACGTATCTGCTGTGATCCAATGAAAATTGCCCGCAAAATGCTAGGATCCAGGTATGTTTTCTATCCCATGCACTATAGGGAATGTTAGACTTGAGAAGGCCATGTTAGATCTAGGAGCATCAATTAATGTTATAACATATTCTATCTATGCATCCTTGAAACTTGGTCCATTGAATAAAACTGGAATTGTTATTCAGTTAGCTGATAGGTCTAATGCATACCCTAGGGGAGTAGTAGAAGATGTATTAGTGCAAGTGAATGACTTGGTATTTCCTGCAGATTTTTATGTGCTAGACATGGAAAACGGTGATCATAATAGTCATATTCGGTTAGGCAGACCATTCTTGAAAACTTTCATGACTAAAATTGATGTTCACAGTGGCACATTCACGATGGAATTTGATGGAGAAGTTGTGAAATTCAATATCTATGATGCCATGAAATTTCCTGATAGTGATGATTGTATATTTTCTGTTGATATTGTGGATTACTTGGCACAAGATTTTTGTGAGCATGCAAGAAAAGATGATCTAGAGGTGGCTATTAGTGCACCCATTCAGCAGGATGATGGAATTGGATTCAGCAAAGAAGTGGTAGATATGGATAGAATTCTGAACAGTACTCCTGAGCTACCTCAGTCAGGTCATGTCTCTTACATATCTTTACCAATCCCTAATACTAGGCGCCTCCCATCTGTTTTGCAGGCACCAGTGGTCGAACTAAAGACGCTTCTCAACCATCTTAAGTATGTTTTCCTTGGAGAAGGAGAAACATTACCAATCATCATCTCAAATAGTTTGGAAGCCGATCAAGAGGAACAATTAGTCAAAGTATTGCAAGAGCACAAGACTGCTATTGGATGGACCATCGCAGACATCAAGGGAATCAGCCTTCTACATGCATGCACCGAATTTTATTGGAGGAAGGAGTGAACCCCTCGCGTCAGCCACAAAGGAAGTTGAACCCACCCATGATGGAGGTGGTAAAAGCTGAAATTCTGAAATTACTTGAAGTTGGGGTCATCTACCCAATCTCTGACAGTCAGTTGGTCAGTCCAGTCCAAGTGGTACCCAAGAAAACCGAGATTACTGTGGTGAAAAATAAGGATGAAAAGATGGTTCCCACCCGTATTCAAAATGGGTGGAGGGTTTGTATTGATTATAGGAAGCTGAATGCTGGAACCCGAAAGGACCACTTTCCTTTACCCTTTATTGATCAAATGATTGAACGTTTAGCATGTCACCCTTATTATTGTTTTCTTGATGGATATTCTGGTTACTTTCAGATTGCTATTGCGCCAGAGGATCAGGAAAAGACGACATTCACTTGCCCGTTTGGCACCTTTGCATATTGACAAATGCCTTTTGGACTCTGCAATGCACCGACCACTTTCCAACGGTGTATGGTTAGTATTTTTTTCAGATTTTATTGAGCACATATTAGAAGTTTTTATGGATGATTTCACTGTCTATGGTGATTCATTCGAAAACTGTCTGCCTAACCTTGCGCTTGTCCTTAAGAGGTGTGTCGAAACCAATTTGGTCTTAAATTCTGAAAAATGTCACTTTATGGTTGGGCAAGGTGTTGTATTGGGGCATGTCGTTTCATCTAAGAGGATAAAGGTAGACAAAGCTAAAATTGATATTATTCAATCTCTCCCTTATCCCACATGTGTGCGGGAAGTGCGTTCTTTTTTTGGCCATGCAGGTTTCTACAGGAGATACATTCAGGACTTCGCCAAAATCGCATCCCCCGTGTGCAAATTGTTGCAAAAAGATGTCACATTTGAGTTTGATGAACCATGCAAAACATCTTTCGATAAACTCAAAGACTCCTTGACATGTGCACCAATAATCCAGCCACCGGATTGGAGCAAGCCATTCGAGATTATGTGTGATGCCAGTGACTATGCAGTTGGCGTGGTGTTAGGCCAAAAAGTTGGGAAAGCATCGCATGATATTTATTACGCTTCGCGTGTCCTGAACGATGCCCAATGAAACTAATCCACCACTGAAAAGGAGCTTTTAGCTGTTGTTTTTGCATTAGAAAAATTTTTCTCTTATTTACTTGGTGCTAAAGTTTTTGTCTGTTCTGATCATGCAGCTCTTCGCTTTTTGATGGCAAAGAAGGAGGCAAAACCAAGACTGATAAGATGGATACTACTGTTGAGCGAATTTGATGTAGAAATCAAGGACAAAAGAGGGACCGAGAATCGAGTTGCTGACCACTTGAGTCGCCTAGTTCATGTCGATGAGGAGCTGAATTTGCGAGAAGAATTTCCTGATGAGCAATTATTTTCAACAAGCGCCGAATTACCCTGATACGCAAATATCGTTAATTATTTAGTGACTAAAGGGTTTTCTTCTGAATTTTCAAGGGCGCAAAAGGACAAAGTGAGAAGCGATGCCAAGTATTATGTGTGGGATGATCCATACTTGTGGAAACACTGCATTGATCAAGTTATACGTCGATGTGTACCCGCGAGCGAGGTAATCCCTATCCTCACATTCATGTGGTGGCCATTTTGGAGCGAAAAGGACAGCAAGAAAAATGTTAGATTGTGGATTTTTCTGGCCATCTTTATTTCGAGACGCTTACGTGTTCTGTAAGTCGTGCGCTCAATGCCAAAAGACAGGTAATATCTCCCAACGTAAGGAGATGCCCCAGCAACCTATTTTAGTTTGTGAAATCTTTGATGTTTGGGGCATCGACTTCATGGGACCTTTTCCTAGTTCATATGGGTATATATATATATTGTTTGTTGTGGATTATGTCTCGAAATGGGTGGAAGAAAAGGCCACCCATACTGACGATTCTAAAGTTGTTGCAGAATTCATCAAGAACAACCTTTTCTCTAGATTTGGGATTCCACGAGCTATCATCAGCGATAGAGGCACATACTTCTGCAACCGAACTGTGGCTAGTTTGCTTAAAAAGTACCATGTGACGCATAGGATCTCCACTGCATACCATCCACAATCTAACGGTCAAGCTGAGGTATCGAACAGAGAAATTAAATCCATCCTAGAAAAGACAGTGAATCCGTTAAGAAAGGATTGGATCTTGCGTTTGGATGATGCTTTGTGGACGTATCGAACCGCATTCAAGGCGCCGATTGGAATGTCTCCATATCGGCTAATTTTTGGAAAACCATGTCATCTGCCAGTGGAATTGGAGCATAGAGCCTATTGGGCTATCAAAAACTTTAACATGCAGATGGATGAGAGTGCCGAGCACCGAAAGCTGCAGTTGCAAGAATTGGAAGAGATCCGCAATGATGCTTATGCCAGCTCCAAGATTTACAAGGACAAAACAAAGGCCTTCCACGACAAGATGATCTCTAGACGGAACTTCGAAGTCGGTCAAAAAGTGTTGCTCTATCATTCCCGACTTCGGTTATTTCCAGGTAAGTTGCGTTTACGTTGGAATGGACCGTTTGTTGTAACTAATGTCTTTCCTTATGGTGCAGTCGAAATTCAAAACTTGGACACATCCAAAACATTCAAGGTGAATGGCCACCGGCTTAAACACTACCATGAAGAAATCCAAATAAACGTCGGAGGGGACGAGCATGATATTACTCTAGATGCTCCGCCAAATGTCGACTAAATCGCGGCAAGCAGTCGAGCTATAGACTGACTGCAAATTTAGCGCTGACTGGGAGGTAACCCAGTGTTTCTTTCCCTTTTGTTTTTATTTGATTTTATTGTTTTTGGTTTATTTTTGAATTCTTTTGTTTTTCGGAAAATTTTGGAAAATTTTAAAAAATATATTTTTTAGCAGGGCGCGCTCGATCGCACGTAATCATACGATCGAGCGCACGTTAATTCCCTAGTTCTCTGCCCGGATTTTTTTTAGGCCGCGCTCGATCGCACGTACTCACGCGATCGAGCGCGCTGTTTGAACCCCATTCTCTGCCTGATTTTTTTTAGAGGCGCGCTCGATCGCATGCGTGCGATCGAGCGCGCACCCCTGTGCGGGTTATTTAATTTTCTTCCCTCTCTTTTTTCCCTCATTCTTCCTTACACCCTTACTCGATTTCCCTAGAACCCTAAATCCCCAATTTTCGAATTTTGCCAATCTTCACAAATTTCTCTTGATCCATTGCAGGAATCATTCCAAGGATTGCAATTATCATCCTTCCTCTCCTCTCCACTCCTCGAGCGCCTGATTTTGCTCTAAAACAACGGCATTCTTAGTGCACGCCAAGTGTTTGATTTATTGCCCCGGTCAAGTTTCTTGCTCTTCTAACACAATTATGGGCCCGAAACGCACTCGAGAGCGCGGCGAATCTTCTCGCCAAGGAACAAGAGATACCCAGGACCCAATCCACCCAGTCGGCCAATTCGTCAACCAAGCGGCTCGGGATCGATACGATCATGCTAAAACCAATCGATCCCCTATTACTGAGAGGGGTTTTGATATACAGCCCTACGACAGCGATGTGGCCAACCAACTCTTGAATCGTGGGTGGGCAAAATTTGCTCGACAACCGTCTCCAGCTATTGTCCCTATTGTGAGGAAATTTTACGCTAATGCTGCGGAGCGCGCGGATAGTACAGCCTTCGTTCGAGGCATTCTGGTTTCATATGCGCCCCCAGATCTGAATGGCCTTTTGGAGATGCCCGACGTCGATGATAGTTTTACCAGAGCATCGCCTTCGCCCCGGATTTTCACGAGGTCATTCAGCAAGTTTGCATGGCAGGGGCTGCTTGGCAGGATCCGGTTACATTCAAGTGCTTTAAAGAGAAATACCTGCTGATGGATCCGGCCACTTGGTACATTTTTGTAGCCCGACTTCTGATGCCCATTTCACACACGAGTGAAGTGCATATTGAGCGTGTTGTGCTCCTCTACGCTCTTGACCTCAATTTGCCAGTCAATGTGGGCCGAGTGATTCATGCACAGATGCGGCATTCTATCGCTACCAGGACATCGGCTCTTTTCTTTCCGATGATCATCACGCAATTGTGCTTGCGTGCCGGTGTGCCCCATCGACCCGACGAGGAATGGCTGCCACCAATGCAACCATCAATGCGTAGCGTGCATATCGGATGAGCCAATTCGTAGTGGATGATCACTTCATGCCGGTCCCGGATCCCGTACGTCCTCCGCCACTCCCCCGCCGAACTACTATTGTCACTGTTCGGGAGTTGGCCCACCAGGCTCAGTATCAAAACGCCTTCAATGCCGCTGTAGCCTCGAATTTTCAGGCATTGGACTTCATTTGCCGAGGCATTTCAGAGCGACTCGGGATCGACCCTACCACACTTCCACCAGCTGTCCCATTTCCACAGCCTTCCGACTTTCATGGCGCCAATCTTGTCCTTCCTCCCGAGCATGAAGAGGAAGACGCCGCCGACCATTGAACCAGGGGAGTTTTGTTTTACATTTTCACATAGCATTTTGTTTACATTGTTAGGTTGTATTTTGGGTTAGCATGCAATGCTTAGTTTAAGTGTGTGTGTGTGTGTGTGTGTGTGGGGTGGGGGGGGGGGGGGGGGGTTGCATTGCATGCATATTGTGTTCTTTGTTTGTATTGCATTCTCGTGTTGTGTTATTGCATAGTATTGTGTTTTTGTCGTTTGTGTTGTTTGTGTCTTGTAATGCATGAGTTGGGATGAGATTTTAGCCTATGATGAGATAGTTGAAAAATTATGAATTTTTTTGAAAAAATAAACTTACTCTTGATTGAATATGAGAAACCGTAGGTTGTTTGTTGAATATTCTTAAGCACAAATGTTTAACCGCTGAAGTGTGGCGATGTATTAGATATTGTGTTTGTCTGTTGGACCATTGCACGACAATAGGTGTTTGTGGAACATGATAGTCCTTAAGTTTCGATGATCTTGTTGATTTAGCATTTACTCTCTTGGGTATTTTTTTTTTTTAGAAAAAAAAAACATCAATTTTTATAGCATATTTATGAAGCAATCGACTCCATCCGGGTTGCGAGCGAGATGTTTGAAATCCTATTTGTCTTGTTTGTGGCTAAGTTTGCGGATAAAATTGGGTTTAGCCTTGAAAAAAAAAAGGTTAGTAAGGCATCAGTTCCATCCGGGCTATCGACGAGGGGATTGAAATTCTAATTCTATCTTAGTTGTAGCTAAGTATGCGGGTAATTATTGGGACTGTAAAAGATAAAATTTTTGGTGCGTAATTAGCTTAAGAGAGTTTGTGTTTTGTTGATGGATTGTTGGGAGAAGAGTTCTTGATTGTGAGGCTTACACTGAATTGTTTTAGGTCAGTGAACAGTCTTGAAACTTTGTCTTTTGAAGTTGCATGTAACTGGGGTAACATGACACACACACACACGTTCGCATTCGACTGAAGGTGCATCATTGATGATTGAGAGTAGCTATGAATTTGTTTTTGTTGGAAGTAGTTTTCTCTGAGGCTATGTTATGTATGCTCATCTTTGCTTATGTATTTGTGGTTTCATTCTGTTTTTGCATGACTTGCTCGAGGGCGAGCAAGGATTAAGTGTGGGGGTATTTGATAGTCGTGTTTTGTTTACATGTTTTAATGTTATTTTGTGGGTAGTTTGCATTCATTTATTTATGTTTGTTCATGTTTTATCTTAGTTTTGTCTTTTGCATGCATTTACATTCATAACATATTCTCGGGTTTAATGTGTAGGGAATTTCAAGTTGAAGAAAGGAAGGCAGAATTTTGGCCAAAACTCATGCTCTCGATCCCACGTACTCATAGGATCGAGCGCAACATCTGGATTTTTAAGGCAGTGAGCACTCCATTTTGTGCGCGCTCGAGCGGATGTACTCGCGCGATCGAGCGCGGCCGAGAAGTTTTCAAAACAGAGAGTCCGCATATTTTAACGCGCTCGAGCGGACGTACTCAATGCGCTCGAGCGCGCGAGGCTTTTTGGGAAGATTTTTATAATTTTGGAAACTCTTTTATTTTGGACTCTAGACTGTATTAGGATTTTAATTCCGTTTTTGAGGATTATTTTATCAGATTTTGGACAACCTCTAAGGCGGATAGGTTTTATTCTTTCAATTTTCTCTCTAGTTTTCTTCTCTTCTTTGAATTTTTATTGATTTGGTGATGAATCGTTGTAGCTAAACCTTTTTACTTGGTTAAGGGAGACGAAACATTGATATAATTTATTCATGAGATTAGATTTGCAGTGTTTAATTCTTGTTAAGTATCAATATTTGATTTGGTATATTTCATGTTTGTATGTGAGATTTTAGGATTGGCCATCTTAGAATTTTGTTTTGCAAACTATAGCTAAATTAGAATTCAAATCCGTAATTGTTTGAACTAACTAATTTGCGAAGCAACTACGTTTGATATTTTCTGCTGTTGAATTTATTGAATCGTAGGATCACGTATTGACTAGGCTAAATACAACTGTTGATTTTTGTGTTGTCTAGGTTCGTCAGTTTTACTAGTTTGAATGCTATCGTAAATTTAAATCTAGATAGCTGGAATCTAGGTAAATTTATTGATAAGGGTTAATTTAGAATGTTGTTTTCTAATTAGCTAAATTAAGGTGAAACAAAAATTTGGTTTTCAGTGATGAATATTTGATAGGATTAATTATTTTTAGGGAATCGATGAATGAATAATGATTATCAATGGTGTAGTCGACCGATACCAAGTCTCGTCTCCTATTGATTTCTCTAGTTTAATTTTCAATCTTGCATGTTAGTGATTTTATTTATTTTAATTGCTTAAAATTCTCAATAGTTAATCCAAATCTCAAAAACCTCCTTTTATTTATTTCCAGTATTTTAAGAACACAATTAAATTTACCTTTCCTCGTGGGAACGATCCCTACTCACACTACTACATTTTTAGTGATTATCTAATTGAGTTGGGTAATTTGGGCGTGACACGATTAAGCGCTACCATAACAGTTCAGCCATGATGTGAGAAAGTGTGTTCTTTGGTGCAAATGTGGTTGAAGACGATCCCAGTAACTTTGTTTTACTCTATTTTGTTATTAAAAAACTGATAAAACAAACTGATTTATTATGTGGCTAGTAAATGGTAGCTGCATGGCATTAGTGATCATCTCGTACTAAAAACTCGATATTTCACGATCCATTCAATGTCATGGTTCAACTTCATCATAATTAAGTTAGTCGACGAGGCTTGAAATTCGGCTACTTTGAGCAAGTTATGAATCGAGTAATGATTTGAATTTTACTGTGGCTGGTCCGAATCCAACAGATGTCGGAATTTCCTAGAGATGTAAATGAACCGAACTGTTCGCGAGCTATTCGGAGCTCGGCTCGTGAAAAATCTCGTTCGGGCTCGTTCGTTAAGCTTATTGAGCCGAGCCCGAGCTTAATTTTGAGCTCGAAAATTTTAGCGAGCCGAGCCCGAGCTTAAGGATGTTCGGCTCGTTAGCTCGCGAACATGTTCGTTAATAGGCTCGAAAGCTCGTGCTCGTTAGCTCGGACTTGGGCTCGGCTCGTTAGCTCGGCTCGTTTAATGGCTTGTTAGCTCGGCTCGTTTAGTGGCTCGTCAAATCGGGCTCGAGCTCGGCTCGTTTAGTGGCTTGCCAGCTCGGGCTTGGACTTGGGATTGGATCGTTTAGTGGCTCGTCAGCTTGAGCTCGGGTTCTGGATCGGGCTCGACTCATTTTGTTGGCTTGTGAAAATATATTAATTTATATAGTTTCTCGAACTCGGCTGGTTTAGTTATTTATATATTCATTGAGTAAATTTAAATATATAATATTTTAAAAATTAAATTAAATATTCCTTAAAAAAACTTGTTTTTTTTAAATAATAAAATTTTGATTTGTATTTGAAATTTATATAAAAGTATTGATATGATATAATAAATTTATTTGCTTTTAAAATATTATTGTAAAAATTATTAATATTTTTTTACATATATATGCACACGAAACATTTGTTTGAAATTATAAAATTGTGATAACATCATATCAAATTTTCAATTTTAAACAAAAATTAGTATATTGTAATAAATAGAAAATTGCTGATAAGTGATAACATCTAATCAAATATAAAATAAAATTTTTATATTATCATATATTTCATTTATATAAATGTTCACGATATGGAGACACGAAATTAACTGAAATAAAAAGTTAGTTATAATATTCGATCAAATTTCAAATTGTGAAACCAAATTCAGAATTTCATTACAGATAGAATTTATGGATATTTTCACATATATATGGATATAAAAAAAATAAGTGTAATTAAAAAATAATAAAAACATTTAATCAAATGTAAAATTTTTATAGAAAAAATAGATACATTATTATGCATCTATATCGTTTGTGAATATTTTTGCACACAAAAACTAGTTAAAATAAAAAATAGTGACAATATTATATCAAATTTTGAACCAAAAAACATATATTTGATTATGTTTATTTCTTTTATTGATAATTACGTTTTAGTAATAATTCAATATATATATATATATATATATATATATAAATTTGTTATCGTACGGACAACAATCTTAAGCACTTACATGGACAACAATTGATGTAACACTTTGTACATTCAATCAGTTATTGTCACATGAGTTATTAACCAACTAGGTGTTCATGATTGTCAAGTAAAAATTTATGGTAGAACACAAAATATCTTAAATTTTAAAATAAATAATATTTTTTTATTTTAGATTATAATTTTATGACATACTTCGGGTTATATTAACAAAATAATACAACCCTAATCAAATGGAAGGTATATAGGTTTATAATTTATATTGTATTTAGTAATTTTGTTTACAAAAATACATGCATGTATATAGCCATGAAAATACAGGAACAATTTTTTTCATTCATTTTATACATTTTCTTTTAATGATATTATTTATCTATGTGAAGAAAAAATTAGGTATATATAATTGAGATGAAAAGATTATGATATAAATCTTATCACACATTGGTAATTAAATCATTATATATAATTAAAAGAATTTGTGAAATAATAATATCATTTCATTGGTATAGATAATAAAAATAAGCTTATCAATTATCAAAAAAATTATAAAACCAAATTTTATTATGATTAAAAGTTAAAAGTTAAAACTATGAATTCACTCTTGTTAAATAATATGATGTTTATATGTGATCATTAGAATTATTATGTGGAATGATATTTTAAAACTATGTCACCATATAGGTGTCCATAAATTTGTGGTAGGCTGAAGTTTTTGTTAAAATATTTTCAAAACTTAATTAAAAAATTTAGTTGTAGACAACGACTTAATGCATCATTAACGAATGGAATAACTTTTCAAAAACAACTTATTTTTAGAAATTGTTTTACATAATTATAATAATTACCGATACGTTAGATATGTAAAAAATTACAAACTTATTTTAACGTATTTTAAAATTACCGATAATTATAACAACTAATTAAAATTACCGATAATTATAAAAACTAACTAAAATTACAAACGTATTTTAAAAAATGGTGGTTGCATTCAATTTTATGCTTGCTTATATTACTTTGTGATACTGACTTTATTTTTTATATTGCAGGATGATTTTTAATTTTTATTAGAGATGATGTTGCAAAGAATGGGGCATTTTTTAAAATTAATATAAAAATAATAAAAAATTATTATAATATATCAATTTTTAAAAGTTTATAAAAATATAACAATCCGGGACTTTCTGTCCCGGATTCCACAGGTGCTCTGTCACCGTGGCAGAGGTGGCAGAGCACCTGCTCAAATGTTTTTTTACTTTTTTTTTTTAATTTGGTTAAATGGCTTTTTTTAGACATGTTAAATGGCTTTTCGGTAACATAAAAAAAGAAAAAAAATTTGTGTTTTGATTGAGTCAATTAGCTAATTTATTGTTTTATTTTATTTTTATTTTAATTGTTGCTCTATTCTCCTTCGTGAAAATCAATGCATGCTGGTTGATTTTTATCACCTCATTTTCATTGTTTCAAAAAATTGAAATACATTAAAAAAACATACAAATTCTCGAATTTTGCGTTAAAAAATTCAAAAATTTTCATATTATATATAAAATAATAATAATAATAATAATAATTCCATAATTTATTATTATTATCATATTGTTTGTAAAATAAAATAAAAATAAGTTGACTGAAACATTTAATTAAAGGGTATCATAATAAAAAAAAGTAATATTTTGTGTATTTAATACAAATAATATTTAAGGAAAAAAATCTTTTCAAAAAAATTTAATTAACAAAGCAAATATTTTAAATTTTTTTATTAAAATAATTACCATTAAGTGAAAGTCATATCCTTTAAAATTTTCACATCCAATATTTTTTTAAAAATTTTTTTGATTAATATCGAATATCATATTAAAATTTGAGATAAAATATAAATAATTTTAAATTTTAATATTCAAATAAATATTTGTTATCAAAATAAAATATTTAGTATTTAAGAAATTTTCAAAATTTGTCATTTTTTTCTTTCAATCTCATGATTTAATTAATTTTTTTATTTATATTTTAAATAATTAAAATGCTCATTATTGCTAATTTTAATCAATGTGTATTAAAATTTTAGTAGTCAACAACAAACTTATTATATTTGAGTTTTTTTTATGGTAAATCAAAATCTATTATATAAGAAGTGATATTATAAGAGCATATTTGTCCAATATTACATCAATTTTGTAATGAGTTGTGTTATTAACATAATTTGAAGTGTGAATAGCATTCTCCATAATTAATTATTTTATTAATTGTATATTTCTTGATAATAATGCATTTAATGTTTTTTAAGTACAATTTTACTTTTGTATATATATAAAATAATGTTATTTATATTAATTTTGTTAAAAATTGTAATTTACTTTTCATTTATTTTTGCGCCATATCTCTATTTTTAGGGGAAATATTTGTAAATTAAACTAACTACTTTGTTTTATGAAAAATTAAATTTATAATTCTTAATATTTTTAATTTATGAAATAAAACCATATTAATAATATAACTAAATAACTGTAAATATTTTTACGCATATTAACAATAATAATACACTACTAATATTTTTATTAACAATGTAATAAATAAAACTAACTCTAATTATTTTGTAACTTTAGTTAATTAGTTAATTTATGAAACATACGAGCAATTAATTAAATGATATAGCTTTCATTTTATGGTAATTATTTAATAGAAAATCTTTAAAATATTTGATTAGTTAATTAAATATTAGGACCATATTTTTTTAATTTAATATTATTTGTATTAAATACACAAAATATTAATTTTTTTATTAGAATACCTTTTAATTAAACGTGTTTATATTGAATGAATTAACTAATTAACTCAATCAAAACACCAATTTCTTTCCTTTTTTGATGTTGTCGAAAACCCATTTTTCTTATCTCAAATAAAAAAAGCTATTTTTTAACGAAAATAAAAAAGCTATTTAACAAAAAAAAAAAGACATTTGAATCCGGAACTTTCTATTCCGGATTCAGGAGGACCGTGACAGAGCTCTGCCATGGTGGCAGAGCTCCTGCTGAATCCGGGACATTCTGTCCCGGATTGTCATATTTTTATAAGCTTTTAAAAGTTGTTTTATTTTAATAAATTGTTTTTATTTTTATATTAATTTTTTAAAAACCCCCAAAGAATGGTGGTTGCAGGATGGATTTAATTTTTATTGGAGATGCAGTTTGCACTTTTCTAATGGTTTTTCTAATTTGGGTTTTTTATGTACAATGTAATGATGTTATATTGTTATTTTGTATCGTTGTAGTTGACTGTTGCATGACATATATTTGATAATTAATTTTATAGTTTTATTTATGTTTGTCATTTTTATTTTTTTAAGAAAAAATTAATTTTAGTTTATATAGAGATCTCGAAAACGAGATCGAGCCCTAGCCCAAGCCCACTTAACGAGCCATAATACGAGCTTTCTTAACGAGCAGGTTAAACGAGCCAGCGAGCTTGAAAACGAGCTCGTTTAACGAGCCAACCTCGAGCTAGGATCGTTTCATATTATAAATGAGTCGAGCCCGAGCCGAACCCGAGCTTACATATTCAATAAACGAGCCGAGCCGAGCTTTATTACAAAAGCTCGGCTGGAGCCCGAGCCTCCACATATACCAAACGAGCCGAGCCCGAGCCTGATACTGTTCGGCTCGGCTCGGCTCGTTTACATCCCTAGAATTTCCCAACTTCTTGTGTTGTCATTCGAAGTCCTATTACTCTATTAATAACAAAACAGAGTGAAACAAACTTACTGGGATCGTTTTCAACCACATTTGCACCAAAGAACACACTTTCTCACATCATGGCTGAACTGTTATGATAGCCCAGTTGATCAAATACGACCCGGACAAGAGCCACGTGTCCGGGAAGTAGCACGGGCCGCCTTTTTGTACTTGAATGCATGGGAAATTCATCCTTTTTTGTTCGGCATTGCATGTGATATTGATGATGGCTCGTGCGTCTGGTGCGTAGTACGCACCAGTTGCCTGATTCATGAAAGTAGGGGATAAACGCTATCACGAACCAGATTGCTACAGGAAACTTCATGTTGTATTTCTTTCTTTCTTTCTTTGTTTGTTTGTTTTTTTTTTGAGTTGTCCATGAAACGTGTATATATATAGTGAGATTAGGAGCCTTCGGACGAAGATGGTGGACTGGTAGTTTGCAAATGTGTCCACCGGCATTTCTAAAAAAGGGTTGACACTACCACCAACTGTCTGATTCCATTAATCACTAAACCAAATAGGGATTTAAGCTACTAAACCAAATTAATTTAGATGTCTAACATTTCTAGCTTTCTTCTCAAATAGGGAGTGGAGTATGCATGGGATGCGAAATATCCCAAAAATAACTCTTCTCTGTGATCTAAGCTACTAAACCAAATTAATCTAGATTTTTTTTTTTTTGCAAGTCTAAGACTAGTTAAATGTGAATTTTTTTACTTCTGGAAATTTCCCATCCTATGCATACTCTCTATATTTTTTAGAAGAAAACTAGAAATGTCAGGAATCTAAATTAATTTGTTTAGTAGCTAAAATCCCTATTTGGTTTAGTGATTAATGTAATCATGCAGCTGGTGCGTAATGTCAACCTTTTTTTAGAAATGCCGATGGCCACGTTTGCAAACCACCAGTCTACCATCTGCATCTTAAGGCTCCTAATTTCACTATATATACACGTTCCACTGCCTCCTAAAAAAAAACAAATAAAGAAAGAAAAAAACCCACCACATAAAGTTTCCTGCAGCAATCTGGTTCGTGATAGTCTTTATCCCCAACTCTCATGAATCAGGCAGCTGGTGCGTACAACGCACCAGCATGCCAGAGAATGACGCACGTGCCATCATAAATATCACATGAAATGCCGAACAAAAAGGGATAAATTTCCCATGCATGCAAGTACAAAAAGGCGGCCCGTGCTACTTCCTGAACACATGGCTCTTGTCCGGGTCGTATTTGATCAACTGGGCCTATCATAACAGTTCAGCCATGATGTGAGAGAGTGAGTTCTTTGGTGCAAATGTGGTTGAAGACGATCCCAATAACTTTGTTCTACTCTATTTTGTCATTAACAAACTGATAAAACAAACTGATTTATTATGTGACTAGTAAATGGTAGCTGCATGGCATTAGTGATCATCTGCGTACTTAAAACACGATATTTCACGAGCCATTCAATGTCAAGGTTCAACTTCATCATAATTAAGTTAGTAGACGAGGCTTGAAATTCGGCTACTTTGAGCAAGTTATGAATCAGGTAATGATTTGAATTTTACTGTGGCTGGTCCGAATCCAACAGATGTCGGAATTTCTCAACTTCTTGTGTTGTCATTCGAAGTACTATTACTCTGTTAATAACAAAACAGAGTAAAAAAAAACTTACTGGGATCGTCTTCAATCACATTTGCACCAAATAACACACTTTCTCACATCATGGCTGAATTGTTATGATAGGCCCAATTGATCAAATATGAACCGGACAAGAGTCACGTGTCCGGGAAGTAGCACGAGCCGCATTTTTGTACTTGAATGCATGGGAAATTCAACCCTTTTTGTTCTGCATTGCATGTGATATTGATGATGGCACGTGCGTCTGGTGCGTAGTACGCACCAGCTGCTTGATTCAGGAAAGTAGGGGATAAATGTTATCACGAACCAGATTGATGCAGGAAACTTCATGTTGTATTTTTTTCTTTCTTTGTTTGTTTGTTTTTTTAGGTGGTCGTGAAATGTGTATATATATAGTGAGATTAGGAGCCTTCGGATGCAGATGGTGGACTGGTGGTCTGCAAAAGTGTCCACCGGTATTTCTAAAAAAGGGTTGACACTAAGCACCAGCTGCCTGATTCCATTAATCACTAAACCAAATACGGATTTAAGCTACTAAAACAAATTAATTTAGATGTCTCACATTTCTAGCTTTCTTCTCAAATAGGGAGTATGCATGGTATGGGAAATATCCCAAAAATAACTCTTCTTAATCTAGATGTATTTTTTTTGCAAGTCTAAGACTAGTTAAATGTGAATTTTTTTACTTTTGGAAATTTCTCATCCCATGCATACTCCCTATATATTTGAGAAAAAAATTGAAAATGTCAGGCATCTAAATTAATTTGTTTAGTAGCTTAAATCCCTATTTGGTTTAGTGATTAATGGAATCAGGCAGCTGGTGCGTAATGTCAACCTTTTTTTAGAAATGCCGATGGGCACGTTTGCAAACCACCAGTCTACCATCTGCATCTTAAGGCTCATAATTTCACTATATATACACATTCCACGGCCTCCTCAAAAAAAACAAAGAAAGAAAGAAAGAAACCCACCACATGAAGTTTCCTGCATCAATCTGGTTCGTGATAGTCTTTATCCCCAACTCTCATGAATCAGGCAGCTGGTGAGTACAACGCACCAGCATGCCAGAGAATGACGCACGTGCCATCATCAATATCACATGCAATGCCGAACAAAAAAAGATGAATTTCTCATGCATGCAAGTACAAAAAGGCGGCCCGTGCTACTACCCGGACACGTGGCTCTTGTTCGGGTCGTATTTGATCAACTGGGCCTATCATAACAGTTCTGCCATGATGTGAGAAAGTGTGTTCTTTAGTGCAAATGTGGTTGAATACGATCCCAGTAACTTTGTTTTACTATGTTTTGTTATTAATAAACTGATAAAACAAATTGATTTATTATGTGGCTAGTAAATGGTAGCTGCATGGCATTAGTGATCATCTGCGTACTAAAAACACGATATTTCACGAGCCATTCAATGTCAAGGTTCAACTTCATCATAATTAAGTTAGTAGACGAGGCTTGAAATTCGGCTACTTTGAGCAAGTTATGAATCGTGGCTGGTCCGAATCCAACAGATGTCGGAGTTTCCCAACTTCTTGTGTTGTCATTCAAAGTCCTATTACTCGGTTAATAACAGAACAGAGTGAAACAAACTTACTGGGATCGTTTTCAACCACATTTGCACCAAAGAACACACTTTCTCACATCATGGCTGAACTGTTATGATAGGCCCAGTTGATCAAATACGACCCGGACAACAGCCACGTGTCCGGAAAATAGCACGGGCCGCCTTTTTGTACTTGCATGCATGGGAAATTCATCCCTTTTTTGTTCGGCATTGCATGTGATATTGATGATGGCACGTGCGTCTGGTGTGTAGTACGCACCAGTTGCCTGATTCATGAAAGTAGGGGATAAACGCTATCACGAACCAGGTTGCTGCAGGAAACTTCATGTTGAATTTCTTTCTTTGTTTGTTTGGTTTTTTTTTTTTTGAGGTGGCCGTGAAACGTGTATATATATAGTGAGATTAGGAGCCTTCGGATGCAGATGGTGGACTGGTAGTTTACAAACGTGTCCACTAGAATTTCTAAAAAAGGGTTGACACTACCACCAGCTGCATGATTCCATTAATCACTAAACCAAATAGTGATTAAGCTACTAAACCAAATTAATTTATATGACTGACATTTCTAGCTTTCTTCTCAAATAGGGAGTATGCATGAGATGGGAAATATCCCAAAAATAACTCTTCTCTGTGATCTAAGCTACTAAACCAAATTAATCTAGATGTTTTTTTTTTGCAAGTCTAAGACTAGTTAGATGTGAATTTTTTTACTTATGGAAATTTCCCATGTAGTAGCCCGGTTCCATTTTACAAGATTAAGTGATTTTAAACATGTTAAAAAATAACATATAATTTTAAAAGTGTCAAAACATGTTTAAGGAGTCCTTATTTGGTTAAAATAAGTGAAAAATCAGATCCGGAACGTCCGAAAATGGTGGGGTAGGTCCCGGGGGTCCCGAAGGACAAAAACCAGTTCAGAAGCATGAGAAACAGTTCGGAGCTACCGGGCAGATCGGAGCTTCCGATCCAAGATAAGAGCTTCCGATCCAAGAACGGAGCTTCCGATCTCAACCAGAAACAGGTGTCAAGGAGATTGAAACACGTGGACAGATGCAGGAGATCGGCGCTTCCGATCTCGGCCGTCCAAAACGTGGCAAACATGCACCGATCGGAGTTTCCGATCGTGGCCTATAAATAGGGGTCCAAATCCCTCATTTTTAAGTGCAATTTTCCCTCTCCTCTCCCGGTAATCGCTCTATTTAAGGGCTTCGGAACTCTTTCTTTAAGAGTTGGAGTAGGAAATAGTTTATTTATAGCAGACAGTGTTCGCAGTAGCAGCCAGGCGGCGGAGCTCTTGCGAGGCGTCTAGGAGTCGTAGCTAAGCTATGCCCAGGCTCTGGGGCATGCGACATCAGCGGGCTGACGACGGACGAAGGTATGGCTTTGGTTCCCTATAGTAAATAGGGAGTAGGCTATAGTTTAATTAAGGCTTTTAGAGCCTAGTAGGTAATGTTTGGCATGCTAGGTAATGCATGGTTATTTATGCTGTAGTGCTGCATGGTAAGCTTGGACCTAGAGGGGGAGCTTCTAGGATCTGCCTTAGTAAGGTACGGAAGTATTATTCGAGATATCCAGATTGAGTATGCATGTATTATGTGTTTGCATGGATTATGTGATTGCATGTTTTATATGCCTTTATATACAGCATGTCATGACTGTATATTGCATACATGAGCATATTGAGCTTTTACCTTAGAGGTATCCTGTAGTAGGGCGCTCACCCTACGAGTTTGTGGATGGTTGGATACGTAAGTCTTGTGTCAGGTCACCTTTATGGTTGGACACATGTACTAGTATCAGGTCACAATTATCCACTGCATACATGCACACATAACACCGTATACTCATACTCTCGTACTAAGCATGTTAGGCTCACTTCCGGTTATTTTCTGTTGGCTGGATGCCCTATTCCATGGGGCAGATGCAGGTAGTTCTCCCGGAGACAGGGAGGTTAGGTGGTGACCAAGGCTGGATAGCGGGGTTGACCACTAGGTTTTGCTTACCTGGTATTTGACTTACTTTAATTCCGCAGTTTCTCTGATTAAGATATTTTATTAATTAATTGCATGCTTAAGTTCTGATTAGTAGGTGATCACGGTGCGGATCACTACATTTATGGTATCAGAGCATGCAATAAGATTTTTTGGGACATAGTATTGATTTTGGGTTATCCTTTGTAGGATTACAAGTTGGATTCAATAACGATAGCAGTATCAGGAATTGGAATAGCAGGATGTCTAGGCTTTTCCAAGATCGTTATTGCCAAGGTTGGCAGCAGAAGTTCGTATTATGTGGATCCCAGCAGGATGGAGCTGGTAGAGAAGATCCAGTTTTCAACGCCAGGTGCTTCTCCAGGTTGAAAGGAATGTGTGACATGTAGTCATCCATTCTGAGTCGACCAAGGAAGCCACCCCGGAAGACTCTCCTCTAGTAGTTGGAGAGATTGACGGGAAAATCTTGTCTCATCTACCAGATAAGGAACCCAACAATATTGGAAGAATCCGGTAGATTAGCAAGATTTTATTCTTTGAAATCTTGTGAGGTAGAAGTTCTGCTGACATGAGTAGCAGACGGGAAACTTCACGTTCAAGATCAGTGGACGGAATGAAAGACTTTCGCATGAATTTAAATACTGTATTTGATTGTAAACAGTATTTCAGTTGTAATCAGATTTATTAAAGATTTCAGTATTTGATGTACTCAGTTATTGTTGTATTGTACATCTTTCAGTGTAATCTTTTGATTAAGTTATGTATTACATAGGATTGTAATAAAGATTGTATTAGAACTTGGATTTGTGGTTCAAGTGTTGTAATCTTTGAGATTAACTTGGTTATTTTGAATAAAATACTGATCATTGTTTTAAATGAGTACTTGGAAATTTTGCATGTTTTCAATGAATAGTTCTAGATGTTTTACCTAGAATATTTTATTAAGCCAAGTGTTTGCCAGGGATGATGTGACTCATCAAGACGCATGAATGTTTGTTCTAGACGTATTTTCTTAGAACAGTTGGCTGCTTTGATCCTTTTAGGTTGTTACCTAGTGATGATGGATTTTCATCAGGATGACAGATTAACTAATACCAAGAGTTCTGGATTGTGACCAGTACTAGACATGAGGGGGCACCACCCTTAGTCGGTTATTCCTCTGGAAGTTTCTATACTTCGGAGATTTTTTGGAGGCCTTGGTGCTCCAGGGACTATATAGGGAAGGCTACTCAGTTTAGAAATTTGGCAACAGTCACAACAGGGTATGACTTTGGATAGGACAGATACCAGGTGTGGTATCAAGGTTTAGTTATCGTTTATTTGAGATAAAGATGTTCCGTTGTCAGAACAGTCTTGGAATGGATTTTTCCTTGACAAGTAATTGTTATGAGTAGATAAGTTTTTTATCTTGATTTGTGATATCTGGATTTAATCCAGGAGATTAGTTGAATTGATATTCAACAGGATTTAATTATCAGATGCTTGCAGACTCGGGATTTGAGTTGTGCCTCTACAGAGAATTTTCCTTGACCAATGATTTTGGTCCAGAAAGGAAAGATTGCATAATATCAGAGACTCAGGGATGAGTTATGACAGGGTGCTCTTGACTGTTGGGTTCCGAGATGGTATAGTAAGTGCGACCTTATGCCGGTGTACTCTGGAAGGATTCTTTTGTTCCAGTTTGGCATTATAGGAAGACTTACCTCAATCTCGTTGTTTGTATAGTCATAGCAATAGGTATAATTATCAGGAGAATATTCAGGATTTATTTGAGTCTTCTGGAGTTATACTTGGTACTGGATTAGTTCCAAGGGATTTGAGTTATCGTCTGACTTCATCAGAGATACAGACTTTCGTTTCCGTGGACAGAATAGTCTTGAAAAGGATTCCTTGACAAGTAAATATTCTGGACGGATAGTTCTCGCACGTGATACTGGGGGAGAACCAGGAGGTTTTACCAGTATTGTTTGATTCTATCAGAGGTATTTTAGTGATCAGGATCTTGATTACGAGATGAACAGAAAATTCTAAGTGATGATTTTACTTAGGTAAATTTTCCTGTAAGAATTGGAATTCAATCGATGGATTGTCAAGCAAAGAAGAATTTTATTAGGGCACTGTGATGACTTATACTAGGAGACGTGAACTGTGATCAACGATAGACATGGGAGAGTATATTTCCATTGATATTCTGGAAGTCTTTTGTACTTCAGGAAAGGATGGAAAATTTACTCAGTCTAGAGATCATTGCAACAGTTACGTTAAAAATATAGTTTGGTGTCAGTTTGATAACCTTGAAAAGATACTCGATTCTATTGACAGATGTCATGAGCCTGCTAAATTACAGCATGGATTCATCAGTATGAGAATTCACTTGGTTAGTGAAAGCTGGGCACTTAGGTGTTCATGTATGTTTTGAAATGGTCAGTTAAACTGGTGCAAGTTTGGTGCCCAGTGACTATTTGCAATTATTTGTCTGAGATTGATACAGATGTTATAACCCGTGATGGGGGAGCTAAATATTCTTTTGCATAAAGAATGATTAGAATTATTCACTTTTTGATAGACTGATAAGATGAGTATAGTACTCAAATATTCAGTTCTCAGGAATGATTTGAAGTAATTCTCGAACTTCATTGACAGAAATTGATCTAGCAAGCATTTGAATTTTAATGAATACTAACAGGATAACATCAAGTGTTTAGACATGGAAAAAGGACATCAGCTGAGATCTAAGGTTATCAGATCCAGCGAGATTGTTGTCACTGATTTTTCAGGATGACTAATGGATGCATTGATAAGTCTGATTCGATGAGATCGATTCAGGGGTTTTTGCTAGGTTGTATTGTTTTTAGGACTTTGCCTAAGAGGGATGAAACGGTTTTGTTCATCCAGTAGTGCAAGTCAAGATTCAACAAGAAATGATTATCCGTGAGAGGATAAGCAATATTCTCATTTTCATGTGTTATCTGAAGTTATGAGATGGGTGTCAATATAAATTGGCACTAGAGATTGCACTAATCGATTTGTTAATCAACAGAATAATTGTATTGATGTTTTCCAAGAAGAAAACCTGAGAGGTTCAAGAAATCAAGAATTGTGGACAACGACGTTGTCACAGTTGTTATGACAAGTGTTAGTCATAAAGTATGCGAATCCTTTCGGTGTAGAAAAATTTGCGTCTGAGGTTCTTTCTGGTGGAAAGGAATAAAGAAAAATGTGTATTAGTATGCTTCTATATGTTTGGTGTATCAGTAGGTCAAGGCAGAACACTGACAACTTGGAGGATTGCTTCACAGTTTATCCATTCCTGAGTGGAAATGGGAGTTGATCATGATGGACTTCGTGACCCATTTACCGATAAGCTCGAGGAATTGTGATGCTATCTGGGTTGTGGTGGACCGACTCACCAAGTCAGCACATTTCATTCCTTATAACCGAGACTTTAGTTTTGATAGGATGGCACGATTATACATCCAGGATATTGTTCGATTGCACGAAGTGCCTGTGAGCATCGTCAGCGATCGAGATCCCAGGTTTACTTCCAGGTTCTGGGGGAGTCTTCAGTGCGCTATGGGTACTACTCTTAGTTTGAGTACAACATATAACCCACCCAGAGACTGACGGGCAGTCAGAGCGCGCGATTCGTACTCTTGAAGACATGTTGCGAGCATGTTCTAGGGATTTTGGTCCAGCATGGCAAGATCAGTTGCCATTGATTGAGTTTGCGTACAACAACAGTTACCATCGCAGTATTGGGATGGCTCCGTTTGAGGCGTTGTACGGGCGACGATGTCGTACTCCACTGTTCTGGGAGGAAGTGGGGGAGCGACAGGTTGAGGGACCGGACGTGCAATGCCGAACAAAAAAAGATGAATTTCTCATGCATGCAAGTACAAAAAGGCGGCCCGTGCTACTTCCCAAACACGTGGCTCTTGTTCGGGTCGTATTTGATCAACTGGGCCTATCATAACAGTTCTGTCATGATGTGAGAAAGTGTGTTCTTTGGTGCAAATGTGGTTGAATACGATCCCAGTAACTTTGTTTTACTATGTTTTGTTATTAATAAACTGATAAAACAAACTGAATTATTATGTGGCTTGTAAATGGTAGCTGCATGGCTTTAGTGATCATCTGCGTACTAAAAACTCGATATTTCACGAGCCATTCAATGTCATGGTTCAACTTCATCATAATTAAGTTAGTCGACGTAGCTTGAAATTCGGATACTTTGAGCAAGTTATGAATCGTGGCTGGTCCGAATCCAACAGATGTCGGAATTTCCCAACTTTTTGTGTTGTCATTCGAAGTCCTATTACTCGGTTAATAACAGAACAGAGTGAAACAAACTTACTGGGATCGTTTTCAACCACATTTGCACCAAAGAACACACTTTCTCACATCATGGCTGAACTGTTATGATAGGCCCAGTTGATCAAATACGACCCGGACAACAGCCACGTGTCCGAAAAGTAGCACGGGCCGCCTTTTTGTACTTGCATGCATGGGAAATTCATCCCTTTTTTGTTCGGCATTGCATGTGATATTGATGATGGCACGTGCGTCTAGTGCGTAGTACGCACCAGTTGTCTGATTCATGAAAGTAGGGGATAAACGCTATCACGAACCAGGTTGCTGCAGGAAACTTCATGTTGTATTTCTTTCTTTGTTTGTTTGGTTTTTTTTTTTTGAGGTGGCCGTGAAACGTGTATATATATAGTGAGATTAGGAGCCTTCGGATGCAGATGGTGGACTGGTAGTTTGCAAACGTGTCCACTAGCATTTCTAAAAAAAGGTTGACACTACCACCAGCTGCATGATTCCATTAATCACTAAACCAAATAGTGATTAAGCTACAAAACCAAATTAATTTAGATGACTGACATTTCTAGCTTTCTTCTCAAATAGGGAGTATGCATGGGATGGGAAATATCCCAAAAATAACTCTTCTCTGTGATCTAAGCTACTAAACCAAATTAATCAAGATGTTTTTTTTTTGCAAGTCTAAGACTAGTTAAATGTGAATTTTTTTACTTCTGGAAATTTCCCATGTAGTATCCCGGTTCCATTTTACAAGATTAAGTGATTTTAAACATGTTAGAAAATGACATATAATTTTAAAAGTGTCAAAACATGTTTAATGAGTCCTTATTTGGTTAAAATAAGTGGAAAATCAGATCCGTAACGTCCGAAAATGGTGGGGTAGGTCCCGGGGGTCCCGGAGGACCAAAACCAGTTCGGAAGCATGAGAAAAAGTTCGGAGCTACCGGGCAGATCGGAGCTTCCGATCCAAGATAGGAGCTTCCGATCCGAGAACGGAGCTTCCGATCTCAACCAGAAACAGGTGTCAAGGAGATTGAAACACGTGGCTAGATGCAGGAGATCGGAGCTTCCGATCCTGCGATCGGAGCTTCCGATCTCGGCCGTCCAAAACGTGGAAAACATGCACCGATCGGAGCTTCCGATCGTGGCCTATAAATAGGGTTCCGAATCCCTCATTTTTAAGTACAATTTTCCCTCTCCTCTCCCGGTAATCGCTCTATTTAAGGGCTTCGGAACTCTTTCTTTAAGAGTTGGAGTAGGAAATAGTTTATTTATAGCAGACAGTGTCCGCAGTAGCAGCCAGGCGGCGGAGCTCTGGCGAGGCGTCTAGGAGTCGTAGCTAGGCTATGCCCAGGCTCTGGGGCATGCGACATCAGCGGGCTGACGACGGACGAAGGTATGGCTTTGGTTCCCTATAGTAAATAGGGAGTAGGCTATAGTTTAATTAAGGCTTTTAGAGCCTAGTAGGTGATGTTTGGCATGCTAGGTAATGCATGGTTATTTATGTTGTAGTGCTGCATGGTAGGCTTGGACCTAGAGGGGGAGCTTCTAGGATCTGCCTTAGTAAGGTACGGAAGTATTATTCGAAATATCCAGATTGAGTATGCATGTATTATGTGTTTGCATGGATTATGTGATTGCATGTTTTATATGCCTTTATATACAGCATGTCATGACTGTATGTTGCATACATGAGCATATTGAGCTTTTACCTTAGAGGTATCCTGTAGTAGGGCGCTCACCCTACGAGTTTGTGGATGGTTGGATACGTAAGTCTTGTGTCATGTCACCTTTATGGTTGGACACATGTACTAGTATCAGGTCACCATTATCCACTGGGTATATGAGCCACCTCCTGATGCGACGGCGCAGCGTGCTATATACCCTGGGCCCGGTCTATGAGCTTGTTTCTTGACCTGAGAGTCTTGGTACCCAGTTCACTTGCATACATGCACACATAACACCGTATACTCATACTCTCGTACTGAGCATGTTAGGCTCACTTTCGGTTATTTTCTGTTGGCTGGATGCCCTATTCCATGGGACAGATGCAGGTAGTTCTCCCGGAGATAGGGAGGTTAGGTGGTGACCAAGGCTGGATAGCGGGGTTGACCACTAGGTTTTGCTTACTTGGTATTTGACTTACTTTAATTCCGCAGTTTCTCTGATTAAGATTATTTTATTAATTAATTGCATGCTTAAGTTCTGATTAGTAGGTGATCACGGTGCGGGTCACTACATCCCATCCCATGCCTACTCCCTATATAATTGAGAAGCAAAGTATCTTCAGTCCAAGTCTATAGCAAAACTACAAGTAAGATATTTTGTTTTCAAAAAAAAATATTTTGATTGAATGAGATAAGGATGGTCAAGTGACTGCTTGAGCAAAATAAATATTTTCAATATTCCACGTATATCTACATTTTGTGAATAGAGTTCAAATATTTTTACTTGATGAATTATAAATTTTGAATTGAATTTTCTATAGTGTAAAAATTAATGTACATATTTAATCGCAATGTAACATCCCTAAACCCAAACATTTTTTTCTTTAAACTCCCTACTCCCCAAATTCGTAGTTTTCACTTCCTTGTGATCCCCTGTTTTGATTTAATTATTCAATCAGCAGCTAATCTTTTGTACGTGGCACTGTTACACCTATCGAACCAGTCCAGGTCATGAAAGACTAAGGGTTACGCAATGTTTTCGGCCGATATACTCTGGATTAGATTTCAACATACTTCTCTAACATGAATTAATCTTATAAAATTAAGTTATGATAATTTTGCATTATATCGTTATATTTGCATTCAATTAATTACAAATTTGATTAATTAAATTTTGTACATTATATTTTGAATTCAATAATTTAATATTATATGATATAAATTAAAATTTTGAATTGAATTTTTATTAGTGTAAAAACTAATGTACATATTTAATCACAATGTAACATCACTCTAATTTTATTGTAGGTATAGTTGTGGAGCGTTTGTGGTACTTTCGTGTCAATATAAAAGTATATAACATATACAAAAGAAGTATAATAGTGGAGTAAATGTGATACTATTATTTTAAAATTACGAAACATTGAAAAAATCAATTTTAAAAAAGTCTTATTACTAATATATCGAAAAATAATTAAAGGGTAAATTATTTTAAAATTTCTAAACCCAAACATTTCTTTCTTTAAACTTCTACTCCCCAAATTCTTTGTTTTCACTCGCTAGTGGTCCCCCATTTTGATTTAGTTATGCAATTAACAACTAATCCTTCGTACGTGACATTGTTACAACTATTGAACCACTCCAGACAATGCAGGATTAAATGGTTAGCAAGGTTTTCAACCGATATACTCTGAATTATAATCCAACATGCTTATGTAAAATGAATTAATCTTATAAAATTAAGTAATGATATTTTTGCATTGTGTCGTGATATTTGCATTCAAATTGAATTATAAATTTGATTAATTAAAATTTTGAATTGAATTTTGTACATGACATTTTGAATTCAATAAATCAAGATTATATAATATAAACTAAAATTTTGAATTAAATTTTCTATTGTGTAAAACTAATGTACATATTTAATCGCAATGTAACATCACTCTAATTTTATTGTAGGTATAGTTGTGAAGCGTCTGTGGTATTTCATGTGAATATAAAGGTATATCACATATACAGCAGAGATATAATAGTGGAGTACATGTGGTACTATTATTTTAAAATTACGAAACATTGAAAAATTCAATTTTAAAAAATCTTATTACTAAATATATTGAAAAATTAAAGGACAAATTATTTTAAAATCCCTAAACCCACACATTTATTTTTAAACTCCCTACTCCCCAAATTCTTTGTTTTTACTCTTTAGTGGTCCCTTGTTTCGATTTAATTATGCAATTAACAACTAATCATTTGTATGTGGCATTGTTACACATTTACACCTATCGAATCAGTCCAGGTTAGCAGAACTAATGGTTATGCAAGGTTTTCAGCTAATATGCTCTGGATTAGGGTCCAACATGCTTCTGTAACATGAATTAATCTTATATACCTGTTTGACCAAAATGTCGTTGGTCATATCTGCCGAGTTTTACGAAGTTCTCCTCACACTCCAACCACTCAATCGCAACATATGGTTTCTAATGCAAGTTCCTTCAACGACAACAATATATATATAAATTTTTTTCCAACAAACTAAAATGAACAAAAAAAATGATAAATAGATTTAGGCATGCTACTAAACATAGTATGATGACCATTTAATAAATAAAAATTAAAATCTCCTATTTGATGGGGTGACCCAATACGTAATAATTACAAACACGAACTGAACTCCAGAAATTTATATGACAAATCCTGCATCGGTTATGAAGTTTTTTTGAAAAATAGAGCGTAAAGAAGGTAAAGTTCATGCTTCATTCAATAAGGACTTTCAAGGGTACCTTATATGGCATCCCAAGGATGAGTTTTTGCTGCTAGATTTGTGTATAGGACTTCGGGTGCCTTAAGAAAAAGGAAAAAATGAAAATCAGGAAGGCACAAACACGAGAGAAGAAGAAGAAAAGGAAATATAATAGCTATGTCGTGTAGCATCGGTACCACTCCTTTCTGAAGCTTAGCTGCTTCCATTCCAAGATTAGCTAATCTTCTACAGGGATCAATCTCTTCCTCTGTAAGGGAAACTCTGATGGTATCATTGAGACCATCCTGCATAATCAGTATTTATTAAGATAATATAAAACTAATTGACTATTAAGAAAAAGGCATACCATTAGTAGTGTTCCAATACCACTGGCAGACTTCATTTGCCCATCATTGCCCTCTCCAGCTTCAGTTACTCCCAGGTGCAATGGATAATCCCATTCCAGAACATTCATTTCAGCTACAAGAAGGCGATATGCCTGGACCATAACAACTGAGTTGCTTCCTTTCATTGCAAATACAAAATTATGACATTTTTCAAGCAGGGGAGAGAAGACCTAAATCACAAATAAATGTAAAAATTACATATGCCATAAAGATTTGATCCAAGAGGTTGAAACCACAGCATTGTGCCACATCCACGTTACAAGGAAGAAATATACTGATGTGGTTTTCCTACTTTTCTGAAAGCTAGCAGCTGTAAGTGGTTTCATTCGATGTTTAACCTGTTAATCTTTGTGTGGTTTTATCAGATGTTGATATACCGTTCTGGTCTTCTAGAGAGCACTATAAAATTTATATGCCTTAGCTACTGTATTTCTGCAATCAGATAGAAGACCCACATTGCATAGGTGAGATATTTACCATTCAATACTTGAATGCACATGTATTTTCATTTGGATATCATGATGCCTAAAACTCTGTGGGTTATTCTACTTCTCTAACAAACAACAGTGACCTGCATTTTGTGTCAATCTCTGTCATTAGTTAATAAACCCATGTGCTTTCACCATCTCATGAAGATTGAATTTCTTTCATGATTAATGGCACAAAGTTGATGTAGGCTCGTGCTGCCTCGTTGCTTGCTTCATCAGTTCCCTGCTATTAAGTTACTTGAGAACTAGAGTGTGGTGAGTAGCTCTTTATTATATATAAGAAAGTTGCCTCACCCCTATCACTGTGCCATTCCATAGAATACTGTCACACCTGCAGATGTGCATCGTTAAAAGTACTAAACTACAAATTGCACGGTTTTCCCAAGCTATTCTCAGCACCGTGTCTTTGCAAGAAACTTTAATCTGAAACCCCTAAAGTAACAATGACACAATAAATATCCAATTTTAAACCAGATTATCCGACTGTTCTAGAACATGACACATTTTGTCATTTCCAACAAATGACAATCATTTTATTAAGTTACCTTATCCTTCCACAGTTAGATAACATAATGCCAATTGTATCTGTTACCTCTTAAGTGCAAGGGATCTCCTTCTGGCAATCTAATAAAAAATTTAGGGAAACCACACACACATATAACTTCTGTTTGATCATTTGCATTTGAATTTCAACTTACTCAGTGCCCTAAGATTGTGAGTGGACGAATGCCATCTCCATTGGATTCTTGGGAAAGTAGTCCTCCTAAAAATCTTCGAGTTTTGACCTCCTGACTCTGACACCATATTGAAACCATTTTCTCCAGAAGTTAAAGCTCAAGGAGATTGAACCAACATATGCTTTACTAAGCTACAAGCCTACAATCATGTGTTGTGTGGCTAGCGCAAGTTGTTTGGTCCATTAGGTGGGGTGCGTTGTGGTTATAGCCTTGTAACAGGCATGAACATGAAGTCATAAAGCAAGAAACTGCTCCAAACAATGTTCTTCCTTCTGAGATCGATCCTCTCCTCCCTGTTCTTTTTCAGACTTATAATTCAGACAAATTCAGAATGATACCTAAAACTTTTCATGTCATGCTACGCAGAAAAATTAAAAGTTGTAAACAGTAATCACAGACTATATAAATGACATGGAGAACAAGATGAGAGTTGAGCGTTAGTAATGCGACAGCATCATTAGTTCAGTACCGATTCAAGAATGGATCATTTTGGGAAAATACTTTAAAATGAACATAGTTTCTTAGACAACTAATAAGTAAGCTCACCGTGACCAAATAATTGGAGGTGAGGTAATGTGTTTATATCATTTGGGACACGATTTTCCTCTGTGAAACAGGGGATCATCGTATTTTCATTAGGCCGACCTCCTCCTAACATCTTCCTGCAAATCACACGATTATGTATCAAACTCAATAACCAATTAACGAGAAAAAAAAAACAATCTTGATGGTCCAGATAAGGGATTTTGCGCAAGCAAAAGCTTAAAACATTAGAAACTCGATCTCTCATTGAGAAAGAACACTTAAATTTATGAGTTATTGATTTCACGAAATACAGAAAGCAAGCAATATGCACAGTGGATAAACGATAAACTTTCACAGAACTAGTTCTATCAAGATCCAACATAATCCCTCCGATCATTGAGTCCACTGGTTTTCAAAAATCCCAAAAAGACAGCATACATGAAAAAAAGAGATAAAAATCAACGTCCTTAAAGTCAAAATCCAAAGTCCCAACCAAATCCTGCCGATAAAAGTAACAATACCCAATAATCACAAAAAAATAAATACCACAAAAGCATGAAAAGGGAAAAGACAGCTCACCGAGATTAACCCAGAACAAAAACAGACCAGTACAAGGGGGCTGTCCACTTTCTTGATTTATTTCTCCGTCCTTATTTTAAAGAAAAAGGGGTCAAAATGGATGGTGAAAACAATAATAAAGGAATCGAGAGAAGAGAATGCTAATGAGAACAATAATGCCAACAATGCTCATTGCTCCTACAGTTTGTGGAGCCAGCGCAGCATGGACGTGCTGGAGCTGTAAAAAGAAATTTTTGATTATTGGGTTAGAAAATATGCCATCACTGAAAAAGAAAGTTGATGCAACATATTAATCCTAGACACCAGAAAAGGTTGGAAATACAAATTGGAAGCACCAACACGCCAATTGCTGGATCAGAAAATAACAAAAAGCCTTATCTTTTCATGTAGATCCCATGTGAACAAGTGTCGATAATTGGAAGCTTATCTGAATGATAGTTTGAATTATATTCAATCTTTTTTCTGGCTATCGAAGTTGGAAATAATTGAATTTTTGGAGCATCGCTCAAAAAATAGAAATTCTTGCAAACTATTGTAGAGTGAGTAGCTTTGAATGTAGCCTAATGATGATATTTTTTCAACTGTTTCGAAGAAAAAAAACTTTAACATAATTTAATGTCTAACGTTACACACCCAAAGTATTTGGATCGACTCACATTATTATAATTGAAGCTATCTCATATAAAAAATAAAATTAAATACCTTATTTGATAGAATTAATGTCAAACAAATCGACCGTGTCGTTTAATTTTGGCCCATCAATAAATGGGAGGAGTGAGTCGAGCAACCAAGGCTTACGAGTTAGGTTTGATAATTTAAAAAAAATGTGCATAATTTATTATAAATAATATAAATCTTTTTAAAATTAATAAATCACCAACCTCACATAAATCATTATTAATACATAAATATTTCAAAAAAAAATCAATCATGCATAAAACGTGCATATAATATATATAATTCAAAACTCATAAACCATACATAAATCAATGAAATAATTTTAAAAAAAATGTCAAAAAAACTAGCGAGTCGACTAGTCTGTTAAGGAGATTAGCTGACCGAAAAATAGTTTATCATAACCTTCGTGGTAGAGTCTACATATCTATGATTGTAAAACTTTCGTAGTAGAATCTCATTCACCGAGATGAATGTATAACAACTTGAAAAGGAATTAATTATTTTATGGTCGCGTGTAGATAACAAATTACAAATAATTCAAATAATTCAAACCATTTATGTAGTTGTTCCAGCCTAGCTCGTTTTCGATTTCAGGTATGTATAGCTATATTTACACACAAATCGAATTGTGTTGGAACATAGTTTGGTAATAGTGTGTTTACAGTTTACATTGTCACTCAAACCACTAATCTAATCATTTAAAGAGTCTCAACCATAAATTACTCCATTATTTAACGTAAATGTATTATCATTGCAAAAATAGAATTCTTTGCGTAAAATTATTGCCAACAACCACTCTTATTTATGTATGGTTATTTCTTAATGTCTAAGGTGAGACGTTATGCTCTTATTTACCATATTGAATTATAATTTTTGGATCATAAACTTATCCACCTTTGTGGATTTAATATTTAATCATTTCATAATCCAATAATAATAAATGAATTTGAGTAGTATGATAAAAATGGTGGTATGAAATTTGGCTCCGTGTAAATGTAATTAAAAAATGACATAACATCATATCTTCATGAAATAGAACTGAAAGGTAGGAAAACAAACAAACAAACAAACAAACGAGATCAATTTTTTTTTTTTACAGCAAGATCAAATATTCAAAACCCTATATATACTAACTTACCAAAGAAATTTACTAGTCCCTTAATAAGATATACGAATAAGGCGGATCGGGTTGAACCGCTAATGCATTCATTCCATCTCCCCCGGAATCACCCTTATGCATAGCTCCTTCCCTCTTCTATGAAGTTGAAGTGAAGCAAGCGAGCCTCTCGATTGACACGATTTTGGTCGTCACTAATGAACAAAATTCTCAGCCACCGATTTTTTTGTTTATTTTAGTTGTATTTGTGACGCCCGGGGCTGAGGAGGCGGGGAGTGATCGCCGGTGCCAAGAGGTTGCACGGACAATGAGCGGCTCCTGGTAGGCTTATAGGCGGAGGGAGACATGAATGAACCGATCCCGTGCCGGAATGATAGGAGATTCTCAGACTGTGTAGGTATGGGACTACATAGTTAAAGAGGACTTATAAGATTTCATATGTACTACTCATATCATGAAGGTGCATCATTTTTTCGGAAGCTCATCACATAAGAACTCTAAAGTTAAGCGTGTTTGACTTGGGGCAATTATAGGATGGGTGACCCCTTGGGAAGTTTCTCAGGGTGCGTGTGAGTGAGGACATAAGCACGCTGAAAAGACCTGTCTTGATACAGTGGGTCGTTGCAGTATTATTTATTATTTGTATACTTTTTTATATATATTATTTGTTTGCCTTATATATTATGTTGACGCCTAGTCATCTGAAATTTTGAAGTCAAAACGGGAGCAGATGAACATTATCTTAACGATCATGGCATTTTGACAAAAATATTTTTTTCATCAAAAGTGTTAGCGACGCTACCTCAATAAATCAGAAAAAAGAGATATCAAATGTTATTGTTCATCGTGACCTCCAATTTAAGAAAATCAGAGGCCAAGGATAAATATGATGGTGCTAACAACATGCGTGGTGAATGGAATAGACTTCAAGCATTATTTCTCAGAGATTGTCCCTATTCATATTATGTTCACTGTTTTGCTCATCGATTACAACTGACATTGGTTTCTGCAGCTAAGGATGTCAGTATTATTTGGGAATTATTTCCCATCTGGAGAGTGTTGTCAATATTGTCACTTCTTCTACTAAATGCATTGCTGAGTTGCATACTGCACAAAGAAATGAAATGGAGCATTTGTTGGCAACTGAAGAGTAGGGGTGGGCAATCGGATTGGGTAATTCGGGTCCCGACCCGACCCGACCCGAACCAAATCGGGTGAGAAAATCGGGTTTTCGGTTTTTTATCCGGGTTCGGGTAATAACCGAACCCAATTTATATTTAGTCGGATCGGGTTCGGGTAGTAAAGTTCTACCCGAATTACCCGATCGGGTACCCGATTATAATTAATATTTTTTTTTTGCAAAAATTATATGGCTATTATTGATTTGGACTTTGGAGTTTGGACTATAGATTGCATAAGTTAATAAGGCCATTAAAACGTATGGGCTATTGGACTTAGGGGTGGGCAACGGTCGGTTTGATCCCGTTTTTCCCTATAACGGTTCGGTTTTTTCGGTTTCGGTTTTGAAAATCTCTAATCCAAAACCAAACCATATTGTTTCGGTTTGGACCGGTTTTGTTGTAATACGGTTCGATTTGTATGGCCGGTTATATACGATTTGTAATCTAGAATGATGCATCACTTGATTCACGCAATACATATAACATAATAGAGAATCAATAACAATAAAACATAATTACTCCATTAAAATATAAATTTTGAAGTATAATTACGAGTAATGGTAAATATGCTTTCAAAAAATATACAATTCCTTCAAAAATAATACTCCTTCAAAATATTTGAATTTCCAAAGTTCCAATTATCAAACAACTCCAAAATCCTGTTTTGCAAAATAAAAAATAAAAAAATCAGTAGTTAGAAAGTAATTATGAATGAAATAAATTAAATATGTACACTTACTGCAACTACGATTAATATCTGTCCCATCATCAATTCATCATCTCCAAAAATTCTATTATTATGAAAAAAGCAATAAATCCATTACAATTAGCAAGAATAAATACAAATCATGTATCAATAACTGAAAGTACGTAAACTTTACTTACTTTTCATTGAATGATTATATTTCAGTTATGCTAGAACATTCCAACACTGATCAAATCTAAAAGAATTAACAAAATCATTACGAAACATTAAATAAAAAAATAATTGTAACATACATAAAACATAAAAAAAAAAGACACGATTCTTACCAGATTCAATGTTTTCAAGATGATCCAAGTCTTCTTCTACTTTAATGGGTGAAGTTTCTTTTCGGAACCAATCTTGAAGACAAATGAGAGCTTTAACTAATCGAGGAGTTAATGAACTTCTGAATGTATCAAGAACACATCCTCCAGTGCTAAATGCACTTTCCGATGCCACCGTAGAAATAGGAATCTCTAACACATCTCGAGCTATCTCAGCCAGAGTAGGAAATTTGGAAGAGTTAATTTTCCACCAAAGCAAAATATCAAATTGTT
Source organism: Henckelia pumila (assembly GCF_033568475.1). NCBI lineage: Eukaryota > Viridiplantae > Streptophyta > Magnoliopsida > Lamiales > Gesneriaceae > Henckelia > Henckelia pumila. Next base: position 7,777,872 of record NC_133121.1, on the reverse strand, counting down.
CATTTGCAACCTCAACATCTTCATCAAGATACCTATCTAACTCAGTTTTAGCATCCATATTTCCACTTTCAGCCTTATGCCTTAAGTATTCTTGTTGTATTAATGTTCTTTTATGAAGGCTTCCAATGTTTATAGTTGATGGCTCAACTCTGTCAGTGGATGATCCTTTAGACATTTTTGAAGTGACCTTCCTATACTCTTCAAATAAAGTAGTCATATACAACTTCACTTCATCTCTTATTTTCTCCCCCTTTTCTTGTCCATACATCCTTAACAACACAAAAGCCACATAATCATATTTGAAACGAGGATCAAGAACACATGCAATAAAAATCATCTTATTTATTTTTTTCTGGAGCACCCCAATATTTATCAAATTTAGCTTTCATCCTTTTTGCCATCATAGCCAAAGAAATGTCATCATTATCTACCAACAACTTTAAAACACAAGCAAGCTCACCAATTTCATGAAAGTGGACATTTGAAGTTACATATAATGAACCTGAAACTCTCAAAGTAAGATTATAAAAAGCTTCAAGAAACTTCTCCATTTTTCTCACATTTTTCCAGTCATCACTTGTCAATGCACCTACATCTTTTCTATCTTCACAAACATGGGTAAGAAGATGATCCAACAAGCCAGAATCATGAATACCATAACTTAGAAAAGCATTTTCAAATTCCAAAGCAGTTTTCAACATCAAGTAAGTAGAATTCCACCTAGTAACAACATCCAAACACAAAGACTTTTTACTTGTTATCTTTTCAATTTCACAGCAGTCTTTGAATCTTTTAATCCTTGAAGGAGACTGCCTAATATATCTTATAGCTTGTCTAACTCGTCTCACAGAATCTCCAACTTCTTTCAAGCCATCTTGAACAATGAGGTTGATTATATGAGCCATACACCTCACATGAAGGTGTTGACCATCCATCAAATTAGTTCCCCATTTACTGAATTGCTTTGACATCTCTTTCAATGTAGTATCGTTAGAACTAGAATTATCAACTGTGATAGTGAACACCTTATCCAAACCCCAATCAAGCAAACATTTAGTGATCACAATTGCCATATCATCACCTTTATGACTCTGTATTGGAGAAAAATTTACACACAAATCGAATTGTGTTGGAACATAGTTTGGTAATAGTGTGTTTGCAGTTTACATTGTCACTCAAACCACTAATCTAATCATTTAAAGAGTCTCAACCATAAATTACTCCATTATTTAACGTAAATGTGGATTTAATATTTAATCATTTCATAATCCAATAATAATAAATGAATTTGAGTGAGTATGATAAAAATGGTGGTATGAAATTTTGGCTCCGTGTAAATGTAATTAAGAAATGACATAACATCATATCTTCATGAAATAGAACTGAAAGGTAGGAAAACAAACAAACAAACAAACAAACAAACGAGATCAATTTTTTTTTTACAGCACGATCAAATATTCAAAACCCTATATATACTAACTTAACAAAGAAATTTACTAGTCCCTTAATAAGATATACGAATAAGACGGATCGGGTTGAACCGCTAATGCATTCATTCCACCTCCCCCGGAATCACCCCTATGCATAGCTCCTTCCCTCTTCTATGAAGTTGAAGTGAAGCAAGTGAGCGTCTCGATTGACACGATTTTGGTCGTCACTAATGAACAAAATTCTCAGCCATCGATTTTTTTTGTTTATTTTAGTTGTATTTGTGACGCCTAGGGCTGAGGAGGCGGGGAGTGATCGCCGGCGCCAAGAGGTTGCACGGACAATGAGCGGCTCCTGGTAGGCTTCTAGGCGGAGGGAGACATGAATGAACCGATCTCGTGCCGGAATGATAGGAGATTCTGAGATTGTGTAGGTATGAGACTACAAAGTTGAAGATGGCTTAAAAGATTTCATATGTACTACTCATATCATGAAGGTGCATCTTTTTTTCGGAAGCTCATCACATAAGAACTCTAAAGTTAAGCGTGCTTGACTTGGGGCAATTATAGGATGGGTGACCCCTGGGAAGTTTCTCAGGGTGCGTGTGAGTGAGGATATAAGCACGCTGAAAAGACCCGTCTTGATACAGTGGGTCGTTGCAGTATTATTTATTATTTGTATACTTTTTTATATATATTATTTGTTTGCCGTATATATTATGTTGACGCCTAGTCATCTGAAATTTTGAAGTCAAAACGGGAGCAGATGAACATTATCTTAACGATCATGGAATTTTGACAGAAGTATTTTTTTCATCAAAAGTGTTAGCGACACTACCTCAATAAATCAGAAAAAGAGATATCAAATGTTATTGTTCATCGTGACCTCCAATTTAAGAAAATCAGAGGCCAAGGATAAATATGATGGTGCTAACAACATGCGTGGTGAATGGAATAGACTTCAAGCATTATTTCTCAGAGATTGTCCCTATTCATATTATGTTCACTGTTTTGCTCATCGATTACAACTGACATTGGTTTCTGCAGCTAAGGATGTCAGTATTATTTGGAAATTATTTCCCATCTGGACAGTGTTGTCAATATTGTCACTTCTTCTACTAAATGCATTGCTGAGTTGCATATTGCACAAAGAAATGAAATGAAGCATTTGTTGGCAACTGAAGAGTAGGGGTGGGCAATCGGATCGGGTAATTCGGGTCCCGACCCGAACCAGATCGGGTGAGAAAATCGGGTTTTTCGGTTTTTTATTCGGGTTCGGGTAATAACCGAACCCAATTTATATTTAGTCGGATCGGGTTCGGGTAGTAAAGTTCTACCCGAATTACCCGATCGTGTACCCGATTATAATTATTATTTTTTTTTTTGCAAAAATTATATGGCTATTATTGATTTGGACTTTGGAGTTTGGACTATAGATTGGATAAATTAATAAGGCCATTAAAACGTATGGGCTATTGGACTTGGAGAAGATAAGAAGTGAGAAGAGAGCCGCAATCGGCAATCGTCTTTGTTCTTCCATGGGAGAAGTTGATCCCTCTTCCAGATTTTAAATTTCTAGCAGAAGGCATACGATCCATTTAAAGCAATCGAGTTCCTTTATGCTTAGTTTCGAGATTCCAATCAAAAAAATCGAGTTCGAGTTCCATTATCTTCAGATTCGATCGGCTTGAAGATTGTGCTGGAGTTTGAATTTTCTGGAGTTAGAGCTACAATCGGCTCGAAGAGTTTGTTGTATCTATTTTTCTTCTTGTTTTTTTTTTGAAGCGGAAAACCGAAACCGAAACCGAACCGACTCGAAACCGATTTAATCGAGTAACCGACTAGTCGGGTACCCGATTGTGTCCGTTCGGTTTTGCGTAGTGTAAAACACTACCCGACTAATCGGGTACCCGACCCATGTCCACCCCTACTGGAGAGAACGTGATTCTGGAAGTGGGGAAAATCATATTTCGTTGGAGTCACTATGACTCAGTAAAAAGCTTGATAGGATGTACATTGCAACTTGTAAAGTAAGTTCTTAGTGAACATTCTCCAAATGGAAGAGCTAAAGTTGAAATTCAGAGAATTTATAGAAACATTGCAAGCTTTGAATTTGTTTTCATTTTGCACTTAATGCACAAGATTATGAGAACAACATATAGTCTCTGTCAAATTCTTCAAAGAAAATCTCAAGACATTTTAACTGCTATTTCATTTGTGTCTACTACCAAAACTATCCTTCAAGAATTTAGAGAATACGGGTGGTAAGAATTTCTTCATGAAGTAAAAGTTTTTTGTTCAAGAAATAAAATTGATGTCCCTAACCTTGATTCTCAATATAAGATCGGTCGTTCCCGTCAGTAAACTACAGTTGAGCATCATTACCACTTTGATTGTTTTAATGCAGCAATAGATTTCATCTTGGTGGAGTTAAATACTCGGTTCAACGAGTCGTCGGTGCAACTTCTTTCTTTTAGTACAACTTTAGATCCTAAAAATTCATTTGACCCATTTTGTAGTTGTTGGAGAACGGTGATCAGATCAATCAGAATTGATACCCGGTGCAGCGGAAGTTTTAAAAATTTTATATGGAACGATTTCATAATGGGTATCAAAACTTTACGATTAAATTGTGCGTGTAAAAATTAAATCACAATTAAATTTTTACCTCCAATCTCGAATCGAGATTATGGACACCAACAGATTTCTCTGCTCTTGTTGTATATCCCAGGAACTGATGGACGAACTGTTCTTCAATCAGGTCCACGAACAGAGATTTAATCCCTCTGATAGATTGCACTAGAAAATCTATCAGAAGTTTCTACGAAGAGAATTAACGAATTTGATCCGTTAAACCAGACTGCAAATTCAAAATTCACAGGCTGGATTTTTCGAGCAAAGAAGGGAGAGGGGGCGGCGGCCACAGTAAGAAAAACCAGGGTTTTCGAAAATTATTTTGTGACCTCTGTTGTTTAATTTCTGTACTGCAATAACTTATTTATAATGTGGGCTGCTAACAGCTTAGGGCCCATTAGTCATAAGTTCAAGCCTGACAAGAAAAGCCCGCATGTTCAGAAATTAATATAAAATTCATCGTGACTCAGATTGATAAACCAATTTCACCAATGTTCACAGAAACCATTTCTGCATCTTTTAGAGTCAAGATAAATTTTCTGAATCCGAATTCAGTGATTTCCAAAAATGCCCATCCCTATGTCATTTTAGGAAATCTTACTCCTCTACTCTGTGTGACCCTCAATGGTTCAGGGATACAGCTAGCCGTGGGCTCACAACTCCTTGTGACTCGGAACAACAATTTTCGACTTGCCCATCGAATCATGGTAAGAGCGCCTAGCAACATCGCCCCATGATTTCCTAGGTATCACTGATAGTGCCTGCAAGAACCAATAGATTTTGGTTAGCGTACAGTACGGTCCCTTCATCCATATATCCCGATCGAATCAACAACCATTGGTAAATCGAGAGTCGTTCGAGATTCGATAACTATGCAATGCATCTTGAAGATCAAATAGTGACATCGCATGTGCTACTAAGAAACCATTTCTTAAAACACATCATGTACTCTGGCCAGAGATTCGTCACACTAATAGCTCCTCAGATTGCATAGGATATCCACACTTGCAAGTATGTGGTGAATCCTTGACAACAAAGCATTGACTCCTATATGTGTCGTAACTGTACCCAATCCCGACACCTGATGACCCCAATAGAGTCGGTAAACGAGTCAAAGCACAGTACTAGCATATAGAGTCTCAATGATGTTTCAAGTAGTAAGGACTAATGGTGTACAACCAAAACCGCGGACTTTATCCACTCGATAAGTGATAACCACTTGGAAAGTCCGGATAGGGTAGTTCGATCATTCATCGTATGAATATCCATTTGCATGATTTGAACATCTCTATGTTCCATACCAATGAAACGTGGTACTTGGCATCGCAAATGCTAGTCTCAATCTCGAGCGATCCTTATTCTTATTAACGGACGGCTCAATCGACTAGGAACTGTTTAGAATATACAGTGACCATAAGATGTGTTTCATGATAGTCATCCCCATGCACTACCACATCTTACATACACTATAGTATATTCAAGGTCTTTATCAAAACAACAATAGTATATCACAATATAACAATATGAAGAAAGATAAAGTCATTGCCATTATAAAAGTGTAAATTATATTAAACAAAAGATTGTTTATACATAGAGTCATCAAAGCCCTTAGCCACAAGTTGGCTCACCGAGCACCCACTCTTTCAATCTCCCACTTGCCCTAAAGCCAACTAGTCATACTACGTAGACCCATTGCTTCGCGATGTTTGTCAAATAATGGTCCTGGCAAGGTCTTAGTAAGTGGATCAGCGATATTGTCTGCAGAGGCCACTCTCTCGACAGTGATGTCTCCTCTTTCCACGATCTCCCGGATGATGTGGTATTTCCTCAGTACGTGTTTGGATCTTTGATGAGACCTTGGTTCCTTTGCCTGAGCAACGGCACCCGTGTTGTCACAGTATACCGGGACTGGACCAACAACTTCAGGAATAACGTCCAACTCTTGGACGAAATTCCTCATCCAAACGGCCTCTTTAGCGCAGCTGATGCCGCAATGTATTCTGCCTCAGTGGTGGAATCCGCTGTGGTGTCCTGCTTGGAACTCTTCCAAGAGACAGCACCGCCATTGAGCATGAACACAAATTCAGAGGTTGACTTCGAGTCATCCACGTCACTTTGGAAGCTAGAGTCGGTATAGCCTTCCAATTTCAGTTCTCTTCCTCCATATACCATGAACATATTCTTAGTCCTTCGTAAGTACTTAAGAATGTCCTTCACGGCTTTCCAATGCATTTGACCGGGATTAGCTTGATATCTGCTCGTGACACTCAGAGCAAATGCTACATCCGGTCTGGTAGATATCATCCCATACATGATACTACCTATGGCTGACGCATATGGTACATGTGTCATTTTCTCTATCTCTTCATCAGTCTTGGGACACATGGACTTGGATAGAGAAACTCCATGACACATAGGTAGATGATACTCTTGGACCCATCCATTGAAAACCTTTTCAATATGGTTTCGATGTAAGTAGCTTGAGTAAGTCCTATCATTCTCTTAGATCTATCTCTATAGATTTGTATCCCTAGAATATAGGATGCCTCACCCAAATCCTTCATCGAGAATCTACCTGATAACCATATCTTTGTTGACTGCAACATCCCTACGTCATTCCCAATGAGTAGGATGTCATCAACATAAAGTACTAAGAATGTCACAGCATCCTTAACTACTTTCTTGTACACGCACGGTTCCTCCGGGTTCTTGATGAAACCAAAATCCTTTATTGTTTCATCAAATTTCTGGTTCCAACTTCTTGATGCTTGTTTGAGACCATAGATTGATCTCTGAAGCTTGCATACCTTATGCTCGCTTTCCATGGATGTGTATCCCTCAGGCTGCGTCATATAGATCTCTTCCTTAATGTTTCCATTAAGAAATGCAGTTTTCACATCCATTTGCCATATCTCATAGTCATACCAAGCAGCTATGGCAATAAGGATTCTTATGGACTTGAACATTGCAACTGGTGAAAAGATTTCATCATAGTCAACTCCTTGTCTTTGAGTATAACCTTTCGCCACCAATCGTGCCTTGTAGGTCAATACCTTACCATCAGGCCCAAGCTTTCTCTTGTAGATCCATTTACACCCTATTGGAACAATTCCATCGGGAGGATCTACTAAGGACCAAACTTGGTTTGTATGCATCGAATCTATTTCCGACTGCATAGCTTCAAGCCATAAATTTGAATCCGCATCAGAAATTTCTTCTTTGAAGTTTCTTGGATCACATCCAACATCGGGTTCATCAGACATCGAGGCTTGCATATAGCATTTGACCTTGATATCATGGTCCCACCATGTATCAAGTTTGGCCAACTCTTCCGGACTTACATCAGCTGGTGCTTCCTTCGGAGGAGATTTTTCTAACACGTAGAGCATCTTCTCCGAGGTCAAGACAATCTTCAACTTACGGAACCATTCCGTATAGTTTGCGCCAGTCAGTTTATTTTGTTCGAGGATAGAGAATAGTGGATTGCGCGAATTCATCTTAATGAAATACTGAAAAGAAACAGACAATTATCAGTGATTGTTTAATTAATTTACTAAGACATAAAATAGGCGAAATTTATTTTATGAATCTCACTCCCACTATTTTAACGATTTCACTACCCTCTAGTGAAAACGGGAAACTATTTTCCTTAGTGGGAACATGGAGTCCAATTGACAAACTATGGTCCCGAATAATATCAGCCAACCATAATTTTCAAAAGGTAGAGCCCAATTGCTTCCAAAGCAACCTCCATGTTTTTACCTCATGTCCAACAAGGGCCCAATAATATGACGCCGTTTATTGTGACATGTCAAGATGACCCATCAATATTAAGTTGTGATGGACGATCGCCATGTGGATCCCCCAATAATATGAGCCGATCCCATGGGAGTTCCACCCAACTTACAACATGTGTCGATCCAATGTACAGCTTTCCGACGAACGGCCCCCCCCAATAATATGAGCCGAACCGTATCCGCGGGTAGCATCTCATACATTGATCGTTGATGGAAGGTAGGAACATTTAAACAATATTTAAATTTCTTTTATTTATCTTGATATCAATTTTAAATCATATTTAAAATGAGGGATTTTAATTTTTGAAAATTTGTGTCATCATTTTAAAAATTTGTATGCTTGCGGGATTCATACAATTTTATCTAAAACATGCATACAACTATAATATCATATATTATATAGGATGATCGATTCCATTTCTAATCGACCCGTGGTTGCCAATCACGAGTCTAAGTCCAATCCTAGGTAATATGCAGGTATGCAATGCAATCCTATTACATTGAGCTTCCAATTTACATTTCTTCAGTCTTTATTGTCTGCTGGGCCCACCTCCGTCTTCAAATCTTCATCTCCCACTAAGTCTAATGTATTTACAATAAATAACCATGACAAGTAGGGGATACATTTTAAGGGGTGGGAACGGGCCATAAACCAGGCCCACTTTTATTACATATGACAATTCATATTGGGCCATAAACCAGGCCCATTAATAAATCCAACAACAATACAAACAAATGTAAATTCCTAACATACACCTACAAAATTGGTCATGGCAATCGATCATCCTTATCCAATAATATTTAATTCAAAATTAATTTATTGGATAACATGCAATGACAATTTAAATTAAAAGGATAAAATCATATTCCATATATAAAATCTTATTTTACATACAAAATCATATTTTATCTTTTTATCAAATAAAATCATATTTTACATATAAAATCCAATTTTATACATAAAATCATATTTTACTCAATATTTCCATAAGATCATATCTTATCATCAATTGTACCAAAAATAATTAATTTCATAAAATCTGATTTAACGGATAAAATCTATAAATTTTCCAAAAATTCAAATTTATCCAAAAATCAATTTTAAAATTTTCGGACTCGAACAATTCGATCCGACGCCTCGTGGACCAATCAAAAACAATTTTCGATCGAACCAAAAATAGAATTTTAACATATTAAAATTTTAATTTAAAATAAAAAAATTAATTTTTCCCGGGCCGCCCGGGACGCTCCCGGGCTGCCCGCGCCCCAAAGGGGCTCGGGCCGGGCAGCCCGTCGCTGCCCATGGGCAGCGACCATCGTGCCCGGGTTTTGCCCGAAAAAAAAAAAATTTATTTTATAAATTTATTTTAAAAATTTATTTTGTTTCAAAAACCGAGGCTTAAAAATTTTTGTACAATCGATTAATTTAATCGCTTGATCTGAGCAACCTGGCTTTGATACCACTGTTGGAGAACGGTGATCAGATCAATCAGAATTGATACCCAATGCAGCGGAAGTTTTAAAAATTTTATATGAAACGATTCCATAATGGGTATCAAAACTTTACGATTAAATTGTGCGTGTAAAAATCAAATCACAATTAAATTTTTACCTCCAATCTCGAATCGATATTATGGACACCAACAGATTTCTCTGCTCTTGTTGTATATCCCAGGAACTGATGGACGAACTGTTCTTCAATCAGATCCACGAACAGAGATTTAATCCCTCTGATAGATTGCACTAGAAAATCTATCAGAAGTTTCTACGAAGAGAATTAACGAATTTGATCCGTTAAACCAGACTGCAAATTCAAAATTCACAGGCTGGATTTTTCGAGCAGAGAAGGGAGAGGGGGCGGCGGCCACAGTAAGAAAAACCAGGGTTTTCGAAAATTATTTTGTGACCTCTGTTGTTTAATTTCTGTACTGCAATAACTTATTTATAGTGTGGGCTGCTAACAGCTTAGGGCCCATTAGTCATAAGTTCAAGCCTGACAAGCAAAGCCCGCATGTTCAGAAATTAATATAAAATTCATCGTGACTCAGATTGATAAACCAATTTCACCAATGTTCACAGAAACCATTTCTGCATCTTTTAGAGTCAAGATAAATTTTCTGAATCAGAATTTAATGATTTCCAAAAATGTCCATCCCTATGTCATTTTAGGAAATCTTACTCCTCTACTCTGTGTGACCCTCAATGGTTCAGGGATACAGCTAGCCGTGAGCTCACAACTCCTTGTGACTCGGAATAACAATTTCCGACTTGCCCATCGAATCATGGTAAGAGCGCCTAGCAACATCGCCCCATGATTCCCTAGGTATCACTGATAGTGCCTGCAAGAACCAATAGATTTTGGTTAGCGTACAGTACGGTCCCTTCATCCATATATCCCGATCGAATCAACAACCATTGGTAAATCGAGAGTCGTTCGAGATTCGATAACTATGCAATGCATCTTGAAGATCAAATAGTGACATCGCATGTGCTACTAAGAAACCATTTCTTAAAACACATCATGTACTCTGGCCAGAGATTCGTCACACTAATAGCTCCTCAGATTGCATAGGATATCCACACTCGCAAGTATGTGGTGAATCCTTGACAACAAAGCATCGACTCCTATATGTGTCATAACTGTACCCAATCCCAACACCTGATGACCCCAATAGAGTCGGTAAACGAGTCAAAGCACAGTACTAGCATATAGAGTCTCAATGATGTTTCAAGTAGTAAGGACTAATGGTGTACAACCAAAACTGCGGACTTTATCCACTCGATAAGTGATAACCACTTGAAAAGTCCGGATAGGGTAGTTCGATCATTCATCGTATGAATATCCATTTGCATGATTTGAACATCTCTATGTTCCATACCAATGAAACGTGGTACTCGGCATCGCAAATGCTAGTCTCAATCTCGAGCGATCCTTATTCTTATTAACGGACGGCTCAATCGACTAGGAACTGTTTAGAATATACAGTGACCATAAGATGTGTTTCATGATAGTCATCCTCATGCACTACCACATCTTACATACACTATAGTATATTCAAGGTCTTTATCAAAACAACAATAGTATATCACAATATAACAATATGAAGAAAGATAAAGTCATTGTCATTATAAAAGTGTAAATTATATTAAACAAAAGATTGTTTATACATAGAGTCATCAAAGCCCTTAGCCACAAGTTGGCTCACCGGGCACCCACTCTTTCAGTAGTGATGATATATGCAAGCTTGCAACAAGGTTTTATCCTGAATATTTCACAGATCAAGACATCGTTTCTTTAGAGTATGAATTGATACATTATAAACTTGATGTGATGCAGAATTTGAAGGTTTCTACACTAGTTGAGTTGTGTCAGCAATTGACTGAGAGTGAACGGTCAAAGGTTTACGTTATGTAGACTATATTGATTCATCTTGTTTTGACGTTACCTGTTTCTACCGACACTACTGAGAGAGCCTTTTCAGCAATGAAGCATGTGAAAACTTCACTTCATAATAAAATATATGGAAGATGAATTCCTTGCCGACTTTTTGACAATCTATATTAAACGAGATCTAGTTAAGGATATAGATGTAGATTTTATTATAGTATGTTTCAAAAGCTTATAGGGCACAACTTCGTTGAACAATATAATATAATAACTTTTTTTTGTTACATTTTTTTGGGTAATGATATATAATTTATTACATTAAACAAACACACCTCAATTGTTATTCTTTGATCCTTACCTGCTTATCACCATCCAAAATTCACTTTTCGGTGAGTCTATTGTCTGTCTACTTTTCAAATATTATAACAAAATGCTAGACAAATTATAACGATTTGTTTTATATCAGGTGACCAAATTCTGTTCTGCTCACCATGACTTCCATCTCGGTCGGATTAAGATATTTAATTACCTTTTCAGAGACATCTACATACCGCTAATATAGTCAACTTGCAAGTAAAACGGTCAACTTAATCCCCTTCCTTTTAAGAACAACATGGAAAATGTATTAAATAGATGAATAGTTAATTATGAATGAATGTAACCAAAACAAATAAATGCTCATAAATAAATAAATATCGATATATTAAGTTAAATGAATCGGCCGAGATTAAAATATGATACAACCGATGTAAGAAACAAATCGGTTGGTAAATAGTCGATAATTCGTGCTATGTATTACAGTCGAGATCCATTACATCAACAGTCGATAAATGAAACACAACTGTCGATATATAATTGATATTTATTCCTACGTAATGCAGTCGAGATTTATCAGGTCAACAGTTGAGATAGGAAACAAATCAGTCGACATCGGTCGAAATTTACTGAGAATGTACTACGGTCAGAATGAGTGCAACAAAGTCGACAAACATATGAAAATATTCATGGATTAATCATATAGATCATGATATCTGAATATCAAACACAAAATATCGAAATCTATGATTATAAGTCTACAATAGAAAAACTAGGTTTCTCACTGACAGTCGATGTAAGAAACAACTTGGTCGGTAAATAGTCGATAATTTTTCCTACGTAATGCAGTCGAGATTTATTAGGTCAACAGTCGAGATAGGCAACAAAAAACTAGGTTTCTCGATGACTTGCAGACTTATAGTAACATTTTCCTTTATCATTACTTGCTTGTTGTCGAGAACGAATGTGCTTTACGCGAAGGACAAGAACGACGATGAAGGAATGTTGAACGGCGGTTCAATAAGATTCCGTTCCATTCCGACGGTAAAAATATTTGAAGAGCAAAAAGAGAAAAATTGAAGTTGAGGTGAAATAGTTAATTACGTAAATCAAGAAATCAATTACCTAGTCGACAAATGTTGAAAGGGTTTTTATCTCATTTTCGAATTTTTTTATTCAACTTAATTTTTTTTACTAAAGGGTAACATGGTCTTTTTTATTCCAATGTCTATTTGTTGAAATAAAAAAACAAGACGATGTCTATATACCCCATTTTCTCCAACATTACTTCTAAATGTCTTCATTTGCGAATATGAATTTAGGGTTTTAAGTTTGACAAACACTCATATGAGACGGTCATTCGTGAGACGATCGAATTCGAACCTATGATCCAAACGCCATGACCCAACCCGCATTAGTACTTTCCGTGAGCCCGTCTCTCCTTGAGACAATATCATAGAAGAGTTACTCTTTAAATTTAGGGTTGCGTTCCTAAAATAAATAAATAAATAAAAGTTTAGGGTTATCACCTCAACGCCATAATTGACGGAATTGACTAAATTGCCTTCGGTTGTATTTGGGCTGGACTCTTTGGGCTCGTATAATGAGCGGGAAATTCTGGGAACATATGGTAATTGGAGTTAATTTACTTTATAACAAAAATAATAGGAAAAACTGCAAATTTGGTCTTGTATGTTTGTCACTTTGCGATTTTGGTGTCATATGTTTTCATATTTCAGTTTTAGTCCTGCATGTTCCGATTTTTGATAATTTCAGTCCTTTTTATTCGAAAATGCTTACGTGGCACTGTACACGTAAGCTCCACATCAGCACTGAATTGGTGCCACGTCAGCGCCACGTCGGAAAAATGACTAAAATTGCCAAAAAAAAATAAAGATAGGTGACTAAAACTGAAATATGAAAATATAAAGGACTGAAATCGCATAGTGATAAACATGCGGGACCAAAAAAGCAATTTTTCCAAAATAATATTAGCATAGAACATTTTTCAGATTTTTATTATTTATTAGTAATTCGATTCAAAATTAACTGTATTTCTTTATATATATATATATATATATATATATCTAAACAATAAAAATCTAAAAAATATTCTTTAAATATGGGTCTGTTGTGAAAAAGTAAAAATTTACGGTAAAAAGTAAATATTCCAAAACTCAAAATATATCAAACTCTACACTTTATAATATTTTTCTCTCAACTTCAATTGTCTTTTTCATCACAAATGAAGACCTATTTATAGATCCACATTTGAGATTAGTCCAAAAATAAATACATCATCATCTACATCATCACACACTAATTTTCCACATTTTACAACTCAATATTCAATATTCAACATTCAATATTCAACATAATATTAATAATAATAATATTTTTCAACACTCCCCCTTGTGATGATGATCGTGATATGATGACTGTCTTCATTACGTGTTTTATACTGCCTCGTTAAAAACCTTACTAGGAAAAACCCAGTGGGATAAAAACCATAGTAAGGGAAAAAGAGTGCAGCCACGTAAACTCCCCCTCATGTTAATATGAGTGATTCTTCACATATTCCGCAGATTGCGCATCCCAATGTTGTATATATGTTTTCTGAATATCGTCGTGGGAAGTGCCTTTGTGAAGAGATCTGATGAGTTCTCACTTGATTGAATATAACAGATATCAATATCTTTATTCTTCTCAAGCTCTTGAGTGTAGGCAAAGAACTTTGGGGGTATATGTTTTGTTCTGTCACTTTTGATGTATCCTTCTTTCATTTGAGCAATACATGCAGCATTGTCTTCATACAACGTCACAGGCTTCTTGTCTACTGATAATCCACAAGAAGTTTGGATATGTTGTGTCATTGATTTTAGCCAAACACATTCACGGCTTGCTTCATGTAGCGCAATAATCTCAGCGTGATTTGATGAAGTTGTTACGAGTGTTTGTTTCTGTGAACGCCAAGAAATTGCGGTGCCTCCACGAGTAAATACATATCCGGTTTGAGAACGTGCCTTATGTGGATCAGATAAATATCCAGCATCAGCATAACCAATGATACTTTGATTGGTGTCTTTTGAGTACAAAAGTCCCAAATCTGTTGTTCCTCGTAGATAACGAAATATATGTTTAATTTCATTCCAGTGCCTCTTTGTTGGATATGAACTGAATCTTGCCAATAAATTTACAGCAAAAGATATATCAGGTCTAGTGCAATTTGCAAGATACATAAGGGCACCAATGGCACTTAGATATGGTACTTCTGGACCAAGAATAACTTCATCATCTCCACATGGACGGAATGGATCCTTTTCTATGTTTAATGATCTTACGACCATTGAAGTACTTAATGGATTTGATTTATCCATATTAAAACGTTTAAGGATCTTTTCTGTATAATTTGCCTGGTGAACAAAAATTCCACATTCTTTTTGTTCGATTTGCAAACCCAGACAATACTTGGTTTTTCCAAGATCCTTCATTTCGAATTCTTCCTTCAAGTACATCATAACTTCTTGAATTTCTTTATTCGTTCCAATGATGTTTAAATCATCAACATATACAGCAATAATTACACATCCGGATGTTGTTTTCTTGATGAAACACAAGGGCATATTGGATCATTTACATATCCCTTTTTCATCAAGTGATCACTTAGCCGATTATACCACATTCGGCCTGATTGCTTCAACCCATATAATGATCTTTGCAATTTTACAGAATAAAATTCTCTGGGTTTTGAACTTTGTGCTTCAGGCATCTTAAATCCTTCAGGGATTTTCATGTATATATCACTATCAAGTGATCCATATAAGTAAGCTGTAACAACATCCATAAGACACATTTCCAAATTTTCAGACACTGCCAAACTAATCAAATATCGAAACGTAATTTCATCCATAACAGGAGAATACGTTTCTTCATAATCAATTCCAGGCCTTTGAGAAAAACCTTGTGCAACAAGTCTAGCTTTATATCTGACTATTTCATTTTTCTCATTTCGCTTTCGAATAAAAACCCATTTGTATCCAACAGGTTTTACACCTTCAGGTGTGAGGACTATAGGTCCAAAAACATTACGTTTTTTAAGCGAATCCAATTCAACCTGAATGGCATCTTTCCATTTGGCCCAATCATGACGAGTTTTACATTCACCAAAAGATTTTGGTTCATGATCCTCATTTTCATTTACGATGTCACAAGCCACATTATAAGAAAATATCTCATCAATATCTTCTATGTCTTTTCGGTTCCATATTTTTCCAGTATTAATATAATTGATAGAGATTTCACGATTCTCGTCAGTTTGTGGTTCTGACAGAATATTTTCATCATCAGGTGATTCTTCTGGAACACCATTTTCTATTTTATGATCGTCGTGTTTCTCTATGCCTTTTCTTTTCCGAGGATTTTTATCCTTGAAACCGACTGGTCTTCCACGCTTCAAGCGTTTTATGACATCATGAGTGTCTTCAATTTGTTTCTTTGGAATTTCAATTCGAGCAGGGGCATTTACAGCATGTATATATGATTTTGTTACCCCTTTTGTGTCTGCAAATGCATCTGGCATTTGATTTGCAATTCTTTGCATGTGCACAATTTGCTGTACATCTTTCTCACATTGTTTGGTCCTTGGATCCAAATGTAACAATGATGGTACATACCATGTGATTTCTTTTTCGATGTGTTTCTTTTCTCCCCCTAACACTGGGAAGATTTCTTCATTAAAATGACAATCAGCAAAGCGTGCTGTAAACACATCGCCTGTCTGAGGCTCAAGATATCTAATGATTGATGGACTATCATAACCGATATAAATACCGATTTTTCTTTGAGGACCCATTTTTGATCGTTGAGGTGGTGCAATAGGCACATACACCATACATCCAAAAATTCTCAGATGAGAGATATTTGGTTCTTTACCAAATGCAAGTTGCAATGGGGAGAATTTATGATATGCACTTGGTCTGATGCGAATTAATGCCGCAGCATGTAAAATTGCATGTCCCCATATAGAAATAGGGAGTTTTGTTTTCATAATCATTGGTCTAGCAATCAGTTGTAGACGTTTAATCAATGATTCAGCTAATCCATTTTGCGTATGAACATGAGCTACAAGATGTTCAACAGTGATTCCCATTGACATACAATAATCATTGAAAGTCTGGGATGTAAATTCTCCAGCATTATCAAGTCTTATTTTCTTGATTGTATAATCTGGAAATTGATTCCGCAATTTTATTATTTGAGCCATTAATCTTGCAAATGCCACATTCCGAGTTGACAATAAGCATACATGTGACCATCTGCTAGAAGCATCTATCAATACCATAAAATATCGAAATGGTCCACATGGTGGATGAATTGGCCCACAAATATCACCCTGAATGCGTTCAAGAAATATGGGTGATTCTGTTTGGATTTTAGCTGGTGATGGTCTTATAATAAGTTTTCCAAGAGAACATGCTTTACATTGAAACTTATTATTCTGAAAGATCTTCTGGTCTTTCAATGGATGACCATGCGTATTTTCAATAATTCTTCGCATCATTATTGAACCAGGATGTCCCAATCGATCATGCCAATTTGTTAATATTGAAGAACTATTAACCAACATATTTGATTCGATTGGCCTTATATGTGTATAATGCAATCCAGTAGGGAGCATTGATAATTTTTCAACCACATATTTCTTTCCTGATTTATATGTGGTAAGACACATATATTTCTGATTTCCATCAGTTATCGTCTCAGTATCATACCCATGAGAGTATATGTCATTAAAACTCAACAAATTTCTTTTCGATTGTGGTGAATATAAAGCATCATTTATCAGAAATTTTGTACCATTAGGTAACAAAAAATGTGCTTTTCCACAACCTTCAATCAAGTCTACAGGACCTGATATGGTATTCACCATTGTTTTTGTTGGTTTTATTTCCAAGAAATATCTTTCATCTCGCAGAATAGTGTGTGTTGTACCACTATCTGGTATGCAAATTTCCATGATATTATTTCCATGTTTGCTCATAGCATTTTCCATATCAAACTTCACAAAAAATGCAATAAAGAAAAATTAAGTATAATACAAATGCAAAATATAACATGCTTTATAATACAATAATGCATTAAAAATACAAATTTGTTACAATATAGTCCCACCAATATTTTAATCAATGTCTTCGAAATCATTCAAAAAATCTGCAGCATTGAAACTAGTTGAGCCAATTAAATGGTCACTATTTTCAACAAAATTGGTCTCTTTTTCTTTCCCTTTTGTCGATTCTTTATAAAGCTTACATAGATGCTCAGGGGTTCGACAAATATGTGACCAATGTCCTGGAGTGCCACATCTATAACAAACACTCTCAGATCTTTTTGAGTGATTTTCATTTTCACTCGGGTTTTCATGCTGCCTTTTTGGTGGGTGGTTCGCGACGTTCTTTTGAGATGTGTTATTGAAGTAACTATCTCTATTATTTTCATATCCACGGCCGCGACCACGACCGCGATCATTTTTACGTCCACGCCCACGTCCTCGACCTCGTCCACGACCAAAATCTGGTCTATGCCTTTGATTTTGATTTTCATTTTTCATTACGACATTTGCTTCAGGAAATGCCGTTGATCCAGTGGGTCGGGATTGATGATTTCTTATTAACAATTCGTTGTTCTTTTCCGCCACAAGAAGACATGCAATGAGTTCGGAATATCTCGTAAAACCACGCACTCTATATTGTTGCTGTAGAGTTATATTTGATGCGTGAAAAGTGGAAAATGTTTTCTCAAGTATTTCCATCTCTGTGACTTCAAGTCCACAGAATTTTAATTGTGAGACTATTCGATACATTGCAGAATTATATTCACTGACTTTTTTAAAGTCTTGGATTCTCAACGAATTCCATTCATCACGGGCGGTCGGAAGTATCACTTCCCTTATATGCTCAAATCTTTCTTTCAACCCTTTCCATAAAATCATTGGGTCTTTTTCTGTGAGATACTCACATTTCAACCCTTCATCAAGATGTCGGCGTAAGAAAATCATTGCCTTTGCTTTATCTTGTGAGGTTGATATATTAATTTCTTTGATGGTATCACTTAGACCCAATGACTCAAGATGCATTTCTACATCGAGAGTCCATGGCATATAATTTTTTCCAGTGATATCGAGCGCAACGAATTCAATCTTTGCCAAATTTGACATGGTGGTACTAGAAAAATAACAATACATTTTATTAGTTAATTTCCATTAATATGACAATACAAAATAATGGATAAACGAAGATTACAAGTGCGTATACAAATAGAGAAAAAATAGGTGGTGGAAAATCGCTGGTGAGTACAAAACTCGTGAACATGATGATCATAGTCGTTATGAAAAATATCCTTAGAAAAGCCAAAAACTCCATCTTCTTTTTCGAAAAAAAAACCGAGGAGAATGTTTTGAGATGAAGAATGAATTTTGGTGTGATTGAAAATGAGTTTGAGTGAACATATTTATAGGCAAAAAAACTAGCCGTTTATGACCGTTTGTGACCGTTGAGGGTAAGAAAAAAATGATTATGTGTTGAATAAAAATTCGTGATAATCATGTGATGCGTATAATGATAATCATAATTAAATATACGCAATAAAATATATATCATATCACGTTATTATAAGGTCAGTGTGCTAGACAACCTCTTATATAATAACATGAAATTATATATTGATATAGTTAGTATATATACATATATCATATCACGTTATTGTTTAAAAACCTTAGAGGCTTTTATACTTGTCGTATCCCTTACCGGAAGTGTGGGATGTCGTCTTAACATCCTCCCAGGATTTATAACAAGTTTTAAAAAACTAATTTTTTTTTTCATAACATGATAATATATATTAAATATATACACAATAAACAATAAAATAATTATTCTTACTTGTTGAATATTTTTGACTTCTTCTTGTATTTTGGATCGTCGGAAAATATAGAGAACCTTCAAGCGATCGTGCTGATAACGTGTTGTGAAAAAGTAAAAATTTACGGTAAAAAGTAAATATTCCAAAACTCAAAATATATCAAACTCTACACTTTATAATATTTTTCTCTCAACTTCAATTGTCTTTTTCATCACAAATGAAGACCTATTTATAGATCCACATTTGAGATTAGTCCAAAAATAAATACATCATCATCTACATCATCACACACTAATTTTCCACATTTTACAACTCAATATTCAATATTCAACATAATATTAATAATAATAATATTTTTCAACAGGGTCATGTTTATAAATGTTTTCCGGTATGTATATTGGTTTAGCTCTCCTCAATCTCGTGTAAGCAACACTCTCTGACCTAAGGAATATTTGTATTCCAATGCCATGGGGTGCAAAGCTACTGAAAGCATGTGGATAAAAAAGTAGCACTAAGAAAATCAAGAACCCAATGTCATCAACCAATTCACCAAGATGGATCAAACGACAGAAGGCAACAAACAACACGTGAAGTGAACAAAATTAGCACAATCACCAAAAGACGGTACAAACTAGCTAGTTGTGAGATGGGGTTGAAATAAAAAGCTGAAATTGCAGCAAATGAGGAAGGCCACCACAATCCTATGATCGAGTTTCTAGGCCACCATTTCTTATTAAAGCCCACATCCTTTTGTTTTAACCGTTCAATATAAGCGCATGAGTATGGTGTAATGCATGGGTCGCATTGCTTCGAGAAAGGTTATTCAGGACTAATGAATTATACGATGAGATATATTCTTCTCTCAATATTACACATTTTCCAGGGAAAATCAACCACTTGATGAAATGACGACATGGCCGGACATTGAAACACCCTATCCAACACCATTTTGTCATCTTCCATTGGACGAGTTTCCTCCCTTAGTCTCGAAGCTATTTGATCATATAGATCCTTCATATCTTATAAGATGTCCATCTAATTGTTTTATCATACCATACAAGCATGCAAAAGTATCTCATATATGATATAGCATATAAAAAAGGCAAACTCATGTATGTACGTCAAAAAATCGGTCAATTCGATGACTTAGGCCAGATTTGAGAGTCGTCTTGGATCATTGACGAGTTTCCGTGTTAAGGCAATTGGGGTTCGTTCGACCCTACTCCATGTGTTTTATCCCATGGGATAGGTGGCAGCATGTGAGTGGTCCATTCATGTGGGGTCCAAGTCAATTGATGTGGGGCCTACATGAATTGGCCAATCACATGCCTACACGTACCCCATGCGGTAAAACCTATGGGGTAGGACCGAACTTTCCGGCAATTGGCCCCAGGATATTTTGGGTCACGCGATGTGGCTGTAGGGCAAGAAATGAATGGCCAATTCATACTACCAACAGGAGGCGGTGTAACATTTCCATGTGACATTGGTTTGTGGAGGAAATTTAGACCAATTTGTTGTGGGAAATCCTTCACCCTTAAGAATTGGTTTTAAAAATGTTTTAGAATTTAAAGTATATGCAAGGTTCATACTTTTTCGACCATCAAGTTTCCGGATTTAAAGATCGCACCATGTGTACGTAATGAATTCTCCTTTTCAATTATAAGGAATGATAAATAAATTAAGGCCTCTCTAGGTTTTTTGCTTGTATACACCTCACCTTACATAGGGATGGGCAATCGGATTGGGTAGTACGGGTCCCGACCCGAAACCGATCAGTTGCAAAATTCGGGTAGATCGGGGTTTTAATCAAGTTCGGGTAGTTCGAAACAGTTTCGGGTAGTAAAATACTATTCGAAATACCCGATCGGGTACCCAACTACCCAATTATTATTATTTTTTTGAAATTGGAATAAGCCCATTAGTTTGGATAAATTTGATTGATATTAATCTTCAATGGGATAACCTGACCAAATTGGAAACTCGGATCAAATGATTTTTTTTATTTATTTATCTTTATCAAATGATTTTTCTTCATTTTTGTTTTTAAAATTTATTATTCATTCTTCTATGGGAAAACCTGGTCATAATTGGAAACTTATGATTCAAATGCTTTTTCCATGCTCTGTTTTATTTTAAAATTGACGCTAATAAAAAAAGAGCCTGAAGATTCAATTGATTTTTCTTCATTTATTTAAAAGTAGAAACCCGAACTCGACTTAATCGGATATCCGACTCGGTTTCGGGTAGTGTAAAACACTACCCAACTACTCGGATACCCAAATCCTGAACTACCCAAAACCTGAACTATCCGACTCATGTCCACCCCTAATTGCATTAGTGCAGAGATTCATTATTCACATATCAAAACTTGCAATTTCATAAACCTGATAATAATAATAATAATAATAATAATAATAATAATAATAATAAGAAGAAAGAAAGAAAAGATTGAATCATGGAACAAGAATTCATCCGCAAGTCATTAATGTTCACGGCGGCGCCCGTGGCGGCGTTTCCCACCTTCCGTCACCGTCGGTTCATGTGAATCACACACTTGAGTTTTAAATTTGCAACCCAACTTCGACCACCAACCAGCGTTCACCACGTGTACACGTGAGCCAGAGTTGTCCATTTCCTCAATGGTCTTCTTCATCGTTGAGCACTCACGTTCGAGATCCTGCACTCGCGCCTTCATGCTATCCATATCCCCGCGCAGCACCTGATTATCCCTCACCGCTGCCCTCCACGTGCTGTTCCCCTCCTCCGCACGTGACCTATGAACTAATTCCTCATCCTCGTTCTCCCCGTCCGTCCCTCCGCCGCCGAGAATGGTGCCGGAGATCGCGTGGCGGAGCTGAAGTTGTTCGAAGAACAGCACCTGCACCACCGCTCTGAGCGGCAGCCGCTCGTTCTGCGCGGCGTGAGTGCACGCCTCTAATGTCAGCTTCTGGCAGTCCAAAACTCCGCATACTTTCTCTCTATCCGTCTCCGAAATCCATGGATGAGCCTGCGAGAAGGGAAAGAGTTGAGGAATTGTTTGGATTTGACAAATGCAGATAAAGTAATCCAGATTGAATTGGAAATTCACCTTGAGATAAACATCAACAGCTCGATAAAGGCCATCATCGAAGACTCTAGCGCGATCGGGCAAAGTAATGGCGAGTTCGTAGAATTTTTCCGACTTCAAATTAGCGTCGGAAGCGATTTCCGACAGGTAGCCGTCGATTAATTTCCCAACCGTCATCAACGCCGTAGATACAGTGCTATTGCCTTCTTCCTCGTCGGCTCGAATTATGGTGACCGATCTGTCTTCAAATCTTTCTAGAAAATAAACCAGAATTCTCTCCACGCAATCAACGTCGTACAATGTCTCGTTCAAATAGGAATAGCTCGGAATCAGCAGATCATCCAAAGTGGCTTGCTCCAATTGCGATCCGATTTTTTTCTCCAATGCTCGCCTGGAAACCTCAGAAGTGTTCAAAATGTACGACGTTCTTAACAATCCGAACAAGAATCTCGTCCTGTTCGAAGTTGATCGTGATGTTTTCTCCATCGGGAGATTGGAAATAATCGTCTCCAGAAGTTCCCTCCGCTCATTCTCTGATGGAAGGTTGGAAGACGCCGATGGCTTCCGTGTTGTTGTGC
This sequence comes from Henckelia pumila, assembly GCF_033568475.1. Lineage (NCBI taxonomy): Eukaryota > Viridiplantae > Streptophyta > Magnoliopsida > Lamiales > Gesneriaceae > Henckelia > Henckelia pumila. Next base: position 7,754,749 of record NC_133121.1, on the reverse strand, counting down.
GAGAAATTCCCGGAATGAACTTCTTCGCATAATTCATCAAACAGCTCTCTATAATATCTCCGCTCAGATTCAAAGCTTTCATGGCGAAAATCAAACGTTTGAAAATATGCACGCTCAAAAATCCAAGCTCATCCAACCACGAATCCGCTATCGCAGCTCCTCGCGTCACGTCACCGTATTTCCTCCTAGCTTCAGCTTCTGTTTTACTATCCACAGCTCCGCCGTTCATCGGCCAACCGAACAGCGAGGGATCTGCGGCGGCTGCTTTAGTAGCAATGGCTTCGATACATCTCTGAACAATTCCGAGATTTTCCGCCATGGGCAACAGTCCTTCACAAGAGGTTAAAGTTTTTATAGAATGTTTGATATTTTTGAGTATAGACTGAGCAAGAAACCTCTCGGTCTTGGATATGAGATTGTCTTCAGAGTATTCTTCCGTCATCTCCAAGTACTCTCCGGCACAGCGGAGCGCCGCGACGTTGGTGGCGGAGAGATCCACTTTCACGCCGTAACAGAATTTCGCGGCGGTTTCAAACGCCTCGCAGCCGCCCGGGAAGTCAGGGAGCACGATATGAAACTGACCCTCGTTATCCTCCTCTTGGATTTCTTCCTCTCCTCGGTCATTTTCATTGCTCTGGTTCTGTTCAGAGACGGTTTGGATCGTAGCGAATCTGTTTGTTGTTTGGTTCCTCTCTTGTTCTGTTATCATCTCGTGAAGCTTCCTGCTTTTCCCCATCAGAGGAAACTAAACAACAAACAAGGGTACAATTCATCACAAATTTAGAAACCAAAACGACACAGAAAAAAAAACAAGAACTTAAGTTTTAGGGTTCTTCATATCTCACTTTGTGAAGATGAAAAGTCATCCCATCAACTTCAATCGCAACATCGCTGGGCAATCCTGTGGTGCAGAACCTGAAAAAAAAAATGCAAAACAAAAATCACCCATGAAGAAAAAATCAGAACAAATATAGTTTTTTTTGGAAGAGATTTTGGGCTCACCATGCTTGGCCTTTGGAACCGGCTTGCTTAGACGCCATTTTTGTTCGAAGAAAATCTTGACGATGGCTTCAAGACAAATACATGGGAGCTGGGAACTGAAAAGGTATTTGACTAAATTTGCTCCACTTTTGTGAGTTTGGAGTCGTGTGTAATGATCGGGGTCGTGGAAATTCAAGCACAATGTGTAAAAAGGGGGAGTAGGTAGGGGAGATTGATTGAAAGAACACCAATAATTATTGGGTTTTGATTAGAAATTGAGAAAAGTGAACTAGGGTAAGTGAAATTGGGATTTCGATTGATTTTGTTTGCTGGGTCAGATCAGAATCTTCTGTTTCTTTTTTCTCTCCTCTTTCTATGTCGAGTGAGTGGGGGCTGGGGAAGAAGAAAGAAAGAGAGGTTGATTTATGTTCAATTCATGATAGAAGAAAGAAAAAAAGAGTGCCACTTAAAATTATGAGTTTCAAGAAATACTTAAATTGCAACAACACACCCTTCAAATTCTTACAAAATCTTAAATTAGGAGGGAACTGACTATGACACTTGTTGTATTTGGATCTTAAATTATTTTGGAGAAAGAAATAATATGTAGGTAGACGAAAAATTTGATGCTAGATTTTAAGAATATGCATATGATAATTTAAGCGTAAAAGTTCAAAAGCACTTCTTGGAAGTAATGATAATTTTTTTACAAAAAATAATCAAAATTATTTTCTAGATGCAATCTCGAATACTATGAAACTAATAGTGTAAAAGAAAATAAAATCAAGTCGACATTTAGCATATGTTGTGGTGTGGTAATACCACAATTAAAGAAATTCAAAAAAATTTACGAATAAACAAAGATATATATGTTTGTTAATTTCAACCTTTGTTCTCTGATATTGAGAGTAGTTAGGATTGCATGGACCGCAACTCATCTAAAATTCCATAAATAATCATGAATTATGCGCCATTTGAATGGTCTCCGGTCTTAGGGTTTTGTTCATGTCACTCTGCGGGCGATGTGTAACCTCATGATTGATTAAAATTAATGGGTCCCATGTGAAGCCCACTAATTTTAACCAATCAAAATCCGACACATCACCCACAGAGCACTATCCTGTAGGTAGCATCGACTTAACCGGTCTTAAATACTAATCACTAATCAGCCGTTTAGTGATACAAGCTTTCATATCAATTAGATGATAAAATCTTTTTATTCATGAATCAATCTCGTAAAGGATGTTGAATACGAATTCATCAATATTTTCTGAAATTATTACGAAATTCATTGGAAAATTAATCCTCAACTATTTACCCATCGGTACATTATTGATTCATGTACATAAAATCATAAGTAACAATCGCTTGATTGGGAATTTTTTTAAAAAAATTTGAATTTCGCCCATGTGGGAACCATCATATTGAATGCATAATCATTGATGTCCTATTTAGTTTTTTTTTTTTTTTTGGGTGAGATCTCATATTAAATAGTAATAAATTAAGAACCAATAGACAAATGTTTCAATATTTATAGATGCAATGACATCCATCAATATGGCGAACACAAATTCGACCTACTCAATTTAGGGCAAATAGTTTATTTTGCCGCCTTAGGGACGTAAATATTATCACAATTTATCCACGAAAAAGTTGTATAATTTGAACGGATGTTCATGCACAACTTTCTCATTAATTTTCTAATAAAACCCAAGCAACTTAATTAAATCGTGATCTCTATCGGCTAGCCGGTGGAAAGAAATGAAGACAAATATATGATATAGGTGGAATCATTTTATTGGTTCTTATCATGTGAGTCTCACTCAATCATGTGGGGCTCACATGATATTAACCAATAAAATTATTCCACTTGTCCCATGGGATAATACCACGGGTAGGATTAAATTTTTCATTATGGAAATGATTAGATGGATATATATATATATATATATATATATATATATTAATGATATGACTGATTTTTAAATTTAAATTTTTATTTTTATTTTTCATTTGAGTCAAACTTGAGATAAAACAAAAATGTATAATCAATTGATACATCATCATAAGCACCAAAAAGATCAGTTAATACCTCCGATAATCATAAATTAACTATATGCGATATTGTTCTACGTGTCATTATGGAGTCGACATCTTTCTTCGTTTAAGTATCTTTGCAAGTATGAAGCCACATACTTTTGTAGATTCCGATCGAGCATTAATTACGACATATATCTACCCTTTTGTACACTTTCTGGGGCGTACAATTAATTACAGGGAGGAGGAGGTAGCTCCATATTTATTATCGTACAAGTCGTTTTCGAAATTCAAAAATAATTCCAGCAAATTAAATGCTCATGTTTGAATATTTAAACGTGGAAATGCGCATTTAATGTTAAAGTCGTAAAATTTATATTTAAGGTAGTGTTTACGGCATAGCGGCAAACTAATCAAGTCAGCTCGTGAGTTTTTCAAGTTGTTTCGATAAATTTTTTATTCGCATTTGAATTTATAAAATTTGGATTGATCGTCAGCTAAAATTTTTTGATTCAATAGTTAATATAATATAATTATATATTAAATACATATATATATGTTTCAAACTTTTCGGACTTTCTGAGCTTTTTAATTTCATTCTCGAACCTTAACATTCGCGCAATAATTTGAATAGATTTGAACCTTTTGAAGTTCGAACCTCACTAAACCTAATTTCGAGCCGAATTCTGATAAAAAAAAATTAAAATTATCGAGTTTCGTAGATTTCGTACTCAAGTACACTTGATTCAAGTCGAATTCGAGTTTTAAATTTTTATAATATTCATCTCAATTCAATTCGTTTATGCCCTAGTTTGCAAATGTATAAAAAAATTTATATCAAGTATTCAAGTTGGATCGTGTGAACAAATCTATTGATTCGTACTAACTTCAGAGTGGATTCAATGCCTCTTCCACAATATAAGGTGAAAAGTAGACAGCACATACCCCATTGTTCGATACATAGAAGATAGAGTCAAATTTTCAAATAAAAATAAAAACCTTTGGTCCACTAAAATAAGGTAAGCAGAGGTGCAGTGTTTTTTTTATTTATAATAATATTTTCACACAATTTGAAACAGATGATAGTGATCAACAAATATTGACCACAATTCGTCACTCCGCAATCCACATTTTGGTGCAAATTATTATATAAAGTCTATATTTCTTCTTCGAGAATAGATATATATTGAAACATTCGATCAACGAAACAAATCTAACTCCAGCAATACGAATTCGTTGGGATAATAAGATACATTCATGCTATTTTTATTTTTATTTTTTTAACCCTTCGTAACATCAAGTGGAAGTTGTTGCAGTACCTGCAAAACATAAGGAAAAAATAGTTATTTCTTTAACGAATATTATAATCTCTCATTTCTTCGATATAAAACTTGCTTAATTTTTGCGGGGAAAAAAAGTTGGTCACAAGTTTGGTCTAAAATTTTAGGGTGATCCTACATGTATGCATTGGGTTACACGTTGCACTTGGAATTACATAAATATTCTTAATGTATTTTGAAAAGAGTTTTTTTCAATAAAGTGAAGGAATAATTTTGTAATTCATATGTAGTATGAAATTCAAAATTTTTTCTATTAACCAGTGAAAATTAAGTTTTATTACAATATATAATTTAGTGTCCTTTGTAAGATTTAATCATTTATATTCAGCTGCTAGCAACTAGCATGGTATAGAATCTATGTGATCAAATGTGGATATGATAATTATAAGATTCACTATGCGCATAAAAACAATTTCAAAGCTTCACGGATTATTTTTCAAAACAATCAACACGTACTGGTGGCGTCGACGAGTACAGATCCATCGGAGACTTGGTTCTGATCTTGAGCATCGGAGGGAATGACGACTCCGGGCCAAGATTTGCACATACAATGCTTCCCTTTCTCGATGTTAGCATACAACGATGCCAAATGTTCTCCGCATCCCATCCAAGAAAACTTCCCACACTTCTTGCAATTTACTCTCACACACATGTTCTCAATTAAATAGTTTTCGGGGCTACCAATTAACGATTTGCTGCTCAAAAAGTTGATAATATAACAACGTTGTCCAATATTAGCGCACTTCTGTTATATTATATAGAATGCCATTAACACCGTAAACATCGAAAAGTTAGTTTATATGGCTATTATTTAATGTCATATATATTGAAGATAACGTTGTGCATAGAGATTCTGTTCTTTTTCTTGTTGGCTGCAACCCCAAGAACTAAGAAGGGACTATGCTCTTTTGTTTGTTTCTTCTTGTACGTTTGCTAGGGAATTATACAACGTGATGGGTGCATGAAAAGACTGAAATTTTTACAATTTGATGTTGCCACTTGTTCGTATGTATGATATTGATGTTTAATTCACATGATCGTTAATAATTGGCTCATCTTAATATATAGATATTTGGTTATCTAATTGACCAAATTATGATTTGATAGAATAAATGGGTTTCATGGAAATTAATTCTAATTTTTGTCCGACTGCTCACATGACAAACATATTAATAGATGGATTCATATGGAACGTACTTGATCATGAGCTAGCTGGTGACCTTGGCTTTGTTCGGCTGTCTACTAGCTAGTCTTAGAGCGTGACACAAAACCCACATTAAAGAATTTTATTGATCAATTTTGTACTACTGATTTTAGAGTCAACTCGATTCATGAAAAAATATGACTTTTACATCAAAATATTATTTTTCATTATATATATATATATATATATTGAATCGTTCCGTTTGATAGATATAGTGACATCATCTCATACAAGACCTGCTAATAGTTTTTTGATATTTCTCGAGACCTCAAAGATCAATCATGGAAATCTCATCAAATAAAAAATTATAGTAGATATGGTATTTTTTTATTGATAAATAATAGTTTGTTTGATTTGATTGATTAAATTTTAAATAGAATGATAAATTATCATTTTATCCTTTCAGTAATGAATAAAATATGAATAACATTATCATCATTTACTAAAGGTGATATTGTAATTTAAATTAAATGATTTGATTGACGTATGATAGATAATCAGTAGATGGATAAATAGTATCACCAAGTACACATGTGATTGGATAAGATAAAATATCAATGGATTAATAATATGCAAATTCAAACGATGCTTTACTATCAGTACTTTATCTTGATTTTTAGGGCGCGAGTCGAACTTAAAAATTTGATCCTTCAAATATTTTTTAATTTTATTTTAAATAGATTAATAATATACAATTCATACGATGCTTTACAATCAGTACTTTATCTTTGATTTTTAGGGCGTGAGTCGAACTTAAAAATTTGATCCTTCAAATATTTTTTAAATTTTTTAAAAATTATTGAAGATAATATTTTTGCATAAAATATACAAGGTTATCATTAAATAATAAAACTAAAATGTTCTAAATAATCAATTAAATAATACTTTGTTGTTTTATTAGAAAATCATCACTTATATTTTTGTTAATTTATGAAACTCAAAAAAATGAATGCATCGGTTGAAGAAATTTAATACACTATAATTTAATCAATCTCATGAATAAAAAATATCACAAAACATTTCTAAAAAATAAAAATAAAACATAAACCGTCTATGAAATCCAAGAATCGGCGATGAAAAAGAACTATGAAACTTGGGAGTAGTTCTCTATTAATAACCATCCAATGCAATTGGAACACCAAATTTGGGGAGAAAAGATGACTGATAATTGGAGCAAAGACGCGATAATATTCTTTCCTTTTTTGTTTTCAAAACCATAACAACTAAGAAAATTTTCTGGGACGCATATAGTAATGATAATAGTATTTTTTATTTTTTGGATCCTCTTCTGAACCTAACCTGAGGTGATGTCCTCATTCGCCTAATACCAAGTTTGGGTCTGCTTACAATATAAAATATATCCATCCGCACGATCCTACCACAATATCAAAGAGGGAACTGTCGATGCCACCCATGTGGGTAGTACCCATGGGTGGCGTGTCATTTTGTAATTGGTCAATTTTGTGGGGCCCATTACACCCATGGGTACTACTCACATGGGTGGCATCGACATTTCCGTCAAAGATACGTTCTGATTATTTGTTCTTTGAACTTAATAAATTTCCCTAAAAAAATTAAATTTCTTATTTTTTTCAGCTTCGAAATAAAAATCAATCATCATCAAGAAATGCATTTTGATTAATAATCCTAAATTAAATTGAAATAGCAAAAAAAATTTAATGTAAAGGAAGGCTTAGTTACGGGAACTTAATATGGACAAAAATTAACTAGCAAAAATTTGTTCTTATTTCAATAAATTGTGTTACACTCAGTAAAACATAATATATGTCATTACACACATGATATGATGTCAAAACGAACCTATGACCTATCACAACTCATCATCGTTCGGGTGGAGCGGGCTAGCCATCAATTGAGGGATATAACAACGTCCTCAACCAATTCAACTCATTTTGGGTGAAGATTTAGGCAAGTCAGCCCGTAAGAAAACAATTTTTTTTTGTTAAATAAAAATTTAAGGACAAAAAAATTAAAAAAAAAAGTCGTGATTTATAACAAATATTATCCAGAATATTTAGCCAGATATTTCAACAATTAATATAATTAACATCTAAGAAGGCGACAAGTTTTATAACAAAAGGGTGCATAAAGTTTTAAAAATAAAATAAAAAATGTAAAATTGTTTAAAAGTCATCAACCATCATTCCATTTTGTATATTTAATAAAATGATGGGCCAACCCGACTTAATTAATTCGTCCTAAGTCCTAACCCACAACCAGAATGGAACCCATTTTGACTCATTTTCAAATGCTTTGCTACAAACTCAACTCAACCCATCTTTTTATCATGACGAGTTGGGGACGAAACTAACCAATTTTGGCAATTTTTAGTCGCGGAGAAGAGGCCAAAATTCAAGCAGAATGTGGGTCGTATTCGAAACATGAGAATATGTTAATTTGGGTGCGGGGAGCCCATTTTGGATCCATACCTAGATGCCCGAAACTCATCTTCTTCAAATCAAATGCTTCGAGATCTCGCTTTTTTTAATAATCAAATGATTTATCGACATCTTTTGTGTATCTCATATCAATTTACGACATTTAGATTTTACGAATGTATCTCAAAGTACACGATATTCTTGTATGGAGAACTCTTGAAATATAATGCACTAAAGAATTTATTAATGAATGTTTGATCAATAAATTAAATAGTTCTGGTTGCTCTCGTGGTCTTGAAAGTCTTAATTTGCTTTTAACTTTTAGGAAAAATTATTTGTTTTGTTTTTGTTTTAATTTTTTTAATTTTAGTTTTTTATTCCGATGTAGCGCTGATGTGGTACCAATGCAGTGCTGATGTGGACCTGATCACATAAACATTTTCGAAGAAAAAGACTAAAATTGCCAAAAATTGAAATATACATGACTAAAACTAAAATATGAAAACATAAAAAATCAAAATCGCAAAATGACAAATATATATAACCAAAATTACACTTGTGACTAACTTTATTAGTCTTGGTCCATCAATTTCAACCGGAATGTGAGAGTGCCACTTGGTTGATCAATAATACTCTTCTACTTCAACATTCTTGGATTTTATTAGTCAAATATAGGCTAATTTTCCACGTATGTAGGGACCAATGTGGAAAGACGATAATAAAGCTTTAAATTTTTGTTTTGACTGTTATAATATATCGGAAATTATGTTTGAGTACGTCATTATGACACCTAGATCACGTACAAGCATTGTTTCAGCATTAAGAAGTTGAAATATATTAGGTTCGTCATATTAACATGTCTCTTTATAAAATATTTGTGTTGGATCGACAATCTTCTAACTCTTCAAAATAATTGCGGCTAACACATCCCGCCTAATGGTTAATGGTGAGTTGTGATAGGCTTGTCTCAACTCGTCAAATCACACATAATATTGGTCAAGTTTATTCACTCATCGTTACCTATAATAGATGGGTTGTTTGTTTCTTAACCTACCAAAAGAAAGGGTGGGTATCCGCGGGTAGGGCTGGAATATCAGACCAAAATAGCGACTTTTCAGGATATTGTGCCGAAATTTTTTCGATATATATATATATATATATATTTATTTTTGATATATCTAATTTTTTTTCGGTATCTATACGATATTAGTATCGGTTTTTTCCATACTAAAATTTTGGAATTTCGATATCGGTATTGGTATGAATTTTTTTCCTACCAATATTTTTGATACGATATACCGAAAACTCACCCCTATCCGCAGGTGTAATTTGGCATGTCCTACTAATTTTTTTTTAAGATAAACCGATTGCATTAATGCAAAATATATATCCACGAATACAATTTATTGTAACCAATAAGAGATATTACAAAAATCAATCTGACGCCCCTAAAAAATATACGAGTCTAATCCGACCCGAGCCCAATAATCCATATTTTTGGAAATATACTTTGAGGTTCATCTAGTCTTATTTTATGAGAAGCTCAGTCTGGGATGACCATGTTAGGGAATGGGCTCATGATTATAAATTCATGGGCTTGAGCCCTAACTGGTATGGTTGGAGCCGACCCGAGCCCAGAAAGGGCCCAATATCTAGAACCTTCCAGTACTCTCGGACACATGAAGATCTGCAACAGATAAGAACAATATCTTATGAATCCAAGATTTGATATAATTTTAGACTCATCAATTAGAGTCCTACTCTAACACATGTTCTACCTTGACAAGGTAACCTAACCCTCCAAGCCCCTATAAATACAGGTATGGTTCATGGTTTATTCATTCATCTCTTCTATTCACCTCTTGTTCATACACTCACACACGCATATTCTCTTGTTCTTACTTTTAGTCAAGCTCTTTTTACTTTTGAGCACTGACTTAGTCATCGGAGGGGTCACGCCGAAACACCTTCGGCGCCCCCTAATTTAGCTTCTGTCTGTGCAGAGCTCCGTCGTGCCCGACCCGACCCGGTTTATTAAAGATTTGGAGATCCGATCTACCAGACCGAACCCGGAGGAAAAAATTGACATCATCAATTGGCGCCGTCCGTGGGAATTTGAAAACAAAGAGTTGAGATGGTGAGTACAAGAAAAGAAACAAATTTTGGATTTTTGCATGGCTTGCACATCAGAAACTTGAGAAAATCATTGAAATAAATTGAACCGTCGGATCGGGTTCAAATTGTGCATACATATTTATTAATATGTTTTCTAGGAAATGAACGGTGGAGATCATGATTAGTATCTTGTAGAATCAGATCTGGACCACCGAACAGACGCTGCTCGCTCGCACAAATTCTATGTGTTTTTCGCATGGCTTGCGCATCAAAAAATTGAAAAATTCATAATAAATAATTAAACCGTCGGATCGAATTCAAATTTTGCATACATATTTATTAATATGGTTTCTAGGATCTGAACGGTGGAGATCGTGATTGGTGTCTTGTATAATCAGATATGGACCACCGAACATACGTTGCTCGCTCGCACAGCTTCTATGTGTTTTTCGCATGGCTTGCGCATCAAAAACTTGACAAAATCATAAAACATAATTGAACCCTCGGATCGGGTTCAAATTTTACAGACATGTTTATTAATATGTTTTCTAGGATCTGAACGGTGAAGATCGTGATTGGTATCTCTTAGAATCAGATCTAGACCGCCGAATAGATGCTGCTCGCTCGCACAGCTTCTACGTTTTTTTCGCATGGCTTGCGCATCAGAAACTTGCGAAAATCATAAGAATTAATTGAAACGTCGGATCGGGTTCAAATTTTGCAAACATATTTATAATTATGTTATCCAGTATGTGGACAGTGAAGATCATGATCGGAATTTTGGGACTTGGGTAAAGGTGGCTCAGACCGCCGAACTGCAACACAGTCTGCTTGCATAGTTTCTGAGCAGTGTTCTTGAAAAAATCATTCTGAAAAATCTAACCGTTGAAATTACTTGAAATTTTTATCATGAGTTCAAAACATCTTGACACACATTCAGGACGGTGGAGATCAATTTTTGATCCCTACTTCAAGTCGGTTCTTTGATCAAAGAATAGAAGATGTTATCTTGATATACATCCAAAGTCACGTCATCGACAACACATGAACGAGATAAGTATTTCAAATATCTTTATGTTTGAATTAAATTATTAAATTTTTATTTATGATCATTATTAATAATATTCTGAGGCATTTTCTACTATCAAAATTACATGTTTGTTTTCTTGTGATCAAATTTGTTGGACTTCTCTTCCCATGTATTTTTGTTTGGGTTATTTTACGTCATCGGGCGTGCAATCTCGCTGTAAGGCCCTCTTTAACGCATCGTGCGTGCAATCTTGCTGTAAGGCCCTCTTTAACGCATCGAGTGTGCCATCTAGCAATAAGGCTCAATCCATGGCTCAACACTTTATAAGTCCGGGCAGGTCCGACATCATAAATCCACTCCGGTGGTGCTTAACCAAAATCCTCTCCGGGGGTGCAAAACCAAAATCCTCTCCGGGGGTATTAAATCAAAATCCTCTCCGAGGGTGCTAAACCAAAATCCTCTTTGGGGGTGCAAAACCAAAATCCTCTCCGGGGGTGTTAAACCAAAATCCTCTCAGGGGGTGCTAAACCCAAACCCACTCCGGTGGTACTCAAAAAGCCCGACCAGCTCGGCAATATGTAAACTCACGCCACTCGTGGTTATCTCAAAATCCCGACCAACTCGGCAATATGTAAACCCACGCCACTCGTGGTTATCTCAAAAGACCGACCAGCTCGGCAATATGTAAATCCACGCCACTCGTGGTTATCTCAAAAGCCTGACTTGCTCGGCAATATGTAAACCCACGCCACTCGTGGTTATCTCAAAAGCCCGACCAGCTCGGCAATATGTAAACACACGCCACTCGCGGTTATCTCAAAAGACCGACCAGCTCGGCAATATGTAAACCCACGCCACTCGTGGTTATCTCAAAAGCCCGACCTGCTCGGCAATATGTAAACCCACGCCACTCGTGGTTATCTCAAAAGCCCGACCTTTTCGGCAATATGTAAACCCACGCCACTCGTGGTTATCTCAAAAGCCCGACCTGCTCGGCAATATGTAAACTCACGCCACTCGTGGTTATCTCAAAAGCCCGACCAGCTCAACAATATGTAAACCCACGCCACTCGTGGTTATCTCAAAAACCCGACTATCTCAGCAATATGTAAACTCACGCCACTCGTGGTCATCTCAAAATCTCGACCAAGCTCGACACCTACCACACACTTCGTGGTCAAATTCAAAGCTCAACCAGCTCGGCACCTACCACGCCACTCATGGCCTCCATCAAAAGCCCATCCGATTGGGAAATGTTACTTGTACTTGGTTAATACAAGAGTTCTTACATGGGCTCGGGATCCGACCAGACCACATGATCTAAACTTCATACTTCTTTTAGACCAGTAGGGGGAGGTACTATTGACGCCCCTAAAAAATATACGATTCTAATCCGACCCGAGCCCAATAATCCATATTTTTGGAAATATACTTTGAGGTCCATCTAGTCTTATTTTATGAGAAGCCCAGTCTGGGATGACCCTGTTAGGGAATGGGCTCATGATTATAAATTCATGGGCTTGAGCCCTAACTGGTATGGTTGGAGCCCGACCCGAGCCCAGGAAGGGCCCAATATCTAGAACCTTCCAGTACTCTCGGACACATGAAGATCTGCAACAGATAAGGACAATATCTTATGAATCCAATATTTGATATAATTTTAGACTCATCAATTAGAGTCCTACTCTAACACATGTTCTACCTTGACAAGGTAACCTACCCCTCCAAGCCCCTATAAATACAGGTATGGTTCATAGTTTATTCATTCATCTCTTCTATTCACCTCTTGTTCATACACTCACACACGCATATTCTCTTGTTCTTACTTTTAGTCAAGCTTTTTTACTTTTGAGCACTGACTTAGGCATCGGAGGGGTCACGCCGAAACACCTTCGGCGCCCCCTAATTTAGCTTATGTCTGTGCAGAGCTCCGTCGTGCCCGACCCGACCCGGTTTATTAAAGATTTGGAGATCCGATCTACCAGACCGAACCCGGAGAAAAAAATCGACATCATCACAATCCATTCCATGGATTGAGAGCATGTCCTACTAACTCGTTTTCACATCGATCAATATTATTTTTAAATGAAAAATTATTACAAAAGTTTAATATATATATATATATATATATATAATACAAGCACTTCAAAAATCATCAACCTATAACCATACAAAAATCATTATAAATAATGTACATATTTCCAAATTCATATCAAACATAAAACATTAATATAAATATCTTCAATATTATCAAATGTAATTGACCATTATAAATAATATAAGGTAGTATTTTCAAATTCTAAAAATAAGTCATCAACCATGTATAAATCATTTCAAACTTATCAACCATCAATAAACTATTGAGGAAATATATATATATATATATATATATATATATATATATATATATATATATATATATATAACAAAGCGGGTCGACTCGTCCTACCCCAATCACGACCAAAACAGGATGACCCGTATTCAAAAGGATCAATAAAATAACAACTCAACCCGCTTACTTTTTATGACCGAGCAGATTGGCCAACGACTTATTTTGACAACTCTATCAACACACGACCTAATTCGTACCTAAATTTTAACGGGTTTATCCCTTCAAATAATTATATTTATACTATATTTTGCCGTCCTAACTTTAATTAATACCATCATTAAAAAAAATTCAAGTTGAGGCTCCTCCCAATCGGTAAGTTAGATTCTACCTATACAAACATTGTCTTCATATACATCTAACAATTGATATTTATCAATAAATATATGGTCAATTATTGTTTAGTGGACCTTCAATAAATATGTGGTCAATTATTTTTTAGTGGACCCCGTATGTATTGATAAATGATCACCTTTAGATTCATCAATGGAGTATTGCCTGTAAAGATAGGTTAAAATGATCACAACAACCTCTAATAGTGTATTTATGTTTGATCAATATATAAAGTGAAAATATTTAACAAAGTCACCATAATAGAAAAAATCCAGTTCGACAAAGAATAAACATGTGAAAAGATAAGAGAGATTACCTTTAGACTTCTAAGCCCGCAGAATTTTTATTATGAGATTTACTAGTATAATGCATACGGATACATTGCACAATTAAATTATAAATATATACTATATTAAGGCCCTAATGGTTGCGGGTAGGGGTTGTGTGCACTGTGTTGTAAGAGCTCGTTGGGTTGATCCGTCACGTCTAGTTATATAGGTGGTCAGGCGGATTAGGTTGACAATTCAACCCGCCTAAATGGTCATCTTGTTCCGCACCATCAAATAGACATTAAGTTGATAATTTTTCAACCTGCCTAAATAAAGAGTCACTCAATCCCGTCAATTAATGAGTTTTGATGGGGTGTGGGTTAATTCATCCCATCGATTCGTTTTGACCGTTGTAAATATAACCATTGGACGTGGATTCATTCTCGTTCTCACTTATACATTCCTTTCCTATATTATAAATTTTACTTCATCCCCTAATACTTAAATGCAAAACTTTTGTATATCGAAATTAAGATGACTTATTCAAAATTTAATCATAAATTTTATTGTATGTATAAACAATATAAAATTAAATTTAAAAAATCCTCTAATTTTTTTTTTAATATTTTAACCAAAATTTAGGAATAGTCTGGGCTAAAATGTGGAACAAATGAAGTAGTGATTAATACAATATATATCTATATATATATTATTCGAAAAATATTTAATTTACACTCTAGGTCTAGTGATTAATCTGTATAATTCATAAAGTAAAAATATTTGAACTCTATTCACAAAATGCGGATTTACATGGAATATTGAAAACATTTATTTTGCTGAACTGCTGAAGCAGTCACTTGACCATCCTTATCTCAGTCAATCAAAATATCTTAGCTATAGACGACTTGTGCCGAAGATGCTTTGCTTCCTAATTCCTATCCTATTAGACAACACGAGTTGGGGAACCATTACTTTAGGAGTCTAATCATGAACCAAAATCTTTACAATACATTTTCTAAATTCCTATAATTTTCAGACATTCAAAGCTATATTTACGCAACAATAGGATTAATGTGAAAACTTCGTACTTGATAGAAATCAAGTTACGTGAGTTCAATGATTAAAATTTAAATAACAAATTTCTACAAAAAGGACAAAATATAACTCATGTCAATTGCCGACATAAAATTTTTTCTATATTACATCGAGAGTAACATTTCCTATATAATTTTTAAAAGGTTTATCTGAATAACGTAATTTACAAAATATTACATTAATTCGAAAATTTATCCATTATTCATCCAAAAATAACCATTGCAGTTTATGGATTTATGACATAGAAAGTTGGATGTCACCGCCCCCACCAACCCTAACATCGCACACAGATGAATTCGGTTCTCTTTTACCAAAATTTGAAAAACATGGGAATAAAAACAATGAGCCCAAAGATAAAGAAAACAACACAAGATGCCAAACTCCTAAACAGTGCCCACTTTCTCCCTTTCCCTTTCCCAATACTTTTTTCCTCCACCCCAAATACCCTATTCTATTTTCTTCCCATCTCTTCTCTTGATCTTCTTTCTTCTGCGTTTTGCTTCGAATATTGCTTTAAACGTTTCCTGGGGACCGTAGGAGTGTGATTTTCGTTGTATTTGTGTCTATGTGAGGTGGGTTTTGTGTTGTCAAGATTCGATTTTGGGTTTCGTCGATTGGGGAGGAAGGCATGTCTTTGGAGGTGAGAGATGTGGTGGAGTATTCATTTGCAATGGAATACGACGGCCCGCCGATAACCCGTGAGCTGCCGCGGGCGGTACCCATCAATGTGGATAGGATCCCGGTGGCGGCCGTCGTTTCGCCGCTTCCATATTCAGATAAGTTGTTGTTGCCCATTGTTCAACCGATATCAGCTGCTGATTTTAGCAAGAAACTGTCGAAGGATTTTAAATTTAGCTCCTCCACTGAGTTATTGACGGTTTCCCCGACTTCAGTTATTGCGTTTGAGCCGCGGAACAATGAGGTTAGCGAGGGCTCTTATAGTAAAGAACTAGGGTTAGAGTCTGATGCTACCGTGTCACCTATCTCTGTTAATAATGCATTTGAAGGTTCTGAACTTGTCAATTGTCGGGATAGTGGTGATTGTGCTTTGTCCGGAGAGTTTAGTGATTTGGAGTGTCGTAATGCTGATTTTGGAGCCAATGAATTGAATGAACCGGGGTATTCATCTACTAGTCGTGATAATTCCTCCGAGTTAATGGGTGTAGTTGGAAGTTCAGGCGCATTAGGTGCTTCAGATCGGTTTGAGAAATCCACTGAGCTTTCCGGGAGCTTTCATAACGGTAGGGTGGCTGATGGTTTTAATGAGAGCTTAGATTTGAATGAGTATAATCGATTGGATTGGGCATCAAATGACTCGGTCTTGAGTGTGGATTATCCATCTTCTAGAGTGTCTTCTCGTAAATTTGGAGATGGGAATAATGAATCTTGCTCTGATCTGAGACGAGCCCACTTAGTGACATTTTGTGATATTGAGTCAGACGATGGAAATGCTAATGAGTTTAGCAACTCTGGACCTGAGGTGGTTAGAGAAAAGAAAGAACCTGCTGTTAAGGTGAAGAAAGGAGTATGTTACCGGTGCTTAAAAGGAAACAGATTTACGGAAAAGGAAGTATGTATTGTTTGTGATGCAAAGTATTGCATTAATTGTGTTCTTAGGGCAATGGGCTCCATGCCGGAGGGTAGAAAGTGTGTGGGTTGCATTGGATTCCCCATTCACGAACCGAAAAGATGCAATTTGGGGAAGTGCTCAAGAATGCTCAAGCGATTGCTTAATGATCTGGAGGTTCGGCAAATAATGAAGGCCGAAAAATTGTGTGATATGAACCAATTACCTCCAGAGTATGTTTCTGTGAATGGCCGTCCCCTCTATCATGAGGAGCTGATCGCATTGCAAAGCTGCTCCAATCCACCTAAGAAGCTGAAACCAGGAAAATATTGGTATGACAAAGAATCGGGTCTTTGGGGAATGGTGAGTGCGATAAAATTCTATATTTTAGATTTTTTTTCCTTTTATCTTTAGTAACCACTGTTAAGTTGACAAACCTGCTGACCTTGACAGGAAGGGAAGAAGCCTTCACAAATAATCAGCCCCCATCTGAATGTTGGTGGTTCAATTAAGGAAGATGCTAGCAATGGGAATACACGAGTCTATATTAATGGTCGTGAGATTACAAACGTGGAGCTGCGGATGTTGAAGGTTGCCTTTGGGTTCATCCACCAAATATTTGGGTTCTATTTACTTGACATAATTAATGACTTTTTTCACGGTTTGGAATACTGTAGTTAGCAGGAGTTCAGTGTGCTGGAAATCCACATTTTTGGGTGAATGAAGATGGTTCGTACCAAGAGGAGGGACAAAAAAACACCAAAGGCTATATCTGGGGCAAGGTTTGATTTCTATCAAATCTGTCGTTATGCCTTTTAACTCCTTATATGATAAACCAAAATTGAAGGAACTTTTATGCCACCTGCCTCTAAAATCTGGCATCATTTTTTATTACCTTTCCTTGTGGTTGCTACTGTTCAGTCTGGAACAAAGCTGCTCTGTGCTGTACTTTCTCTCCCAGTTCCTTCAAAAGCATCCCATACTAGTGGAGAGCAAGTAACTACTGTGAGTAGTCGAGCATTTCCAGACCATCGTGGGCATGGAGCAGTTCAGAAACTTCTTTTGATTGGATATAGTGGATCTGGGACAAGTACCATACTTAAACAGGTTACTCACTTACTCTTAATTTTTAACATTTTCCCAAATATTTTTGAGTTTAAATTATCATGAATTAATTACCTTTAGATTGTCTATATTATTGAAAGGGTGTGCTTCATTTTGTTGAATTACATGTTCCATCTATATTATCTTTGAATTACTTTTTGCACCGCACCCTTATCTGGTGACATAAGACTAACAAACAATCAGTTGGACAAATTGACCTTTTCCCGTCAACAAACTTGTTTTCTGTAACAATGAATGAACATAAAAAAAAAAGTTTTTTTATGTAGCAAAAACAACATGCCATTTACTAGGTTTCCGTTACAAAAAAATTTCCATCATGGTTTCATGGGTACTCAGTGGTGGCTATTATTGAAATCTTTGAAATGCTTGTTGGCGAGTAGGAGTTGAAAACTTGAAACAAAGGAGAAAACATTAGAAATTGCTTTAAATCAGATGGATTATTTTTTTAAAAAAAATTTTACTCACTATTTGTTTCTAATCTTTAAATCAGAAAGATTTTTTTTGTTTGTCATTTTACTCGCACTATATGTTTTCAATCCATCTCCATTTCTTGTCTTGTTATGATGGTAATATCTTTTTCTAATTTTATATACTAGTTCAAATTATATGTTCTTTCCTTGCTCTCTTATTTTACGACAACACAACCACCACTTTGTGGCATAATGTTTGTATAGCACTTGTTAGTATTGTTAAAAATTGCTATTGTACTTTCTAAAAGATATGTTGTGTTAGGCTAAAATTCTTTACAAAGACGTGCCATTTTCGGAGGATGAGCAAGATCAAATTAAATTGGTGATTCAGAGCAATGTTTATAGTTATATTGGAATACTTCTTGATGCCCGTGAGCGCTTTGAAGAAGAGAGTTTACACGAATTGAGGAAAAATCAGTCTTGCGATGGTTCAACTATTTCTGGTAAAAGTTTATTTAAATATCCTTGCGGATTAAACTGATTATTGTCTGTTGCTTTTTATTTGTTCCTTCACTTTTTCACACCCGGAAGTTTTTTATCAGTTTATCTTTACATATTTTATGCCATAAATGTTTTGAGATCTTTTTCTTTGTTTCTATTTTGAGCATAAGCTTTTGAAGGCTGCGATCCGCTACTCATTTCATTGTTGGGTTTATAGTAGGGCATGTTGATGACAATTATGAAAATACTCCATATGCCATTTGCCCACGGTTGAAGGCATTTTCCGATTGGCTCCTTAAAACCATGGGATCTGGTACATTGGAAGCAATATTCCCTGCTGCTAGTCGAGAGTATGCACCATTGGTTGAGGAACTCTGGAATAATGCTGCTTTCCAGTTGACTTACAAGCGGAGAAGTGAATTAGAAACTCTCCCCAGTATTGCGAGTTATTTTTTAGAGAGGGTAAGATGATGTGCTTTACCAAATGTTTTAATGTGAATTAGACAAGATCTGTTGTAAGATATCATGCTTTTATGTGTGAATTATAGATGCCCATATTTGAACAAGTTCACTGTATAGCAGAAGGAATGTGTTTGGCCTGTTTGTAACATGTACTAATTTTTTGGCACAGGTCCATGGATAAGGTTTGATAGCTGGCTGATTTCTTTGTTGAAGTTGATTGTTTATGTGCTGTGTTATTTATGTTGCTCTGTTTTTTCAGGCTGTTGAAATATTGAAATCGGATTATAAACCTTCTTATGTCGACATACTCTATGCCGAACGTGTTACTTCATCCAATGGGCTTTCTTGTGTGGACTTCTCGTTTCCTGAGTCGTCTAATGATGATGCAGAAACCGGAGACCTATCTGATTCCCTGCTCAGGTAGTCTTGTAAAACTTGTTTATGTGGTACATATTTTGGTCAATGAACTCATTGGAAAAATATGTAACTATCATTTTTATACATCCAAATTATCACATTCTGTTGGTTGATCACTGTAAACTCTTAACCTATCTGGCTGTATGCATTTTTCTTCTAACTTTTTTTCTTTTTTTGCATAATTGGTATTCAGATTTCAGCTGATTAGACTACAGGCAAAAGGATTCGGAGAAAACTGCAAATGGCTTCAAATGTTTGAAGACGTTCGAATTGTAATTTTCTGTGTGTCTCTAAATGACTATGATCTGTTTGAAATGGACAGTGAAGGAAAGTCGGCAAACAAAATGATGTCAAGCAAGAAGTTTTTCGAGAGCATGGTTACTCATCCAACCTTTGATCAGATAGATTTCCTTCTCCTTTTAAACAAATTCGACTTGTTCGAGGAAAAGATAGAACAAGTCCCTTTGAGTAAATGTGATTGGTTCGACGATTTTCAACCCGTAATGAGCCGTAATCGCTCCAGCAGCAACAATCCAAATCACCCAACGGTGGGGCAATTGGCTTTTCATTATATTGCCGTGAAGTTCAAAAGGCTCTTCTCATCTCTCAACGGTCGCAAGTTGTATGTATCGCAAGTGAAAGGCGTAGAGCCTACCAGTGTAGATTCTGCACTTAAATATGCAAAGGAGATTCTTAACTGGGATGAAGAGAGAGACAACTTGGGCTTGAGCGAGTACTCGATCTATAGCTCGGAGACCGGCTCCTCTCATTGAATCAAACAAGATTAGACCTTTTCTTGCCTGTGTACATTTGTTTTTTTTTTTGAATCATGACTCTACATTGAAGTTTAATGTTGATCACAGTTTGTATAATCAAGAACGAGTATATATGTTTGATTCTTGTAATATGGGATTTGATGCTTCTTATTTTCAGTGAAATTCAAGAGGATCGAAAATGATTGTAATTTTGTTCACCTCGCATCATATTTTGTTTCTTTGACTCTATTGTGTCACTAGTAGATAATAATTTAAAGCAACTGGTTTATGAGTCATACTCACGTAAAGAAAACGGTCTCGCTCGCTAGTTAGGCCATTTTGGAGCTCTTTGTGAACAACTCGTGTATCATGTCATTGCGATCTTTAAGGAATAAGAAAAAGTGTATTGCAATCCAACGTCTAAATCTCCGTGTAAATTTAAAGCATAACCGTAACGGCAAAAAATATGTGATGTTGATATTTGTCTGACTGTAAAATGTATACTTCCTCCTAATGCAAAAAAATCTATAGATAACATTTATCCGTATCACCTTTCACATTTTGCATGGCAACCCGACATAAATTATTACAAGAATATTGCCTCGTTTCGCATCTTTGACTAGCCTTCTATTGCAAGTAGCATGGAACCTAAAATAACTCTATCTGAAAAAACCCTAAAAAGTAACCATTACAATGCTGTTACATATCGGCCTTCTATTAAATACGGGATAATAGCCAAAATAGTCCTGCAAGTTTGTTTGGTTTGTGATTTGGTCCTGTAAGTATTCAATTTTGGATTTTGGTCCTGTAAGTTTAGTTATATTTTGGTTTTTAGTTCTTTTTCATTTAAGCAATGTTTTTATAACCGGACCGATCGATGATCAAACTGATCTAACTTTAAAAAAACGATACAACTGGTTGGATTTTTTTAACCGGACGATCGGATCGAAAAACCGTTTATATAATATAATTAATAATATATTTTAAATTATAAAAACCTAAAGAATTTATATAAATAGAAAAAATATATATATTTATTGTAATTTGAAAACTTAAATAACTATAAAAAATATTCAAAAAAATTATAAACTCTAATATTAATAAATAATAATATTTTTAACGAAGAAAAAATTTCAAATATTCATGTATATATATAATAAAATATTAAATTAAAGTTTTTAAATAAAAAAACTAAAATTTCCAAAAAAAAAAATCGAAAAACCAATTTTTTTGGTTTTTGACCAGTTTTGTCGGTTCAACCGTTGAAACGGTTTTTGAGAGTGTTTCGGATCAAATCAATGACCAGTTTTGGGTCGAACTGGTCGGTATTGTCCAATTTTGAAAACATAGCATTTAATTGTTAATGCCACAATACACACATCATTATTATATTTCTTAATGCCACTTAAGCATTTTTAGTTGTCACGTCACCATTTTCTGATGTCACGTCAAAACACTCTATGAAGAAAGGACTAAAAACCAATTATAACTTAACTTATAAGACCAAAACCCAAAATTAAATAATTACAAAACCAAAACAGAAAATGAACAAACTTACATGACCATTTTGACTATATTCCCATTAAATACATTAATCAGGATTTGACTCGGCTATAACTTTTTCATCAAAAATCTTGTAAATTTGTTTCATTGATTAAATTTATAAGACATTTTTATATCACTCGACTCATGAAAAAAAAATATTTTACTTTTTATATCAAAATATTATTTTTTATTTTATATATGGATCAACCAATCTCATGGTCGTATATCCGTGAAACAGTCGCATCATAAACATAAGAACCTACCCAATATTTTTTATGGACTTGCAAATAAGCCGCAAATGATGCGTAAACGTAGAAGTACTGTAGTAGAACCAAGCAAAACAAGATGATTTTTACACAACACAATTCGCCTACGCTAACAACTCATTCTGAAGGCTCGCTATTATATGAAATCATACAAATTTCTAAATCCAAGCAAAACAAAAACAAGAACTAACAATCCACCCGTGTGTGCTCATGAAAAAAAAGCAAAGCATTTCTCCATATTTTCTGCTCGTGGCAGCGGAGGCGAAAGAGACAAACATGTTAGTGCCGACTCCAGTTTAAATTTCTCCCTCTTCTGCAACAGTCGGAAGGACGGCACCCTCTTTCACAAAAGCTGGATCAAGAAATTTCGCAACAAAAGCCCACAACTTATACACATCATCAAAATTAGTCAAGAAACCAAGTGAAGCAGTGACCACCTCGACTCTGATGAATCCGCTCTTACCATCATGCCTCCCATTTTCCATTGGCTTGCAGAGGGTCGTATCATTCAGGCTCAGAGACCCTCGATGTTTGGGAGAATCAAGAATCCGTATGTGACTGAGTATTCCAACACCTAACGAAATACCGTGTGACTCAGCCAGTTTTTGAACAACTTCGGGATTGATCAGACCCCTGTATCTGTCTCTAACGTTAAAAGCAACAGCAGCCCCTCTTTCATATTTGATTTTTGGGCCGTAGATATGGACAAGTGGTGCACCATCCTTTCCATTCAAACTAGGCAGTCTTAGCTGCAGCAACGATGTTGCAAGCCAATTTATCAAGAAACGTAGCCTAGAAGTGGTCTTGTTTAGGCCCAACATGTTTATGTGATCAAGATACCTGCAACTTATCTCTGGCTCGCCTCTTTCTGATTCTTGGCCATCATATTCCCCAGCGCTAATATAGTCATCATCATCTAGACTCGTAGCATATAATTCACCTGGCTCAAGAGTTTGGCTAAGACGAGCCCGGTGGTTGTCATCTGTGCCAAAGGATACCCTTCTCCCTTTGCTTCCGGGCTGCTCAGTTTCTTCTATACCAAAAAATCTTCCACCAGCAATTCTACTTCTCTCTCTTCTTTCTAGCAATCTAAATTCGCCCTCCGTCTCTCTTCTTATTGCACTATCCTTTGTTTCACTGCACATCTCAGAAGATCGGCCATTCCGAGTTCCCTGATTTTTGGAGATAGCCGAAGTATTTTTGAAACTCGAGCCCATGCCATTGGTTTCTTGTTCTATTTCTTCAAGGCGCTGATTATCTGGAGTCCTATATTCTCTTGAAGCAGGGGGCATCTCTATAAATTGTTCTTCTTCAGGTATCTCCTTGAAGTGGTCTAATTCTTGAGACACCGAACGAATGGCAGCATCAAAAGACAACACACAAGCATCATCGTCATGCACCGAGTTCAGTTCTTTGTCATACATAGGGCTGTTTGATAGTTTTGAGGTTTTTGGAGACATCAGCTTATTATTCTTCCTGGAAGAAAACCAAGCTGGTGGAAGCGGAGAAGAGGTTTTCTGTTTGTTCGAATGACCTGCATAATCTGAACCTAGAGGACTTTGACCCAAATCGATCCACAATGAGTTATCAGATGATTCGTCTTCGCTAAAAACCGGGCTTTTCATAACCTCCCCAACAGAGAAACTTTCAGTTTCTTCAAATATGGTGCTTGCCCCATCCTTGTCAGAGCTGTTATCGTGCTCCATCTCACTCTCAAAAACGTCCCTCACCTGGGCGGAAGTATAAGCCCCAGAAAAAGCAGGCAATTGCGTTCCAGGACGAGTTTCAGAGCCCACTTCACCATTCCCGCTCGCTTCTTCATCTTCACCAAACCCAGGGAAATTATCCATTGAATCACTCAAGTACATAGGAAAGACGGGGTTAATTTTAACAATACCAGAACCAGTGTGACCAGACTGATTTTGAAGACTTGACATCACGGATTTCTTGATTAAAAGGCACCCAAATCCAGTTGGGTCATACCCAAAGACCCTGTAGAACGACGTGATAATGAAATCCGGCCGGAACAAAGACAATCCAAGAGAATCCATATCCTTCGGGCCTAAAGCCCCTGCATCAAGCAAGACATGCCAATTGTTCTGTTGAGCCAGAGCCATCCACTGATATGAGTACTTCGCACCTGTGACTCGAGATTGAACTGGGAAGACGAAAAGACCAGTCGCCGAATCTTTCTTTCTCCTCTTTTTGTTAGAAATCTGCTTCCTAAGATCAGTTGAGCAGAGCTTAAGCGTCGGCCATTTAAACCATGCGCTCTGAACCTTTGCGCCTTTCTCTCTAGCACTTTGAGCCATCCAATCCAATGATTGGCTCTCGTGATCAAACATGGTCAGCAACCTCTTGTTTGTGTGAAAAGGGTATGATTCAGCGAGCAATTTAAAGGCCAATCCTCGGCTCACAGTAAAAACTAGACCATATTCATTCTCAGGTATGTTCAAATAATCCATTATTTTGATCTTTATATCATGTTCTATGGTGCCTCTCTCAGCTCCCCCATACAAAGCATGATTGCTCAAATTGGCCGTAATCTCAGATAAGCTAAATGCAGATGATTCCCAACAATGGACAGTTTGCAAGAATGAAAACAACCCAAATCCACAGTAATCTAGGCATACCTTCGAACCGGCACCAGAGAGATGCGAATAATCGTCCAACCTCAGCTGATCAATCCTCTCCGACGACTGATATTTGGGGTACATCGTGAGGAACTTGGAGAATGCCTCATTAAGCTGTGGGATCGAGTCCCCTGCCTCGAATGTGCGCTCCGCAGCAAGAGCAGTGGCTCGGAGGAATTCTTTCTGGGCGTTCAACCGAGCCAAGGATCGTGATCTCCCCAAGTTATCAGCGGGGTTAGCCGCCAAAGATTCGGCCTCCATATCTTGAGACTTTACAAGAGAACCATCTTCAGAGGCTTCTTCAAGAGCCTCCCTCAGCTTGTGCTCCTGCAACTTCCTGAGAACCGACGGATTCGCCTTGATTTCATGGTTCGGAGAGTCGGAATCGTCTCTTCTTCTGCTCTTCTTGTCCAAGATGAGAGCAGCACAGTGTGATATTGGCTTCCATAGTGAGAGATGCATTAAAGCTTTTTTACTTCTTCCTTGAGGACAAATGAAAGAAAACTAGCAATCTCCGCGCAGCAAAAGGGAAGAGAAGTGTTTTTGTATTAAGGTTTCAGCACATCTATCAGCAAACCACTATAAAGGTGGCTCAGTTTTGAACACACACCAAATCCCAAAAGGCAAAAGGAATCAAAGCCAGCCAAAGAAAAGCTTCCTCCAGAATAAAACTTTGCTTTCAAAAATCAAAATCTTCTATCTTAAGGAGGGAAAGAGAGGATAAATTCCTTTTAGGCCAACATTCAAACACAAAGACCAGAGATTGGGGTGAAAATTCTAATCCTAATTCAAAGAAAAGGGGAAAAGTAAATTCTGGGCCAGATCAAGAAAGCCCTAGATTCAAATATCTTGGAGATATACTTCCGCCGAGGACAACAAGTAGAACATTGCCCAAGTAACAAAAGAATAAAATGCGTAAACTCCGCAGTTTCCGCCAGAAGATTTCGGGATTCAAAGTCTGACTTTAAAATTCAAGTAACAGTTCGGCAATGGCAAAGATATTTCATGACAAAATGAACCCACAACAGATTCAGGATCCAATATCCCAAAAATTCAACCTTGACATCAAAATCTCCCAAAAAACAAAAGAAAAACCCAGTAAGGAGAATGTGAAGAGAAGCACAAGAACACAAAATCCCAGATCCCCAAGAATAAACAGACTAAGAGAAAGAAAACCCCTACATGAACAAATGCTGCAAAAAAGGGGAAAAAAATGGCTCCAAAAATCTAATATTTGAATAATGATCAAAGTGACTAAGTGAGAGCACTCTCCTTTTCTTCTCTACATTTCTTGGTGTGGCAACATCCCCCTCCACTCTCTGTGGCTAATCTGCACACCAGTTAAAGGCAAACCCTCAACAAGAAATGCTCATTTACTCCAGTTGTGAATCCAAAAACATACCCCTCATTGATAGCAGATACCCCACTGCACCTACTCTATTTCAGTATATACTTCTCTCTCCCTCCCCTCTCCTTTGACATTGACTTTATTGGGGGGCCCCATGGGTCCTAACTATTATGGAATTTCTTTTTGTATGTCATATCTTCCAATCTTTTCTGCAATACAAAAATATTTGGTAGGATACATTATGAACTTATAAATTTAGTAAATCTCATGTCTATAATTTTCAATGTTTATTGTCTCATGAATGTTACTAGAAAATTCAATTGTTTAATATGCAACATTTTGTTTCATTTTTAATGTCTTTGAGAGAATTTTTAAGGAAACGGCTAACTCATGAGAGATGAAAGAATGTGTTTCAAATTCATGATACTTTCTAAAATATGGTGTATATATATGTGTGAGACTGAAATTTGATACAATAAAATATAAATAATATTAGTATTTCTAGATTCAAAAACTGATAAAAACATGTGAAAAATAATGAAAAAAAAAATTAGTGAGTATTTTATGCGATATTTGTACAAACATGTTTAATAGAAGAAAGAATTTACTAATATGAGACGAGGTCAAGATTTATAGGCATCCACATATCTACCACTAAAA
This sequence comes from Henckelia pumila, assembly GCF_033568475.1. NCBI lineage: Eukaryota > Viridiplantae > Streptophyta > Magnoliopsida > Lamiales > Gesneriaceae > Henckelia > Henckelia pumila. The sequence continues at coordinate 7,727,868 of NC_133121.1, read as the reverse complement.
AAATAATAATGGGAGTACAATGACAATTTGACTTTTATATGATTGTATATTTTTTTTTTTTGAGCACTTTTATATGATTGTATTATATTAATTAGTAAAAAAAAATGTTGGATCAGAATAATGGGATTCTTTATTAATTGGGGTCCAGGCATTTCCTTCCCCTGAGACCCATTCTTCTAACAGTCATGATTCCAAGTCAATTATTCAATCATCTCTCATTCCAAAAGTTGATTTCTGATCATCTCTTCTGAGTGTACAGTGTTCTATATTTTTGTAAAAAAAATTAAATTTTATTTGGTATTTAGTAGTATTGTATTATATTCAAGAAAACAAATTTTGGTTTAAAAAAATGTTTTTGTACAAAATATATATTTCGTTTATATTATATCGTGAGATAAATTATTTGTATGATGATGTATTTTATAAAATTTATGGATGCTACTGATGTAATATGTAGGATAAACATATATTTCAATCATGCAATGCAAAATCCAATCTATTTTTAATATTTTTTTCCAGTGAATCGTGGTTTGAGTCAATTATGTGGAACAATTATTTGGCATAGCGATGGAGAACCCCTTTATTTTTTATGTTATTTTTCTAAAATCTTATATTCGTCTGAATCGGTTGTGCGTATATTAAAATGGATGACGAAATTGATTTGTCAAATTTTCAGTTCTGGAAGTTAGAAAAAAGACTGTTGGGCTCTGTTTTCGTGTAGTTTGGCCTCAAGCTAGACTATGACTATTGCTTATTTTCAAGTAATATATATATATATATATAGAAGCACATAGAGAGATTGATTAAAGAGCCAATATTTTGCTAAGACAAGTTACTTTTGAAAAAATGTTAAAAAGGAAAATATAAAGTATGTTTCGATCCTACCCCTTCGGCCACTGTCAGAAGTGTAATATAAGGATTTATATTTTTTACATTCGAAATATTCACATTAACCTTACAAATGCACAAAAAATAAAAAAAATAAAAAAAATAAACAACTTTGGATTACCCATTTATAGGGATGTAAACGAATCGAACAGTTCGCGAGCTCTCGGATCGATAGAAAGCTCGTTCGATAAGCTTATCGAGTCGAGCCCGAGCTTAATTTTGAGCTCGATAATTTTCACGAATCGAGCTTGAGCTTAAGGATGTTTGACTCGTGAGCTGTTGAACATGTTTGTTAATAGGCTTTGAGTCCGAGCTCGGGCTCGACTCGTTTAGGAGGCTCGCTAGTATGGGCTCGAGCCCGACTCGTTTAGGGGGCTCGCGAGCTCCAGCTTGGGCTTGGCTAGTTTTGGAGGCTCACAAATATGTTCATTTAATTTATGTGGCTTTATCTAGTTTATGTTTGAGTGAAAAAATAAAAAAAATATTAATATTAATGCAAATGACATGATTAGAACATAATACTTTGTTGAAATAAAGATGATTTTATAATATATAGGATGTAGCAACAACTTATATTTTTTATTTTAACTTTAAAATCATTGTATTAAAATTCTCTTAAAAACACAATAAATAAAATATTTATATGTGCAATATTACTAATGAATGACAATTCAATCAATACATTTTTAAAAAACTGAAATAACAATTTTATTTAAAAATTTTTACGAGAATTAGAACTATATGTGATAGATGAATGATATTAAAAAAAATTTAGTTCTCGTAAAAAAAATTAGTTAAAAGAAGTTGTGAAATTATCTAAATTAAATTTGTTGAGTTAAACCTTGTTAACTCAATATATGTATATATGCACAACATTTTAATAAAGTTATATAATATCATTAAATAAAATATTTCATATACAGGCAGATTGTATCACAATTTACAAGTAATGCTTATATTTCATTATAAAAAATAATAGTGTGGTGGTTTTTTAAAAACATTTTAAAATAAATATTTTTTTTTGAAATAAAAAATTATATATTATAATAATTAAGCCACACAATAAAGTTTTATATATTTGTGAAATAAACATTGACAGTGTTGATTTTCTTCAAGGGTAAGTGCTCGAAACTTGGGTTTAGAATTTTTAGTTGGGAGCTTCAGATTTTATTTGAAATATATAAAGAATAAAGAAACTTGAATTTTGAGTTTATTAATTATTTGTTCGTGAGGTGAAATTTTTGGAATGATGAATACTATTATGTACTATATAGCATATGATAATGCACATTGAACTTATACAGTTTGAAAGCAGTCGAAGGATTGTGGTTGAAATTTGCATCTAGAATTTGATCTATAATAAATTCGGAGATTTCAACATATATTATGACTTGAGCAGTTAGTAATGATGTTGTATATTCATAAAGATAAAAAACTTTGATAAATAAAATTGGTGAATTTTTCGAATTGAGCTGTGTTGGAGGTTGAAGTTTTAGATCATGGTAAGTTTATAAATCAAGTTATAGTCAATTTGATCAAAAAAATATAATCGAAAAAAAAATCAAACTCGAGTTTTGTTATATGTCTGACGAGCCAGAAAGCAAGCTCGCTAACAAGCCTGGTTAACGAGCTCACTTAACGACATGAGCTTCTTTAACGAGCCTGCTAACGAGTTTTGCTTAACGAGCTCGAAAACGAGCTCGCTAACGAGCCTGAAAACGAGCTCTCTAACGAGCCTGAAAACGAGTCGAACTCGATCCAAGCTCGTTTAATATGATAAACGAGCCGAGCCCGAGCTTTTATATATACTAAACGAGCCGAGACCAAACCTTGTGATAAAAGCTCGGATCGAGCTCGGGCCGAGCTCGAGCCCTTATTTCTGTCAAACGAGCCGAGCCCGAGCCTGGTACTATTCGGCTCGGCTCGGCTCGGCTCATTTACATCCTTACCCATTTAGGCATCGTCTGAAGGTATATGTTCGAACAAATCTAGTTTGTTGGTCGAACTCAAGAGTTAAGTATTTGACGCATTGATATGAATTATAACTAATGATAATGGCGTAATTTTTTTTAATTTTACAACAGTTCAAAACTCAATATTTTTATTTTTTTCAAGTAAAGTCATAAAAATGAAACATGAAGAATGAAGATTTATCTTCATGAATGCCATTTTTTTTACTTGACCTAGACCCCTTCTCATATAGACATGTTTTGGTAGCATAAACTCTTGAAAGGTAATCCAAATAATATATGCTTAATATATATTTAAAATGTACCTAAACAATATGAGTGATATTATATATAAAAAAAGATCAACTCTTGTTGATGTCAAAAAAGAAAAAAAAAAACAAAACAAACCTAAAGTCTAGCTTGGCGTGAATGATTAGTTTACTTTATAAAGCTTGATTTCTATATTGCCATGTGGTGAAGACCCCAACTTTATTCTAACGGCTTCTTCGTAGTAAGTTTAAGAAATGATTCATTTATCACCGAACGGTTGAAAACATTACAATCTGAAAATTAAAGACGGTTTTTAACAACAACTATAATAATAATAGTAATAATAGCCACCAAATTTCTTACCTTGTGAGGTCAATTGTCAAAATAAACTTATCATATTGGTGGCTTCACATGGCCAGCTTAACAAAAATATCTCTTTAAAAAAGGGTAATGCTACGTGTACACTGAGGGTTATACGTTGGATTATATATTGCACTTGAAATTACTTGATTATCCCTACACTTTATTTGAAAAAAATCTTTCAAAAATGCATGTAGGATAATCATGTAATTTCAAGTGCAATGTGTAACCCAACATGTAGCCCTCCGTGTACATGTAGCATTACCCAAAAAAATTAGTTGATTGAGTTTACAAATTACGCTAAAAACTCGGTGGCTTTAAATTTTCAAGGGTTTACATATATTATTCACTATTTAATATACAATCCGATGTAGAATCGATGTAGAATTTTATACAGTAACACATAATAATGACATCAATTAGAATGAAGTGAAACCGAGAAAGAGGAGCAGAAAATTTAATTTTGAAAATTTCAATAACCATATGATCGTTTAGAGTTTGGTATATTGGAAAGACTTGTTAGTTGCTATAAAGTATTTTAGGAAATCAAAATTAGATATATTCCGACAAGAATGAGGCTTCAAAAAAAATGAATGAAAATAAAACTATATAGACATATTCATTTGTCCAAGACTCTAAATATTAATAAATTAAAATTGCGCTTGGATTTCAGTATTTCAAATCCATAAATTTCGATTATAATTTTAGTGTTAACAATAAAACATAGAGAAATCTCAAATTCATAACTTAATTATTTACACATTACTTAGATGTATTAAAAATTATTCTAAATCATCACTTTATTGGATGAAGTTAAAATTCATTCTAACTGTCATGAATTACCATATAAACATAAAAGAAGTATATTTGATGTTTGTGGTGCTATTTTTCTAAACAATAAAAATGCATTTGAAATACATGGATTTGAAATACTTCTATCCAAACGGAGTCTAAGAGACCTCTTTATTAAATATTTGTTGGTGGACCTATTTTTTAGTTTTTTCAATATTATCTTTTTTTTATGTTTTATGAAAATTTAAAATAATAAAAACTAACATTAAACATACCTTCTAAAACAAACGTATGTAATTTTTCATAATCAAAGCTAAATTTAAACAAATTATTGAATATTTTATAATTAAAAAATATTATAATTGTATTTAGAATAATATATATTACACATATGCAAGTCGTGTGCTCTACGGCGGCGCCAGGAAAGAAAATAACATAATGTAATTAGAATCATTGTAAAATATATAGTCCCATAATTTTTAATTTCTTTTTGGGATTCTTTTCGAAAGCGGGGGTGGGTAATAGACTTTACCCAAATATTCCTACCAAATTAAAGAGGCCAACTAAAGAAGAAAAAAGGATAAAATTTAATATTGACCATATTTATTGGTTTGTGGGACAAGATCGATTAATTTGACTTCAAATTTTGATCCAACCCATGCTATTAAATAAAAGTTTACTTTTTAATTTATGTCAAAAAAAGACAAATCACTTCAAATAAAATGGAAAAAACAATATCAATTAAAATTAATAAACAAGAGAGAGACAAAAGAGGATTGAGTTCAACAAACAATTACTAAGATCGAGGCACCACAATTTGGACCCATTAAACAAGCCAGACACCATTAATGCTACCTCTCCAAACTTTTTCCCATGTTGTCCTTTCCATTTTCTTTCCAGTATGTGCACTCATGTGGAAATATGGATCAAGTTTAGGTCAATGAATCTGAGATTGCAGTTTACACTAATTTTTTTTTTTAAAAAAATTAAATTCAAGTTTTTGATTATAATTTCTGAATTATGCATCACTATTTCTTCCCTGCCGAGCTAAGAACCCAGACTGCAACATAATATTGGTGTTAAAGATTACGAACTCGAGTCTAATTTTACCCCAAAAACTAAGTTAAGAAAAGATAGCTTAAATAAAGATTACTAACTAGAGTCTAATTTTACTCCAAAAACTAAGTTAAGAAAAGATCGCTTAAATTTTTTCATACAGCTCTCAATGACTTGTTCCAACCGACTCGAAACATTGATTAGTGCTTTTTATTTGACAGGGAAGTAACCGCACCCAATGCATGGGTAGCAACCGCAGGGATGTACTACGGTTGTTTTCAGTAGCTGGCGATTAATTAATGCAAACATTGTGGCCGTTGCCACTCATTTATTTACAGTACAATATATCCCCATGTGAAAATGAAATGGCAAAAAGTATCCGATGAATAAATAAGATATAAAATAATATTGTATATTGGTACACAAGTGCACGCGTCGCGTGCTTGTACAGTTTGTTTTTGCGTACACGCGCTGTGTCTTTGTATATATAGTCCATTTCATAAACATGTTACGTAATTATACAATCCAATTTTTTTATTAAATAATTATAAAAAAATAAAAAATATTAAATAATTTAAAAATTTTTAAAACAAAAAATAAAAAGGTCACACCAACGTATCAATTTGGTGTGGCCTCACATTTAATATAATAGGATATATATATATATATATATATATATATATATATATATATATATATATATATATTTAAAAAATCGATATTGAATTAGCTTAGAATATTATATATAGTTTTAAATAAAGTTTATAGCCATTTACATATACTTTTTTAAAGTTTTTATAATTAGCATGATCATTTGAATCAATCTGAAAATTTACCTAAAAAAATCGAACTGAATTTTACGGTTTCATACGGTAGTTGTGTAGCTACATATTTCATTATATAAACTAATTTTCATAAATAAAATATCAAGAAATATTCTTAAAATTGTTTCTTTATGGGTAAAGTTTGAAGCAAATGATTTTTTTCGGAATTTTCTTAATTTATTTCGAAATGTACACTAAAAATAAAAAGAGAAAATTATTTTTTTGGTCATGTATGATGTATGTTTGTCATTTTGCGATTTTAGTCTTTTATATTTTCATATTTCAGTTTAGTATGTTATCTTTATTTTTTGGGCAATTTTAGTATTTTTTTTTTTCGATATGACGCTGATATGACACCGATGCAATGTTGACGTATATAGTGCCACGTAAGCATTTCGAATAAAAATGACTGAAATTGCCAAAAATCGAAACATGCAGGACTAAAACTGAAATATGAAAACAAAGAAGACCGAAATTACAAAATGACAAACATACAAAACCAAAATTACAGTTTTCACAAATAAAAATACGAGTAATAAATAATCTTAAAAACTTGTTGTCCCCCTAACTTCAAAAAAAAAAAAAAAAAAACTTCAGAAAAAGAAACTTGTCTCCCTTTTTAATGATTTCGAAAATATACCAATGCCATTATAGAAATTTCATGATATATTTTTTTAAACAATTATCTTTTCGAATTCTGGCCTTATTTAATTTGTCTGGCTAAAGTGTTGGTCTTAACTCTTAAATGATACTTTTCAAGTCAACGAATTATCCCAAACAAAACGTTAAATTTTCTCAAAAGTGACATGAAACAGGAAGCATAATCGTTCTTTGAATATTATTACTCATTAGTTTAGTATTCTTATCCTTATTAATAAAAGGTTTCATGTGGCTCAAATCATGCTTAATTAATGTGGAACATAGGTATATTATAACAAAATTTGTAATCACTCACAGTTTTGATTCGGATTGGATCCAAAATACTATCGAACATATTAAAAAGTTTTAAATTCGATATTTTGAATACTATAAATCATATACTACGTACTGAATCAGATCGAATTTTTTTACGACTTGGTTGCTAAATATTTTGTCGAATGAAATGAAATCTAAAAAATTACATTCAATTGCTTTCCTTGTCCAAATTTTGTGCCCGCAGTGTTTCTAGATATATATATTACTGAAGTTTAAAACTATCAATATTTATGTGATTTGGTAATTTTTAAGTTTCTCACCTACACTTGGGGTCAACATGTGATAATCACTATATATTTTCTTTTGTGCATTGAGTAGATAATGATAAAGCTTACGCCCCTTTCATTCGTATGGGCCTTTTGTCCAAAGTGGCAAACAAATGCTTTTTCTTTAGTGGCTTGCTCCATATCATTGAACATAATGATCACTCGATGAGCGCAACGAGTCCATGTTATTCTATTTTTATATTCCATAGTATAAGCTTTATAAATTTCCATGCAATGCCTACTTTTCATCGTAAGCTTATTTAAAAATTCTAACATGATATATGAAATTGTACGTAGGATGTCGCTTTAGTGAAAGTTATAGCGAATTTAACGCGTGTTTCATTGAAACAAAACCAAGGTATTTTTCGAAAATATCACAAATAAAATAAAAACGATTTTAATTTACTCTAGCTATTTTAAGTATGTACAATCCATCCTTGGCAACTAAGAAAAGGGGGCATCATAAAATGTGGTTCCGCACATGCATTGATTTTGAAATTGCGTAACTATTGTGTTCACAAAGTCCTGATTTCCTACTTTATTACATCTTTAAAATTGGACAAACCATATTTATTTCAATGATTGATGGGAAGGTGGCCTCTTTTGGGATATGCTTTATCTTTTGCTTAGTGGTTTGTCTTTTATAATGCAAGTAGACATTAGGAGCATATGACACGTACATGAAAAGCACCGTGATCTTTATAAATTATCTCTTCTTCTATTAATTTTTTTTTCTCTCTTTTTTATATAATTGGGTCGAGAGACTTTTCATAATAAATCTTGAGATTCAGTTTCCTTATCGCTAAGTCAAGAGATCTTTGATTCTATACTGGAATATTATTTTAAACCCATTTATTTGATTTATCAATATAATTCAGTCGCACAATTTATAGCATAGCAAGACTCATTGGAGATATCCTTCATATTATCTTATTATGAATTTATGATTGGCATTTAAAAAAGACCTCTTTATATTGTTTCCAATTTTATTACCAAAAAAAAAAAAAAAACAAGCGGGAAGATGCCAAAAAGATCCTATTGTTATTTCCCCCCCAAAAAAAAAACTACCATTATCATTAAATTTTATTTCTAATATTTCTCATTATCTTTTGATACATTTCGCATGATTCATTCAAAAGTAAAATGATTGAGCTGGGCCTCTGTGGTATATTTTGGGCCTCACAAAAACTTATTGGGCTTGTAATTCTTAATCTTATTCAGTTTATCAAAAAAATGTATTGGGCCCAATTCGACAGCGAGTATGGACCTATTGCACTTGGTGTAAAGAAAGAGCAAAATTGTAAAATATTTTTGGGCAACAGAGGGACTAGAGAATCTAAAACCAAAAGGATAATCCCAATTTGGTAAATGTCAAAAAATGTACTCGAACTTAACTCAATTCTAAAAGCTAGGTCAAGAAGGAGGTTACGAGTTACGACTTGAGCATGGAGAGTCGGAGACATTAACGGTGGTCCAACTATGAGTTGTCCAACACATAACGGTGGAACCTAAGCTCTGATACCATGTTAATAAATGAACTTGGACCTAAATAAACCTCAAAAGCTAACTCAAAAAGAGGGTTGTCCAAACCTATATATTAAATTCCCGGGATATTTACCAAACTGATGTGAGACATGATTAACACGCACAATTTAAAAAAATTAATGTCCTAATTGAGAAGCCTTTCCATCAACATTGATTGTACAAAATATTTGCTGAAAATATACCCGCAAATCATTATTTAAAATAAAAATCATTTATAATTTAGTACCCGAATATTATAATAATAGATACGATACGTACAAGTAGAATTGAACGAAAAACACGCACACAAGGCGTGCTTTGTTTTGCAGACATGCTCCAAAGACTGCACTGTATGTTCACACACGACATCTCTTTCATAGCCCATTTTTGGTCATCACTGGTCACTATCAAGCTTCCACAGGGGTGTGGATAAATTTTTTTTTTTTTCTTGGTTAAAATATATATTTACAAATATAATCTAAAAAATATGTAATCGGTCCTTTGTACATATATGATATATTTTTCTTGGCTCTTCAAAAATTTTCTTGCGATATTTTGCAAGTGCAAGTTGGATTAGATTGTGTACTAGAGGTGGGTCAAGTGAGTAATTTATTTCTTATAATATATGTTTTGGCTAGGGATGACAATTTTCTCCGAATCCGATGGAGAATCCGATACCCGACCCGAATGGAGGAGGGTATGGAGGTGTTTTTTGGACTCGATTAAATAAATGGGTAAACGGGTATGAGGATCTCGTATATGGGTATGGAGGCGGATGTAGTGATATCCTACCCATACCTGACCCGATACCAGATTAAATATAATATAAATATAAATTTATATTTATTTACATATTAATTTATATTATATAAATTCTGATTTAATTTTTTTTTTGTTGAATTATGTTAGTTGTATTTAACAATGAAATTTATTAATATAAATCTAACGCTGTTTTGTAGAATAATAATGTTGAGATAAATTATTTACAATATTTTGTTATTTCTTATAATTCTTAGGTTATTAGGTTATTGATTTCTTTTATCTTTTATTTTTTTTCTCTTATAAATTTGATATAAAATCTGATAAATAAGCATATTTTTATCAAAATAATTCAAATTGAACAAATGTATTTGTATGAGGTAGATAGATAAATGGGGGATGGGTAGGGTATGGATATCCGATACTCCGACGGGTATGGGGATGAGAATGAAATTGAATACCCGACGGTTATGGATATGGATATGGGGATGGATTTAATAAATGGGTATGAGGATGGATATGTGATATCCTACCCATACCCGACCCATTGTCATTCCTAGTTTTGACACCTATTTTTGTTCAAACTTGAACATAAAATCTTGATTTTATTAACGTGAAATAGCAAGTTGTCGGCAATTCTTGTAGTTACGAGGACAAATCATGCTGGTGACGTTTGGGATAATTGGCTCATTGGATGCTTAATTCCGCATACGCGCGCAGCACGCTTACTTAACAATCTCAAATTCATGCGTCATAGTCATAGATTCTATATTTTGTATCATTTTCTTTGTATCATAGGTGAGTTTGGTACTCAACATTAAGGCCCCATTTGGATTTGGTAAACATTTTAAAAAAAAAACACTTTTTTAAGCTATAATTTTTGGCTTTTGAAAAAGCTCTAATTTTGACTTAAAAAAATGCTTATTTAAACACTTTTTTAGTCAACCAAACACTTTATTAAATAAAAAGCACTTAAAAAAGTGCTTTTTTGGCCAGGCTTTTGAAACCAAACGGAGCCTAAGCAAGCCGATTGTGGGTAAGTTTCCGTGTTATCCTTTTTTTGATATCTTTTTTTATTAAACCAGCCTAATCCACTCTTAAAAGGACATGTTAATTTCATGAATACTATTTCCCCTAATAAAAGCCCAAACATTGCCATATCTATTAATCTATCTATATATTAATTGCTATATTAAAGTTGACGAATGAATCGGTACATGAAGCGTGACACTATCAAAAATTGATGAAACAAAAAAAAAATTTAAAAACAAAACCACGATGATACATGCATGCAACACGTGTTTCGGAATGTTAATGAAGTTTTTTTTTTTTTTTGACACTGATTATCATTGCTGGTAAGAACATATATTTGATTCCGAAGCTATTCTTTTACTTGCTGAAGTTGAAAATCAAGTCTCCATTTTCGCCACATTTAATTTTTCAATTTATCTCGCTCTGTCACCGAATTTTGTGGTCGTGCTAGTTTCGTTCAATATGACAAATTAATTACCAACAAAATTAAGATGTGCCGCATATATATGTTATATTTATTTCATGTTTAATGCTCACACAAGATTGATATTTTATGTGATTCGATGTAATTAAATAAAATCTTAGCAAAAATGTAATGATTGTTAGATCATAAATCTAACGTTGGACTTATATGTAAATAATTATGTATTGTGGACTGTCAAATAATGTTAGCCCATAAAAGTGATTTAAATAAAATTTCAGTTTATTTGGGCTTTAATGTATCTAATAGGGTGTGACCTTTAATGTGTAGATACTAGTGGACTTTTCTATTTGATTGATGGACTTAAATGGCATCCCAAAATATAAATATAGGGTTATGGTCCTCAGATCACACGATGTTGACAACACTGTCATTATGTTCTATTCTATTCCCATCGATAGTTAGAGAGCGTGAGAGAACTGAAGGAACTCTCAAGGCAAATCTTGTTGATCTGGAAGGCCAAACCATGCAGATCTACATCGGTATCAATTGTTAAGAATTAAGGTACACTTCCGCTTAAGTTTACATATGTATTTTTGATTATTTAGTATGATGATTCTGTGTTTAAGTTTATATGGTTTTTTCCCAACAAGTGGTATCAGAGTCACTCATGTTTAAATCATCGAGAATCGATGTATTATATTCGATTTGGTTTAATCGAAAACAGTGAATTGGGTCGATCGGATTTTCATATCTTAAATTTTCTTTTATTTTCGTTGAAAAAAAAACATAAAAAAAAAAACAAAAAAAAATTGAATTAAGGAATTCCTGATCGAAGCTTGAGCACCGCCGGAAAACGCTAAAAACGGCCGACCTACGGCCATTTTTGCGCGGCAGTGGATTGGGCGTTTTGTAGGAGACATACAGGCGCCTCACACAGTACCAGATTCACGCCGGATTACGTCGCATCTTGATCGAATTTGGACCCCAAAGTCTCGACTTCTGTTTCTGCGCGAGTTCAAAACTTCGGGATTTCTTCGCCGGCCGATAAAGGCACGATATGGACTGGTGACGGTGCCATGGTGGTCGCATCCATGTGTGCTGCCACTCGTAAGTCGGAATTTGGCCGGGAATGGGCCGTGGCGGCGTGGAGATGGGTGATGAGTTAGGGTTTGGATTTGACCAATTTTCGATTTTTCGAATTTTTTTTTTCAAAAAAAAAAAAACAGTATTTTCAGATTTAGGAAAATTTTATGACCCATCACCTATTTTGGATAAAGTTTAATTCGGTTATAAATCCATTTTATTTTGGGTTTTAAGGATAATTTGGCTTAAAGTATAAATTTTCAATTATTCAAATAATGATAAGGTTATTTTTATATATTTTAAAATGAGTTGATTAAAATCAATTTATTTTGAAATATAAAAAGCTTGTATATGTAATTTTTATGAGTATTAATCGGCCCAAAGGAAGATTAATATTTAATATGATTACATATGTGTTTGTATAAGGGTAAAATTGTGATAGTTATTCGCTTTTCATGTGAATAATAATCGGCCCAAAGGAAGATTATTATTTGGCATGTTATTTACTCTCAATTTTCGGTATCCCTTATGAGGTTTGCATTGAATTAATTGATTATTTTCTATGGATTAAGTTTATCGGTCAATATATATGGGTCATTTAATTTTTGAATATACGGGAATCCAACCCGAAAAGATCACCCATGACCAGTAAATTGCCTGATTTGCCCGTCAGTCGGCATTGATCTTACGATCAATGGTTAAATAATTGAATTTGACCAAAATACTTAAAATTTATTTTTAAGAAAAGAGTCAATTTTCTTTGATATTAAATTTGAATAAAGGAACATTTAAGGTATATATATTTTGGGATAAATTGATTGAAGCAACATGTAGCCAAAGTGACCTCTATTGTGGAAATTAATTTGTTTTGAAATATAAAAGGTTTTGTACATGTAACTTATGTGAATAATTAATCGGCCCAAAGGAAGGTTATTATTTAACAATATTACATGTGCAGTTGTGGTAATAAATATGTGATTATAATTTGGTTTTACATATGAATAATAAATCGGCCCAAATGAAAATTTATTATTTGATATGTTCTTATGATCAGTATTTGATTACTACATCAAGATATCATTTACAAGTTAATATTTTGTCCAAAGATGGAATATTAATGGAGTGTCCGATATCTTGAGATGAGGAGTGCCTTTATTTGAATTTAATATTACTTATTTGGGCATTTTTGTGTGCATATTTAATTCATTGATAATTTTCTGTTCAGTTATTATTTGAATATTTCTGCTAGTTTTACTGTCCGCATCAACTTTATTCTTACTTTCAAAGATGCTCGTTACTTCAAGTTATGGAAAAGTAAACATCTTGATAGTTCTTGGAATAATGATCAAAGATATTGCAATAAAGATTGATTCAAGTATACCTTTATGAACTAGAGTACCTTTTTTGAAAAGAGGAAGATGAAAAGGTAGGAGATATTAAATTGCATGTCTGATGATCATTAAGATAAGTCATTCAGAAATCTTTAGGGCAATATGTCGAAAAAAAATATAACTACAGTTAAGAATCACCTTAAAAATATTAAAAATTAGATTTGTCAAGAATGAAAGGGTGAATTTTGTACGTTCTTGACAACTTCACTTTCAATAAGGTATAAAGATAAATGATTAAGGATAAAGTAAACTGCAGATACAACACTTAAAAAGAAACAACAAAAGAAACCGAGTTAATCGAAAAATAATAGTTGTTTCTTCTGTGGAGCTAAAAGGCTCATGAAAATAAAGTTTCTAAACTTGGTTTGTTTTAAGGTTAATTTATCTTTGATGTCTAGACACATGTGGTGGATAGATTTTGATGCTATCATCAGTGTGTATATGCGGGGTTATTATTATTGCTAAAGTTCAAATGATGATGAAAGATTAATCGGTGTACAATGACAAAACAATTAAAGTTGAAATAATTAAAAATTTTAGATTATTGTTAAGACGTGAGTTTTATTTGAATCTGAATGAAACATTTATTGTACCGACTTTCAGGCAGAATAATTTTTATTTCTATTTTGGGCAAATTTGGTTTCTCTTGCTCATTTGGAAATGAAAATTTAGGTTGTTTCATGATTCAAAATTGGTTGGCTCTGGCTCTTCATCTCGTTACAATAATCTTTCTTCGGTTCATATAATTGTTTCATTTAATGAGTTCCTGCAATTAAGTTTACAAAACTCAAAGATAAAAATAAGTAAATAAGAATTCAGTTACGTCGTGATATGAGATATTATCCAGATGGAGAATAAAGAAACATATGTATGACGAAATTCTCAATCCTTTAAATTTAACATATTTTGATATTTGTGTTAAATGTATAAAGGGAAAATAAACAAATTAAAGGAGATTTAAAGTCAACAAGAATTTGGATGTCCATGAACTTATAAATATGGATATTAGTGGATCTTTAATATGATTTTTTGGAATGATCAACAATAATTTATATTTTTCATAGATGATTATTTTAGATATGACTTTTATATCTCATTTATGAAAAAAACTAATGATTGCAGCATATATCCTTAACAAAGTTTGATTAAAGTGATTCTTAAAGATCTAAGGGGTAAAAGTTTTATGGTACCACAATTAATTTGATTCTCAGTTAGGAAAATGTTTGGTTTTTTAGGATGTCGAGTTTGTGGGGGAGATAAAGTTTTTAAAATTGTCTTTAAGGAATAATATTTTAATATTTTCACTGGTGTTATTGACATTGATCAAAATTATATTGTTGACTTTGTTCAAAAACATAATACGGTAAGATGAGTACTCAAAAGGTAGTGTGGAAAGATATAAGGCTCGTCTTGTCATTAATGAGATTTTACACAGTAAGATGATATAATTGTAAAGGTCTTTCTCTTTGGTTTTTTTTTTTGAAAGATCTTCAGGAATATATTGACATAGTACTGAATTTTAATTAATAAATTATATTTTTACATTTCATCATGTGATCATCTCGTTCGGTTTGAGATGAATTTGGTTGATGATTGTATATATCATAAGGTCTGTGGGAGTAAATATCTTTATCTGGTTTTGTATGTAATGATAGTCTACTCGTTGACAACGATATAGATAAGTTGCATGATACCATGAGATTTCTAGCTAATATTTTGAGATGAAAGATCTTGGTAATGCATTATTTTGTACTGGGTATCCAGATACATCGGGATCGCTCTCGATGTATTCTTGGATTATCACAGAAAAGCTATATCGAAAAAGTTTTAAAGCGATATGGGATGCAAGATTGTAAACCAGTTGATACCCTATGTTGATGGAGACAATTTAGTCTCAATCAGTGCCCTAATAATGATTTAAAGAAAAGAAATACAAAAGATTCTTTATGACTTAGCAGTAGGGAATCTAATGTATTGCTAAGGTATATACACGTAAAGCTTTTATATACGTGACTGTGATGTTGGACAAATATTTAAATAATTCAGGAGTAGACTATTGAAAAATAGTCAATTACATATTATGGAATTTATAAAAAATAAAGGAATTATATGCTCACATATCAGAGGTCAGATCGGTTTTGAGATCATTTGGTATACTGACTCTGATTTAAGGGATGCCTAGATAGTGTGAAAACTATGTTGGACTATTTAAATCTACTGCCAAAAGATGTCATCTCACAAAAGAGTACTAAAAAGTCACTTGTTATAGTCTTTTTTTTCATGACAATAGATTTTATATTGTGTTATAAGACATCCAATCAAGTTTTTGATTATTGAAGTAAGAGTTCAGAGTGAATAATGTCTATAAAGCACATCAGTACAAACTCCATGATTGTAGATCCATTTGCTAAGGGACTATCACCCAAAAGGTTTTGTGTGCACATTATTTATATGAGTGTTTTGTCAATTAAGGATATTCAGTTTTAGTGGGAGTTTGTAATTTTAAATGCATTTATAGATATGTTCGGGTATTCGATTTTTTGGTTTATGGATACATTAGGAAAGATTATTTCTGCAGAAATATAGGTTTTGATTTATTCACACTCTGACTCTAGTACGATTGATCTCACTAAAGTTAAGGGTGGACCAGTTGGAAATAGACATGTTAAGATCACGTAACATGAAATTTTCATGCTACACATCCACATCATAATCCACGTCGTTCAGTTATCTGGCATATGTGACCATTAATGAGTCGAGTTACGATAAATGTGACAAAGACCTCTTTGATCCTATGTTAATATGATTGATGGACCGGATTAGCAGTAGATACATTTCGGTAATGACAGCGAAGTTGAGCTCATTTGGTTATTTTGCAAAACATAATTATAAAGTTTCACATATAGCCCAGTGGGAGATTAATATTAGATCATAAATCTAACGTTGGACTTATATGTAAATAATTATGTATTATGGACTGTCAAATAATGTTAGCCCATAAAAGTGATCTAAATAAAGTTTTGGTTTATTTGGGCTTTAATGTATCTAATAGGGTGTGACATTTAATGTGTAGATACTAGTGGGCTTTTCTATTTGATTGATGGACTTAAATAGAATCCCAAAATATAAATATAGGGTTATGGTTCCCAGATCACACGATGTTGACAACACTGTCATTATGTTCTATTATATTCCCATCGATAGTTAGAGAGCGTGAGAGAACTGAAGGAACTCTCAAGGCAAATCGTGTTGATCTGGAAGGCCAAACCATGCAGATTTACATCGACATCAATTGTTAAGAATTAAGGTACGCTTCCGCTTAAGTTTACAGATTTATTCTTGATTATTTAGCATGATGATTCTGTATTTAAGTTTATATGATTTTTTTCCAACAAAGATTTCATAAGATTAAAGGTATATAAAAAAACAAAAAGTTTTTGATACTTTCCAAACCAGTTATATGTCAAAACCCCATGTGAAATATCAAAAATGTGTACTTTACTTTTGTGAAAAATTAAGTAGGCGCACCCTTGTGTTTTCATAGAAGTTGCACAATTTACTCTTGTTAATTCGATTGGTAGAACACGCGCTCGTGCTACGTCTATAAAACCACTTTTTAAAAAAAATAATGCATGAAATGCACAAAAATACTCTTTTATTAATTTATAAGGAAAATATAATTATTTGCATCAAAATTCCTGTAAAATTTCAAAAATTCATACTTCACCCCATTTTTTTTCTTGGAAACAAAAGCCATGTAACATGGTTTTTTTAATTAACAATTTTTTAAAAAAAATCAAAAGGAGCGCAAGTGATATAGCATTTTGCAGTAGTGGCCCACCACAATAGCGGAGAGGTCGAAAATTTTCATAATTACAGTGAAAAATAATTTAATATCATAAAAATAATAATTTTTCATAGGTTGAGTCGGGTCGAAAAATCGACTCAAAAGCTGAATCGTTAGACTATTTCATTAGAGTTTTTGTCATTCTCAAAATTGTAGTGAACCGGTAAATTATAAATATATTTTTAAAAAATATTTATTTCTATTATCAATCTTAAAAAAGTTCAATCTTTTTGTTTTTCTAAAAAAATCAAAATATAATTTTCAAAAATAAAATCAAAATATAGATAATGATTATATATAAATATCAATAAGACCGTCTCACTAATTTTCTATAAATTATTTGTCTTGCAATTCAGTAAACTGAACATATTTGGTATGTACCTTCAAGTCTCATTTATTAAGTAAATAAATATGATATTGATAAAATAAAACAAAACAAAACAAAAAAAAAAAAGGTTATAGCAGTGCGTGAGCTCAAAATTTAAAAAACATGAGGAGTTACTAGCCAATATTTTTTTATGAGAGGGATTTGAGTAAATTGAGATATTACAAGGACAATTTATGCATTTTTCATAATTTTTTTAATGTCATACATAAATTAAACAATATAGTAGAGGATAATTTAGTAAAATCTCAAATATTTTGACTGTATGTTTGGACTTGGAGCACATGTGTAACTTCTATAAAAACACAAGGGCTAAGACACATATTTAATTTTCATAGAGGTGAAATGTGTATTTTTGATATTTAATAAAGGATTTGGGTGCAAAAAACTCCTTCCCAAACTTTAAAAATATCATATTTTTTTTCTGAAAAAGATCAATACAAATTTACAAATACTTTATCATATAGTTGAAAAAATATTTTGAAATCAAGTAACAATATTTATATAATTTAAAATTATGTAATTTTTTTCTTTTACTATCAACATTTGAAACTATAGTTCTTGAGGAATCATTCTACGTTATGTTAATGGGAAAAAAGAATATTGCGTGAAATTTC
Organism: Henckelia pumila; assembly: GCF_033568475.1. NCBI lineage: Eukaryota > Viridiplantae > Streptophyta > Magnoliopsida > Lamiales > Gesneriaceae > Henckelia > Henckelia pumila. The sequence goes on along the minus strand of NC_133121.1, from coordinate 7,709,426 downwards.
TTGATTGAGAAAAAAAAAAGAAAGAAATTGATGTCAAGAATTTCTTAATTTAGTGACAAAGGTGAGATATAAAGACATATACGATCTTGGTTCAAAGTTCAAACTTCAAATTTTACATATGCAGATAATAATTAGATTTGATTGAAAATTTTACCACTAATTTTATATATACAAAATAAAAAAGAAAAAAATTGGTGAAGTGTGGGGAATGGAGATAGAATAGGCGTGGGTTGGTGGTGGGACATGAGAACGAGAAATCCGGCAAGGAAATTAGGGTACGGAAGATGGCCTGAAAACGACGGGTCCCGCTCTAAGGGAAGCAACCCAATTATTGCACCCCCCACGCCTTTCCGACATTCATCATTTTGTCTCTCCATCATTTATTATTATTCTAATTTATTTATAATCCTGTCTAAATTAACAATTTAATAATAATAATAATAATAGATCTGAAACTTAACTTTATTCTTTAATTAATACTCCATTCAATTACTACCTGCTAAGTTACTAACATTTTTTTTTTGGGGAAAATGTAGTCATAGATATATCGACGCTATTTATAAAATAATTTTTTAACCATGCACGGAGTTTTTGAGAAGCAAACAATGTTTTTGCACTCTGAAAATAAAAAATTTGTTCGTATGTGACACATATTAATTATATTATATTATATTATATACCCATCAGTCAAAGAAAATCTTCTTACACGCGTACAGTGTGTTTCTGCTCTTTCCTTCCCACCCTCTGTCCTTTTCGTATTGTTCTGCTTGTCCTTATTCTCTTGTACCCCTTCCCTTTTGCATGTTAATGTCGGTTTTAATTTGATTCACAAAATCACACCGTATGAATATATGAGCTTAGCTTATAATTAAAAGGGAAACTTCCAAATAACAAAGACGAATCTATCGTAAGTAAATCATAAAATCTAATTCATGAAAGAATCACACACACATATATATAAATTAAATGCTGCAAAAAAAAAAAAAAACAAGTGAAAATGAAAAGAGGGAGAGAGAGAATAAGTAATTAAGACAGACAAATAATGGGTGTGAGCAGTTTAAAAAGGGGGGGAGTGTTGATTTACATAATTTACTTATTCACGCTTAACAAACAAGAGCCCCCATTTAGGAGCCGACCCATACAAAGCCTGTTCCCGGCCGACTCAAACACATTCGAATACGCATTCTCTTTCTCTCTCTCTGCAAAAGCTGCTCACATTTCTCTGAATGTTGCAGAACACACCGTTTCAGTAATATCCCAGACAGAATCTCTTCTTCTCCCCCTGTTTCATTTCACCAATATTAAAACCCCTCCCCCACTCCCTTCACCTACGTACGCCACCACCATTAATCTTGCATCTGCGGAACACACAAAGATAATAATGGCGACTGACGCTGTGGAGAGGAAGCAGACCAAGGCTGGCCACGTCGGAGCGCCGCCGCCGGAGCCGGAGCATCTTCCGTGCCCTCGCTGCGACTCTATCAACACCAAGTTTTGCTACTACAACAACTACAACTTCTCCCAGCCTCGGCATTTCTGCAAGTCTTGCCGGCGCTACTGGACTCACGGGGGGACCCTCCGCGACATACCCGTCGGGGGTGGAAGCCGGAAGAATGCCAAGCGGTCTCGCACCAGCGGCGTGTCTTCCGGCGCCGCCGGAAACATTAACGCGGGAGCCATCTCGTCTTTCTCTTCGTCGTCCCACCATCACGAGTTCCGCCACTTCCCCTCCGTGGGTTCTCAGTTCTTGGTCCCCTTCGGGGCGGAACACGGCGGAGCCGTTCCGTTTCCCGGTGATGCCAAGGCTGGGACGTTGAGCATGTGCGGGAGTTACACTTCGCTGCTCAACACTCAAGGGACTTCGGGGCTTTTGGCGTTGGGTGGGTTCGGGCTCGGGCTAGGGGCTGGTCTCGATGACGTGGGTTTCGGGCTCGGGAGGGCGGTCTGGCCCTTCTCAGCCCCGGCCGGTGGCGGCGGGACGGCGAGCGTGTCGGAACATACGTGGCAGCTGGAGAACGGGGAGGGTGGGTTTGGTGGTGGGGATTGTTTCAGTTTGCCAGAACTTGCTATTTCCACGCCGGGTAGTGTTTTGAAATGAAATATTATTTCCACGTTTTCTCCTCGTTGTAATGTTTGGATTCAAATCGTGTTTATGCTTTTGACAATATATTCCCAGTTTTTTTTTTTATATATACACTTTCTAATCATGTTTATTAATTTCAAAGAACAACGAGCTAGCCATTGCATAATTTAATTAATTAGATTGATGATGCACAAATTAAAGCTAGATTTACGTATAATATAACGTAATATAATTGTAGCTAAGCTAGCCATTGCTTAGTATCTATATATTCATGGGGGCTTAAAATCTCCCATGCATGTAAATCCTATCCTAGTACTCATGATGCGGTCCATTCATATATAACATGTTTTAGGTAATGGATGTGGTGTATGTGTATGCAAGTATAAAGCATATAATATTTAAAGTTTTTGTAGAATAATGAACTATGAATTTAGATTAGTATTTGTCTTTTGTCACTAACAGTGACAAAAATATTAACATTTGTCGATATTCGTTTAAACCCAACCTAAATATAACATTATCATGTTTACCTGGATATTTAGTAACTTTTTTTAATGAGACACTTTTTTAACGTCTCTCACCTCACGTCTGGTCCGGTCCAAAGTTGATGTAAAAACAGTGAACATGATGATGTAGAAAATTTTTTTATTTTGGTCATGGATGTATGTTATTTTGGGTTGTTAAATTTTAGTTTTAGTATGCTATACGTTTTATTTATTTATACAATCTTAGTCATTTTTCTTATATAGTGTTGATGTCATATAAATATAGTGCTGACATGTCACATCAATATTTTCAATAAAAAGAACCTAAAATTACAAAAAAAAATCGAAAATATAAAACTAACATTGAAATTTGAAAAAAAATAAACAAAATGATAGTGACAAAATTATAAAATAAAAGATACCGTTTTCTCGATATATATACAACTTACATCTATTAATCTACGATTCATCCACAATATATTGATTTCGACATGATTATGTTCTTGTATGTACACAACATGTCACTACAAAGATTAATTCTTAAAGATGTCAAAGTATTATAGAATCCAAGCTAGAATGGTGTATAGCCTATATGATGGTATCAAGTTCTCAAATTCAACTATGCTTCGATTCAAGATGTAATTATAATAAACACTTCCTTGGTTAAAAAATAATTACATTGATTCTGGCATTCTTTAATGTTTCACGAGAAATAAGAAAACAAGATTTAATAAATGGAGTCTTAAATTGCATGCAGGCAGCCCAAACTCGTAATGTTTAAACGACTTCTGGTTCGTACTCTGACCCGCTACATATATAGGGTGTAGATTGTTGCAATAATAGGAACCAAAATTAATAAGTTTCTCTTATGTTATTATTACAATAATAATTATAATAGTAATTATTTCATTGAAAATTAAATAAATGCGTGAATACGAGGATATATCGAACTTCCCAACCTTAAAAATGATACAGTTATGAGCGATGAAATAAGTGACAGACGTTAATGTAACAAGAAGTATTTAGTATGTGGACACTCGGATAATTGCATATGTATAAATATAGCCATTGATTTTAAAATAAATGTCGACCATAACGCGTGAACACCAAAATGTTTTTGGCTTTCCCATATTTTCCAATTGAAAATTAATTTATTAAGATATTTTTTTTTTCTAAATATATAAATGCGTAATGATATGCTGATTGAAACCAGTGCTTGAAAAGAAATGTTTGACATATTTCTTTAATAACAATTACTTAAATATTAAAACACGAACAAAATAATTTGAACACAACTCTTTTCAAAATAAAACTTAATTAATTTTTACTCAAACTTCAAATTAATTACGTAGTGAAGATTCATTACATCTTCAGTAGCAAATCATACCAGCCCAATATGCTATGTTTATAACTGAAATGCGCTTTGTTACAAGTACTTACTAGATTTTTGAACTGGCCCATCAAACATCTAGTGTTCACGGACCTTTTTGTATTGCATAAAACAATGGAAGAAGTTTAAATTTGATCCAATCTCGAATATTTCAAACAACCTTATGTGAGACTACCTCGTTGTTCAATTTTACGAAATGAATTTCCAACTAAAATTGATCTAATTCATTAAAGTGTTTTTTTTTATGTCAGAAACATTACTTCTTCAACATTAAATTTGATTTAATAGTACTGACTTCAATTATTTTTCTTTGGTTTTTTTTTTTTTTTTTCATTTCTTATTTCCAAAATCAGTAAATTCAACGAATATTGTTTATTTGACATTGCTACTATCTTACGTGACGATAATAAAACGATATTACATATATTAAAATATACATAAACAAAAGTAAAGGAAAATTAAAGTTTTTGCACCCCTCCGATTTTGAAATATTTGATATTGGTTTGTTTGTTATTCTTAAATGGATTTTTTTAATTTTTTATATGTGTAGTTTGGTCTTTATTTGAGTTTTTTTTTTTTGAGAAATTTATTTAAGTTATATATGAGCCACCCACATAATAAATCATTGTCAAGTAAGCAATATTCAATATATAATGATATTCAGAAATAAAGACCAAAATTGGAAAAAAAAAATCTAAATTACGATATAAAACCAAACTTTTCAAAGTCAAAAAACTGAACTTCAAGACAGACCAATTTAGGACTAAGTGACTGAAATTGCAATTTGATCAAGGTCTTGGAAGTTTATTATGAATTTATTGTTTTTTTTAAAGATTTTTTTAAAAAATTTGGTAATTATTTATTATTTAAAATAAACCCGCCTCCCTCTTGGCATTCTGGGATTGTGTCGAAGATCCATGCTGAGGGGTAGGGGTGACACGGTGCGGTTTGAGCGGTATTTTCATAAAATTCAAACCTAATTGCTATCCACGGTTCGATTTCAAAGATAGTTTCAAGGTATAATATGTGCAAAGAAAGAAATAAATTCTCAAAAAAATAAATAAAAAAATCTCCTCATATTTTTTCAACATGCAAGACTAAAAAATAAAATATAATAAAGGCAAAAAAAAAAACTGTTTTAAAAAATAAAATTGTAGAGAAACAAATTTAAAAAGTTATATTTAAAATATTAATCAATACATTGAATTACGTACCTATTTTCCAATAGATTTGAAGTTTTGACAAATTTTACAAGAGAATATAAACTAATTTCATTGTATTCTCTCAGTCACCGATCGTCTCTTAATTCCATCAGTTAATTTTATTCTCTTGTCTCAATTTTTTCTTAATTCTCAATCTTTTAGATTTTATGATTTTATACGGTAGTTAATTAATTAGATTAAATGTTTATTTTAAACCTATAGAAATTAATATTTTACAAAGGATGATTTTTTTGTTTAGAACTTCCCTAAATGTGCATGATTTAATTTGAGGATAACATATTGGATGAAATAAAGTTAATTTTTAATCTTATGATATATATAGTGTTTTTTTGTACATAAATTTCGATAGAACTATAATTATTATAATATTATAATTAGATATAGACAATGTATTGTTTAATTAAATCACTCTATTAAATTTAAAACAAATTATATAAACGATATACATGATCAATATAATATATCATAAATAATTTTAAAAGTATTTATTTATTTATGCGGTGCGGCCGATGCAGTTTTCTACTAAAATTGCCACCAAACCATATTATGCGGTGCGGTTTGCTTTTATTTTTTTTACAACCGCGGTTTTGGTCATAAAATTGAGCATAGCGTTGTGGTGCGGTTCAATTCGATCGGTTTGGGCGGGTTTTCATTATATTTGATCAGCCCCAATTATTCAGGCACAAAGTGCGAAAGTGTGTTCATTGGTAGAAATGTGGTTGAAGAAGATCCCAATAAGTTTGTTCATCGCTTTTACTCTGTTGTGTTATTATCAAATTGATTAATTATGTGGCTAGTAAATGGCAGCTGCATGGCATTAATGATCATCTGCGTACTAAAAACTCGATAATTCACGAGCCATTCAATGTCATGGTTCAACTTCATCATAATTAAGTTAGTCGACGAAGCTTGAAATTTGGCTAATTTGAGCAAGTTATGAATCGGGTTATATTTAAATTTTAGTGTGGCTGGTCCGGATCCATCGGATGTCGGAATTTCCCAACTTCTTGTGTTGTCACACGCAGTGGCGGATCATCTACAATCTTTTTTTTTATTATATCAATTTCAATATCTTTTATTGAACACATATTGAGGTTTTTTTTTGTTAAAACTTGAAATGACTAAATTTTCATCTTTTTATGTGAACATTTCACATGGTCATAAGCTAAAACCTAAAATTTTATTTCCACTCATTATCTTCGTGTTGAAAAATATATACAAAATTAGTAAAGATAAATTTTTTTATAAACTTTAAATTAAATTGTAAAATAAAGTAGCTAAAAATATATGGTTATTATTAAGTTAAAATTTGATTTCGTTAGTAGTACTGGTGTATCTCCTTGGCCCTCAAATCTTATTGCTTTGTAAAAAAAAAAATGTATGTATATATTATTTATTTATTTATTTATTCACACTCCAATATAAAGTTATTGATCGTCAAAACCTTCTGCATTTGAAGGCTCGTGTTTTCTAGTTCACGAGATTTAATATCAACAAAAATTTATAGCTAACTATCAAATATAAAATTATTGATCTTCAAAACCTTCCAATATAAAGTTATTGATCGTCAAAAATAAATTCATCCATTTATTTATTTATTCACACATAAACTTTAGACCTTCGGATCACGAGATTTAATATCAACAAAACGTTTATAGCTAACTATCCATAGTTAGGGGTGATCACGGTGCGGTTTGAGCGGTATTTTCATAAAATTAAAACCGAATTGATATCCAAGGTTCGGTTTCAAAGATAGTTTCAAATTGCGATTTTTCATATAAATGTAGGTATGCGGTTTTGGACAGTTTCGGGCGGTTTAGCGGTTTTTTAATAAAGAATATAGATCAAGTAGACAAGAATATATTATGAATAAAATAACATCAAAAATTATAAGTTGATATAAAAATATTTAATGATTAAAATATTTTTTGTTCACTGCGGCATAAAATCATAAAAAGTTGTTTTTCAAATAAAAAATACAAACGAAAATTACAAATCTTTAAAAAATAAATGACATAAAACAATAGTCAAGCTTTTAATCATGGAATCTCATATTCAAATTGAATGCTCCATTGAATATTACTTTCCAGTTTCAAGGTATAATACGTGCAAAGAAAGAAATAAATTCTCAAAAAAATATAAAAAAATCTCCTCATATTTTTTCAACATGCAAGAGTAAAAAATAAAAATAAAAAAGGCAAAAAAAAAACTGTTTGAAAAAAATAAAATTGTAGAGAAACAAATTTTAAAAAGGCAGATTTAGAATATTAATCAATACATTGAATTACGTATCTATATTCCAATAGATTTGAAGTCTTGACAAATTTTACAAGAGTATATAAACTAAAGATTTAGAATTAAGAAAAAATTGAGACAAGGGAATAAAAATAACTGACGGAATTAAGAGACGACCGGTACTGAGAGAATACAATGAAATTAGATTTTATGATTTTATAAAGTAGTTAATTAATTAGGTTAAATATTTATTTTAAACTTATAGAAAGATTTTACAAATGATGATATATTTTTTTGTTTAGAACTTTTCTAAATGTGCATGATTTAATTTGGGGATAACATATTTGATGAAATAAAGTTAATTTTTAATCCTACGATTGTGACGCCCGGGGCTGAAGAGGCAGAGAGTGATCGCCGGTGCCAAGAGGTTGCACGGACAATGAGCGGCTCCTGGTAGGCTTCTAGGCGGAGGGAGACATGAATGAACCGATCTCGTGCCGGAATGAGAGGGAATTCTGAGACTGTGTAGGTATGGGACTACATAGTTGAGGATGGCTTAAAAGATTTCATATGTACTGCTCATATCAAGAAGGTGTATCTTCTTTTCGGGAGCTCATCACATAAGAACTCCAAAGTTAAGCGTGCTTGACTTGGGGCAATTATAGGATGGGTGACCCCCTGGAAAGTTTCTCAGGGTGCGTGTGAGTGAGGACATAAGCACGCTGAAAAGACACGTCTTGATACAGTGGATCGTTTCAGTTGGTATCAGAGCACGGTTCTTGGAGGGGTCATTACTGCTATGCGAGCTCAGAAATCCACGCTACCGGTCTGTAAGTTTTAAGTGTTTATAGCATGATTTAATTGTTAGAATTTAAGTTAGCATTAATTTTAAACAACTTAGTTATGCATGACGATTTACGTAAAGAAATATGTGGTGGTGCAGAATGCCTCCTAGACCGATGAACAGACGTGTGGGATCTCCACCTACACCTCCACCTCCACCTCCGCAGAACCCTCTAGCAGCATTGGAGCAGGCCAATGCGAATATGATGGCAGGGATTACTGCTCTGTTAGAGCAGCAGGCTACTCGTCCCAGGTTGTCCCATGAGGAGGACGTTGCTGAGAGGTTCCAGAAGAAGGGACCCAAGGAGTTTGTTGGTACCACCGATCCTTTGGTGGCTGAGGGATGGATTCGCTCTCTGGAGTCCATCTTTGCTTATATGGGGATCACAGACAACGACAGGGTGAACTGTGTGACGTACATGCTGAGGGGTGACGCAGCGCTTTGGTGGGAGGGTGCTGCCAGGGGAGTTCACCTTCCTACACTGACATGGGCAGAGTTTAGGCGTATCTTCTACGCCAAGTACTTCACTGAGGATGTGTGCAGTCGCATGATCCGTGAGTTTATGAGTCTCCGTCAGGGGGACAAGACAGTGGTTGAGTATGTGAGACAGTTCGAGAGGGGCTGTCACTTTGTGCCTCTGATTTCAGATAGTCCACCAGAGAAGTTGAGGCAGTTTGTGGAGGGTTTGAAGGCGGATATCAAGCATGATGTTCGCATGGCAGACGTCCTTACTTATGAGTCTGCAGTCAGTAGAGCCTTGCGTTCCGAGGAGGGTCGGAGAGAGATTCAGAGAGAGCAGCAGGGGAAGAGGCAGTTTCAGGCTGGGTATCAGCGACCATCTTCGCAGCCTCCTGCGAAGAAGCAGTTTACAGGGCCGGCTAAGGGCCCGAATCCACAGCAGAGGCTGCAGCAGCAGAGAGGCGGGGCCCCTAATGCCATAGCTTATCCTATTTGCCCGAAGTGTCAGAAGATGCATTCGGGACCTTGTCTATTGGGAGCAGGAGTTTGCTACCACTGTAGGGAGCCAGGGCATCAGATAGCTAACTGCCCGAGGAAGAAGAACACCGCTGGTAGGGTGTTTGTGATGCAGGCCGAGGAGGTAGATCCAGACACCTCCTTGATCACCGGTATATCTTACCCCTAACATTTTAATAATTTTCCTTTGGTTAAAATTTCGTCTTTAATTTGGAATTTGTTGTTATTTGGGTTATTTAACTGCATGTTAGAATAGGAAGCATGTTTTACTTGTGATTATAATTAAGAATTAGTAGTGACTCGTTGGGGAAAATTTAGTAGTGGTATGAAACTGTTGGGAATTTTCTACATGCAGGGAGAATTCTAGTTGGAGGCAACTCCACGTTTGCGTTGCTAGATTCAGGGGCTACGCATTCGTTTATCTCCCTGGAGTTTATCAGGTGGGTAGGCATCACACCTGAGAGTAGTGACAGTGGGTATGATGTTACTATGCCGTCAGGGCAGATTATTTCTACCTCGAAGGTTATTCGAGGACTGGAGTTAGAGCTGCAAGGACACTCCATTCGAGCAGATGTGGTGGTTTTGCCATTGAGTGGATTCGATTTGATTTTGGGTATGGACTGGTTGACAGTCAATGGAGCTTCGATTGATTTTCGTCGGAGATCAGTGTCAGTGAGACCTACAGTAGGCGACCCGTTCACTTTTCATGCATCTCAGAGCAGTGATATTCCTCAGGTGATATCTCTTATTCAGGTGAGGAAGTTGTTGAGACGGGGTTGCCAGGGGTTTCTAGCGAGTATTGTCACGACTTCAGAGCCATCTAGCAGATCATTATCAGAGATAGAGGTGGTTCGTGACTTTCCGGAGGATGTTGCCGGAATTCCACCAGTGAGAGAGGTGGAGTTCAGCATCGACTTAGTGCCAGACACCATGCCTATCTCTAAGGAACCGTACAGACTTGCTCCTACCGAGATGAAAGAGTTGAAGGAGCAGATTCAGGAGTTGTTAGAGAAAGGCTTTGTTCGTCCTAGCTTTTCTCCGTGGGGAGCTCCGGTGTTATTTGTGAAGAAGAAGGATGGCAGTATGAGACTGTGCATCGATTACCAAGAGCTCAACAAGGTCACCGTGAAGAACAAGTATCCATTGCCGAGGATAGAGGATTTATTTGACCAGTTGCAGGGAGCTTCGGTGTTCTCCAAGATCGACCTGCGATCTGGTTATCATCAGTTGCGTGTTAGAGATGCAGATGTGTCCAAGACTGCTTTCAGGACACGATATGGGCATTACGAGTTCTTAGTGATGCCATTTGGGATGACCAATGCTCCAGCGGTTTTCATGGATCTCATGAACCGAGTCTTTCAGCCGTATTTAGATCAGTTCATCATAGTCTTTATTGATGATATTTTGATCTATTCTAGGAGCATCGAGGAGCATAGACAGCATCTTCAGACAGCCTTGCAGACTTTGAGGGAGCATCGTTTGTATGCCAAGTTCAGCAAGTGCGAGTTTTGGCTTGAGCAGGTGGCATTTCTGGGCCACATTATTTCGAGAAATAGGATTGCAGTTGATCAGTCGAAGGTTGAGGCAGTGCAGAATTGGGGTATTCCGAAGAATGCTTCAGAGATTCGCAGTTTCTTGGGTTTGACAGGATATTATAGGAAGTTCATCAAGGGTTTTTCCTCTATTGCAGTACCCTTGACTTCCTTGACCAATAAGAATGCGAAGTTTATCTGGAGTTCAGACTGTCAGAGGAGCTTCGATCAGCTGAAGGAAGCACTCACTACTGCACCAGTGTTAGCGATGACAGTATCACACGAGGAGTTAGTGGTGTACACCGACGCGTCTAAACTAGGTTTAGGCGCAGTGCTTATGCAATGTGGTAAGGTTATTGCGTATGCGTCGAGGCAGCTGAAGGTTCATGAGCAGAATTATCCGACGCATGACTTGGAGTTAGCAGCAGTAGTTTTCGCTTTGAAAATCTGGAGGCACTATCTGTATGGAGAGAAGTGCAAGATTTTCACAGACCATAAGAGTTTCAAGTACTTCTTCACACAGAAGGAGTTGAACATGAGACAGCGCAGATGGTTGGAGTTGGTGAAAGACTATGACTGTGACATTAGCTACCATCCGGGTAAAGCTAATGTAGTGGCCGATGCTTTGAGTCGAAAGTCGTCAGTGGTATCATGTTTGACCGTACAGTTACCGCTACAGAGCGAGATTCAGATATTTGACTTGGAGTGTTATCCGAGTGGTCATGCACCGAGCTTGTCAGTGTTGACGGTGCAGCCAGTTCTGCGAGATTGGATTAGGGATGGACAGTCTACTGATGAGGAGTTGCAGCGATGGAGACAGAGAGATGAGGCTAGGGGTAATCTCTTGTATACAGTGGAGGATGGTATCATTCAGTACCGTGGTAGGATGTGGGTACCGAACGTCGATCAGTTGAGAGCTGAGATTTTAGCAGAGGCTCACACATCTCCGTACTCCATTCACCCCGGAAGTACGAAGATGTACAAAGATTTGCAGCTATTGTATTGGTGGCTCGGGATGAAGAGTGACATCGGGAGAGTGGTGTCAGAGTGCTTGACTTGTCAGCAAGTCAAGGCAGAGCATCAGCGTCCAGCAGGACTTCTTAGACCTCTTCCTATTCCGAAATGGAAATGGGAGAATATTACGATGGACTTTGTGGTTGGCTTACCGAGGAGTGCCAGAGGTTGCACAGCGATTTGGGTGATTGTGGATAGACTCACCAAGTCAGCTCATTTCTTGCCGGTGAGGACTACTTATTCTTTGACACAGTATGCAGAGCTTTACATCAGAGAGATTGTTAGACTGCATGGCATACCAGTGTCTATTGTGTCAGACAGAGATCCGAGATTCACATCTGCGTTTTGGAAGAGTCTGCACACGGCTTTGGGGACGAGGCTTTTGTTCAGTACAACATTTCATCCCCAGACAGATGGTCAGTCTGAGAGGGTGATCCAGGTTCTCGAGGATCTTCTGAGAGCTTGTGTCATTGATTTTCGGGGCTCTTGGGAGACTAGGCTGCCATTAGTGGAGTTTACCTATAACAACAGTTTTCAGTCGTCTATAGGTATGGCTCCTTATGCAGCATTGTATGGGAGGAGATGCAGATCTCCTGTGCATTGGGATGAGGTTGGTGAGCGGATTTTACTGGGTCCTGAGATTGTGCATCAGACAGCTGACATAGTGACTCAGATTCGAGATCGGATGAGGACTGCTTAGAGTCGGCAGAAGAGTTATGCAGATATCAGACGACGAGATTTGGAGTTCACTGTAGGTGATCACGTATTCCTGAAGGTGTCACCGATGAAGGGAGTAGTGCGTTTTGGCCGGAGAGGCAAGCTTAATCCGAGGTATATAGGGCCATTCGAGATCTTGGAGAGAGTTGGCACGTTGGCCTACCGTTTAGCTCTACCACCAGGGCTAGCGGCAGTGCACAACGTTTTCCATGTATCCATGCTTCGGAGATATGTCTCCAACCCGTCGCATGTGTTGGATTTCGAGCCCTTACAGTTGCCACCAGATCTAGTGTATGAGGAGAGGCCAGTGCGTATCTTGGCAAGGGAGGAGCGGAGGCTTAGGACGCGGGTCATACCGATGGTCAGAGTCCAGTGGCTGAATCACTCGGAGGAGGAAGCTACTTGGGAGACCGAGGCAGATATGAGGACTCGTTACCCGGAGTTGTTCGGGTAAGTACTTTAATTTCGAGGACGAAATTCAATTTAAAGGAGGGGGGAGGAGAATTGTAACACCCGGTATTTTAAATACTTAAATCCGCATGCATAATTAGGATATTTAATTATTTAAATTTTAGATTTATGGGTTAAATAATTATGTGAATTATTTGTGCATGATTTAATTTATTTTTAAGCATTTAACCCATAATTAGTGATTTTTATAATTTTTAGTATTTTAATTATTTTATCGCGTAGACGGGACCGTGGACGGACGAGATGACAAATTTCTAGCCAATTAATTTCATGAGCCTTTTTAGAGCCCTAAAATATTATTTTGAGTTTTGTTATCTCAAAATTTTTAGTATTTAATTTTATATAATTTTAGGAGTCCATTTTTATTCAAAATAAGCCAAAATATTGACTTTTTAGTATTTTTAAAATTCCCTAAATTTATAATTTCGGGATTTTCATATGTTTAACTTAAATTATCAGATTTTAACTTTTATTTAGAGTTTTAAAATTTTATGTTTGTTTTATTTAAAACTTTTAATATCCTAAAAACCTATTTTATTAAAAACTCTAACCTAATCTACCCAAACCCATCGACCAAAAGCCATCAGCCGCCTCACCCCACCATCTTCATCATCTTCTTCGGCCAGACATTCTCCAAGGTAGTTCCATAGCCACGTTTTTGAAGGTCCAAAGCAAGTCGTCGTCGTCCCGTCGTCCCGGAATCGTCCCACGCTCGTTTTCTCTTCGTTTTCCGGTGAAAGGCATGATTTTTCTTCCCTATTTTCGTACCTATCAGATATTATATTGTGTGGATTGTGTATGCATCAAAACTTTCAAGTTTTGTTTTTTCAGAAAATGGTTCGGGTGTTCGGTTTATGCCCAAGGTTTCTTGTTTTCATGATTCATGTTCACGTTTTGATGCCATGGGTGCGTTCTATCTGCTGGCTAGGGTCCTTAGGATGTCCTAAGTGTGTCTGGACTCGAGTGGCTCGAATGGCTTGAGCCAAACGAGCCCAGGGAAGCAACTACTGCAGCACGGCCGAGGGGAGTCGCAGTCTAGGGTTTCGGGAAAAAGGGCTTCGGCTCGGTGCGTGGGGCTGCATGGGGGCTGGGGCTGGGTCAGGTCAGGTCCGCCCAGACGTGGGCTACGTCTGGGCGGCGGCGCTCCGACCAGGGGCGGCCGGAGCAGGCCTGCTCACGGCCGCAGCCGAGGAGAGGGTAGGGCGTCGGGTTCTAGGGTTTTCTGTTGGGTCCGGGTCGGGTCTGTGGTCCGGGTCAGGTCAGTAGGGTAGTGGGTCGGGTTAAGTCGGTCCGGGTCCGGGTTGGTGGGCCGGGCTCGAGTCTTTTTATTTTTAAAGTATTTTATGAATTAATGGGTTTTTGGGCCAATTAATTAGAAATAAAAATTATTTGGACTCCCAAATAATTTTATTTGGGCTTTTAAAATTTTAATTAAGTTAGTCCATTAATTTTATGGGCTTTTGAGCCCATAAAAGTTATTGGGCTTTTGGGCCCATTGGGCCAGTTTAAGTTGTTATTGGGCCTAGAATGTTTTATGGGCTTTAAATTATTTTATTGGGCTTAGAACAATTTTATTGGGCTTGAGTGTTAGGGCCAGCAGTCCAGGACCATCCATGAGAAATTTGCATGTGTCCTGATTATATATTTAATTATTTTTATGCATTGAAGTTATTTTAATATTTATATGTTAGTAAGAAATTAAATTAAATATATATGAAGGACACACATTTTATTTAAGTACATGCATTCATGAAATAATTTTATGCATAATTAAATGTTTAAGGCTGAACAATAATAAAATATTTTATGTTGTAAGTTGAAGTAGTGTGACAATTTAAGGGGGATTCGTCCCCATATGTGAACTATTGAAGGGCAGTTTACTGCCAATTTAAGAGGTGATTCGTCACCGCCACGTACGTTGGTTTCCACGCTGATCAGTATTTAATGTATGATTTAAGGTTACACTACGGATACAACCATGCGATATTAGAAATTTAACTGCTCAACCATATGTATGTATTATGTTATTTAAGTTAATTTAAGTTATGTTTATGCCATGATATTTTTAAGCATGCTCATTCATGTATATGTTATGTATTAATATTTAATTGTTTTAAATTATTTTAAACCCTTGTTATGTTAGCATGTTGGGCCTCTAGGCTCACTACACTGGTATGGTGCAGGTGAGTTCGTAGAGGAGGATGTAGCTCCTATCGGCGGCGAGGACATATGAGCGGACATGCAGTGACCCCGTGACCGTGATAGATGTCTGAGTCACATGCATGTTTTGATTATGTCAGCATGTTACACATTTTATATTATTTTTCAGTGGTTGTGTGTTTTGAATATTTTATTGAATATTGCCAGTGCATGCAAATTTTAATCATTTTATTTATGCAGTACTTTTAATTAAATGTTTGACTCAGATATTTATTTTATTTAAAGAAGGAAATTCTTTTATTTAAGTTTTTATTTATGTATTTTAAATCTTTTTATTCTGTGCATGTATGTATGGGCATATATGTGCATATTTTATTTAGTAAGTATATATATAAAAAAAATTTTCCGCATATTTATTTATTTAATAATTATAGAGTTAGGGTCGTTTCAACGATATATTATATAGTGTTTTTTGTACTATAATTTCGATAGAACTATAATTATTATAATATTATAATTAGATATAGACATTGTATTGTTTAATTGAATTTAAAACAAATTATATAAAAGATATACATGATCATATTAATATATCATAAATAATTTTAAAAGTATTTATTTATTTATGCGGTGCGGCCGGTGCGGTTTTCTACTAAAATGGCCAACAAACCATATTATGCTATGCAGTTTGTTCTTTTTTTTTTCAACCGCGGTTTTGGTCATAAAATTGAACATAGCGATGTGATGCGGTTCAATTCGGTCGGTTTGGGCGGGTTTTCATTATATTTGATCAGCCCTTTTAAGAAATGACATAATATCATATCTTCATGACATAGAAAAGGTAGAAAAAACAATTAAAAAAATGAGATCAATTTTTTTTTTTGAAGCAAAATCAAATATTCAAAACCATATATATATTAACTTACCAAAGAAATTCACTAAATTCCTTAAAGAGACAGGGGGAAAAAACCCTACGTACATGATTTTGATCGTCTACGATGTAATGGATGGTGACAAAACTGATGAATAAAATTCCCAGCCATCGATTTTTTTTTATTTTAATTTTTTTATTTATTATTTGTATATTTTTTATATATTATTTGTTTGTCGTATATATTATGTTGACGCCTAGCCATTTGAAATTTTGAAGTGAATAAATAGGCATAGTTTTAATCCTCAAAAAAAGAAAAAAAATAGGCATAGAATAACTTCACAAGGTAACACATTTTTTATTAAATTCAAAAACAGATTGAGTTAAAATTTCTGAAAATCTAACATTAAATTCCATCAAATTACTAAGCAAGAAATAAGAACGTACCTAACGGACATGACAACGGCTGCCAAAGATATGCCAGAGATTGAGTTGAAACTAGGGAGTTGGGAGAGTAGGAAGTGAGCTGAGGCGAAGATCATGATAAAATAGGAAAGCTTGATATTCTTGCAAGGTTGGTGGCAGAGTAATTCGTGGACTTTCTTGATGGATTGACCTCCTGTAACCATATATACTATGTCTACTCCAACTTGGAAAACTAACTGCATGGGAATGACGATCCAAAGGCCTTGTTTTTTTTTACCAAAAGCCTGATGTCCAAGCTCATGATACCTGTCAAAACGTTCCCCGCTATCCGTTTCATGCATTTCTACCATTTGCCATAAAGAGTACAAAGTGAAAATCCAAGATAAGACCAGCACAATTATTCCAGGACCCGTGAAAAAACCAAAGGGATATGAGCAAATTAAACGCTTTCTTGTTCTCGGTACATGCAGTTCTAAGGATGGGATTAAAATTAGATTCATAATCAAGTTCACTTTGGTATTTTGAAGGGAATACAATATGCTTACATACATTCCTAGTTCGGACATGGCGTAAGGGAGGCCAAGAACTCCAGCTCCAACTATAGCTGTGATATTGTGGAAAGCAGAGTACCACCATTTTGCAGTTCTCGCAGAAGGGATGGAAAGCCAAACGTCGATTGCCTTCTGCTTTGCATCTCGATCATTCTCCTACATTACATTAAATATTATATATATATATATATATATATATATATATATATATATATATGTTTGTGTGTGTGTGTGTGTGTGTGTGTGTGTAAGAAATAAAATTTACTAAATTATGAATACAATAACATCAAAAAATATAAGTTGATATAAAAATATTTAATGATTAGAATATTTTTTGTTCACTGCGGCATGAAATCATAAAAAGTTGTTTTTAAAATAAAAAACACAAACCAAAATTCCAAATCTTTAAAAAAAAATGACATAAAACAATAGTCAAGTTTTTAATCATGGAAAATAATTCAAATTCAATGCTCCATTGAATATTACTTTCGAGTTTCAAAGTATAATACGTGCAAATAGGGATGACAACGGGGTGGGTTCGGGGCGGGTTTGGGCATACCCGAGACCCGCCCTGCCTCCCCGTGGCCCCGCCCCGTCGACTCGGTGGGTCCAATCCGGGTTAGATCCGCCAAATTAAATATATTTTAAATTATATTAAATAAAAAATTTAAATAAGTTAAAAAATTAACAAATCATTATTAAATTTAATTTTTCAAATTTATATTAATAATATTTAAGATAAAAAATGTTTTTACAAGTAAAAATATATCATTTTAATTTACATAATAATTAATAAACTAAGAAAAAATTATAATAATATATTTTCATATTAAAAAAATCATAATATATTAAATTTTTTAAATCCAAAAATATTATAAACTCAAATATAAAGTATTGATTACGTAATATAAATAATATAATTATATATTATTAATAAATATACTATATAATTTATATTTATATTTAATATATATATTTTTTGGCGGGGCGGGTCCGGAAAAATCCGTGACCCGCCCCGGACCCGCATCTGGACCCTCTTGACCGGGTGTAAACCCGCCCCGCCAGGCCGAATTCAAAGCGGGGTCGGGTTTAGACCCGACACATTGCCATCCCTACGTGCAAAGAAAGAAAGAAATTCTCAAAAAAATGTAAAAAAATCACCACATATTTTTTCAACATGCAAGACTAAAAATTATATAAAAAAGGCAAAAAAAAAAAAAAACTATTTTAAAAAAGAAAATTGTGGAGAATTTTTTTAAAAAAATTCATATTTAAAATATTAATCAATACATTCAATTACATACCTATTTTCCAATAGATTTGAATTCTTGACAAATTTTACAAGAGAATATAAACTAAAGATTGAGAATTAAGAAAAAATTGAGACAAGGGAATAAAATTAACTGACGAAATTAAGAGACGACCGGTGACTGAGAGAATACAATGAAATTAGATTTTATGATTTTATACAATAGTTAATTAATTAGGTTAAATGTTTATTTTAAACCTATAGAAATATTTTACAAAGGATGATTTTTTTGTTTAGAACTTCCCTAAATGTGCATGATTTAATTTGGGGATAACATATTGGATGAAATAAAGGTAATTTTTAATCCTATGATATATTATATAGTGTATTTTTGTACATAAATTTCGATAGAACTATAATTATTATAATATTATAATTAGATATAGACATTGTATTGTTTAATTGAATCACTCAATTGAATTTAAAACAAATTATATAAACGATATACATGATCATTTGATATATCATAAATAATTTTAAAAGTATTTATTTATTTATTCGGTGCGGCCGGTGCGGTTTTCTACTAAAATTGCCACCAAACCATATTATGCGGTGCAGTGTCCTCTTTTTTTTTTCAACCGCGGTTTTGGTCATAAAATTGAACATAGCGGTGTGGTGCGGTTCAATTTGGTCGGTTTGGGCGGGTTTTTATTATATTTGTTCAGCCCTGTTTAAGAAGTGACATAACATCATATCTTCATGTACTAGAAAAGGTAGAAAAAACAATTAAAAAAATGAGATCAATTTTTTTTTTTGAGGCAAGATCAAATATTCAAAACCCTATATATACTAACTTACCAAAGAAATTCACTAATTTCTTTAAGGAGACAGGGGAAAAAAACCCTACGTACACGATTTTGATCGTCTACGATGTAATGGATGGTGACAACACTGATGAATAAAATTCTCAGCCATCGATTTTTTTATTTATTTTAATTTATTTATTTATTATTTGTATACTTTTTTATATATTATTTGTTTGCCGTATATATTAGGTTGACGCCTAGCCATTTGAAATTTTGAAGTGAATAAATAGGCATAGTTTTAAACCTCAAAAAAAGAAAAAAATAGGCATAGAATAACTTCACAAGGTAACACATTTTTTATTAAATGCAAAAACAGATTGAGTTAAAATTCCTGAAAATCTAACAATAAATTCCATCAAATTACTAAGCAAGAAATAAGAATGTACCTAACGGACATGACAGCTGCTGCCAAAGATATGCCAGAGATTGAGCTGAAACTGGGGATTTGGGAGAGTAGGAAGTGAGCTGAGGCGAAGATCATGATAAAATAGGAAAGCTTGATATTCTTGCAAGGTTGGTGGCAGAGTAATTCGTGGACTTTCTTGAGGGATTGACCTCTTGTAACCATATATACTATGTCTACTCCAACTTGGACAACTAACTGCATGGGAATGATGATCCAAAGGCCTCGTTTTTAACCAAAAACCTGCTGTCCAAGCTCATGATACATGTCAAAACGTTCCCCGTATCCGTTTCATGCATTTCTACCATTTTCCATAAAGAGTACAGAGTGACAATCCAAGATAAGACTAGCACAATTATTCCAGGACCCCTGAAAAAACAAAAGGGATATGAGGAAATTTAACGCTTTCTTGTTCTCGGTACATGCAGTTCTAAGGATGAGATTAAAATTAGATTCATAATCAAGTTCACTTTGGTATTTTGAAGGGAATACAATATGCTTACATACCATCCTAGTTCGGACATGGCGTAAGGGAGGCCAAGAACTCCAGCTCCAACTATAGCTGTGATATTTTGGAAAGCAGAGTACCACCATTTTGCAGTTCTCGCAAAAGGGATTGGAAGACAAACATCGATTGCCTTCTGCTTTGCATCTCGATCATTCTCCTACATTACATTACATAATATATATATATATGTGTGTGTGTGTCTGTAAGAAATAAAATTTACCAAATTATGAATACAATAACATCAAAAAATATAAGTTGATATAAAAATATTTAATGATTAGAATATTTTTTGTTCACTGCGGCATGAAATCATAAAAAGTTGTTTTTCAAATAAAAAACACAAATCGAAATTCCAAATCTTTAAAAAATAAATGACATAAAACAATAGTCAAGTTTTTAATCATGAAAAATAATTCAAATTCAATGCTCCATTGAAATTACTTTCGAGTTTCAAAGTATAATACGTGCAAATAGGGATGGCAACGGGGCGGGTTCGGGGCGGGTTTGGGAAAACCCGAGACCCGCCCCCCTCCCTTGGATTCGACGGGTCCAATCCGGGTTAGACCGACCAAATTAAATATAATTTAAATTATATTAAATAAAAATTTTAAATAAGTTAAAAAATTAATAAATCATTATTAAATTTATTTTTCAAATTTATATTAATAATATTTAAGATAAAAAATGTTTTTACAAGTTAAATATATCATTTTAATTTACATAATAATTAATAAACTAAGATAAAATCATAATAATATATTTTCATATTAAAAATATCATAATATATTAAAATAATTTAAATCCAAAAATATTATAAACTCAAATTAGGAATAAAGTATTGATTACGTAATATAAATAATATAATTATATATTATTAATATATATACATATATAATTTATATTTATATTTAATATATATATTTTTTGGCGGGACGGGTCCGGCCAAATGGGACCCGCCCCGGACCCGCATCTGGACCCGTTTGGCCGGGTGTAAACCCGCACCTCCAGGCCGAGTTCAATGCGGTGTCGGGTTTAGACCCGACCCATTGCCATCCCTACGTGCAAGGAAAGAAAAAAATTCTCAAAAAAATGTAAAAAAATCTCCTCATATTTTTTCAACATGTAAGACTAAGAATTATATAAAAAAGGCTAAAAAAAATAAAATTTGTGGAGAATTTTTTTTTTAAAAAAGTCAGATTTAGAATATTAATCAATACATTGAATTACTTACCTATTTTCCAATAGTTTGAAGTCTTGACAAATTTTACAAGAGAATATAAACTAAAGATTGAGAATTAAGAAAAAATTGAGACAAGGGAATAAAATTAACTGACTAAATTAAGAGACGACCGGTGACTGAGAGAATACAATGAAATTAGATTTTATGATTTTATACAATAGTTAATTAATTAAGTTAATTATTTATTTTAAACCTATAGAAATATTTTACAAAGTTTTTTGTTTAGAACTTCCCTAAATGTGCATGATTTAATTTGGGGATAACATATTTGATGAAATAAAGTTAATTTTTAATCCTATGATATATTATATAGTGTGTTTTTGTACAAAAATTTTGATAGAACTATAATTATTATAATATTATAATTAGATATAAACATTGTCTTGTTTAATTGAATTACTCTATTGAATTTAAAACAAATTAAATAAACGATATACATGATCATATTAATATATCATAAATAATTTTAAAAGTATTTATTTATTTATGCGGTGCGGCCGGTGCGGTTTTCTACTAAAATTGCCACCAAACCATATTATGCGGTGAAGTCTGCTCTTTTTTTTTCAACCGCGGTTTTGGTCATAAAATTGAACATACCGGTGTGGTGCGGTTCAATTCGGTCGGTTTAGTCGGGTTTTCATTATATTTGATCAGCCCTATTTAAGAAATAACATAGCATCATATCTTCATGACATAGAAAATGTAGAAAAAACAATTAAAACAAATGAGATCAAATTTTTTTTTGAAGCAAGATTAAATATTCAAAACCCTATGTATACTAACTTACCAAAGAAATTCACTAATTTCCTTAAGGAGACAGCGAGAAAAAACCCTACGTACACGATTTTGATTGTGTACGATGTAATGGATGGTGACAACACTGATGAATAAAATTCTCAGCCATCGATTTTTTTATTTATTTTAATTTTATTTATTTATTATTTGTATACTTTTTTATATATTATTTGTTTGTCGTATATATTATGTTGACGCCTAGCCATTTGAAATTTTGAAGTGAATAAATAGGCATAGTTTTAATCCTCAAAAAAAGAAAAAAATAGGCATAGAATAAGTTCACAATGTAACACATTTTTTATTAAATGCAAAAACAGATTGAGTTAAAATTCCTGAAAATCTAACATTAAATTCCATCAAATTACTAAGCAAGAAATAAGAACGTGCCTAACGAACATGACAACTGCTGCCAAAGATATGCCAGAGATTGAGTTGAAACTGGAGAGTTGGGAGAGTAGGAAGTGAGCTGAGGCGAAGATTATGATAAAATAGGAAAGCTTGATATTCTTGCAAGGTTGGTGGTAGAGTAATTCGTGGACTTTATTGAGGGATTGACCTCCTGTAACCATATATACTATGTCTTCTCCAACTTGGACAACTGACTGCATGGGAATGACGATCCAAAGGCCTCGTTTTTTTTTTTATACCAAAAGTCTGCTGTCCAAGCTCATGATACCTGTCAAAACATTCCCCGCTATCCGTTTCATGCATTTCTACCATTTGCCATAAAGAGTACAGAGTGACAATCCAAGATAAGACCAGCACAATTATTCCAGGACCCTTGAAAAAACCAAAGGGATATGAGGAAATTAAATGCTTTCTTGTTCTCGGTACATGCAGTTCTTAGGATGGGATTAAAATTAGATTCATAATCAAGTTCACTTTGGTATTTTTAAGAGAATACAATATGCTTACATACCATCCTAGTTCGGACATGGCATAAGGGAGGCCAAGAACTCCAGCTCCAACTATAGCTGTGATATTGTGGAAAGCAGAGTACCACCATTTTGCAGTTCTCGCAGAAGGGATTGGAAGCCAAACGTCGATTGCCTTCTGCTTTTCATCTCGATCATTCTCCTACATTACATTACATAATATAAGTTGATATAAAAATATTTAATGATTAGAATATTTTTTGTTCACTGCGGCATGAAATCATAAAATTTTTTTTTTCAAATAAAAAACACAAATCGAAATTCCAAATCTTTAAAAAATAAATGACATAAAACAATAGTCAAGTTTTTAATCATGGAAAATCATAATTCAAATTCAATGCTCCATTGAATATTACTTTCGAGTTTCAAGGTATAAATTTATTTTTTAAACTTATATTTATAATATTTAAGATAAAAAAATGTTTTTACAAGTTAAAATATATCATTTTAATTTACATAATAATTAATAAACTAAGAAAAAATCATAATAATATATTTTCATATTAAAAATATCATAATATATTAAATATTTTTTAAATCCAAATATATTATAAACTCAAGTTAGGAATAAAGTATTGATTATGTAATATTAATAATATAATTATATATTATTAATATATATACATATATAATTTATATTTATATTTAATATATATATTTTTTGGCGGGGAGGGTCCGGCCAAACCCGGGACCCGCCCCGAACCCGCATCTAGACCCGCTTGTTCGGGTGTAAAACCGCCCCGCCAAGCCGAGTTCAATGCGGAACCCGACCCATTGTCATCCCTACATGCAAAGAAAGAAAAAAATTCTCTAAAAAATGTAAAAAAATCTCCTCATATTTTTTCAACATGCAAGACTAAAAATTATATAAAAAAGGCAAAAGAAAAAACTATTTTAAAAAGAAAATTGTGGAGAATTTTTTTTTAAAAAAGTAATATTTAGAATATTAATCAATCATTGAATTACGTACCTATTTTCCAATAGATTTGAAGTCTTGACAAATTTTACAAGAGAATATAAAATAAAGATTGAGAATTAAGAAAAAATTGAGACAAGAGAATAAAATTAACTGACGAAATTAAGAGACGACCGGTGATTGAGAGAATACAATGAAATTAGATTTTATGATTTTATACAATAGTTAATTAATTAGGTTAAATATTTATTTTAAACCTATAGAAATATTTTACAAAGGATGATTTTTTTGTTTAGAACATCCCTAAATGTGCATGATTTAATTTGGGGATAACATATTGTATGAAATAAAGTTAATTTTTAATCATATGATGTTAGGATCGAAATACGTGTGTAGAGGGGAGGTGAATACACACTTAAAAATATTTTAGAGCTACAATAGCTAGTTCTTGAAATGTTAAAAAATAAACCGAGCATCGATGAATTATATCGAGTTTGATTTTCAAATCAAGCGGAATACACTCGAAATAATCCTTCGTAGAAACCGAATAAACATTTTATAAATCATTTGAAAGAATGCAAGTTGAAATAATAAAAACAGTTTGGTTGAAACATTTTATCAAACACTTTGTGTGTAATATTTTGGTCTATGAAGAACACTTAAAATGCTTCAACGATGCTTTCTAAAAACAGTGGCAATAATAATGTAAATGCGATAAACAAATAGACACGAATTTGTTTATGGATGTTCGGAGCTCAATCTCCTACGTCACCCCTTCTTCCATCTCGGAAGGATCCACTAGAAGACTTTGATTTATACAAACTCATTTGTACAAATCCAATCCAATTTAGGACTTATCCAATGCCTAAACAAGAACTCCTAGTCACTCTCGATCGTAGGCCTCAATCTCATAATCCGCATATTGTTTAACGTCTCTTATGCCAAGACTACAAACACAATATTTAATGTCTTTGTGCTAAGACATTCACTCAACTAATCTTTCAAAGCATGCCTCTCGTATGTGTGTGAGTGAGCTCTCTTCAAAGATATTGAACATGGAAGAGTGTTCTATAAAGTGAGTTTGGTGTAGAGGATTTAACGTTGAAAGCTCATCTTTTCATCTTCTTCCTCACACCTTGGGCTTGCTCTCATTCTAGCTTATTTTTCTTCTATAATCTGCCCATGCTTTTAATCCCCATAAAAAACTTGTGTTTGATCTTCAAAGTGTTGTATTTATAAGCTCCAAGAATTATTTGAACGTTAGATTCAATAATATGACCGTTTGAGATGTTTCTGGACACTTTCTGAAGTTGCAACGGTCATATTTGAGTTGCTGTCCATTTTCTGAAGTTAAGCTGATTTTACTGTTCATAGGACTGGTTTGATCGATTCAATTTGGTCAAACTCATCTGGTATGGTCAAGCTTTGATCTGGTCTGGTCCAACTTTGATCTGGTCAAGCTTTGATATGCTCTGGTTCATAGTTGATCTAGTCTCTTAGTTGATCTGCATCATTCCAATTGATCTGCTTCATTCATGATTCGATATGATCTTTTCAATTGCTTATAGCTCTTGATTCACTGATTTCTGGGCAAGGTGATGAACATAAAAGTTGTAGCCCTTTGTCTTGGCTTTCCACGGAATCAAGAATCGCTTGATTTCGAGTTTGTATGTGAAAGATATACTCGAAATACTAAGCTATGTCAGAAATTCTGTTATGCAGAATTTCTGTGCAGATCTCAAAACTTCATCATGCTTTATCTGCTTCTTACACTCCGATTCAGATTGAGCTTCTTGAAGATGATTTGTAGATCATTGTCTTAGCTTCGTAACGCATACAGAATCATCCCGTTTGGATAAGCGAGCTGTATGTTATGGCTAAAATACCAGATCTGGTCTGTTTGATCTGGTTGCTGTAGCTTTGATCCGATTCGCATCCAGCTCGATGTTGCGACCACTTTTGCACCTTGATAACGTCCGAATTAACTCATCTGTCCTGAGATATGACTTGTAGATATTGGAGTAATCTTTCCAACCGTTTTGGCCTCAATTCATTTGGATTACCGAGCTATGAGATATGATTGATTTACTGAACTGCGCCAGCTTGATGAACTTTGATTTCCAGCTCAAACATTCCATCTTTGATCTACTAACTACAACACTTGATGAAATATATTAGAAACACAATAACAAGTTTTGTTAACATCAAAATCAAGATTGCTTGTGTTTCACAACCCAACAATCTCCCTCTTTTTGATGATCACAAAACTTGGATAAAAATACGAACATTATTTTTATCTAACATATTTCTCTCCTTTTTTGTGTGAATCAAAAAGGTGTATTTTAAGCAAAAAAAATTCTCCCCCTTAAGATTATAATTAGCTCTCCCCCTATATTTTTGAAACTTTAAAATTGATAAAAGTAGAGGGATAACTAAACGATATTTTAAAAAAAATATGCAATGCACAACAAATAAGCAAGTTGACAATTAGCAAGCTTCATCAAATCGAAGCAAATTAACTCAAACTAGCAAGCATCACAAAATCAAGATTGATATGCCAACTGAAATATTCATGAAGCATTTAAGCGTCCCTTTAGTCACTAAGCACAACCACAATTGTAAGGGAAATGACTAGACATTCTTAATTCAAGAGACATGCTAGCACAAGTAGAATATCAAGATGACAATCAAACTCAAAAGCTCTTCTAAAGCTAATTTAGAATGAGTGTACCAAGTTTTCTTGATGATGTGTGACTGAAATTTGAGCTTCTTTGTCCCTTCTATTGATGAGTGCAACATCTTTGAGCTTTTTGACAAAAACACCAACTCTATGTCCATTTCCAGTTTCTGCCGCAGCGCACATGGTCTGTCTTCAACGAATAAACTGCATTTTTTCGCGCATGAACAGGCTTCAAATTTTATACCGCTGCGATCCTCTACGAGTCTAGTTTGCAAATCAAAAAGCGGTTTGTCGTTTGGACACTCGAGCAAGGAGTTACGCCATTTTTCCCAAAGTCGCTGCAAGCTGTCAAAAATTATCAACTATGCATATATGTGTTAAAAAATCTCAAAAACGAAATTTTGAAGATAAAATCAGTTTCAAAATGCTATTTCAAGAACAACCGCTCTGATACCAATTGTTAGGATCGAAATACGTGTGTAGAGGGGGGGTGAATACATACTTAAAAATATTTTAGAGCTACAATAGCTCGTTCTTGAAATGTTAAAAAATAAACCGAGCATCGATGAATTATATCGAGTTTGGTTTTCAAACCAAGCGGAATACACTCGAAATAATCCTTCGTAGAAACCGAATAAACATTTTATAAATCATTTGAAAGAATGCAAGTTGAAATAATAAAAACAGTTTGGTTGAAACATTTTATCAAACACTTTGTGTGTAATATTTTGATCTATGAAGAACACTTAAAATGCTTCAACGATGCTTTCTAAAAACAGTGGCAATAATAATGTAAATGCGATAAACAAATAGACACGAATTTGTTTATGGATGTTCGGAGCTCAATCTCCTACGTCACCCCTTCTTCCACCTCGGAAGGATCCACTAGAAGATTTTGATTTATACAAACTCATTTGTACAAATCCAATCCAATTTAGGACTTATCCAATGTCTAAACAAGAACTCCTAGTCACTCTCGATCGTAGGCCTCAATCTCACAATCCGCATATTGTTTAACGTCTCTTATGCCAAGACTACAAACACAATGTTTAATGTCTTTGTGCTAAGACTTTCACTCAACTAATCTTTCAAAGCATGCCTCTTGTATGTGTGTGAGTGAGCTCTCTTCAACTCATATACAAAGATATTGAACATGGAAGAGTGTTCTATAAAGTGGGTTTGGTGTTGAGGATTTAACGTTGAAAGCTCATCTTTTCATCTTCTTCCTCACACCTTGGGCTTGCTCTCATTCTAGCTTATTTTTCTTCTATAATCTGCCCATACTTTTAATCCCCATCAAAAGCTTGTGTTTGATCTTCAAAGTGTTGTATTTATAAGCTCCAAGAATTATTTGAACGTTAGATTCAATAATATGACCGTTTGAGATATTTCTGGACACTTTCTGAAGTTGCAACGGTCATATTTGAGTTGCTGTCCATTTTCTGAAGTTGAGCTGATTTTACTGTTCATCGGACTGGTTTGACCGATTCAATCTGGTCAAACTCATCTGGTATGGTCAAGCTTTGATCTGGTCTGGTCCAACTTTGATCTGGTCGAGCTTTGATATGCTCTGGTTCATAGTTGATCTAGTCTCTTAGTTGATCTGCATCATTCCAATTGATCTGCTTCGTTCATGATTCGATCTGATCTTTTCACTTGCTTATAGCTCTTGATTCACTGATTTTTGGGCAAGGTGATGAACATAAAAGTTGTAGCCCTTTGTCTTGGCTTTCCACGGAATCAAGAATCTCTTGATTTCGAGTTTGTATGTGAAAGATATACTCGAAATACTAAGCTATGTCAGAAATTTTGTTATGCAGAATTTCTGTGCAGATCTCAAAACTTCATCATGCTTTATCTGCTTCTTACACTCCGATTCAGATTGAGCTTATTGAAGATGATTTGTAGATAATTGTCTTAGATTTGTAACGCATACAGAATCATCCCGTTTGGATAAGCGAGCTGTAAGTTATGGCTAAAATACCAGATCTGGTCTGTTTGATCTGGTTGCTGTAGCTTTGATCCGATTCGCATCCAGCTCGATGTTGCGACCACTTTTGCACCTTGATAACGTCCGAATTAACTCATCTGGCCTGAGATATGACTTGTAGATATTGGAGTAAGCTTTCCAACCGTTTTGGCCTCAATTCATTTGGATTACCGAGCTATGAGATATGATTGATTTACTGAACTGCGCCAGCTTGATGAACTTTGATTTCCAGCTCAAACCTTCCATCTTTGATCTACTAACTACAACACTTGATGAAATATATTAAAAACACAATAACAAGTTTTGTTAACATCAAAATCAAGATTGCTTGTGTTTCACAACCCAACATATGATATATTATATAGTGTGTTTTTGTACATAAATTTCGATAGAACTATAATCATTATAATATTATAATTAGATATAGACATTGTATTGTTTAATTTAATCACTCTATTGAATTTAAAACAAATTATATAAACGATATACATGATCATATTAATCTATCATAAATAATTTTAAAAGTATTTATTTATTTATGTTGTGCGGCCGGTGCGGTTTTCTACTAAAATTGCCACCAAACCATATTATGCGGTGCATTCTGCTCTTTTTTTTTTCAACGGCGGTTTTGATTATAAAATTGAACATAGCGGTGTGGTGCGGTTCAATTTGGTCGGTTTGGGCGGGTTTTCATTATATTTGATCAGCCCTGTTTAAGAAGTTGCATAACATCATATCTTCATGTACTATAAAAGGTAGAAAAAACAATTAAAAAAATGAGATTAATATTTTTTTTTTTGAAGCAAGATCAAATATTCAAAACCCTATATATACTAACCAAAGAAATTCACTAATTTCTTTAAGGAGACAGGGGGAAAAAATCCTACGTACAGGATTTTGACGTCTACGATGTAATGGATGGTGACAAACACTGATGAATAAAATTCTCAGCCATCTATTTTTTTATTTATTTTAATTTTTTTATTTATTATTTGTATACTTTTTTATATATTATTTGTTTGCCTTATAAATTATGTTGACGCCTAGCCATTTGAAATTTTGAAGTGAATAAATAGGCATAGTTTTAATCCTCAAAAAAAGAAAAAAATAGGCATAGAATAACTTCACAAGGTAACACATTTGTTATTAAATGCAAAAATAGATTGAGTTAAAATTCATGAAAATCTAACATTAAATTCCATCAAATTACTAAGCAAGAAATAAGAACGTACCTAACGGACATGACAGCTGCTGCCAAAGATATGCCAGAGATTGAGTTGAAACTGGGGAGTTGGGAGAGTAGGAAGAGAGCTGAGGCGAAGATCATGATAAAATAGGAAAGCTTGATATTCTTTCAAGGTTGGTGGCAGAGTAATTCGTGGACTTTCTTGAGGGATTGACTTCCTGTAACCATATATACTAAGTCTACTCCAACTTGGACAAATAACTGCATGTGAATGACGATTCAAAGACCTCGTTATTTTTTACCAAAAGCCTGCTATCCAAGCTCATGATACCTGTCAAAACGTTCCCCTCTATCCGTTTCATGCATTTCTACCATTTTCCATAAAGAGTACAGATAGGGATGTAAACGAGCTGAGCCGAGCCGAGCTTTTGAATGTTCAAGCTCGGTTCATTTATAAACGAGCCGAGCCCGAGCTTATTTAACGAATATATTCATGGCTCACGAGCTTATTCGAGCTTTTATCGAGCCTAAACGAGCTTAATATATTTAAATTATAAATTTAAATATTCATTAAATTAATTAAAAACTAAATTATATATTTAAAAAAATATAATATTATTATTAAAATTTGTAATTTTATTCTAATAAATTAATTTTTATAGATTTTTCAATATTTTTCATAATTAAAGAGTAAATTTATAAATTAAATATCAATACTATTATTTTTTCGTCTAAGAGATGACTTACGAGCTTGTTAACGAGCCTGTTAACGAGCATGTTCACGAGCTAACAAGCTGAATATTGTAAAGCTCGAGCTTCGTTCGTTTGCCTTAACGAGCCTCATTAAACGAGCCCGAACGAGCTTTTAACGAGCCGAGACCCGAACAGTTCGCGAACTGTTCGTCTCATTTACATCCCTAAGTACAGAGTGACAATCCAAGATAAGACCAGCACAGTTATTCCAGGACCCCTGAAAAAACCAATGGGATATGAGGAAATTAAACACTTTCTTGTTCTCGGTACATGCAGTTCTAAGGATGGGATTAAAATTATATTCATAATCAAGTTCACTTTGGTATTTTGAAGGGAATACAGTATGCTTACATACCATCCTAGTTTGGACATGGCGTAAGGGAGGCCATGAACTCCAGCTCCAACTATAGCTGTGATATTGTGGAAAGTAGAGTACCACCATTTTGCAGTTCTCGCAGAAGGGATTGGAAGCCAAACGTCGATTGCATTCTGCTTTGCATCTCGATCATTCTCTTACATTACATTACATAATATATATATATATATATATGTTGAAAAAATCAAATTTAACAAATTATGAATACAATAACATCCAAAAATATAAGTTGATATAAAAATATATAATGATTAGAATATTTTTTGTTCACTGCGACATGAAATCATAAAAAGTTATTTTTCAAATAAAAAACACAAACCAAAATTTCAAATCTTTAAAAAATAAATGACATAAAACAATTGTCAAGTTTTTAATCATGGAAAATCATAATTCAAATTCAATGCTCCATTGAATATTACTTTCGAGTTTCAAGGTATAATACGTGCAAATAGGGATGACAACGGGGCGGGTTCGGGGCGGGTTTGGGCAAACCCATGACCCGCCCCACCTCCCCGTGGACCCTACCCGTCTTGCCCTGTGGACTCGGCGAGTCCAATTCGGGTTAGACCCGCCAAATTAAATATAATTTAAATTATATTAAATAAAAATGTTAAATAAGTTAAAAAATTAACAAATCACTATTAAATTTATTTTTCAAATTTATATTAATAATATTTAAGATAAAAAAATATTTTTACAAGTTAAAATATATCTTTTTAATTTACATAATAATTAATAAACTAAGAAAAAATCATAATAATATATTTTCATATTAAAAAAATCATAATATATTAAATTATTTAAATCCAAAAATATTATAAACTCAAATTAGGAATAAAGTATTGATTACGTAATATAAATAATATAATTATATATTATTAATATATATACATATATAATTTATATTTATATTTAATATATATATTTTTTGGGGGGGCAGGTCCGGCAAAATCCGTGACCCGCCTCGGACCCGCATCTGGACCCGCTTGGCCGGGTGTAAACCCGCCCCGCTAGGCCGGGTTCAATGCGGGGTCAGGTTTAGACCCGACCCATTGACATCCCTACGTGCAAAGAAAGAAAAAAATTCTCAAAAAAATGTAAAAACATCTCCTCATATTTTTTCAACATGCAAGACTAAAAATTATATAAAAAAAGATAAAAAAATCTATTTTAAAAAAGAAAATTGTGTAGAATTTTTTTTAAAAAAGTCATATTTAGAATATTAATCAATACATTGAATTACGTACCTATTTTCCAATAGATTTGAAGTCTTGACAAATTTTCAAGAGAATATAAACTAAAGATTGAGAATTAAGAAAAAATTGATACAAGAAAATAAAATTAACTGACGAAATTAAGAGACGACCGGTGACTGAGAGAATACAATGAAATTAGATTTTATGATTTTATACAATAGTTAATTAATTAGGTTAAATATTTATTTTAAACCTATATAAATACTTTACAAAGGATGATTTTTTTGTTTAGAACTTCCCTAAATGTGCATGATTTAATTTGGGGATAACATATTGGATGAAATAAAGTTAATTTTTAATCCTATGATATATTATATAGTGTGTTTTTGTACATAAATTTCGATAGAACTGTAATTATTATAATATTATAATTAGATATAGACATTGTATTGTTTAATTGAATCACTCTATTGAATTTAAAACAAATTATATAATCGATATACATGATCATATTAATATATCATAAATAATTTGAAAAGTGTTTATTTATTTATGCGGTGCGACCGGTGCGAAATTCTACTAAAATTGCCACCAAACCATATTATGCGGTGCAATTTGTTTTTTTTTCCAACCGCGGTACTTTTGGTCATAAAATTGAACATAGCGGTGTGGTGCGGTTCAATTATGTCGGTTTGGGCGGGTTTTCATTATATTTGATCAGCCCTGTAATTAAGAAATGACATAACATCATATCTTCATGAGATCATTTTTTTTTGAAGATCTTTTTTTTTTTTTTTTTGAAGCAAGATCAAATATTCAAAACCCTATACATACTAACTTACCAAAGAAATTTACTAATTTCCTTAAGGAGACAGGGGGGAAAAAACCCTACGTACACAACTTTGATCGTCTACGATGTAATGGATGGTGACAACACTGATTAATAAAATTCTGAGCCATCGATTTTTTTATTTATTTTAATTGTATTATTTATTATTTGTATACTTTTTTATATATTATTTGTTTGCCGTATATATTATGTTGACGCCTAGTGTAAGGCCCGAAAATATTAAGTTCTTAATTACGGGATTTAAGATTTAAATTCCGAATAAGAGAGAAAATATGAATTTAGGAATTTATGAAAATTAGAGATTTCAATTTCGGGTCAGAAATATTTAATTTGAGGATTTTCGGATTTTAAGATTTTAATATCCGGAATTCTTAAATTAAAAGATTAAAAATATTTGAATTGATATTTATGGAATTTAAGATGTGAATTCCAAGATGATAAATATCAAGTATTTAATTTGAGGATAAAATCCGAGCAAGGAACCATTTGCAAATATTGAGTAGTTCAAGGACTAAAATGCGATAAGGTCCGAAATGATTTAATTTTAATCCGAGAATATTTAATTTGAGAATATTTAGAGTTTAGAATGAAATTCTAATATTCTTAAATTATTTAGGATTGAAATTGAATTAAATCGCTTGTCCGGGGACTGAATTGCAATTAAGCCAAACTTCAGGGACTAAACTGCAAATAGGCCAATATATATCTAAATTTCACTCTTTTCTTAGCAATTCACATGGGATTGAGCAGAAACAAGGCAGAGAAGTCTGAAAAACCAATCCAACGCCATTTTCATCATTTCAAGCTCCGATAAAAATCGATCTGCCCGGTAGAATTTTTGATTGAACATATATTTGCGATCACAGCTCCAAGTGCTACGTTTTGACGTAAGTTTTAAGAATTTCTACCATGTTTGAATTTTAAGTTGTTGTTATAATTCATATTTGATTGTATAAACATGTTCTAGCATATACGACGATAGCATATCTAAGACGGATCGATAAAAGATCGTCGTTTGAACATGATTACGATTTTTGTAAGACTTTTCAGAAATCTGAATTTTTAAGGCTTCCATTTTCGAGATATAGCTGCTGAATTGTTGATGTTATTATGTTAAGGTGGTGATGATATTGATGTTTAAGCTTTTGGACTGACCGAAATCATACCGTTACGCCGCCAGTTCAAGATTTTGAATTGTTATGCATTCTAAATGTCTAAAGCTCATCTTCAAGTTTATTGTGGATGAATTGAATATGAGATTATGTTTAGAATGAAGATATAATGATATTTGAATCGAAAGATTTATCGAACTCGAATAGTTGCGACGTCGGTTTGAATTCCGATTGTATTAGCAAGATTTGAATTGAATAAGCTTTAAAGAATCATCGATTCAGATTGGAATTGATGTTTAGATATGTTATAATCTATTTCAGATTTGAATTGAAGATTATCGAAGTCGAATCGACGAGTTCGAGTTCGAATGACTTGAAGTGTTTGAAGTTGAATCAAGAATACCTTCAAGTAGCACTGATTGAAATGAGCAGATTTTGATGACCGATTTGGCTAGCATTGAGATGATGAGCATTTGCAACAGATTCAAGAGGTTTGAATCGCGATGAAAGGTATGAATCGACATTATTCCTGCCAGGTAGAACAACTCGAGAACGTGGTGGTTTTCGAGTTATCCTGAAATCACATACTTAGTTGTTCCAGTGCTCTTATGTGATTTATATGAGTTTTGATGCTTTGATTGATTATGTGATTATATGTTCAAGATGTTTTACAGTCTTTAATGCATACAGCTTATGTTGCATTCATCTTGAACTCCAGCCTGTAAAGCATAAGGGCAGATTAGCCTAGATTGCGAAATGACGTTTGGAGAATTATAGTTGAGTGGCATGGATTGCAGCCTTCGCTTTCAGAGCCAGAAGACTCTCTATAATTGCACCAAAGTCAGAGGATTAAAATACTTGATGCCGCCTCGATTGGGAGTGTCGGCGGTTTGATAGTTATTTTATTTCTCGGGATCCCAAAGAACTAAGCTTTATTGATATCAGATTTGATAGTCTATTCCTTGGCACATGCATTGAATTTATGCATTAACCTAAAGTTTTCTATGGTTTAGATTATGCAGTTATAAATGATAGCATGTTGTGATACACTATTCTAGATATGAATGTGTGCTATTGCTTTAGATGAATCATTATGTGTTAAGAGTTTAGGCATCGATGATGATTCTATGATTTACATGTTATTACATGTTTTATGATTTTAGAGTTTTATAGCATATAGATTTCATATGCTTTCATGATGTATATGCATGTCTTTCATACTGAGATTTATTCTCACCGGAGTTATCCGGCTGTTGCTTTGTTTGTATGTGTGCATTGCATCAGGTTGGGGGGCATGAGCGAGTCAGATGTGACTTGGATAGCACGAGATTGAAAGATTAGAAGTGGAGATTCGGGTTTTAAGCAGCTGATATGTATTGTATACAAACATGTTAGAAGACAAGGAATCTTGTACATGTTTATGTGAATCCTAGTTTATATTTAAGAATGGATGTATTTGAATATTAGGATTTATTTGTCAATGCATGTATATTATTTGGTAGCTTATCAAAGAGTATATTTATGCATGTTCCATGGTTGACAATAAGAGTGTTTCCTGCAGATTTTCTGGAAATACAGCTCGCTCGATCGGTAGGATTTCACCGATCGAGCGAGGCTTTTTTGTTGCTCAACAGAAGGTTGAAATTTTGGGCTCGCTCGATCGGTAAGATTTCACCGATCGAGCGAGGCCAATATGGATGCAGACCCGAGAGTTTTTACTTTGTGCTCGCTCGATCGGTAAAGTTTACCCGATCGAGCGAGGGGTCTTCTTTAAAAAAAAAAATTTTGTTTGCTCTTGGTTTGAATATTCTTTTATTGTTCGATTAATTGTCTATTAATCGTTAATTGCCCTACGATGAGATTAGCAACCCGGATCCCCACACCTAGCCATTTGAAATTTTGAAGTTAATAAATAGGCATAGTTTTACTCCTCAAACAAAAAAATAGACATAGATTTAGTGAGAGAAGAGTCTACGAATATTGCGTTCGAGGCTAACTTCCTTTGGGTTGAATTTGGGGTCGAATCCGCGAAATTTCATAACCATAATGTAAATACACTCTTGAATCTTTATGAAAACTTAAAAATAAATAATAATAATATTATTATTAACAGAAAATAAATTTATATACACGTGCAATAAACACTGGTTTAAATCAAGCTACAAAAGTAAAAAAAAATCACATTTAACTAGTCTTAGACTTGCAAAAAATTTCAGAAAAAAAACATCTATATTAATTTGGTTTAGTAGCTTAAATCACAGAGAAGAGTTATTTTGGGGATATTTCTCATCCCATACTCCCTATTTGAGAAGAAAGCTAGAAATGCCGGCTGAGCACTTTTGCAATCATAACCACCATCTGCAATTTGGGGGTGATCACGATGCGGTTTAGGCGGTATTTTCATAAAATTCAAACCGAATTGCTATCCACGGTTCGGTTTCAAAGATAGTTTCAAATTGCGGTTTTTCATATAAATGTAGATATGCGTTTTGGGATGGTTTTGGACGGTTTAGCGGTTTTTTAATAAATAAGAAAGATCATCGAGTAGACAAGAATATATTATGAATACAATAACATCAAAAAAATATAATTTTATAAAAAAATATTTAATGATTAGAATATTTTTTGTTCACTGCGGAATGAAATCATAAAAAGTTGTTTTTCAAATAAAAAATACAAACGAAAATTCCAAATCTTTAAAAAATAAATGACATAAAACAATAGTCAAGTTTTTAATCATGGAATCTTATAATTCAAATTGAATGCTCCATTGAATATTACTTTTGAGTTTTAAGGTATTATACGTGCAAAGACAAAAAGAAATTCTCAAAAAAATGTAAAAAATCTCCACATATATTTTTCAACATGCAAGACTAAAAACAATATAAAAAAGGCAAAAAAAAAAGAGAAATTGCATGTATCACCCCTGTGAAATCTCGGGTTTGCTGATAACCCTCTATGAAAGTTTTTTGAGCTAATAACCCCCTGTGATTCAAGATCTGTAGCGCACACACCCTTTTCGGCTAAAAAAATGACGAAATTGCCCTTAAATGACTTTTATGAACTATTTTATCACATTTTATTGAAAATTTAAATTAAAACATCAATGCTTTAACTTATATTTTCAATTAATTTTATTTATAAAATCACTTTAATTAATTTAAATATTAAATTTTATTTAAAAATAATTAAAATTATTACTTAATTTAATGTAATAATAAAATTACTATTAAAATATATTTAGCGTATAACAAATATAAAGATAAAATATTTATATATAATTTTTAAAGTTATTAAACTAAAATTTGATTAATTTATTCATTTAAATATAGAATTATAAATCCTCTTAAATATATATATATAATTATAAAATAAAATCAATTTAACTATTTAATTAAACAAGGGTATTTTTTTTATTTTTTAGCTGGAAGGGGTGTGTATGCTACATATATTAAATTACAGGGGGTTATTAGCTCAAAAAACTTTCATAGGGGGTCATCAGCAAATCCAAAATTTCACAGGGGTGATACATGCAATTTTCCAAAAAAAAAAACTGTTTTAAAGAAAATTGTAGAGAATTTTTTTTAAAAAAGTCATATTTAGAATATTAATCAATACATTGAATTACGTACCTATTTTCCAATAGATTTGAAGTCTTGACAAATTTTACAAGAGTATTTAAATTAAAGATTGAGAATTAAGAAAAAAATTGAGACAAGGGAATAAAATTAACTGATGAAATTAAGAGACCACCGGTGACTGAGAGGATACAATGAAATTAGATTTTATGATTTTATACCGTAGTTAATTAATTAGGTTAAATATTTATTTTAAACCTATAGAAAGAATTTATAAAGGATGATTTTTTTGTCTAAAACTTCCCTAAATGTGCATGATTTAATTTGGGGATAACATATTGGATGAAATAAAGTTAAATTTTAATCCTATGATATATTATATAGTGTTTTTTTGTACATAAATTTCGATAGAATTTGAGTGATGAGATAAGTAATACATGGATAAGTAATATAATGTAATTAAAAATAAATAAGAAATAATAGTTAATATATTATTTGATTTGATGGATAAATTATAGTTTATTTGATTTGATTGATATAAAATTAATAATTAATAGATGGATAAATAATACGACGAGAATAACGCGAGATTGGATGAGATAAGTTATACATAGATTAATAATACACCAAACCAAACAATGCCTATAATTATTATAATATTATAATTAGATATAGACATTGTATCGTTTAATTGAATCACTCTGTTGAATTTAAAACAAATTATATAAACCATATACATGATCATATTAATATATCATAAATAATTTTAAAAATATTTATTTATTTATGCGATGCGGCCAATGCAATTTTTTTACTAAAATTACCACAAAACCATATTATGTGGTGCTGTTTGTTTGTTTATTTTTTCAATCGCCGTTTTGGTCGTTGTGGTGATGTTCAATTCAGTCACTTGGGACGGATTTTCATGATCAGCCTCACTGAGGGGCAATTCGGTGCCGGAACTATCACCGGAGAATGAGTCCTCAGCCTGAATGCATACTTCTCTGCCGCCTGCTCGACGGCGCTCTTCGCCCTTTCTCAGTAACGAGCCTCTTCACTTTTTTTTTGTCTAGTCTATTTGTTCCCCAAAAAAAAAAAAAAACTCTGTATTAAATCCGTATTTGTTTTTCGTTCTCGAAATTTTATTGTTATAATTTGGATAATCTGCAGAATATTGGAGCTGGATCTTTAACCCAAGAATTGGAAAAGGAACTTTTAATTGTTCTATCTCAGGTTCAGCTTATGGATACAGATTATGTTGAACTGTACTTGGGATTTTGATTCCATTTCTTGAATCATTTTTTTTTCTCGAACAAGGTGTCTTTATTTTAATTGCTTAATTTCAGGTGTTCACACAAGTTAAGAAGTGGACGCACCAATTCCGTTCCCAGTCAGGATTTGATATTGATGAGGTTTGCACTCTCTGTTTATCTTTATGCACAAAATGGAATTCAATACGTTTCGAAACTTTAATTTCCTTCCTGAAGAAGAAAAATTGTTCCCAGGAATTGGAGCTTTGTAATAGCGGGGAATCCATAGTTCCCACTACTTCATATTCGGACAATTGCCATTGTTTGGCCAAGATCATTGGGGACCTGGTAATTCTTGCTTCCCAGGCTTAATAATGAGCTACAATACGATAAATTTTTTTAATTAATCATGTATTAGTTACATTGTTGTTACAATGTTCTTTATTTTACTTTTTTGAATGTGTTCCAGATCAGTGTTGGCATATTATAATTTAGCAATCTTGCAATAACTAGCATACCAAATGTTCTCTCGAAAGATTGAAATAGAAATTTTCTGTCTGAAATTTGCTTGGATCATTAGGCAGCTAGCAGAGACAGACACTTTGTTGTGTACGCAGTCATTCTGATGACATGCTTCTAATTTTTCTCTGCTTGATTTTGTGTGTGTATAGTTAATACTTACTCTCTTCAATATCTATCTGTTCTAGGTGTTCTTGTTTGCCATCAACAATCCATATGCTCAACACTCAGTGGGGAACACTCTTCTAGCCATTTCCAAGTTTTTGATTGCGTCAGTATGTTTAATCTGTGGCACGATATGGTTTTTGTCAAGTGTGGCGTCTCTAGTTTTGTTCCCTATTCTAGTATTGTGTTTTCTTTGCAGGGGAGCAGTTGGGAAACCTTCATGCATATGTTGTGTCTTTTCTTGGAATTGACAATCAATAGCACTATTCCATCTTCACATAAAGCCAGTGCATTGGCAAAAAAAATTTCAAATTATGGCTCGTCTATACCAAATTGGTTATTGATGTCGGAACCTGAAAGTGCTCAATGGTATGTTGTGACGGCTATATTTCGGGTTTTACGTAACATACTCAAATATCTAAAACAAGATTGTGCTGGCAGAACCATGAAAACATACCTAGATTGTGTTGGCTCAATGTTATTAAATATTTCATGGGATTTTTTGAGTGAGATCGTTGTTGATTGTAATGCTGAAGCTGTGAGAGGCTCTTATAAAGATGTTTCACACTCGAAGCTTGTACATCCGAGAGAAATGGAAATGTTATGTGGCAATCTTCTTCAGTTTCTCTGCTCCTTTGTGGATCAAATAGACCGTCTGGAAGATGGAGTGAGGCCTTCTACATATATCTGCCAAATCAATGATGTTGTGCTTAAAATTGTAGACCTGTGCCATGTCCAGCTACAAAATCTTAATTGTGTCTCCATTTTTCAATACTCCAGACACAAGATACTGGTGAATAGTTGCCTAAATCCTGCGTTTTATCCTGTGAAGTGATACTGGAAACCTTCTTCATTTTAGTTATTTGCATGCATTGATAACTGATTCTGGTTGATTTTATAAAAACAGATGCTAATGGTCAAGCTTAGTTCCCAAAAGTATGTTAAGGATACCATATGGATTCGTCTTATCCACAAGTACTTTGAAGATCTACTGTTACAACCTTTATCTGAAGGAAAGCCTTATGAGAATTCTTCTGTGGAAGAGACTCCTTTCTGTAGTAGAATTGGCGAACCAGGAAAACTGGATATGATGTCTCACCATCTGCAAAGACTTGCAGTTTTTATTTTCCTTAAATTATCCCTGAATTTGGTTAGCTCAAAAGAAACTGGTGATAAACAATGCGCCTATGAAGATCTGAGGCTTTGTTTGAAGTCTGATGCGAGTTTGGATTCCGAGCTGTGTGCTAAATGTCAAGGTTTATCCGAGCTTCAGAAGTGGCTGCAAGTGCATGTTCCTGCTGATACTTTCATGAACAACAAATTTCTTTTTGAATTTTGCGTGAGATTTACACGGTCTTTTCTTCAGCTGTATATGCATGAGGTTTGTCTTAATCTGTTGGCGATTCTTTATGATGTGTCATTGCTCCAATACATGCTTCTTTCAGTTTCTATTCATAATCCCAACATCGTCTTTTATTTTCCTTAAAAAAAAAACCATTTCGTTGCATATCTACAATACAATGGTTAGTTTTGCTATTTGTTGTATCATGTTTTTCAATTCCAGTTGTCAAGAATGAAACTTGTTTTAGGATTTTATTGGCGTATTGCAGGTTTTGGACAGTAGTAGGACAATCACGTTTTTTGTTTGTGTCAGGAAGCCCGCTGCTTATTTGATAACAAACTATGTCATCTGGTGTCTTGTTTTTT
The DNA here is from genome assembly GCF_033568475.1 of Henckelia pumila. Lineage (NCBI taxonomy): Eukaryota > Viridiplantae > Streptophyta > Magnoliopsida > Lamiales > Gesneriaceae > Henckelia > Henckelia pumila. The sequence continues at coordinate 7,668,175 of NC_133121.1, read as the reverse complement.
GGTGTCCTGTGGTTTTTCCTACTATTTCCTCCTTTTTTGTGTGTCACTTGTGCTCTTTCAGTAAAATATAAATCATGATAGTCTCACCTTCTGGATGCTGTTCATTGTGAGCAGACATATCTCAAGCACGCCAAACACTTACTATTCTGACTCCTTTTGTTCCGTTGCATTGTAGGATGACATCCTGTTTGAAATGCTCTTGCAATTTTTCTGTCTGCCATTTTATCCAAAGCATCAGTAAGTGAGTCAAATGTCACTTTTGGGGTTGTCGTGGCTAAGAGTTTCTAATAAATATTCTGCAACTCCTTGCAGGTTTACCGAGAGAGAGGCCCTTTTTACAGTGAAGAACCATCAGTTCTTTTTGGCTTCACTCTTATTTAATCCTCTTCACCTATTTCATTTATTTCTTGGAGAGGTAAGTTTGATGGTAAAAAATAAACGAGAAGTGATGGAAACTAAATACTTATTCTTTTGTCTTTTTATCTGTTTTTACCTCTTAAGTTAGATACTCTATGACCACCAAGTACTTCTTGACTACCTCATCTCGGGGGACTCTGGATCCAGATGTGCTGAATACCTTTTGAGGTATGTAATATCTTTATTTTTTTCTCTATCTTCCCTTGTGTGCTAGAACGAGAATAATTTTTTCATGGCTTGTTCTCTAGTAAGCTTCATGCCTATATATCTCTTATATCAGTCTCTCTGTTTGTACTTTACATATGGTGTCAGATCGTTACGCCTCGTATGCAATTCCTGGGACTTATTTCTTGAGTTTCCGGGCGTGGAAGAAGGCTCAAGCAGATCAAATTCTAAAAGGCAGAAGGTTTTGGTGGACAATTTGGCACTTCAGGAAGCAGAATCTCCTACAGTCGTTAACGTTCGAATATCTTGTTCAATCAAGCAAGAGCCTAACAAACATAGACTACCGTTTTTGGCTGCTAGGGATTGTTTGATTGCATTGAGAATATCCATCGAAAGCTTGAACCAAAAGAATTTATTTCCGTATAATCCACAAGTACTACTCCGGCGGTAAGATGTTTTCATCTGTATTATCTATAGTTCTTGGTTTAATACTTCTACTCTGGTGTGATGTTTCAGTCTTATTTCAGTTTGTTGCAGTTTGAGAAGCTTTGTGCATCGAGCGACTAGTCTTAGAAGCTTTCAAGATTGGCATTCACTTTTGAGGTTCCCAACTCTATAGCTCGTCTCTTATAGATGCTTTCAAATTTTTGTTAAGATATTAGAACTTATCAAACACAAGAAACGGGGATTCATTGTACAATGCACCCACACATGGCACACAATTCAGCAGTACTTGTCAACAATTTCTTGGAGACAAACACAAAAATCTCGGGGTTTCGACAACATAGACATGTGGTTTGATCCATAGATCGTTTTCACCTCATCCGGTGGATTATTTTGAATCACCCATTCTTGGAACTCTCTGTTTTTGTCACTCTCGGCAATCACGAAAACTCGAGGAACCGAACCGTAATTTTCTTCAGAAAATTCTACATTGCCTTTGAAGAAACATACGGGCCTCACCAACAAGGTGGCAAGAGTCAAATCCTGTGAAAATAAACTAACCATCAGGAAGTAAGACAAATCACGGGGAGGAGATAGGTAAAGAGTCAGAAATGTTATCCTCAAGGGGAGAGAGTTGGTAAAAACGAGTGGCTTAAGTACTCGGGCCCAGTAAATTAAGGAAGTGGGAGGCTTATCTTCTCCATTTCCGTAACACCATTTGATATCCATTTCAGAGCCCGATTTCTTTCTCAACTGCGTAAATCATAAATATATTATTTAAAGTTTGTAAAAATATGCAATATTCGAAATTAACCTGGTCATCGATCTCTTTAGGAGTGAGTGTTGGTCCAGGCATAGAAGCAGTAACGATCGTCAATTTTCTTGGGGAATTTTTCCATGACGAGGGATAGACAAACCCCGCCCCCGCCCATGCTATGCCACACTACCGTCAGTTTTTTTGGGGAATATTTCCTAATTTAACACAAAATTATTGAACAAATTAATCATTTTATACGACCTTAGTTTTTCTTAGCTATTAGATGTTTTTTAATTTATCAAAATGATATTAACTTTGTGATGATGTCTTTTTTTTTACAAAATACCACACACTACCTGTAAAATTGATGTATTCGTTGTATTTTATTGACTATTTATTTATGAAAACATTATATTTTTTGTGTTTTACAATTTATTTTTTTGTTTTTTTTTTCTTAAAAAAACACGGATTTTACAAGTACACAATGCGTGCACGAGAGTACTAGTGTAAATAATAAGGTATATAATTAATCAAAACAAATTAATTATAAAATAAAATTAGGTATAGATTGAGAGAAGAATTTCAAATTCAAGAAATAACCAAAACACAGAGAGGTACCCAACTATATGTATCAGTGTCTCGTACTCTCATGTATAAAAATATTAATCACATCTAAAACTTGTTCAAATTACACAGCTATAAAGAATTAATAACATATTTCTATCTAACACTTATAATATCACTATTCGAATTTAATTAGATAAAGATGCAATCTTGTTTTATGGAATTTCATACAAATATTTGAATAGATATATATGATTGATATTTTTGGTTATTTTTGACAAATTCATGACTCCGGTATCCATATCATGTCAATATTTTTATGATGTCACGTCAGTACTCCAACGAAATAGAACTGAAAGTCGCTTTGATTATTAATGAGCACAAACCCAAAATAGAAGACAAAAAAAGTTATATTTAATTTCTTATTAAACCTTGCATATATATAAATTGAAAATACTTACAAGAATACCCTATCAAAAACATTAAAACTCAAACACTAAAAACCTTAACAAATCGCTTTTCGTTGAGCTTAACCTCATTTGATGTATAGGATGCAATGTATAATTTTTTTTTTTTAAAAAAAAGGATTGACTCTTAAGGGGACCACATCCCACATGAGTCAGAGACCTATTGGCTCATGCAAAAGTTAAATCAAGGGATGTGCATGAGCGACAGGGACCTGAGGGAGGGAGCCACATGACCAACCCCCAGAGCATACTCCATAATATTTCAGCATGAAATATATTTCACATGAGAACCGAGCCCGCAATGCTGGAAATTTCTTTCCACGTCACCTCAGGCCTTACCAACTCGCCTATGCGATGCAACGTATAATTATTAGTATATAAGCTCAACATATATAGGAACTCCAATTAATGCACGTTTGTCTAAGCAAAATTCCAAAGAATACACAACGCAAATATATATGAATCATGTGGCAAACAATATTCTAGCTAGTACACCCTACTCGATATATATATATATATTTTCACACATTTCAGCAATATTTGTCGACAATTTCTTGGAGACAAGTACAAAATTCTTGGGGTTTTGAAAACATGAACATGTGATCTGATCCACAAATCATTTTCACTTCGTCCGGCGGATTGTTTCGGATCGTCCATTCTTGGAATTCTTTCTTCGATAAATCATCTTTTTCGGCGATCACGTAAACCCGGCGAACCGAACCATAATTTTCTTCCGAAAACTCTACATCTTTTCTAAATAAACCCACCGGCCTCACCAGCAAGGTTGCAAGAGTCAAATCCTATGATAGGAGAAATTAACAAATACGAATTGTAAAATAGATTTGAAATCAAAATGTTATTCAAAATTTTAAATTCATTCAATTATTTGAATGTCGGATTTATTGTACCATAATCCAATAGGTAAAGGAATTAGGGAGTGTTTGCAATAGATTGTGATTTTGTAGAAGTGATTAATTTATAAATTATAAAAAAGTTAAAGAAAAATCAAAAGTTGGTAGTGCTTGGAAACAAATGTGAAAATCTAAAAATCAAAGTTGGGTAGTGTTTGATAAATAAGTGATTAGAGTGATTTTAACAATTACCTTCTTATTAGAATCACTTTTGGAGAATTATAATCACCACATGACTAACTTTTGAATTTCAATTAAGTTAAGCATAAGCTAACACATAATCTAGGTTTAACAAACACACAAAAATGATTTTTTTAGCCAAAAGCTAACAATAATTTTTTTTAGTGATTGCAAACACTCTCTTAGATTGCTAATTAATTACCTCAAGAGGAGAAAGTTGGTACAATCGAGTGGCTAAGAATTCGGGCCCGAAAAGGAAAGAAGTTGGAGCCAATTGAGAATCCATGACACAGCCCACTTGCTTTTCGTACTGCGGCACCAGATATTATAATTCAAATTCAAATATAAGATCATATTATTTATCTTTTTGATATTCAATTTGCAATTTGTAACGTTGTTATAGTGAAACATAATTTATGTAATGTTTGGGAGAGCCTTTTATGAAGCATTTGTACGGAAAAATTGAGAATTGCTTTTAAGAAACTCTTCCAAACACTACCTTAATCCATTGTGATAATTTTGTTTTAGATATGCCTATGTTTTGACGACCTAGATAAAAGCTTGTGCGAATATTTATAGTTACACAATGATTTGTTTCCTCGAAACTTTTGTAAAAGCAAAATTGAAAAGTAATTCTAATCAATTTATATATAATGGATAAAAATTATAAAATATGCATATTCCAAATAACCTGGTCATGACACTCCTGCAATCTGAGGTTGGGTCCTGGCATGGGGGCAGTCACGAACACGGCGGCGCTAATTTTCTTGGGAAAGTTTTCCATGGCGAGGGATATGCAAACCCCACCCATGCTGTGCCCGACTAGGATCACCGACTCCTCCGGCCGCAGCGCCTCCAAGAAATCCATCAGCGGCCGCGAGTAGTCGGAATAATTATCCAACTCCGACAGAGGCTGGGTATTGACCCCGGCAGCCGCCATGTCCAGGGCGGTCACCCGGTGGCGTTGGGATCGCAGCTGCGTGGCCACTTTGTACCAGCACCAGGCACCATGCCCTGCACCATGAATCAGCACTATGTGCCTCTGTTTCTTATCATCTCCCATTTTTGTTTCTTTCTGGTTCACGAATCAGCACACACACATATATATATATATATGTAACCAAGGGATTCAGATCTTCAAGGTATTAAAAAAATCTGGATAAATCTTTAATGTATGTAAGCAACCTAGGACGACGTACCTATGCGCCCATACATTTTTTTTAAAAATATTTTTTATTTATGATCCAGACGTTAACCTTAAATTCTTGTAAGATGGATCTTCTATTGATTCACTCGTGATAATGTATAATTTTTTATATTAAAATTATAATTTTTTATTGTAAATATGAGTGAGTACCTGAGTTTGACTCTCACAAGACCAACTCTTAAAATAATATTCAATTTGTGAGATGGATTTATTAATCGATCCAAACTATGAAAAAACATTATTTTTTACTTAATATATTGAATTGAGTCGATCTGCTTCATGAGTTTATTTAAAAATACCAAATTTGGTCTATATAATATATCATGATCCTGTTTCAATTAGATGGCAATGTATATTTTCATTACTTGAATCTAAATTTTTGCTTCCATCGTATATATAATTTCCCTCCCGACTGAAAAATGTGATTTTAAATAGAAAATAAATACAAAACATTAATCAATATAGAAGATTGAATAATCTCGGAAGCTGCTGTCGTCCATGGAGTGATCGGATCATGTAAATCATTCTTTCTTATGTATGTTTGCAAATTCAAAATCCCTCGTTCACCACACAACATATTCATCAGGAAAAGACAAGGATGTTAAAATGAGATAAATTAGAATCTAAATAATTTGATATTGAGAAAAAGTAGATATTTAATATTGTGTTAGGTTGTATTTGTTAGACAAAACAAATTATAATAACTAGCCATTGATGTACACGTTTTACGTGTATGTAAATAATTTAATTTTTTTTATTAAAATTACAATGAATATGAAATTTTAATTATTTGCAAATAATATGTTGAAAATTAAATAAAATTACTATGAAATGAAAGTTAACAACATGAGATAGTTGATGGTTTCGTATAGTAAGCAATGTTTTAAAAAGCATAGTGTTGACCCGTATCATTTTTGTCCATGAAACCATAATAATTGATCATTAGATGTCAAAATATAGTTTCAACATCCATATAGTCATTTTTCACATTAACAAAACCCAATCTTAATTGTTTGAGCATTTAATTTTGGTCAAAATATGTCAATTATGGTCCTTTAGTTTTTGTCCAAATAGCTCACGCTATTCAGCAAATAGCGCGCTTTTCCTGACAATAGCTTGCGCTATTCGTGCAAAACACTAAAGTAGTAATGCTATATAGTGCCACACCATAAAAATACGCTATAACGCGCTATTTAAAACACTGATAGTAAGTGATGAATACAATTGCGTTTTTCTATCATTTTTTTAATAACTCATATGAAGTATACTAGTATAGTGTATATTTGAGGGTTATATTTGTATTTTTATATTGGTGTAATGTAATAATCAGATATATCAAAATAGTTTTTAAAGGATCTGGACCTTTATCTAATAATATAAATAATAACAATAAAGATATATAATACGTTTATGTTTCAATCTGGTTCTTTCGATATTTTGTCCACCAATTTCTGGGCCTGGGCCACTCAAAATGGGTAGGTTTGGGCCGAAGTGCGTGAGACCATTTCATTTCTGGTTTCGGTTCTAAAACGCACTAAGCATATTGAAGAATCAAGTTAAATAATTTAATTTCGAATATAATTTAAACTACATCAAAGCAAATAATGAATTAATTAAATTAAATAATGCATAAACACAATAAATCCAACACTAAATGCCAAAAAAAGAGAAATTATGTTAATGGCAAATAAATGAGGCCAAGGTTTAATCCAGAAAAATTTGCCCAACACAAAGATGTAGCGATCCCGCTCATGTTATCGCATCTCTTTCTTTTTTTGTCCGGGAGAGCTACATTTTTAGTCAAGTAATTTATATTTTTTTCACTTTTAATTTTATTAACAGTGAATTTGTATTTTTAGTCCTGTAATTTGCATGTTTTTTTAATTTTTGATCATTTTATGGTGAATTTTCATTTTTAATCATGTAACATGTATATTTTTTGCATTTTGGTCCTTTAACTTATATTTATTTTCATTTTTGAGATGTTTTTAATCAATCATAAAAGGACCGAAATTAAAAGAAACTACAAGTTAAATGATAAAAAAATGAAAACAATGCACAAGTTAGAGAACTAGAAATGAAAATTCACCGTAACATGACCAAAAATGTAATAAAAAAATATGCAAGTTACAGGACTGAAATTATTAATAAATTGATTGATAATTGGTTGATAAAGAGACCGCTTGGTATCAAAAGCCAAAGAAAAAAAAACTTTTTTTTTTAATAAAAAGTGATTTTTTGGTTTATAATGTGTTTGGTTGAACATTTTAGTGCTTAAAAAAACACTTTTAAAGCTAAATTTTGAGCTTTTTCAAAAGCTCAAAATTAGAGCTTAAAAAAGCGTTTTTTTTTTAAAAAAAAATCAATACCAATACCAAACGGGCCCAAAAAAAAATTATATTTGTATTTAATAGTTAATATTATGTTTGGTCTGTAGTATATTAGTGAGATTAATTAAAGTATATTTTATGTCATGACTTTAATATCTTACTTCCCTCAATTCTCTCATCCACCACTTCAATAAACAACCATATTTCCATTTCATCTTCTTCGAAGCCAAATGAAAAAGAAAAGATAATTGTAGCAACTTTCATTTTTCCCGTCTTGCGAATCAGGTTCGGGATTCCAGTGGTGGACTCCGAAGGGCTCTGGGGAGTGAAGGCAGTTGGATGATGGTAGTTTTGGCCTTTGGGTGCCGCTGGGGTTGTTAGCTAACAGCATGATTTCACCGACCATTTCCGCCGGGAAATCATCAAACACAAGCACTTGTCCTTCGTAGAATATCATCATCTGGGAAGATTGATATGAATTTAAATGGAGATACCGAACCAAAACTTCAAGAATCAATCCCACGTGTGAGTAACCGTCTACGTGGTCCACCCAAACACCTAGGAGACTTTGTTTGTTAGAGCTAGCAGTGGAAGTGGAGAATATATCAGAGCACAAGTGACAGACACATGGAGGCAGAAAGAGACTTTTGTTATTTCAATTGTTGTTTTATTTTTCTATCGTTATTTTTCATTCTTCCTTGTTTTTCAAGCTTTGGTTGGGTTGTTGTTGAACTTTCATGCGAGTATGTTTGGATTAATCAATGAAATTCCATTAAACTTCCTCTAAATTCTATATTTTCTTGTGCATTTATCTGTGCACGTATCAAAGATCTCCGAAACTGCCATTCTCCTTGAGGTACTGGCTCAACTGACTGCAAGTCTTGGAGAAATTGGACCTCTCGCTGGTCAGCTTACGGGAATCCACGATCTTCGATGAACCCACTCCTTCGCATCCGGTAATTTATTTCGAGATGGGGCAAGTACTCCTCGGCGCCGGTAGAACAAGAAGGAAGAAGGAAGAGTTAGGTTTATGCACGAACATTGTGTTTGGTGGACTGAATTTGAGCGGGATTTGGATTTGTAAATACTGTTTTAATGTTTGGCAAAATGAAATTTTAAAACGGGATTGATATTTGATGGGATTTGATGAGATTTCATTTAACTAAGTAAAATCCATACAAAATTGGTCGGATTTCATGAGACTTGAGTTTATAAAAACAATGAAATTATTTCTAATAAAAAAATTTATAAACTTAAGTTATAAATTTGAGTTTTCCTAATTTTTTTTTTTTTTTTTACAAAACATCACTTTCTTAAAATTTATGCTAGTAAATTCTAATATGTATTTTAACTTTTTTTCGAACACCAAAATGAAATTTAAATTCTATGAATTTAAAACCCAAATCCAATTCCAAATCAAAATCCAATTCCAAATTCTATTTTTTAGGCATCCAAACATACTGGAAGTGAACTGTGGTTTTATTATTTATTAGGAAAAACTGCAATTTTGGTCCAATATGTTTGTCACTTTGCGATTTCGGTCCTTTATGTTTTCACATTTCAGTTTTAGTCCTGCATGTTCTGAATTTTGGCAATTTCAGTCATTTTTCTTCGAAAATACTTACGTGACACTGTACACGTCAGCTCCACATCAGCACTGCATTGGTGTGACATCAGCGCCACTTCGAAAAAAGGACTAAAATTGCCAAAAAAAAAAAATAAAGATAGCGGACTAAAACTGAAATCTGAAAATATTGAGGACCGAAATCACAAACTGATAAACATACATGACCAAAAAAGTAATTTTCCCTTATTTATTATTATATTGAAGGGGTATAATGGTAAATGATAGTGTGTAATTGCATCATGTTTCCGGTTGGACAAAATTTGAGAACGAAACAAAATCTAAATTAATTGTATGCATAATAGCAAGACAATGTGGGTACAGATTTCATAGTAAAGGGATGGAAAATAGCAAATCTGATTATGTCAATTGATCTAATCATGATGTTGTATTTTAATTAGTTACATTTCCATCTTAATATGATATAAATTTGCTTCTTTTGCAATATTTGTCTTTTTTTCATCGGAAATTAACGTGACATCAGATATTTTTGGTGTAAAGGTGAACATTGCTAACATGATGTTGGATCAGCCATGGCAACATTCTGGGAAAAAAAAAAGATTGAAATTGTGAAAAAAAATTTGTACTAAAACTAAGATTTAACTATTTAGAAGACCAATACACAAACATATACACATAACACATACACACACTATACTGGATTTGTCGATACTACTCCATTCGGACACTACTTGAATAGAGATCCAGCGGCTCGATTTTTTGCAAGCGAGATGTTCGTGTGAACATCTCGCGTTCAAAAAAGAACCGTTTGATGCTAGCATTGACTGAACTCAATATAATATACTATGCAATAAAGATTCTACTCGTTTTTGTTATGACCCTTTTTCTAAATATCTCCTCCATCTCGTTAAACTAATTAAAATTAAAATAACCACTCTGCCAAATATAAACATTATTTTTTTAATGAAAATCATATATTTTACATACAAAGTACAAATACACCTAATAAAGTGCATCATTATTATTATTATTATTATTATTATTATTATTATTATTATTATTTTTAAAAAAAAACGACACTTTATCATCTAAGAAAAAGTTTCGGAAAAAAAAAACACATACACACAACTGTACGCAACATGCATTTATAGGTAGTGTATATGTCAAGACAGAGGAAGGACATGGGGAACGAGAAACTATTGGAGCATTTAAATTGAGAAGAAGGAATCATTCATTAATGCTGTTACGTACTCAGTCTCGTCTATAATTCTTTTTGTCCCTGCTAACACAGAAAACTTCTACAATTCAAAATTTTCTTTTTTTGTTTTGACGATCAAAGTAATTTCAAGTCATTCCATGGTACCAACAAGTTGTAAAGTTGAAAATTCCGGCCATCATCTATATTTTCTACACAAGATTATGTTTTCAAAGTAAACTATGTTTTGTACAAATCCTAAAAATAATCTCAAAAGATTAATTTATATCTAAATCTGACTTTTAAAAGTACGGCGGAATAAGTAATAGTGATATCTACGTTTTACCAACTAGACTAGAGAGTTGGATTAATCGCAAGCTTCCAAAAAGAGACGTTTGAAACATTTTGTTTTTTATACACGGGAATTTCTTTATATAATAAAAAAAGTTAAGTTGAAATCTGCACACACACACACACACAATGTAAAATTTATTATTCTTTTCCGCTGTAATGTAATTAGGGCCACGTGCATGTGACACTTCCTTAGAGTTCAATTCTCAATGGAGGTGATACTATTTCAATTCTCAATGGATCTGCTCTATATTTTTAAATAAGAGCATTAATTGACATTTTATTTTCTAATCGTAATAAATCCATCTTGTATGGAGTGTATTTCACATCACAGCTTTTACGTTGGTCCCACATAAATTTTTAGAATTACTTGAAGACTCATTAAAATAATTTGCCTACGCAAAAAAAAAAAAAAACGCTAAAAAATTAGTTATATGGATGATAAATTAATTTGGAAAAACTCTTTTTATATTATCTAATTTGCTGAATTTAAGGGGAAAAAAAGTTTTGTTGTAATTAACCCGAAGGGCAAAGACGATTTAATTATTTAACTACCTCAAAAGAGAATTAATCAACATCAACACGAAGAAATGTAAATGGAAATGGAAATGAAATACTAGTACTATATATGATTTGAAATGTACTCTTCTTCAAGAAATGGTGTCCTCAGAAACCCCAAAAAGTTCGAGGAAAGAAAACTGATTACTTACGTAGTTACGTTCAAATGTGAACAAACTCTCACAATTCTCTCTTGACTCATCTCACTCTACTCCTTTCTACTTTTCAACACTTGTTCCCTGCCTAAAATTTGCTGCAAGAAAAAAGTCAAACCAGACATAAATAAATCGTCAAGATACAAATTTTAACCCAAAAAAAAAAAACTTATTGGTGAATTTTTAGTTCTTTTTTATATTAAATTCGATGGTCAACTAATTTCCTATCAGAAATAATATTAAGTAAGAGGGGGAATTCTTTTTTTGGGTCGAATTCAATCAAAAGAAAACTATTGCTATTGTTACTTTGACTTTCCAGCCGTGACACTGACATCGTGAGAACGTTAAATATAGCACGTCAATTTCCTAGTGGGCGATTGATCTTTTCTTAATCAATTATTATTATTATTTGGAACAATAATTAATTATGAACCAATCAAAAGGAAATATACTCTGAGCATGACACTATGATTTGACAAATAGCTTCAAATGCAGTTAGTTATATGTAAGAACTACTACTCGAGGTCTTTCAACAATAGTGTTATAGCGACATTTTTCTAACATTTTGAGGGAAAATGTAAATAGATTTGGATGATTGGTATTGATGTTATATTTTTAAGGAATTCCAATTCCGGCTAATTATTTCATATTAAAACCACATCTCTCCTCCAAATTTTTGTTGGATTCTAAAATTTTTATATATATCCTACCCATTTTAAGACAGACATTTAGAAAGAATTAATGAAGTAGTCAGTAGGAAAAAATAATAAGAATCTAAGCACATAAATTTGTCATAATTAAAAAAAAAAAATAGAGTATAACATGACAGATTGAAAAGAAACCCTACGAGCAGCTGGGAAAATATACAAATTTGTCTTTATGGTACTACCAATTGTGTCGAGTGAAGATGCTAGCTAAATCTGGCTCCCACACTGTACCCCACATAAAATGCAAAAACCGATGAGGCAGCATATGAAAAGGGCACTTAGGGTTTATGGTAGGAATCATGATTACTGAATGGTGACATGTCTGGGCAGTGAAAAGACAATAATTCTCATAACCAAACCCCCCCTACTGCTATTCGACAGATAGTAAATTTCTGCTACGCTTTTCCTCTTACTCAGCTACAAGACCACCCTATTCATGCAAAAGAAACACAATTCCAAATCTCCCACCATTAATGCGTGCGACTAATCATACATCACCTCTGATGCATTAATGGGATTAAAGAGGAAGAGAGAGAATTATTTAAATGCACGAACGAAACCAAGAACCATGTATCATTAAATCAGTAAAGAAAAGGGCACAGAAGAGAGAAGGGAGTTTACCTGTATGCTGGATTATTTGAAAGAATAAAGCTCAGAGGGCATGTTGGGATTTTGATTTTGATTTTGAATTTTTTTTTGGACATGATGTTTGATTAACACGAAGAACCAATGCTTCTGCCCTCATCGCTTTTCTCTTTCTGCGGCTGTGGCTGGGAGTGCGAGGCTTGCGGTTGAGCTAATTGCTGGTGTTTCTGCTGCAGCTGTTGCTGATGGTGAGCTGTTGCTGCGCTCTGTTGCTGAAGCAGGAGCTCGTTTGACTGGAGCTGAAGCTGGTGAGGCTGATGAGATTGTTGATGGGTTTGAGAATGCTGAAGATCTTGAGCTTGTTGCTGCATACGATGGTGATATTGGTGGTTTTCATAAGATCCCAAAGCCAAGGAAGGCTGCATAGCTGCGTCTGCTGCCGGTTCAGGCATTTGATTGAATCCGGTGGCAGCAACCTGAACTCCGGTGTCGTCAAACCCATTGTTGAACATCACTAAATCATTTTGCTGCTGTTGCTGCTGTTGTTCAAAATTTCTCAGCATTTCTTGCTCCCTGGCAACGGCCGCCGCCGCTAACTGCTGCGCTTCAAGCATTTGCTGTTGTTGCTGTTGATGGTGGTGGTGCTGCTGTTGCTGGGGCTCCCTAATGATCAAATTCCCCCCATGTGGGACCGCTGTAGGCACTCCCATCATCGGGGGCATATTGTACGGCATCACCTGATAAGCTGTCCCGTAGTTTGGTTGCTGCTGCTGCTGCATTAAACCCGGGTGATTGAACATAGGCAACATTGCTGAAGGTCCAATATACGTAGACAATTCCTTTTTTGCAAGCTCCAAATCACATTGCACTTGCTTCAGCCTGTGCTGTAGAATCGATATAAGGCCAACACAGCCGTAAACCGGGTCTCGAAGGCGGTAATCCGCCTCGTACGCTAATGAATTCACCGCATCCTCACGCTGGCTTGGGTTGAGTTCGTTCAGAAGCTTCGCCACATTACTGGCGCCGAATACCTTATGAACATTGGTGAATTTCTGAGGGTTGTCCGGTGGAAAATACGGCGCGAACACACATTCCTGCGTGCATTTCCGCCGGAGACACTTGCACGCGGCACATGGAGAGTTCGAGGAAGACATCTCTTTAAGCCTACAACGATTTTTTATCCTGTACGAAACATGAAAACCACTTGCAATCAATTAACATATCCCAAGAATCTCTGCATACAATTTTAAAAAAATATATGATACCTAAGAAAAAAAAATTTAGCGCGTTTTCAAATATTATTGTATTGTTTGGTATTCAGCGAAGTCTCGTTCTTCTTTCCCCACCGATTAAAGAGAAGTGAAGCAATTAAAGATTGAGCATATCGAAGCCGACATGGAAAGTCAATTAATCCATACTTAAAACTAGAACCATTGATTTAATGCATAATCAAAGTCAGAAGGAGAGAAAAATTAAACAAAACTCATGAAACAAAAATATAAAATATAAGAGAAGAGAGAATTGTAGTAACTGCATGAACTGTAACCAGAGAAAACGATAAGGAGGTTTCTTCTCTTGTCCTCCATAACTGCATCAACTTTTTGAATACTAGAAAAAAGATGAGGATTTAAAAAAATGAAAATTTTCCAGATCCAAGAGGATCAAAAAAATCCAATTTTTTTTAAAAACCGATACAGTTTTATTTTCTACGCTAAATTCACACGTCGAGATCTTTCCTTATCTGTAACCAAATCTCATCTAAATCTTAAACCAAACTCACCCAAAAAATACCGTAAAAACAAGATGATAAATACAAAAAAAAAAATACTAGAAAAAATATACAAAATCAAGAGTCTCACCATTTCCTACCTTCTGAACAAAAACCTACTTAAAATCACTCTCTCCGTAGCGCTCAGAAACCATAGAACCTGCAAAATCAAACGACACAAAATATATGAACACATGATATGCAGTGCACAAGGCTTAAATAAATAAATGCCAATCTGATTCGTTTTTTGTCGTAATAAAACCTCATAAAACGGAGGAAAATATAGAGAAGCCAACGGAGAGCCCGGAGGCCGAGGGTTCGAGCAAGAGAACCTTTGATCCGATCTTCAACCTTTGCGATCCCAAAATATAAGGAATTTCAGAATCAAAGCGACGAAATATAACAAATAATCTTCGAGAGAGATGAGAAAATTCCGATTTTGGATCAATTTGAAGAGAGGGAGAGATCATACATCAAAGGCCCGATAATGCCATTATATATGTGTGTGTGAGAGTGCGTGTAAATGTGTGTGAAATTTCATGTATTTATTATTCAGAAGTTGATCTTGTATTATGCAAGAGCGTGTGGGTTAATCTGGTTCGTCCACGTGTTCTCGAAGGAGAATATCTTGACCGTTGGATCTTTCTCTCGTTTTCCTTCTGAGGAAATGCTCTGAGTTACCCCATTGTCTCTGTACCAATTCGTACCCGTTTTGCAAAACTGACCCTCTTTGTATTTCAATTTGGCCCTTGTAATTTCAGTATCTTGTATTTTTCCACCCCATTTGAGGAGATTTTAGTTCAAGCATGCTTGGAATTTGTTGGTGTCTTAGTTTAATGACAGAATTAAATATAGAATGAAGACGTTGGCAATAATGTTGGGGTTATTTAATTTATTTCTTAGTTGTGTATTAAATTGTTTTTGGATTTTGTTTTATAATTATAGTTATTATTTTAAACAGATGTTAAAACTAATCTAATTTAGGCCGCTTTTCATGTAATTGACGGCTGTAAATTTAGAATTTTTATGTATAATAATCTTTAAAAATAAACTAAGAATTTCGAATGGAATACTCTGCTCCATTTTGCGTTGCATTTATGAAATACAGATTTAAACGAGTATTATAACTAACCGATTATATAATTATTTGATAGTTGTATATTTCATACTATACATCTGCAACAAGAAATATTACACAAATTTGGTTTTTGAGCATGCAATATCTGTGTATTTTTTGGTTCTGTCGAAACTAGCACATGGACACTGACAAAAACCATGTATTCTTCTATTACACTCTTCGATTCTAAAATTCGATTTGATGATTTTTGAATGAAACTTTATTTCATCCGTGCATGCTATATGATATGCTCATAGGCAAATATCCCTCCATAATTGAGATGATTCTCTAAAGTGATTTAATTAAGAATAAAAATTTTGTCTCTTTCATCACAATAAATGAACAATTTTAGACTTGAAATATCTAATACTATAAAAATGGCATGAGAATCGGAGCCATTTTAAGATGAAATTGTGATTAAATTTTACTTGTTCAAATATGGTTACAACAGCTTTGACCTAATTCATGTACCACAGTTGGAATTTTATATTGGTCGCACATTTATAGCACCCTGGAGATAGCAATTATAATTGGCCCACTCTAAGAATTTCAAAAATCGAAGTGACACATCCTTAAATCTCTATCGGCCGACAGCCCTTTTTTATGATAAATTTGCCCTAACCTCATTGTTTGGTATGTCTGTGTATTTCCTTGCAATTTAATGTGTCCTAGGGTATTACATTTCCTTTGTAAGCCACGGTGTCTGTAAATTCGACTCGGAATAGAGATGTTAATATAGGTCGGTCGGGTGGGCGGACTTGCAAACCCTCACAGTTCAGCATTTGTCGGGATGGTCTGTCATTTAGATGAGTCGAAATTTTTTTAACTCAACTAATTTATTTTGTGGGACAGCCAACTTAAGAGACCCAAATATTTGTTTAGTTATATTAGGTGGGATGAACCGAACCGACATGCTATACTCATACTAACAACTCCAGCTTTGAATTTCCGCACTCAACGTTAATTTTTTGGCATTCTCTTATTTTATTTTTATTTTTAATTTTTTGAAGCCGCATTCTTTTATGTTTTTTAATAAGCTTGTTATGTTCATGTAAATATATTTTTTAAAATTTTTATTTTGTTTGGTTTGAAGGATATGATAATTAGAAAGTGCATAATTGAAATAATACAAAATTGAGATAAAGAAATAAAGTGTTTAACTTGACAAATAAATTTTGATAATGGTTTATATATATATATATATATATATATATATATATATAATATATATATATGATACCCCGGGAAATTATTTTAACCCGGACCCGCTCATTATGGGTTTAAGAGGTACATATAAGGTCCAGCCCAGTTTTTTACCTATTAGGGCATGTCAAGACCGGAACTGCTGTTAATGGGCCGATCCGAGCTGGGGTCCAATGGACTTGGTATGTTTTCTAGTTCAAGTGGGACTCAAATACATTGAAGATAAGCTTGACCATTGCACAGATATGAATGAGATAGGGATAAACTCAAGGCGGACCAATGAATGAAGAGTCCTACTCCAGGACATGTTATAATTCGACTATATAACTTATTCTATTTTTCCTATAAATGCAGGTACTGTTATGGTTGTGGTCATTCATTACTTACTATTCATTATTCATCACACATTCACTCTCACTCATTATTCACGCACCCATACTCTCGTTTTCGCATTAATCATACTCTCTGCCTTCAAGACACTGACTTAGACATCGGAAGGGTCACGCCGAAAACACCTTCGGCGCCCCTTGACCTAGCTGTTGCTTGTGCAGATTTTAGTGGTGCCTGACCCGACCTGTTTTCTAAAGGATTTGGATGATCCATTCTACCAGACCGAACCCGAGGTAAAATTTCGACATCATCAATTGGCGCCGTCTGTGGGAATTTGAAGAAAAAAGAGTTTCGATGGCTAATCAGAATGGAGATCACCCAAATTTAGAGGAATTAGTAACTCAGGCTGTTCAGAGGGCTTTGTCAGAAAGGGGTGAGGCCAATCTTCTGCTCCCCGATCATAATGCCCACCTCGAGATCAAAAAGTTGAAGGAAGAGATGGAGCAGCTAAGGAAGAAGCAGGCTGGGTACCTAGCCACCATAACCAGAAACGTTCCTTTCACTCGGGAAATATTGGACGCCGACCTCCCTAAACAGTTTAAATTGCCTCACGTCGGGGAGTATGATGGTAAAGGAGATCCTGAAGACCATTTGGCATGCTTCGAGAATGCAGCTTTGTTGCATAAATATTCTGATCAGATCAAGTGTAGGGCTTTTCTTACTACTCTAATAGGACCAGCCCAGCAATGGTTCAATATGCTACGCCCGGGGGAGATCAAGGAATTCAAGGATTTTAGCAAATCATTTTTGAATCACTTTGCTAGCAGCAAAGAGCATCCTACCACTACCTTCAGCTTTTTTGCAATCAAACAACAGGAACATGAAAATCTAAGATCTTATATCCGCAGGTTTAGTGCCTTGGCTCTCGAGGTACCCATGGTGACGCCAGACCTGCTCATCAGTGCCTTCATGCAAGGGCTATATACAAAAGATTTTTTTAAATCTCTAATAAAGAGGCCGCAAGAGACATACGAGGAATTACTCGCCCGAGCTGAGAAATATGTCAACATGGAAGAAATACAGGTCTGGAGAGCAGCTGTGAAGAGAGAACGGCCAAAAAGTACAAAGAACAATAGGGTTCCAAGCAGTAATTCCGGGATGGGACAGCCATTTCGACCCGCACTATTGGGAGAATTAACCTCTTTCACTCCTTTGCGCATGAGCAAAGTCTGAGCTCTTCAAATTTGTGACGATCGGAAACTCACGCAAAGGCCTCCATGGACTGAGAAGGGACCTTGGAATAGGGAATCAGATAAATATTGTCATTTTCATAATGAGTATGGGCACACTACGGAGAACTGTCGTCAATTAGATCAAGAGATTGAAAGGATAATACATCAACACTCTGAATTAAAAAATATATTGACCCGTCAAGAGGGGTATCGCCCGAACAGGGGACAGGGAGAAAGGTCAAGACAAAGAGCCAGGACTGTTCCTCCCCACAAAGAATTCAATCATCCAAATTAAGACCAGCCCAGGGATGACCGAGATCATGAAAGACCGGCCCCTCATGCTCGAGGAATTATCAATATGATTTTTGGAGGCCCTACTGATGGAGATTCTAATCGAGCTAGGAAAACTAGCAGCCGAAAATTAATAAATATGGAGATTGACAATCAGACTGTCAACACTGGCCCGACCCTCTCTTTTGGGCCAAAATATTTAAAAGGGGTTTCTAGCAACCATAATGATGCACTGGTAATAAGGGCCATGGTCGCGAATTACGATGTGGCCCGGATATTTGTGGATTCAGGCAGTTCTATCAATTTTCTATTCCAAGAAGCTATCGATCAAATGGACCTGGGGCAGTACAAAATGGAGTACGTCGTTACATCACTCTTTGGTTTCACGGGTCATGCAATCCGGCCTGTTGGGTTAGTACATCTACCCCTAACTCTTGGGAAAGGCAACAGTCGCAAGACTAGGATTGTGAGCTTTATTATAGTAGATGATTCGTCTGCCTATAACGCCATACTGGGTAGACCTGCCATGAACACTTTCATGGCCGTCGCATCAGCTCTGAATCAGAAAATAAAATTCCCAGTGGGTAATGAGATCGGTGAGGTACAAGGTGATCAAGTTATTGCTCGCAAATGCTATGTGGAGGAAGTCAGAATAGAACAAAAGGTGACCAGGACTGATAGAGTTGACAGACCTGGACTTTCTGGCATGGAAAAGGTCAACCTAATAGAGGACGCATCTGTCAGTGCTGAGGAAGAAATTGAGGAAATCATGATCTCCCCTCCTTCGGGGATGGTAAAAATTGCTCGCACCCTTGAAGCACAGTTAAAGCAAACCTTATTGGAATGCTTGGAAAAAAATAAAGATGTTTTTGCATGGTCAGTTTCAGACCTGGTAGGGGTCCGTCGGGAAGTAGCAGAGCACAAGCTCAATGTAATAAAGGGCTGTCGCCCTATTATTCAGAAGAAAAGGCATTTCGGTCCTGAAAAAGATGCAGTAATAAAGGAGCAGGTGGACGAGTTACTCAGGGCTGGGCATATTGATGAAATCCACTTCCCGACTGGTTGTCTAACATAGTCTTAGTCCCGAAATCTACGGGAAAATGGCGTATATGTGTAGATTTTTGAGATTTGAATAAAGCATGCCCTAAGATTGCTACCCCATGCCTAGAATCGATCAGCTTGTCGATTCAACTGCAGGACATGAATTACTCAGCTTTTTGGATGCTTACCAAGGGTATCACCAAATCCCCTTAGCAAAAGAGGACAAAGACAAGGTGAGTTTTGTCACATCAACATGAACTTATTGCTATGTGGTCATGCCGTTTGGACTAAAAAATGTCGGGGCAACATACCAAATATTAATGGACAAAGTATTCGAGCAACAAATTGGAAAGAATATTGAAGTCTACGTTGATGATATCCTGGTCAAGATCCGCACGGCCGACCAGTTTATTACTGACCTGACTCAAACATTCCAAACGCTGAAAAATTATCAACTGAAGCTAAACCCTAGCAAGTGCACCTTTGGAGTCCGGGCTGGAAAATTTCTGGGATACATGGTTACAAGAAGGGGAATCGAAGCTAATCCAGAAAAAGTTCAAGCCATTATTTCTATGAGCTCGCCCAGGAATATACAGGAGGTACAAAGGTTAACAGGAAGAATCACAACATTAGCTCGGTTTATAAGCAGGTCTGCAGATAAAAGTCTATCCTTCTTTAAAGTATTAAAAAAGAACAAAACTTTTGAATGGAATGAGGAAAGTGAGAAAGCCTTCCAGGATTTGAAAGCCTATTTAAAACAATTGCTTGTGCTGAATAAGCCTACTCAAGGAGAAGAACTGTTCTTATATTTGGTGGTCAGATCTAGAGCAGCAAGTTCAGTCCTGGTTAGGAAAGATGGAACAAATCATCAGCCTGTTTACTTTGTGAGTCATTCTTTGATGGGACCCGAGCTCAATTACCTAACTCAAGAAAAGCTTGCCTTAGCTTTGGTCATCACCGCAAGAAAATTACGTCCTTACTTCCTGTCACATCCCATCACCGTGCTTACCAATAGCGTTCTGGGAAAAATTGCAACTAATCCAGATGCATCGGGGAGACTTATCAGGTGGATTATAGATTTGAGTGAGTACGACATCAAATTTGAGCCTCGGACAGCCATAAAAGCTCAAGCCCTAGCAGATTTTTTAGCAGAGACAGTTCAGTTAGAACAAGAGGAACTGTGGAAGATTTTTGTAGACGGGTCATCATGTCAATCAGGGAGCGGAGTTGGACTCGTGATTATCTCACCTTGGGGTGAAGAAACAAATATCTCAATTATATTGGACTTCAGAGCTTCTAACAACGAAGCAGAATATGATGCATTATTACTTGGACTCAAGGCAGCACGAAATCTGGGTATTTCTCGGGCTACTCTATATTCCGATTCCCAATTAGCTATTCAGCAGAGAAACGGAAAGTTTGAGATCAAAGATGATAAGATGAGGAAATATGCCAAGGCATTAGACAAAGCCAAGGAAGGATTCACCGAACTGAACTTGGAGCTCATCCCCCGAGCTGAGAACATCAAGGCCGACCATTTGGCTCGCTTAGCCAGTGCCTTGAGTGATCGGACTGACCCCATTGTTGCAGGTCGGGCGCTCATATCTCAGCTGGAAACTCTTGATGATATGTTAACTCAAGTACCAAAAGGGGATTTGAGATATGATCTACACAAATATCTAACCGCGAATGAATTACCAATTGATAATAAAAAAGCTAAGGAGATAAAATGAAGGGCACTTCCTTTCGTCATGATAGATCAAATTCTTTTCAAAAGATCCTTCTCTCAACCTTTGTTAAATTGTTTAGGTCCCGACAAAGCAAATTATGTATTATGGGAAATTCATGAAGGGTCTTGCGGAAGTCATCTAGGTAGTCTTGCCCTGGCTCGGAAAGCCCTTCTTGATGGTTTCTTTTGGCCTACTATGCGGAAAGACTCTTCAGATCTGGTTCATTCGTGTTATAATTGCCAGAGACATTCTAACTTACAGTGGAGACCGACAGAATACATGAAGGCAGTAGTGGCTGCTTGTCCTTTTGATCAGTGGGGGATGGATATTGTAGGGTCATTCCCTGTTAGCATGGGGCAAAGGAAGTTTTTGTTGGTCGCGGTCGATTACTTTTCCAAATGGGTGGAAGCTGAGCCCCTGGAAAAAATTACAGAGAATGAAGTGCTCAATTTTCTGTGGAAAAATATAGTGTGTCGCTTCGGGATCCCTCACAGGTTAACATCAGACAATGGAAGACAGTTCTGTGGATCCAAAGTACGCGCATGGTGTCAAGAAATGAAGATCGAACAAGTTTTCACTTTTGTAGCATACCCGCAAGGGAATGGATAGGTCGAAGTTACCAATAGAACGATAGTCCAGGCTCTTAAGACACGACTGGATGTAGCCAAGGGCAAGTGGGCGGACGAACTCCCTTCCGTACTATGGTCTTACCGAACTACAACTCGATCTGGTACGGGTGAAACTCCTTTCAGTATGGTGTATGGGACTGAAGCTGTTCTCCCAGCAAAAATTGGACAAGAGAGTGCTAGGATAATGGCATATGGGGCAAAAAATCAAGAACTGCGAGCAATGAATTTGGACTTACTTGAATAGCACAGGTCCCGAGCTGCAATTAGGCTCGCAGCCTATCGCAAGCGAATGACCCAAGCCTACAACAAAAGAGTATACCCTAAGGTCACTACAAGAAAATGTTAATTCAACAACGCTCAAAAGACAACGGTTTTGTGTCAAAACCATTGTCTTGTACACTTTAACAACGGTTTTTACTAAAATCGTTGTCTTTTGAGCATTTTTTTTAATCAAAGACAACGGTTTTTAAAAAAACGTTGTCTATTAGCGGGTTTTTTTGGAGCTACAACAACGGTTTTTGACAAACATTGTCTTTGTGCATTTTTTTTAAGTTCAAAGACAACGGTTTTTAAAAACTGTTGTCTTTTAGCGGATTTTTTTGAAGCTACGACAACGATATCTAATAATCCGTTGTCTTTGATATTTTTATTTTTATTTTTTATTTTTTATAAATGATATTATTTTCCTTTGCTTGTACGTGCACCACTTATTCCATTTCAAGCCTTCTCTGTATCGCGATTCTTTTTTCATCTCTCAACCCTAGCCGCCCATTCTTGCCGTCGAATCGCCGTCCTTTCTCTTGAATCATAAAAAACCGTTTTGGGGTTTTGTTCCCCACAACATAATCTTCATTTTGAGCCGTAGATCGACTGATTCGAGCCCTTTTTTCGTGCGATCGAAGTGTTGCTGCGACTTGCTTCTGTGCACTTCTTCTCCGGTGAGTTTCAACGCCGATTTTCTGTCGATTCTTGATGTTCTAGCATGGATTCAAAATTTAAGAAATTATCTAATCTGTAGTTGTGTTCTTGCAGCCCGTATGAATCACGATCCGACGAGTATGGCTGCTGTTCCGTTCCAGCCTTCTTTAGCTTTGAGTTTTGGTATTATAAGTTTTGTTTGAACGGTTTTCCTGAAGATTTGCTTGATACCTTGCAAAATTAGTATATTTTGTTTTCAAAGTCTTTTAATATTTTTAATATTTAGCAAATGAGTAATGAGCTTTTTGATTTCTCTATTTGATTCATACTTAGAGTTTTTTATTTTTTTTGAGTACGATTTTATTGATCTGGTTGTTACACGTGATTCTTGGGATGTTGCTTCTTGCTGATGCTACAACTATGTGCCAGAACACATGGAGCCTAGCTAGATTTCGCAAGAACAAATCGACCAAGGCTGCTGCTGTGCTTGAGTTCTTGTCACCGTTTTTTTATGCATACTACGGTGTGGAGAGGGGGATTATTGGACCACTGCTGGCGTAAAAGATAGGATTGTTTTTCACCAGTGGTTTAGGTGATGGCGTGTTACCTGCTTGGGCTTGGATTTCTTGGATTTTCGTCATAGGATCAGGAATTGGGGTCAACATTTTGTGTGTTCTACATATGTGGATTGACTTCTATAGGGAGAGATCCCAGAAAAACACAAAGAAATTGAGTTCAGACATTCCGTAAAAAAGTGTAAGTTAATTAGTTGCTAGCTAACTAGTGCTATACTTTGGTTCTATGTATCTTTTACTCCATTATTTTGAATCGTTCTTGAACATTGGCTGATGTGTTGTTTTCTACTTTGTGATGTGCAGATTTATCTAAGATACATATATTTAAGTTTCTATATGTGAATAATTAATTATACATAGATCGGTCAAATATAACTATGATCATATGATTTGCATGTTTTTATCCATGTTTTAGTCATTTTTATTGGAATATTGATGTGAAGATCAAGACAAAAAAGTTGAGCATTTCTTGTTAATTTACTGGTTTTTGCAAAAGGCGTTGATGCAGATACTGTCGTGCTAATGGCAGCTCGAGCATCTCGTACAGAAAACCAGGATTCTAAAGACTGTGCTATGGTTGTTGCAGAGGTAGACGACTACAAGTTGTTGAAAAAATATATTCAGAAGGCAAGCTTTCGATCATGGATGAAAGGAATCCTCAACCCCGCCAGCAAGTCAAAGCACAAAACTTTTCTTCTTCTTTTTCTAATTCTGCCAACAAACCCTTTACAAATTCCAAAACTTCACACCCAAATCCTAATAGCTCGAGGAATACCTTTACCGAAAAAGCAACCACTAGCAAATGGGAAAATGTGGATAATAATGCCATTAAGGATGACGGTGGCCTTCAAGAGTTTCCCACCTTAGTTGGAACGTGCACTATTATGTGTCCAGGTATACAGAATTCACACCTTTTAATAGTTCTTACGACACGAATTGATGTGGCTAAAATCCAAATAATAAACCATGTTATTAGATAACAAATTATCAATGTTTCAATAACTGGAATGAACCCTACTGAAAAGTTCTTATGCGTTATGTAATATTTATGATGTCTTATTTTCTTACCCAGAATTATTCTGGGTGAATTTAACTTGACTGATTATGAGGATGGAGTTATCATCTGCTTCCATGGTGGGACTCCATGTAGCATCTCCCATATTTGCATCTTCAACCAACAGGTGATAAATCATCTTTCTTTTCACCATATTTTGATTGGTCAGTCTATCCATACGCATCACTACAACAAATATGGTAATAGACAACAGATGAATTCTGTTCGAGTTTTAGTTTAGAAGGATGCTGCTATGTGGGCTTTCCATAAGTAGTGCTTGAGGCAAATGTATATGTATAAATATTCTGTTTGCCCTCATTTTTATTGCTTTGATTCCAGCTGATTTCCATGTTTTTTTACTCCTCCATGTTTATCTTGGGTTCTAAGCTAAGACGTAAGAGCTGCTCTATGTAAGGCTTGATCAAATGGCGGAGTACACTGGACACCCAAGCAATTTTGTTTGTTTTGCCGGTGAAGCTCTGGTTCTAGTTTCCAATGTTACAGCACCTCAGTAGTTTTGTTAAATCGTGTTTTTCTTTTGTGAACAGGTTGGAATCTGATGCATCTGTCAAATCTTAGTTAAAGATTCAGTAAAGCAGCAAGGGAGTTTGCATTGGGCTTGGAAAAATGAATATCAAATCTCATGCCTGGTTTGGAAATAAAAATATATCTTGCAGGATATGAGTGATGCTGTTGTCGGGAATGGTTTCCAGGCCGTGGCTGAGGGGCGAGCAGCATGTGCGGTGCCGAGGTTGATTTGCTTGTCTGTTCCTGTGTGCTCAAAGCCTTCAATTAAAGCTATGACCTCATTATATTATATAGTATGTAATTTTCCTTCTGTCTTAGACCTCATATGAACGAACCTGAAATAGATTATGTGCAGATGCATTGTTTTGCTCGAGATTTTGGGTCTCAATTGTTTTTTCTATTTTTTTTCGTTTTCATTCTCTTCTTTTCCGGTTTTTGTATTTGAAAGTTGTTATTTTGGTTGATCTCGAATGTACGTATTTACCACTTTGATTAAATATTGGCAAGTTTGGGTATTTGTTATGTACGATGGACAATATCTGGCTTTGAGCTTGCAAATAATTTTCTTTTTGGGATTACATTTAATGGATTTGAAGATACTTCCTTATTTTTAAAATTTCAGTCATATACGACTATTATCGTACGAGTTATAATAAGACTATTCAATCTGTATGATATGCCCTTTTGGAAACTCTTATGGATTGTGTTTGATGTTTTCTTGAAAATTTAACTTCAGCTAGCATGTTTCTTCAGTGTTTCACAAGAAATTTATATTCAAAAGTTTTTAATAACTTGGTGAAAGCTCATTCCATGAATGATTTGTGTGATATCATTTTGTTCCTTTATATCTTCTTGGTAGATTTGAGGCCTCTCAGTATTGTCCAGAGTTTTTCGATTCTCTTCCTGCCAATTTTATCGCCTCCACGAGGTATTTATGAACATCGCATACACATATATAATTTTGTGAGTATTTGGAGTTATTCGTTAGGGCCGTGCAAACATGTATACGCGGTTATACTCTGAATGAAACGGGTGTCTATGACACTTCATAATTGTGATTCAGCTTGCTGCAGCAACAGCTAAATGTTGATTTTTTTGTTTTATGATTGTCTTCTTCTGATAGATTTTGACAATGACAGATTCATAACAATCTTCGTTGCTATGACCTTGCCATGGAGCTTAGTTCGAGTCCACTTGAAGGAGTAAGGTTTATTTTGTTTAAAATCTTTGTTAGTATAGTTGCTGTATTATTATTATTTTTCACTACCGACCAGCGCCAATCAGCCGCCATCACCGCTCTAAATCCGACGGAAACAAACCGGAAACTTCCCTGGATGTTAGCCCAAGATCTCATGAAATCTGATCTATTATGTTCTGATTCCAAGAAACTACGGGGTCAAATCGTGCTTTTTAAAAGTTGCAAATTTCCGGAATAAATTTCGCGTTCTTATTTCCCATTCCTTAGCCGGAAAGATATGTGGCTATAGTCGAATGGTAAAATTTCTCTTTGCCAAGGAGAAGATGCGGGTTCGATTCCCGCTATCCGCCCAAGATAAAGTAAGTTTTTGAATATGCTCTAATATGCTCTTTAAAGGGTTGGGTATAGTCGGTCGTGATAGTGTAGTGAGTCTATCCCCCCTTTTTGGGGGATGGTACGAAAGGGGGGGGATAGTTAACAGATCCAAACATCCACTATGCTACTGCTGTCAGAGACAGACGCCATGCTATGATACATGACTTCAGGTGAAGAGCTCTCAAAAAATCAAGCTGCACAGGTATGCACATCTATAATGATCGATATTTTATTTTTGAGCCTGATATTGTTGTTTTTAAATTTTTAACATGATTCTGTTCTATTATACCTTCATCTCTAATTTCCTGGAAGCTAGAAGAGGAAGAGAAGAAAGGATTGCTTACAAAGATGCAGGTAAATCATTTTCCCCTGTATTTGGTTTGGTTTGATTACAGATTCTCGTGACAGCACTATATCATTCCTTTCATGTTTTTCCCTTCTATGTTTATTTTGCATAATTTAAGATGATTCTGTTGCTTGTTCATTTTTATCCTCTCTCTAAGGTAATAAGGTCTTTATAGTTTTCCCAACTATGTATAGACCCTCGATGCATTGGATCCCTATCATGTTGATAAACTGCAAACCCTTGCCATGTAGAATACTGGAATCTGATTACTTTTTTCTTGCATTGGCAAGTAGGTTGTTATATATATTTCATCCTCTCCTAACGAAAGCCATGATTTTGGCTGCTTGATAATTGTTATAATAGGAAGGGTGGAGGATGCACCCAGGATTGACTTTGATGCATATCATCTATAGTTTTTTACCGCTATTGTAATGGTTTTTGGCTGTGGACATCCATATATTCAATTGCTTTTCTCTTCTCTGTAATATAATGATGACACTGCTCATTCTTTCATCACTCATGGAAGTTGATACCTAATTATATGATCTTTTGCTTTTACTGTTTCTTTTTTGGGATTTCGTGTCTTTTGTTTTTGCTGACCATTGAAATTTACCGTTATATGTTGAATTATACTCAGGTATAAGAGAACAGAGTAGAGAACATGAAAGAGATAAGATAGAAACTGGTTGCAAGTCCTGAAATAATTTAGTCATGTGCTCTTATAATTTAGGATTTGTGTTTTTTCAATGGGACAGGTTTCTTGAGTTTATCATGTGGTGTAACGAAGAATTACATCGATTCTTCTAAAATTTCATGGGCACCGGATGTGGATTATGTAGCCAGTGAAAACTGTACAAGTGTGGTTTTTCTGGAGGGACATCTTCGTCTAGTCTCTCTGTCCGATTTTTCCCAGATTTTGAAGTCAGAAAGTGTTATCGGCTTCCGTTAATCATTTGATTTGAACTTTTTTTGTATTTTTCTGTAGTGTGCATTGCATTATAATTTAATTTTGAATGATTTGTAATACTAAAAAATTATATATTAAATTTTATTTTTGAAATTTTAAATTTTGATTTATTTATAATATTGAAATTTGTATATTATTTGTAATTTTTTTTTGTTTTTTATATGAAAAACGACAACGGATTTTATCCATTGTCGTAGTGGGTGAAAAAATATTGTAATTGATGGTGTTGTTAAAAGCACGCTCAACGACAACGGATTTTATCCATTGTCTTTGATTTCAAAGACAACAGATAAAATCCATTGTCTTTGACCTCAAAGACAACAGATTTTATCCGTTGTCATAGGGAAAATCCGTTGTCTTTGAGGCAAAAGACAACGGATTTTATCCGTTGTCATTGAGCGTGTTTTTAACAACACCATCAGTTACAATAGTTTTTCACCTTCTACGACAACGGATAAAATCCGTTGTCTTTTTGCGTTTTTCTTGTAGTGGGTTTTCCAGGAGGGAGACCTGGTTATGCGAAAGATACAACATCCAGGGGAAAGAGGAAAGCTAGAGGCCAAGTATGAAGGCTCATTCAAAGTGATAGGAAAAGCTGGAATAGCTGCATATTACTTGGAAGATGCCCAAGGAAAAAAGGGTAAAAGGCCATGGAATGCTCAGCACTTGAAAAAATACTATCCCTAGTAGCTCAGCTCGAGTCTCGTCATATTATCTTACTAAGCTGGTTCTTAACCAGCCAAGTCTTTTTGTGTTACAGTCAGTCCTATTTTATTTCAATTGCATTTTCATTTTCTGCAACAAGGTCAATTGTTTTTACAATATACAATATAGATTGATCAAGAAATTCCTTATTTCATAGTGCTAGCGAAATAATTTGATGGATAGTCGAAATCGAGATATAATCATGCGTGATATACATATACCATAATAGCGAACGTTCAAGTTGAATAATTTTTCTGCATGCATGTTTATTCTATTTTAAAGATATGAAGATCTTGTACGCATTATTTGCGATAGACAAATGAATCAAATGATGTTTCTCCGGTTCATTCTGGGATTTATTCGATTTATTTGACATTGGATGCATCGAGTAGTAGTAGGCAACGAAGTGGTTTCTGATGATGTCGATTTTTTCCTCCGGGTTCGGTCTGGTAGAGCGGATCTCCAAATCTTCAATAAACCGGGTCGGGTCGGGCACGACGGAGCTCTGCACAGACAGAAGCTAAATTAGGGGGCGCCGAAGGTGTTTCGGCATGACCCCTTCGATGCCTAAGTCAGTGCTCAAAAGTGAAAGAGCTTGACTAAAAGTAAGAACAAGAGAATATGCGTGTGTGAGTGTGTGAACAAGAGGTGAATAGAAGAGATGAATGAAGAAACCATGAACCATACCTGGATTTATAGGGGTTTGGAGGGGTAGATTACCTTGTCAAGGTAGAACATGTGTTAGAGTAGAACTCTAATTGATGAGTCTGAAATCATATCAAATCTTGGATTCATAAGATACTGTCCTTATCTATTGCAGATCTTCATGTGTTCGAGAGTACTGGAAGGTTCTAGATATTGAGCTCTTCCTAGGCTTGGGTCGGGCTCCAACCATACCAGTTCGGGCTCAAGCCCATGAATTTATAATCATGAGCTCATTTCCTAACAGGGCCATCCCAGACTGAGCTTCTCATAAAATAAGACTAGATGGGCCTCAAAGTATATTTCCAAAAATATGGATTATTGGGCTCGGGTCGGATTAGACTAGTATATTTTTTAGGGGCATCAATAGTACCTCCCCCTACTGGTCTAAAATAAGTATGAAGTTTATACCATGTGGTTTGGTCGGATCCCGAGCCCATGTAAGAACTTTTGTATTAACCAAGTACAAGTAACATTTTCTAATCGGATGGGATTTTTATGGAGGCCACGAGTGGCGTGGTAGATACCGAGCTGGTTGGGCTTTGAATTTGACCAAGAAGTGCGTGGTAGGTGTCGAGCTTGGTCGAGATTTTGAGATAACCACGAGTGCGTGGGTTTACATATTGCCGAGCTAGTCGGGCTTTTGAGATAACCACGAGTGGCGTGGGTTTACATATTGCCGAGCTGGTCGGGCTTTTGAGATAACCACGAGTGGCGTGGGTTTACATATTGTCGAGCTGGTCGGGCTTTTGAGATAACCACGAGTGGCATAAGTTTATATGTTGCCGAACTGGTCGGGCTTTGATTTGACCACGAATGGCGTGATGGATACCGAACTGATCGGGCTTTGATTTGACATTGAATGACATGGTGGGTGCCGAACTCATTGGGCTTTGATTTGACCACGAATGGCGTGGTGGGTGCCGAACTGATCGGACTTTGATTTTGACCACGAATGGCGTGGTAGGTGCCGAACTGATCGGGCTTTGATTTGACCACATATGGAATGATGCCGAGCTTGGTCGGGATTTGGAGAATACCACTGACGTGGATTTATAATGCCACTGATGTGGACTTTTTGATGCCACTGATGTGGGCTTTTGAGACAACTGATGTGGATTTTTGATGCCACTGATGTGGGCTTTTGAGACCACTAATGTGGATTTTTGAAGATGCCACTGATGTGGACTTTTGATGCCACTGGTGTGGGCTTTTGATGCCGGACTTGCCCGGACTTTATAAAGTGTTGAACCAAAGATTGGGCCTTATTGCTAGATTGCATGCCCGATATGATATAATTGAGTCTTACTGCGAGATTGCATGTCCGATGTGATATAATTGGGCTTACTGCAAGATTGCATGTCCAATGACGTAAAATAACCCAAACAAAAATACAAGGAAAGCGAAGTCCAACAAATTTTATCACAAGAAAACAAACATGTAATTTTTATAGTAAGAGATGCCTCATAATATTATTAATAATGATAATAAATAATAATTTAATTTCAACATAAAGATAATTGAAATACTTATCTCGTTCATGCGTTGTCGATGACATGACTTTGGATGTATAGCAAGATAATATCTTCTATACTTTGATCAAAGAACCGACTTGATGTAGAAAGAGAAAATTGATCTCAACCGTCCAGAATGTGCGTCAAGATGTTTTGAACTCATGATAAAAATTTCAAATAATTTCAACGGTTAGATTTTTCGGCATGATTTTTTCAAGAACACTACTAAAAAATTAGGCGAGCAGATTATGCTTGCATCTCGGCGGTCTGAGCCATCTTTCCTCAAGCCTCAAAACTCAGATCAAGATCTTCAACGTTCATATACTTTATAACATGATCATTAATATTCATATCAAATTTGAAATCGATGCGACGGTTCATTTAATTTCAAATGAATCAAATGATGTTTCTCCGGTTCATTTTGGGATTTATTCGATTGATTTGACATTGGATGCATCGAGTAGTAGTAGGCAACGAAGTGGTTTCTATTTTCGAAGACTTGTAACCTATGCTAAAATTTAATTTTTTTTCTTTTCTAAATATATGTTGGTATCAGAACACCTAATATTTCTAGGTACGTTTACCATACATGCCAAAAATGGTAAGCACATATTCATTTGTACAGTCCACTGTCCAAAGTTCATTTTAGCTGAAGCAGTATATATAAAATATTCTCATGAAAAATAATGGAATCTAATTATAATTAATTAAATAGAAAATAGACCTACAGTTAGATTTCCCACGCTTCCTATGTATGTACCTCCAGTTTGACTTTTGATTGTACATGGGGAATGACGAGGAATTAATATCACGTGCATGGATTTGACATCGTCAATACCTTATTTTTTTACATTTTAATTAGTTTCTCTGCTACAATTTCAATTTCAATTTCAAAATTCAGTAAATTCTATTTTAAACTTTTTTTAAAAAACTATTGTACTCACTAGTTTTTCAACGAAATAAAAAAATCGAGTGTGTCACGATATGCTAATATCTATGATAGATATTGCCATTATAATTTAGATTTTATTAATGTCTATATTTTTAGCGATACTATCAGTACGTGATTCAAATTTTGTTTAACAACAAACTGTAAAACACAAAAATTCTTATGAGACTATCTCACACATTAATTTTTTAAGACGAGAATTCTTATTCGATCCGATTTAATAAAAAAATTATTTTTATACCTAAAATATTACTTTTTAATTTCAAATATGGATCGGATCGACTCGTCTTATATATATAGATCCAAAATATCTTCTCTATGAGGCCTACTAAAAATATCATATATATCACAACTTTCATTATTTATATTTTGATTTTGAGAACCAGTTATAAACCATATTCCAAAATATGGAAAAAATATTGGAAAACTTTCCAAAGACTACGTAATATCCCAAAAAATTATAACAAGGTCGATTGATTAAAACTTGATTATACGTAATACTGATAATGTTGAATTCTTTGATAAATTTTGTGTCAAAATCTATTACACCGCAATGAATATCGGATTACTTAGGAGGAAGATGGTAAGCAAAACAATGGGGAAAGAAAACAGGAGAATTTTACTAATTGTGGTTATGATTGTGGAAATATATTTTCATTATTTAGGTGCAAGTTTAAGAATTCGGGAGGGATCACCGTTTAATTTCACACGCAGAAAAAATTATTCTAATAAATAATTTTTACTCAAAACGTTACATATAATATTCGATTTTTTTTTTGTTTCACTTTTATGATAATATGATATGATGAATGAAATATTCAAAATTTATATAAATAAAAGGAATATTTAGTAATTTTTTAAAAATAAAAATAGCTACGATATGGTAACTAGTTATAGATAAATTTCAAATATATGGCAAATGAAATCTTCAAAAGTTTAGATAAAATAAAATAATATTAATTTATTTTTAAAAAAATAGATAAGATATTATAATTATAGATAAATTACAAATAAATTATTTAATATAAACCTTCGTAACCTTTAATATAATTATATCGGGTGAATGATTAAAAGGAGCTAGGTTGAATAAACAATCACACTATAAATTTTCTTATAATTCGGTTGTGTTAACAACTTGAACTTTGTAATTTTTTATTTGTCCATATCAGGTAATAGATCGGTTATGTGCAAAAAATAACCTAACAGATAGATTGAACAAAATATTTGTAGTGACCCGCACCGAGATCACCTACTAATCAAAACTTAAGTATGCAATTAATCAATAAAAAAATTAATAAGAGTAACTACGGAATTTAAGAAAGTCAAATACCATGTAAGAGAATCCTAGTGGTCAACCCTACTATCCAGCCTTGGTCACCATCTAACCTTCTTGTCCCCGGGAGAACTACCTTCAACCAGTGGCGGAGCCACATATAGCTTCACCCGGGCTTTAGCCCAGGTGGCCCGAATTTTTTTTAAAATTTTTATATATATTGATCTTGGGATAATTTTAGATTAATTTGATAGTATCTCGGGTGATTCGATTCAAAAGTTTAAATAATTTTAGAGTTTAAAATTTTAGCCCGGGTAGTTTAGGAATTCTGGCTCCGCCATGGCCTGCAACAGCCCCATGAAATAGGGCATCCAGCCAACAGAAAATAACCGAAAGTGAGCCTAACATTTATTTTTTAGAATAATGTTTTTTTAAATTAAAAAAAAATAAAAGGCAACAGTTTATTTTTAAATTGTTGTCGTTGCTCCCAAAAAAACGCTCATAGACAACATTTTTTTAAAAATATGTTGTCTTTAATAAGAAAAAATGCTTAAAATTTCTTATTAAAGACAACATTTTTAGTTAAAACTGTTGTTAAATGAGAAAAAACAACAATTTTATGAAAAACTGTTGAAACTGCTCCAACATATGTGGATCCAAGGACGGGGCAGCAACTGCATTGTTGGCCTGAGGTGGGCGATACGACCATGGAGCAGTCTGTGGCGGATTATAACTTCTTCAATCAAACAAAGAGAATCCATAAACCTAGGCTTTGATATTATGATGACATAGAGAAAAAAAGGAGGCTAGGGATTTCTTATTGACTTGCATAATGAATCAGAATACAATAAAGAGTATTTATAACTATGGATTACAATGAAAAAAAATAGACTAAAATACCTTTAAACACTAATAAAGATAATATTATAATACAACTAATAGTGTATACTCCAGCAAAATAGTTGGATATGATTCAATAAGAAAATAGTAAAATGATTGTATCATCGAGCGTGACATGACATGCTAAATATTAACTGAATTTGATTTGAGTAATCTCAAATTATGTATAGGATTTGAACCTAACACTATTGCAACCCATATCACGAATATATTCATGATTTGAGTATACAAATCAAATTCACTATCGTTCAGAGCTTATTATAATCTCTGTGGAAGAAAGAAAAATCACACCCGAGCTTGAATGAAATAAAAACAACTAATTTGCTAGAGTCAAAATAGAGATAAATTTTGGCCTTCATCCGATAAATTTTCGTTCGCCTTTAGGCTTCAATGTTGAAATCGATATGTTACGATTCGAGATGGAGTGGCGAGCTTCTCTATTGAAATCGAACAAAGGGCTATGGAGTTGGCGCTGCATCGATTCACGATGGATCGGGGGTTTAGCAATGGATTTAGGGCTAAATTCCGCTGAGAAATTGGATTACAATTTGGGTCAGAACATGGGCCGGGTCTGGTTATGGTAGGCGGATTGTGTGTGTGGAAGATCCGTATCACGAAAATGACATGTGAAACGGTGTCAACAAGTGTTTGTCTTTAATTAATACATTTTAGGAAAGAATCTCCATTCCAAGAAAGAGAAATAAATTTGTTGCAAATTAACCAAAAAATCGATTTTCTTCTAAATTAAGGGGGTGTATTAGTTCTAGACTTTTAATGAATTTTATGAAGTTTAAAAGTTTAGAGATATTCAATATAAAATTTTACATACTACATAAAAGTTTAGTGATATTCAAGATGATTTTTAAAATGTCACGTAGTATTCAAACTTAACTTTTAAAAACTCTATAAAAGTTTAGAGGTATTCAAAATATCAATAGACTTTTAAAAACTCTATGAAATTCTATTAAGTACAATAATTAAGGCTTAAGGTATAATAATAAAATGTAAATAATTGTTTTTGGTTCAACCTAAAAAAATTTACATTTAATTCAAATTCACACACTTTTTTTCATTTCTAGTCTCTATACTAGCACTAGCTTCATGCATACTAATTATATTAATAATAATATATATACAGTCATATTTTTCTATTTCTAAAATAAAATAAAAAAATTTATCATTCATAATTTTTCGAATTTAAAAAACCTCATGAGATTTAAAATCATATTTATAATTTTTTTAAATAAAACTTATTATAATACACGACAAAATATTATAATATTTATTGATCATAAATAAAAATAACAGTAATTATTTTTTATGATTATTATAAAACATTTGATTTTTTAATTATTTTCTATAATTTTTTTAATCTATAGCTTAATTTTTATTATAACTCAAAATTTTCATAGTGATTTTATTCATTTTAATATACATATGTATATACATATATATATATATATATATATATATATATATAATCATAATAATAATAATAATAATAATAATAATATTATGTATATAATTGATATATATTTACTTGATATATTGACGTAGTTTTAAAAATTTATTAACATGAATGTGTATATATATGGATATTATATAACATAGAATTAAATATATTAAAATTTTATAGAGTTATATTAATTTCTTAATTCCAATAAAATTTAATACTACTTATTGATTTTTGTAAACCAAATTGATAAGTAAAAATTATTTACATTGATAGATAAAAATATGTTAAAGAAATATAAATAAAAGTTATTGACATTCGATTAATAATTCTAAGAAATAAATCAAAATCAAAATCATGAATTACAAAATTTATAGGGTTCTAAATTACAAATGTCAATAAAAGTAATGAAAAACAAATCTGCAATATTCTATGAAAATCTTTAAAAGTACGTGAGATTATATAAAATCCTATAGAAATTCATAAACTCCACAAAAGTCTGTCATTTAAAAAAAATTAGTTAATCTCTGAAACGAATACACCTCCCTTAAGATTTTGTAATAAAGCTTAATTAATTACAAAAAATTATTGAATAAAGATGTTGTAATCAAGCATAATCTGCGAATATATTTTCATATAATTGTTTCAATATTATAAACATATTCATGGATATAGTAAATATGATATTCATAGATATAATATCATTTATATATTTCGGATTCACGGATTTGAAAAGATCTGTGTCATTAATTTCAAAAATAATTTTTAGCTATATAACATGCTATTCTTTAACAACACACTCGTGTAAGAAAAATGACTAATAAAAATTTTTATTTGCTTTTTGTTTTGATCTTTTTCGCATTGATTGGACATAGATGTTATGCCAATGAACTAGTAAGTTTTTATTTTTTATTGACGGTTTCTTACGTTGAATCCACCAAA
Source organism: Henckelia pumila (assembly GCF_033568475.1). Taxonomy (NCBI): domain Eukaryota; kingdom Viridiplantae; phylum Streptophyta; class Magnoliopsida; order Lamiales; family Gesneriaceae; genus Henckelia; species Henckelia pumila. Next base: position 7,631,857 of record NC_133121.1, on the reverse strand, counting down.
GCCAAAAACTCGTTGATATGTCAAAAGATTCTTCTTATCTCGAAAAACATGAACAAAATTAATCCCGTCTTTTTTTTTTATTTCCTTTCTTTCTATCTTTTTGCTATTAGCTTCTTTATATAATAGTGTATATATGTGTGTATACATTATATATGAATGTGTGTATATATATTAGTTTGGATGCCCCACACCCACGTGCACCGTGCCCAAAACAACTCTGATTGCCTTAAAATTTTAAATGTGAATCCAACGATATATCATATGATATATATATTTCAATCTTGGTGGTCGGAGATTTGAAGTTAACCGGAAATTAGGTTAAATGTGCAATTTTCGGCCATATTCACATTTTTTTACCACAAATATTGAAATTTGTATCATATGATATATTTTTTGATTCGAATTTTCTAGACGACCCTACCATAAAAATTTCAAGGCAATCAAAGTTGTTCTGAGCACAAGTGCACGTGGATCCCCCGCACCCTAGGGTGCGTGGGGTCAAAACTGATATATACTAGGGTGCGTAGGATCAAAATTGATATATATATATATATATATATATATATATATATGTGTGTGTGCGCGCGCGCGTGCGTATATGTATGTATAAAAGTTTATCATAGTAATAATAATAATTATTCAAATTTTTATTTCAGCCAAAAAAATATTGGTGCCTTGCGTACAAGTTGGCCCCTAAAAAACATGATGTGTCGAAATTTATGAATTTCGCATGTTTCTCAATTATCGATTGTAGACCGATTATGCCTGGAGGTACATGCTATAAGGCTGATAACTTTTCCTGGGCGCTATCGTTCGTTTTCAATTCCTACTATCGTTTGACTGGCCATTGTTGGAATGAATTGGGGATTTTGTTGTCTTTTGATCCATGTAAGAAAAATTTTTTTTTTCTAATTTATTATTGTATACTGTATATACATATGTATGCTGGAATTTTTTTAAAAAATATATAGGAGATTTTTTTTAAAAAAAAATTATAATATCGCATACATTTTATATCGTTACTTTTTAAATATATGAAAATTTGAATAGTTTAATGGTTAAATTTTTTAGTTTAATGGAATTTAGTATGTGTTAATTTTTTTTTGTGAATTATATATAATTATATATGGTATTTGTACAAATTTTTCGTCTAACTGAATAGGAACTTTCTTGAATTTGAATGGTTCTGTACGTACAATTTTTTAAAAAAGTTTCTCTCTCTATTTTGTTAATGTATTTGATATAATATACGGTGATTTTAAAATGATTGTTATATTGAATACATTTTATATCAATATTTGTTTTCCTTGAAAATTTTTATATCTTTATTTTAAAATATAAAGAAAATTAAAATTCTTGAATTCAAGAGTTTTATAAAATTTAGTTTCATGGACTCTAGTATATGTTTGTGAATTAGTATATATAGTATTTATGCCAAATTTTCGTGCAAGTGAATTGAACATTTCTTGAGTTCGAATAATGTGATAGTCAAATTTTTTATTTTTTTAAAAAAAGATATTTAGGGCATATTAAATATATTGTGTAAATTAGCATATATTGTATTTGCACATGAATAACCCAATATTTTTTTTACTAATTTATATATTATGAGTTTTTTTTATTTAAGTCATATATTATGAGTTTTTAAGAGATCCTAATTTATCTTTATGTTTATGTGTTGCAGCTTCCGGACATTGTCATTTTTTGTAAAAGTGAGATGGAATTTAATTGTACCCATATAATAATATTTATTTTCTAACGAATGATATGATTCCGATATTTATTTTTTTATGTTTTTTAGAAGTTATTTCGTACATATTTGTACTTAATCATTTTATCTGTGAATGAATGAATGAATATAAATATAAATATATATATATATATATATATATATATATATATATATTGCTGAGAAATTAAATTTTGGTGTTTAACAAGTCATGAAACTGGATTCGAAAGATAAACTGAGCCAATAAACTGTTTACGTATTCTATCAACCGATCGAAGACAAGTCAACCGAACAGTTTAGCACACCTCAACCAAACGGCTAATAAACTGGTGCTATCAATTTACCTTTGTAAGACCCAGAATTATTTAATTTAATCCAGGATTATTTAATTTAATCCAAGATTATTTAATTTTAATCCGAGTATATTTAATTTGGGAATATTTAGAGTCTTGATTTAAATTCTAATATTCTTAAATTATTTAGGATTGAAATTGAATTAAAATAAGGGTCGGGAACCAAATTGCAAATATTAAAGAATTGAGAGTCTAAAGTGCAATATTACTTGAAGTTATCAGATTATAATTGATTGTCAGCATGTATGCGTTTAATTACTTGGTTCAATTCAGAAATTTGAACAGAGCAAGTCGAGACCTTCCTTTTCTTTTGAATTCCGATTCTCAAATCGCCGTAACTTTTGATTCGATTGTCCGATTTCGATTCTGAAAAGTGTTCTGGAATCCTTGCGACAAGGGCTTTGATCTAGTGTAAGTATCTAATTATTTCGGCACATTTTGAAGATCAAAATCTGGTAGATATCAGAAATTGATGTTATGTATGCGTTTTGAAGTTCTAGACATTGCGATATTGAAACCGAAACGAAGATTTCATGTTGTTTGTACTCAATCATGATTTTCAGCTTGTATTCGATGTATATAGCTGTTGGTATGAAGATTATGATGATTCTTTGCTTATATTTGTGGTATTTGATTGTTGGCTCGAAGTCGGTTTCGTTTCGGTTATCGATTTTCAATCGATACGCCGTCGGTTTATGATTTTAAGCCGTTTTGGTATCGTGTTGTTTGAACTGAATATGATATGTGTTCTTAGTGATATGTTGAGCTTATAATCACCTTATTTCAGATTTCTAAGAATTGACGAGCTCGAGATTGTAGCTGTCGAACCAAAGAAGAGTTGTTGAGGTTTGAAGTTGTTCTTGAGGATGGAACTTGAGCAGATTGGTTTATGAAGTTGATTAGAATTGATATATGTGTTCTTGTTATTATGTTTCAGAATTGAAACTTCAAGAACCAATACTACAAGAAGGTATAAGATGACATCGCAGGTCAGAGATTTGAAACTCGAGAATGAAGCTTCTTGAGTTGTCCTGCAAAAATCACATACTTGTTTATTGTTTTGATTATGTTATGATGTTGTCGATCCATCTCAGGTAGTGGATCTTATTTGATATGAGATATGAATTGATTCTTATGCCAGGGTCTTAGGCGACCTTATTTTCTAGTCCAAAGGGACGACGATAGATGGATATCCATGTCAAGATCGTATACGAATCTTGATGGCAAAGAGTGTGATAGGAATCAATTCTTTATATATGCGTTTACTCTATTCTCATGTTGAAATGTTTAGAGTCGATATGTTTTTATTTAACGCTTATATATGTTGATTATACTGAGATTTTATTCTCACCGGACGTTTTTGGCTGTTGTCTTGTTTTGTATGTGTGCATGACGACAGATGGGGCATGATCTGGCCAAAGTCGACGAGGGTAGCTCATGAGAGAGTCTAGAGATGTGGACTCGGGTTGTTGTAGTTTAAATGATGTATATTAAGTATAGAAAGCATGTTAGAAAACACTCTAGTTGTTGTTCTTGAAGAATTGATGAACACTTTGTATAATTTCATGTTTTTGGTTCGATTCAAACCTCTAGTTTGATGTATTAGCTTGTTATAAACATGTTTAGATCTTGTTCTATATATATCTACATGTTTTGGGACATCATTATGTTGAATTGGTGGGGTTAAAGGATCAAATTTTGCTTTAAAAACCCAGAGCAAAAGGCTGCCCAGTGTTGTGCTCGGTCTGCTCTTTTTAGCGGACCCAGCGCTGCCTATTTTGTTCCCAACCCGAGAGTTGGGTTAGGGGGGCGAACGGTTTGCTCTTTTTGACCGACCCCGCGCACCCCCCTTTGAATGTTTTTTTTTGATCTTATTCCTTCCTTTGTTAATTAATGATGTTTAATTACTAATTGCCCTAAGAATGAAATTAGCAACCCGAGGCTTCACAACAGGTGGTATCAGAGCTTAAGTTTCTCGGACTGAGAATAGATGAGCGGGGTAGATCGAGTCTTCTATTTTGATTTATTTATTCTTGAAGCATGTTTAATATTTGACTTGATTTACACCTTTAAGAATTGCATGTTATATGTTATCTGATATGATTGGAATCATGTTGGACTGAGACTAAATTAGAACTCGATCTCTTGAGAAAGCATTATCGTGCTAATCAGAGGAGGGACTGAGATAGAATTGTGTATATGATATATTGATGAATTGTGCACTAATCTGTTCGATTATCAGATATGCCTCCTCGACCAACACCGACTACTAGACATACTTTGGCAGTGAATAAGCCAGAACAGACTAATGCTGCACAGACATTTCCACAGGTACCAGTAATAGCACCTGAATTATGACAGGGTAGTACTTCTGTTGATACGATGAGTGGTGATGCCAATCCGATGGAAAAACTGTTGAAACGATTTCAATCCTTCAAACCACCGACGCTACGGGGAACTGAGAACTCTGTTGATTGTGAGAATTGACTGGAGGATATTGAGCAGTTATTTGAATCCCTTGACTATATAGATGATCGTCGTGTGAGATTGGTAATTCATCCACTACATGGTCTTGCCAAAAGCTGGTGGATAGCGACGAAGAGAGCGTTTGAAAATCAAGGTACTGTTATTTCCTGGTTAGTATTTCGAACTGATTTTTATCAAAGGTTCTTTCCTGTTTCATATCGAAAGGACAAAGGAGCAGAGTTTGCAAGTTTGCAACAGGGACATTTAAATATCGAAGAATATGTTGCAAAGTTCACTAGCCTGTTGAAGTTTGCTCCACATATTGCTGCCAGTGATGAAGCTCAAGCCGATCAATTTATCAATGACTTGAATCCCGATGTGTTCACCCTTGTAAATTCGGAAAGACCGAATACCTTTGCCGATGCTCTGAATTGTGCAAAGGGAGCTGAAGCAGGAATATTGAGGCAACGAGGAGCACAGTTTGTGTCACAGCCAGTAAGACAACCGCAAGAGCAACCACATATTCCACCACCACCTCGATTTGATGCTGGAGGTAGCAGTAGTGGTAAGAAAAATTTCTTTAAAGGCAAAATCAAACAGTTTTAACGTTCAGGTGGTAGTTATTCTAGTTTAAGTGGATCCCGATAGTTTAAAGTTGGACAAAAATCTGATGTGTATTGTACCAAGTGTGGAGGTTGCCATAGCAGTGAACAATGCCGAGGATTTTTTGGTACTTGTCACATTTGCAATCAGACATGTCATTTTGCACGAATTTTCCCACAGCGTGGTTCTGGAAGTGCACAGGGTACTGGATCATCGAGACCAGTGGCTCAATCAGGACCTTCTGTGCATTCATTTCAACCACAACCAGCAGCACAAGGTAGAGGAGGAGGAGGAGGTCAGTCAGTGAATCAACCTCCAAGGCAGCAGGCTAGGGTGTTTGCATTGACTGAGGAGCAACCACAAGCGGCGCCTGATGATGTGATTGCAGGTAACTGTTCCATTTATGGTTATCCAGCCTATGTCTTATTTGATACTGGTGCATCACATACATTTATTTCTGAGCAATTTGTTGCATTACACGAATTGCCAGTTGAACCCTTAGCTACTGTAGTGTCTATTTCATCTCCTTTGGGCAGAGGTATCATATCAGTGAAATCTGTACGAAATTGTACATTACAGTTTGAGGATCATGAGATTGAGATCGATTGTGTTGTTCTTGGTTTATCTGATTTTGATTGTATTATTGGTATCGATATGTTAACCAAGTACGGAGCCACAGTTGATTTTTTCCAGAAAATTGTGAGGTTCAGACCGGAGATGGCTGACGAATGGAAATTTTATGGTAAGGGTTCACGATCCAGAATTCCTTTAATATCTTTTCTTGCTATGATTGATTTGTTGCAGAAAGGGGCAGTGGGATTTCTGATTTATGCAATTGATGTACTAAAGACTAGCCCGAAATTGGCTGACTTGCCAGTGGTTAGTGAATTCGCTGATGTGTTTCCTGATGAGATTTCGGGATTGTCTCCGTTTCGAGAGGTAGACTTCAGTATAGAATTGATGTTAGGTACACAACCGATATAGAAAGCACCTTACCGTATGACACCAATTGAATTGAAAGAACTGAAAGAGCATCTTGAAGATCTGTTAGCCAAAGGTTATATCAGACCGAGTGTTTCTCCTTGGGGAGCTCCGGTTTTGTTTGTTAGAAAGAAAGACGGATTGATGAGGTTATGTATTGACTACCGGCAGTTGAACAAAGCAACGGTAAAGAATCCCATATCCTTTACCTCGTATAGATGATTTATTTGATCAATTGCAGGGTTCGTCAGTATATTTGAAGATTGATTTATGATCTGGCTATCATCAACTGAGGGTAAGAGATGAAGATATCCCTAAGACTGCATTTAGAACCAGGTATGACCATTATGAATTTATAGTCATGCCTTTTGGTCTAAAGAATGCACCAGCAGTATTTATGGGACTGATGAATAGAGTATTTCAAAATTATCTAGATGACTTCGTGATCATATTTATCGATGATATTTTGATTTACTCTAAGAATTTATGTGATCATGATGACCACTTGAGAACTGTTTTGAAGACGTTGAGAGAGGAGAAAATGTATGTGAAGCTATCCAAATGTGAGTTTTGGTTGAAACAGGTGATATTTTTGGGTCATATTATTTCAGGAAATGGTATTGCAGTCGATCCGAGTAAAGTTGAAGCTGTGATCAGTTGGCAGAGACCGACATCTGTGCCAGAAATTCGAAGTTTTATGGGCTTGGCAGGATATTATCGTCGATTTATCCGAGATTTCTCGTCTATTGCAAAGCATATTACACAGCTTACACAGAAAAATGCACTGTTTGTGTGGTCTGAAGCATGTGAATCTAGTTTTCTAGAGCTGAAGAAAATATTGACTACCGCATCAGTCTTGACAATCCCTTCAGGTACTGGTGATTTTGTTGTTTATTGCGATACTTCTCACCGAGGATTGGGATGTGTTTTGATGCAGAGAGGACATGTTGTCGCTTATGCTTCTCGACAACTGAAACCACATGAAGTCAGATATCCAATTCATGATCTTGAATTGGCAGCCATTGTCTTTGCACTGAAGATTTGGCGACATTATCTGTATGACAAAAAGTTTTAAATATTTTCTGATCACAAAAGTTTGAATTATCTATTCTCACAGTCTAAACTGAACATGAGACAACGAATATGGCTGGATTTATTGAAAGATTTCGACTGTGAAATCAAATATTATCCAGGGAAGTCGAATGCAGCAGCTGATGCCCTAAGTAGGAAGGTATGTACTTTATCCTTGTCTACTATATGTGTATCTAATTTGATTGAAGATTGCTGTATTTTTGGCTATATACAGATAGAAGACCGATGAGAATTTATGCTATCAGTGTTGAGCCTGAATTATTGATTCGAGTCAAGGAAGCACAAAAATTTGATTTGAATGTACATAAGTCGATTGACGTGATCAGATCAGGACATCATTCTGAGTACAAGGTTAGTGATGATGATATTCTGTATGTGAATAATCGAATTGTTCCCGATTTTTCAGATTTGAGACAGAGTATTTTGAAAGAAGCCCATTGTAGTCGATTCAGTATTCACCCTGGAGGCAAAAAAATGTACAACGATTTGAAAAATCAGTACTGGTGGAAACAAATGAAGTCTGACGTGACTAAATTTGTATTAAAATGCTTGAAATACCAACAGGTGAAGGATGAAAGGAAGAAACTAGGTGGCTTATTACAGAGTCTATCTATTCCTGAATGGAAATGGGACCACATTTCCATGGACTTTGTGATGAAATTGCCACAATCATCCCTAGGATGCGATGCTATTTGGGTGATCATTGACAGATTGACGAAATCTGCGTGTTTTATTCCCTACCGAATGACTTATCGTCATGATCAAATGGCGGATCTCTATATTCGAGAAGTGGTAAGACTACACGGTGTGCCAAAGTCGATTGTATCTGATCGAGATCCTAGATTTAAGTCGCACTTTTGGCATAGCCTACAAGAAGCTCTAGGTACGCGCTTACATTTAAGTACCGCCTATCATCCTCAAACTGACGATCAATCTGAACGAACTATTCAGACTCTCGAGGATATGCTTAGAGCTGTGATACTTGATTTTGGTGTTATATGGCAAGATTCTATACCACTTGTGGAATTCTCTTATAACAACGGTTATCAGACGAATATAGAGATGACTCAATTTGAAGCATTGTATGGGAAGAAGTATCGATCGCCATTGTACTGGGATGATGTATCAGAGGTGCCTGAATTGGGACCGGATATGATTAGACAGATGACTGAGAAGGTGAAGTTGATTCAGCAGAGAATGAGAACAACGCAGCACAGACAGAATAGATATGCAAATGTTTGACAACGACCGATATCTTTTGAACATGGAGATAGATTATTCTTGAAAATTTCACCTTTCAGGGGTACTTTACGATTTGGCAAGCGAGGAAAGTTATCTCTACGATTTATTGGGCCGTATGAGATTCTCGAGAAGATAGGCAATCTTGCTTATCGACTCGCTCTTCCTCCATCTTTATCTGGAATACATGATGTCTTTCATGTATCTATGCTGAGGAAATATCTATCTGATGCGTCGCATATTATTCGATATGATGAAGCTGAATTGGATGAAACCCTTAGCTACTTTGAACAACCGATTCAGATACTTGATAAGAAAGAAAAGAAACTCCGAACGAAGATCATTCCATTGGTGAAGATTCAATGGAGTCAGCATGGAGTTGAAGAAGCAACATGGGAAGTGGAAGATGACATGAGACAAATATTTCCTTATATATTCCACTTATGTGAGTTCTTATTCAGTTTTCTGTTATTATTTCTTCTTATGAGTATACCGACTGCATATCTATAATGTTTATGAATTCGAGGACGGACTCATATCTTAGTGGGGGAGAAATGTAAGGCCCATGATTATTTAATTTAATCCAGGATTATTTAATTTAATCCGAGATTATTTAATTTTAATCCGAGTATATTTAATTTGGGAATATTTAGAGTTTTGATTTAAATTCTAATATTCTTAAATTATTTAGGATTGAAATTGAATTAAAATAAGGGTCGGGGACCAAATTGCAAATATTGAAGAATTGAGGGTCTAAAGTGCAATATTACTTGAAGTTATCAAATTATAATTGATTTGTCAGCATGTATGCGTGTAATTACTTGGTTCAATTCAGAAATTTGAACAGAGCAAGTCCAGACCTTACTTTTCTTTTGAATTCCGATTTTCAAATCGCCGTAACTTTTGCTTCGATCGTCCGATTTCGATTATGAAAAGTGTTCTGGAATCCTTGCGACAAGGGCTTCGATCTAGTATAAGTTTCTAATTATTTTGGCACTTTTTTAAGAACAAAATCTGGTAGATATCAGAAATTAATGTTATGTATGCGTTTTGAAGTTCTAGACATTGCGATATTTAAACCGGAACGAAGATTTCATGTTGTTTGTACTCAATCATGATTTTCAGCTTGTATTCGATGTATATAGCTGTTGGTATGAATATTATGATGATGCTTTGCTGATATTTGTGGTATTTGATTGTTGGCTCGAAGTCGGTATCGTTTCGGTTATCGATTTTCAATCGCTACGCCGGCGGTTTATGATTTTAAGCCGTTTTGGTATCGTGTTGTTTGAACTGAATATGATATGAGTTCTTAGTGATATGTTGAGCTTATAATCACCTTATTTCAGATTTCTATGAATTGACGAGCTTGAGATTGTAGCTGTCAAACCAAAGAAGAGTTGCTGAGGTTTGAAGTTGTTCTTGAGGATGGAACTTGAGCAGATTGGTTTATGAAGTTGATTAGAATTGATATACGTGTTCTTTTTATTATGTTTTAGATTTGAAGCTTCAAGAACCAAGACTAAATGAGAAGGTATAAGACGACATCGCAAGTCAGGGATTTGAAACTCGAGAATGAAGCTTCTTGAGTTGTCCCGCAAAAATCACATACTTGTTTATTGTTTTGATTATGTTATGATGTTGTCGATCCATCTCAGGTAGTGGATCTTATTTGATATGAGATATGAATTGATTCTTATGCTAGGGTCTGAGGCGACCTTATTTTTTAGTCCAAAGGGATGACGATAGATGGATATCCATATCAAGATCGTATACGAATCTTGATGGCAAAGAGTGTGATAGAATCAATTCTTTATATATGTGTTTACTCTATTCTCGAGTTGAAATTTTTAGAGTCGATATTTTTTTATTTAACGCGTATATATGCTGATTATACTGAGATTGTATTCTCACCGGACGTTTCCAGCTGCTGTCTTGTTTTGTATGTGTGCATGACGACAGATGGGGCAGGAGCTGGCCAAAGTCGACGAGGGTAGCTCATGAGAGAGTCTAGAGATGTGGACTCGGGTTTTTGTAGTTGAAATGATGTATATTAAGTATAAAAAGCATGTTAGAAAACACTCTAGTTGTTGTTCTTGAAGAATTGATGAACACTTTGTATAATTTCATGCTTTTGGTTGGATTCAAAGCTCTAGTTTGATGTATTAGCTTGTTATAAACATGTTTAGATCTTGTTCTATATATATCTACATGTTTTGGGACATCATTATGTTGAATTGGAGGGGTTGAAAAGATCAAATTTTGCTGTCAAAACCCAGAGCAAAAGGCTGCCTAGTGTTGTGCTCGGTCTGCTCTTTTTAGCGGACCCAGCGCTGCCTATTTTGTTCCCAACCCGAGAGTTGGGTTAGGGGGGCGAACGGTTTGCTCTTTTTGACCGACCCCGCGCACCCCCCTTTGAAAAAAAAATTTGTTTGATCTTATTCCTTCCTTTGTTAATTAATGATGTTTAATTACTAATTGCCCTAAGAATTAGATTAGAAACCCGAGGATTCACAACCTTGCTAAACTGTTTCTTCACTAGCCTATCAACTGAACGAGGACAAGCCAACCAAACAATTTAGCACACCTCAACCGAACGACTGCCAAACTGTGGTTATCAGTTTAGCTTGGCTAAACTGGTTCTTCACTAGCTTATCATCGTACTATTCCTCCGTACTCTGTCGCTTTTATAGAATATAGTGCCGCGAATCAAAGGGGAATGTCGGCTTCATAAATTGTTCCTGAGAGTGACAAAAGAAATGGGAATAATTTTGAAATCCTATCTGAAGATCATTTTGAAAATATTACCGTTGACATCAAAGGCTATAAATAGATATTGAGATCGATTGAAGAAACCATCTGGAAAACTCTTGCAAACAAGTTTTACTACGCAGAAATCTCAAAAGCATGAAATACGATCAAAAGCTCGAAGCACAAATATCTAAGTGTTATTCTGATCATTTAGGATCAATTTTGTGTTAAGTTATTCGAGTTGTAATCATCACTGTATTTATCAGTTTAGACTAAAACCGAGTTAAAATCTAGGAGTTTTTGTTTAGGCAGTGTATAAGCCCTAAACCGGATTGGGGTCTTGCAAATTACTTGTAACACTCAAAGTATTCTAGTGCTATCCTTGCGAGGTGGAAGAAGGGGTGACGTAGGAGTGATTGAAATCTCCGAACATCCATAAACATACCTTCTCGTCATTTTACCAGTTCATCACTACCTTATCTATCATTGCATAAACTGCCTTTTTAAAGGTATTCAAATCTGTAGATTGGCATATTTTTGCACATACGCTGTTTTTCAAAATACATTAGACATCAAGATAAACCTAGATATTCATCACTAAACCGATTTATTTCTACCCCAACTTAGTCGAGCAGTTTTTGAGTGTATTCACCCTCCCCCCTCTACACTCTAAACCAATCCTAAAAAGTGGTATCAGAGCGAGGTTTTTTATCTTGTCTCAGAACATCTTATCAAAATGACATCATTCAGCAAGATTCCTATGTTCTCCAAAGAGGACTTTGATGATTGGAAGATACGCATGCAAGCTCATTTGTCAGCCTTGGATGATGACATGTGGTTTGTCATTATTGATGGACCTATTACAATCACCAAGGTGAACACTGCTGTGGCCATGTCTGGTGGTGGACCATAATATGTTGAAAAACCAAGAATTGAGTGGACCACCGAAGATAAGAAGAAGGAAAATCTCGATAATGTTGCCAAAGATATTTTGTAATATACACTTGATAAAAATACTTCTTGAGAAAAATTGACTCATCTCTGTAAAGAAAATGAGCATACAAAAGAAAACAAGCTGTCTGTGGCTACTAAAAATTTGATAACATCAAAATGAAGCCAGGAGAATCCATGGCAGAATTTGATGAAAGCGTTAGTCTCATTATGATTGAACTCAATGATTTGGGAAAGATATATTCCAACAGAGAAGTCATTATGAAAGTCATTCGATGTCTTTCCAAAGAATGGGATGTAAAGACAATGGCAATGAGGGAATCAAAGGATCTGAATAAAATAAAACTTCATGACTTTTTTGATGATCTAAAATCCTATGAGTTTGAGCTAAAAACTCGAGAAGAAGATCATTCTACTTCTCAACTGACTAAGGCTTTATCAGCAGTCAAAATAGAATCTCCAGCCCAAACTGAAAGATCTGCAGAACAACTAAGTAGTGATGCAATGTCACTATTTGTAAAGAAGTTTGGAAAGTTCATCAGGAGAAATCAAGAAGGATCCTATAGAAGAAATGTAATAACCCAGATTCTATTTTAAGATAATAATATGTTAAACATGATTAAGGGTTGATAATTAATCAATTTCTGAATGTTATTGGACTTCAGAAGAGAATTTGGTCTTATGACTTTGGGCCGGATCGGAAGCTCCGAACCCAGATCGAAAGCTCCGATCCCAGCCACTTCGGAAGCTCAGCGGAAGCACCGAGATCGGAAGATCCGATCCACGAACGGAAGTTCCGATCTCCGGCTGCCAGCATTGCCCGATGACTCAGCCGCGAGTTTTGACAAGTATTGATCGGGGGTGAGATCGGAAGCTCCGATCGTCGGATCGGAAGTTCCGATCCTGGCGTGTCCTGCATGAACGCAATGAGCTGGATCGCAAGCTCTGATCCCGAAATCGGAAGTTCCGATCCTGGCCGGGAAGTTTGCCTATAAATAGAGCTGTTCAGAGTTCAGTTTCAATTACGAATTCCCGAGTTTCCTTCTTCAGTTATATAGTGTGAGTTATACACTTGAGGGCCCTATCGGTTATAATAGAGGTTCTGGAATAACCAAGTTGTGGTTATAGTCATCCGGGACTAGCGTCTCCAAAGGGCTTACTACGGACGAAGGTATGGTCCGGGAATCTATTTAAGTTTTGGGAGTACTTATTAGCTTAGTTAAGGCTTATAGAACTTGTGTAGTGATACGATGAACTTTTGAATATAGGCTTGGAACCTAGGATCTACTATACTTGAACTAGCCTAGAGGTACGTACACATTGACTGTGATTGCCAGCGAGTATACATGTTTATATGATGCATTTATTTGGCATTATTATATGGCATGATATATGATTTACCGCTTTCTATACTCATATGTCATGTGCATATACACGTTGAGCCTATTGTTATACCTGATTATAGAGCCGCTCAGCTCTATACTCGATAGTCTGTCACTGAGAGTACCGCGACGGCGGGGGCATTTATGTCTGTCTACTCTGGTGTACTAGACGAGTGTGGTTGCACCCAGAGGTTGATCCGTGCGGTGGCAGCACTCATGTGGCGCCGATTTTGAGCATGACTTTTCGGATGACCTTTTTACCAGTCATCATGTTGCATGCATTATATACATATGTTTACTCATGTTTATGTACTGGGCGTTAGCGCTCACGTCCTAATTGTTATCTTGGACACCCTATTCCATGGGGCAGGTCGCAGGATGGACGAAGCTGGTAGTTCAAGGCAGGACTAGGGAGCAGGAGCCTTGAGGAGTTTATTATACAACATGATTTGTTAGCTGTATAATGTTTTCTTTTAAGAATTTCGATATGGTTGTATCATTACAGATTTAAGCCTGGATTATATTACTAAGCTGATATGTAAATTTGGTTATGTTTCCGCACATTTTTACTCTGTTAAGTATTATGCTGTATTAAGTTTAATGCATGCTATTAGTTGCCAGTTAGTAGGTGATTCCATGCAGGGTCAATACATTTTTGGTATCAGAGCATGCATAGATTTTGGGATTAGTACTTGGGATTTAGTTTAGTCTTGAATAATTCTTGCGCATTTGGGATTTTAATGTGCAATTCTTTTCAGGATATGACTGACGAGAGTCACGGTAGTGTTGGCCAGGGAGGTGGTCATCATCATCGTCGCCATCATCATCAGGATGATCGACATTGTCCTCATGAGGGTAGACGTCGCTACACTATTAATAAGTTCATGCAGGTAGGGCCGAAACCCTTGGTGGGAGGCGAGAATCCTGAACAAGCTAGGAGCTGGATGTCTAAACTCGAGAGTACGTTTCGAGCTTTCGAGTGTACTGAGGAGCAGAAGTTGGAAGTTCTAGAATTTGTTCTAGAGGATCGAGCACGTTTTTGGTGGGATGCCAAGGCTACTCAGGCACGTACTGAGAGAGGACAGGTGACTTGGGGGGATTTCTGTTAGCAGTTCCAGAAACTCTATTTTCCTCCGGCTGTTCGCCAAGCACGATCTATGGAGTTGCTTACTCTGAGGCAATGATCAATGACTATTGATCAATATCAGCAACGATTTCTTGATCTGCTACCTTTCAGTCCTCATATCAATGAGGATGATGCGTCGAAGTATGATATCTTTCTGCAAGGCCTGAACCAAGATATATACTCACAGATTGTCATCTGTGATGACCCGGTATCTTATGAGACTTTGGTGAACCGTTGCCGTCTTGTGGGGACTAGAAACAGGCGGGGACAGCTGATGATGCCAGCACAGCCTAGTGGATTTGTTGAGCCTCAAGCTCAACCTGTTGTGCCATTTGTACCTACGTCTTCTTCTACTCCTAGTACTTTGTCTGGTTCTCGTGGTTCACGAGGTACATTTCGCTTTGGGATGAAGAAGAAGAAGGAGGAGTTTTGTAGCCACTGTGGTGGGAAGCATCCTGCAGCTTCATGTCGGAGAGCTACTGGGGCGTGTTATATTTGTGGTCAGCAGGGACATCTGCGGAGAGATTGTCCTCAGCGTATGAGTTCTGCTAGTGGATCGGGATCCCAGGTTGGATCTCAGGCTTCTACTTTTCCACGTCAGCAGCCAGCACCATAGAGTTTTTCTGGTTTTCGTCCCCAGACTCAAGGGCAGGTATTTTCTCTATCTCAGGAGCAGGCTACTGAGAGAAGCGATCGCATGTTGGCAGGTAACTTTTTGTTATGTGGTATTCCTGCACTTGTCTTAATTGATACTGGAGCATCGCATTCTTTTATTTCTAGTCGCTTTGTTAAGAGACATAGATTACCTTATGTATCATTAGATATGGCTTTAGTTGTATCTACTCCATTGGAGCAGGAGGTAGTAACTAAGTGTCTAGTGATGGGTTGCCTTCTGGAGTTTGAGGGTAATGTGTTATTGGCTAATCTGATGATATTAGCAATGACAGATTTTGATTGTATTTTGGGAATAGATATGCTGACTTTGTATCACGCTACTGTGGATTGTTATCAGCGTCTGGTACAGTTTCATCCTGTTGAGGGTGATAGCTGGTATTTTTATGGTGAGGGTGCGCGACCTCCGATGCCACTTGTTTCGGCTCTGAAGGCATGTCATGTCTTGGAGTCAGGTGGGGAGGGCTACCTCATCTATGCAGTTGATATGTCCGCGAGTAGTCCGGGTATTGATCAGCTACCGATTGTCAGCGAGTTTTCTGACGTATTTTCTGATGAGATTCCTGGTTTTTCTCCGGTTCTAGAGGTTTAATTTGGTATTGATCTAGTACCAGGAACTACGCCTATATCTCGAGCAGCTTATTGTCTGGCACCATCAGAGATGAGAGAATTGAAACAGCAGTTACAAAATCTGCTTGATAAGGGATATATTCGTCCGAATATTTGTCCGTGGGGAGCACCTGTGTTATTTGTCAAGAAGAAGGATGGATCGATGCGATTGTGTATTGATTACAGACAGTTGAATCGTGTCACCATCAAGAATAAGTATCCTTTGCCGCGGATTGATGATATGTTCGATCAGCTACAGGGTACTTCTGTTTATTCTAAGATAGATCTGAGGTCGGGATACCACCAGATGCGGGTACGAGACTCAGATATTTCTACGACTGCTTTCAGGACCAGATACGGGCATTATGAGTTTCTGGTGATGCCATTCGATTTGACGAATGCACCGGCAGTCTTTATGAATCTGATAAATCAGGTATTTCGAGATTATCTGGATAGATTTGTCATCGTCTTCATAGATGATATTTTTGTCTATTCTCATGACAAGGATGAGCATGCACAGCATCTAAGGATTGTTTTACAGACGTTACGAGATAAGCAGCTGTATGCGAAATTGAGCAAGTGTGAATTTTGGCTTGATCGGGTAGTGTTTCTCGGTCATGTGATTTCTAGTGAAGGGATATCTGTTGATCCTAGTAAGATAGAGGCAGTGCTGAACTGGTCTCGTCCGACGACGGTTGCTGAGATTCGTAGTTTCTTGGGTCTAGCTGGATATTACCGTCGGTTCATCGAGAATTTTTCACAGTTGGCCAGGCCTTTGACTCAGCTTACTCGGAAAGATGTTACCTTCATTTGGTCCTCGGATTGTGAGGAGTCGTTTCATGAGCTGCATAGAATTCTTACTACTGCACCTGTGCTAGCTCTACCTTCGGGATCAGGAGGTTATGTTGTCTATACTAATGCCTCTGGTCAGGGGTTAGGATGTGTTTTGACTCAGCATGGACATGTTATTGCCTATGATTCTCGACAATTGAAGACGCGTGAGAATAATTATCCAGTGCATGATCTCGAGTTAGCCGCCATTGTATTTGCGCTCAAGATTTGGAGGCATTATCTTTATGGCGAGAAATTTGAGATATTTACGGATCACAAGAGTTTGAATTATTTATTCACTCAGGCGGAGTTGAATATGCGACAGAAATGCTGGATGGATCTTTTGAAGGATTATGATTGTGAAATCAAATATCATCCAGGCTCTGTCAATCTTACTGCTGATGCCTTGAGTCAGCAGGTGAGACTTTCTGCACTTCAGACTAATTAAATATCTCATATGATTCAAGAGTGCTGTTCATTGAGTTTTACGCTCAAGCACAAGAAAGGTAGGAATGGGATTCGTTTGTATACTATTCTATCTGAGCCGGCATTGTATTCTCGGATCAGAGATGCTCAGATATATGATGTTAAGACTCAGCGATTGGCACGTCTAGCCAATGGAGTTAATACATCTGGATTCCATTTTCAAGCAGATGGTTTATTGTGCCTATCTAATAGAGTGGTTGTACCTAATGTTGCGGAGCTCAGGAATGATATTCTATCTCAAGCTCACAAGAGTCGATTATCAGTTCATCCTGGTAGTATGAAAATGTATAAGGACTTGCGAACTAGATTCTGGTGGAAGGGAATGAAGCGAAGTGTTTATCAGTTTGTTTCGAGATGTTTGGTTTGTCAACAGGTCAAGGCTGAACATCAACGACCAGGTGGATTACTGCAGAATCTTGAGATTCCCGAATGGAAGTGGGAGCAAGTGACTATGGATTTTGTCACCCACTTGCCTATGACTTCACGTCAGTGTGATGCTATCTGGGTTGTCGTTGACCGTTTGACGAAATCAGCACATTTCATTCCTTACAACCGGGAGTATTCTTATGATCGCATGGCACGCTTATACATCCAGGAGATAGTGCGATTGCATGGGATTCTAGTGAGTATAGTCAGTGATAGAGACCCGCGATTTACCTCACGTTTTGGGGTAGTTTTCAGCAGGCGTTGGGTATCACTCTGAGTTTAAGCACTGCATATCATCCGGAGACTGACGGGCAGTCAGAGCGCACTATTCGTACGCTGGAGGATATGCTACGTTCTTCTGTCATGGACTTTGGCTTATCTTGGCAGGATCAGTTACCTTTGATCGAATTTGCCTACAATAACAGTTATCATCGTAGTATTGATATGACACCTTTCGAGGCATTGTATGATCGATGGTGTCGTACTCCGTTATTCTGGGATGAAGTCGGGGAACGGCAAGTCGAGGGTCCTGAATTGGTGCAGCAGATTGTAGACAAGGTAGATTTGATCAAACATAGGATCAAAGTTGCTCAAGATAGACAAGAAAGTTATGCAAATATTCGCCGCAG
This sequence comes from Henckelia pumila, assembly GCF_033568475.1. Taxonomy (NCBI): domain Eukaryota; kingdom Viridiplantae; phylum Streptophyta; class Magnoliopsida; order Lamiales; family Gesneriaceae; genus Henckelia; species Henckelia pumila. The sequence goes on along the minus strand of NC_133121.1, from coordinate 7,613,531 downwards.
GCCACTTCAGTTTGAGCCTGGTGAATATGTGTTCCTTCGAATATCACTTTTTAGGAAGGTGATGAGATTTGGTGTGAAAGGCAAGTTGTCTCCTCGTTTCATTGCGCCTTTTCAGATACTGGAGAAGATTGGAGATGTTGCTTGCCGTTTGGCTTTACCGCCATCTCTTTCCAGTATACATAATGTTTTTCATGTGTCGTTGCTTCGACAGTACATAGCTGATGAATCTCATGTGATTCAGTCTACTGATATTCAGCTAGAGTCAGATCTGTCATTTGTTGAACGACCACTCTGTATCCTAGACAGAAAGGAGAAAGTTCTTCGGAACAAAACTATACCACTTGTGATGGTACAGTGGCAACTCCGAGGCGTTGAAGAAGCAACTTGGGAAACTGAGAGTCGTATGCAAGCGGAATATCCTGAGTTGTTTGCTTTGTACTTTTGATTACCATGTAAGCTATAATTACAGTGTTGTAATAAAACATGGTTTGATGTTTCATATTGTTATCTTGATTTGTCTTTAGATGTTATTTCGCGGATGAAATATCTAAAGGTGGGGAGAATGTAGTAACCCAGATTTCATTTTAAGATAATAATATGTTAAACATGATTAAGAGTTGATAATTAATCAATTTCGGAATGTTATTGGACTTCGGAAGAGAATTTGGGCTTATGACTTTGGGCCGGATCGGAAGCTCCGATCCCAGCCACTTCGGAAGCTCAGCGGAAGCACCGAGATCGGAAGCTCCGATCCAGGAACGGAAGTTCCGATCTCCGGCTGCCAGCATTGCCCGATGACTCAGCCGCGAGTTTTGACAAGTGTTGATCGGGGGTGAGATCGGAAGCTCCGATCGTCGGATCGGAAGTTCCGATCCTGGCATGTCCTGCATGCACGCAATGAGCTGGATCGGAAGCTCCGATCCCGAAATCGGAAGTTTCGATCCTGGCCGGGAAGTTTGCCTATAAATAGGGCTGTTCAGAGTTCAGTTTCAATTACGAATTACCGAGTTTCCTTCTTCAGTTATATAGTATGAGTTATACACTTGAGGGCCCTATCGGTTATAATAGAGGTTCTGGAATAACCAAGTTGTGGTTATAGTCATCCGGGACTAGCGTCTCCAAAGGGCTTACTACGGACGAAGGTATGGTCCGGGAATCTATTTAAGTTTTGGGAGTACTTATTAGCTTAGTTAAGCCTTATAGAACTTGTGTAGTGATACGATGAAGTTTTGAATATAGGCTTGGAACCTAGGATCTACTATACTTGAACTAGCCTAGAGGTACGTACACATTGACTGAGATTGCCAGCGAGTATACATGTTTATATGTTGCATTTATTTGGCATTATTATATGGCATGATATATGATTTACCGCTTTCTATACTCATATGTCATGTGAATATACACGTTGAGCCTATTCCTTGTTATACCTGATTATAGAGACGCTCAGCTCTATACTCGATAGTCTGTCACTGAGAGTACCGCGACGACGGGGGCATTTATGTCTGTCTACTCTGGTGTACTAGACGAGTGTGGTTGCACCCAGAGGTTGATCCGTTCGGTGACAGCACTCATGTGGCGCCGGTTCTGAGCATGAATTTTCGGATGACCTTTTTACCAGTCATCATGTTGCATGCATTATATACATATTTTTACTCATTTTTATGTACTGGGCGTTAGCGCTCATGTCCTAGTTGTTATCTTGAACACCTTATTCCATGGGGCAGGTCGCAGGATGGACGGAGCTGGTAGTTCAAGGCAGGACTAGGGAGCAGGAGCCTTGAGGAGTTTATTATACATCATGATTTGTTAGCTGTATAATGTTTTTTTTTAAGAATTTCGATATGGTTGTATCATTACAGATTTAAGCCTGGATTATATTACTAAGCTGATATGTAAATTTGGTTATGTTTCCGCACGTTTTTACTCTGTTAAGTATTATGCTGTATTAAGTTTAATGTATGCTATTAGTTTCCAGTTAGTAGGTGATTCCATGCAGGGTCACTACAAGAAATTTCCAGAAAAAGGATGCAAATGAAGAACCAAGAGCATGCTTCAACTGTGGAAAGACAGGATACTTCATATCAGATTGTAGTAAACCAAAGAAAGATGAAAGATCATCTGAAAAAGGGAAGAAGAAGTTTGAACAAAAGAAAAACTCAAAAGACTTCAAACATACTTCAAGAAAGAAGCATGAAGCATTGGTAGCAGAAGATAGAAAAGCCAAATGGGAAGAAACTGACAGTGAGTCAGAAGAATCCAGCTACTCCTATAGATCCAGTGAAGATGATGAGGAAGTAAAATGTTTAATGGCAAATGATCATGAGCAAGCTTCCATCAGTGAACAAGTACTTGACTTTAGCTTCGAATATTTCACTAAAGAAGAACTTATTACAGCTCTTCAAGAAATGACCAATGAATACCAAAAACTGTTCATATCATTCGATGAAGTCAAAGCAAAGCAAGAAGATCTGCAAGATACCTCAACTGAGTTCACTTGGGAACAATCAGTTGAGAAACACAATCTTGACACAGAGATTGCCAAGCTTAAGATTGAGAATGAGCAACTTAAGTTTGATTCCTTGAAACTTACAAAGGAAAATCAAAGATTAAATGATCTAGTAAGTTCATGGAATAAATCTTCAAGTAGGCTGACAGAGATGCATAGTTTACAAAAACCCTTGATTGACAAAACTGGTCTAGGGTATGGTAAACTGATGACATCAGGGAATCCAGTACACTGCCCAAATTGAATATGTGCAAAGGAAAGTTTATACATTTTGTACGAGCAGTTATGGAAAATGAATATGATGAACCCACCCATATGAGTTGGAAGTCAATAGAGCAGCCGAACAAGAACATATTTTGTATCGGTTTCACTCCTGAGGAAACTAAGGTTGAAACTGCTAAGAGTCCAGAACGGACTTAGGCATATCAACCGAATCCTATGACAGGAAATAGAAATCTACATTGGAATCAACGACCTGTTCAGAAGCGATATCGGTAATCCAAAGATTTTGGGAAGGTAAAACCACATACAGTATCACAAGCACATCACTCTCCACGACCTAGAGCACAAAATTCAGCACACACCTATAGGAACACTAAAACTGGTAAACTAGTTAAAGTGGTCCAGATTTGGGTTCTTAAAGGATTAATCCTTCATGGACCCAAATAGATATGGGTACCAAAATTATTTCAACTCTGTGACTGCAGGAACAGGTGCTGAAAAGAATTCGGATGAATCATGGTATTTAGACAGTGGATGTTCAAGATATACGACTGGAAACGCTAAATTGTTGTCTGAACTTGTTAAAAGCAATGGTCCAACCATCACATTTGGTGATAACTCACAAAGTAGGACTGTGGGTAAGTGTATGATTATCCACGGCAACATAATCATCAAAGATGTCATACTGGTTGAAAACTTGAAATACAATTTAATAAGTATCAGTCAACTCTGTGATTTTGAGTATATGGTTGAATTTCAAAATTACACCCATGCTTTGTTAAAAATGTTTCCGGTGATGTTATCTTAACATGAAACAGGTGTGGCAACACATACAAAGTATGCTGAAATGATCAGTCTAGCAAATCGGTTTTCCTCGTAACCTCAAATCCTAAATGCAACTGGTTATGGCACAAGAGACTAAATCACCTTAACTTCAAGGCTATTGCCAGTATGAGTAGGCTTGAGCTAGTAACAGGACTGCCAAAAATCGATTTTTCTAAAGACAAAGTTTGCTCAGCTTGTCAGTTTTGGAAGCAGGTTAGGTCATCATTTAAAAATAAGGGTTACAACTCATCTACCCGATTCTTGGAACTGCTTCATATGGATCTTTTCGGTCCTATACCAGTAACCAGTTTAGGGCGAATGAGATATACTCTTGTCATCATTGATGACTACTCTCGATTCACCTGGGTCATATTTTTAAAATCAAAATACCAAACTGCTCCTCAACTGATCAAGATTTTCAAAAGACTTTTTAATGAAAAATCTAGTAATATTGACAGAATCAGGAGTGACAGGGGTACTGAGTTTGTCAATCACACTTTGTCTTTCTTCTTAGAGCACTATGGAATCAAACATGAACTCTCAGAAGCTAGAACACCACAACAAAATGGTGTTGCAGAAAGGAGAAATCGAACTCTTAAAGAAGCTGAAACCATGCTTTTTGATTCCAAAGTATCTTAATTTTTTTGGCCAGAAGTTGTGAACACCGCTTGCTATACTCAGAACAGATCGATGATATGTAAGAAATTTTTGAAAACACTATATGTGATCTGGAATGGTAATCAGCCTAATGTGTCTTATTTTAAGATATTTGGCTGCAAATGCTTTATTCACAACAATGGTAAAGATCATCTGACGGCCTTTGATGCAAAGTCAGATGAGGAAATATTTCTCGAATACTCTTCAATGAGTAAAGCTTATAGATTCTTTAACAAAAGAACTCTGAGTGTTGAAGAATCTATACATGTTGTATTTGATGAAGATATGTCAACTGAAACTAAAATTAAAGAGAATCAAGTCTCAGATATTTTTCAGGAAATACAGGTGGAAGATGATAGTGAAGATGACTCATCAACGATCATCAGAACACTTAAAAACTCCAGAACCTGAACTAATAGACTCAGCAGTTGAGAGAGCTCAAACTGAACAACCATCTGATACTCATCAAATTCATCCAGTCGAGGAAGATGAAGGAAATCAACACCAAACTCAAGAAAATCACTTACATGATGAGAATGCAGAGATTGGACAAGAGTTTATTGACAATCAAACTCAAGAGGAACCTGTGAATCTTGAAATCAGCTTGGATACAATCTCAAATGGACAAAAAAAATCCACCAAATCTGGTGATAGGAAATCCAATAGCACCATTATGGACAAGAGGACAAATGATCAAAGAATTTCTTCATGCAGCCTTCATATCACAAATTGAATCAAATAAGATTGAAGAGGCACTAGCTGATAGTTGCTGGATAGCGGCAATGCAAGAATAACTAAATTAGTTTACTAAAAACTCAGTCTGGGATCTTGTTCTAAGACCAGCTCACCAGTCAGTCATAGGAACTCGATGGGTATTCAGAAACAAGCTAAATAAATATGGGACAGCCATAATAAATAAAGCAATATTAGTTGCTCAAGGATATAGGCAAGATGAAGGAATTGACTATGATAAAACTTATGCACCAGTAGCTAGACTGGAAGCCATAAGGATATTCCTTGCCTATGTTTCTTTCAAAGATTTCAAAGTATATCAAATGGATGTCAAGAGTGCATTCCTAAATGGAAAACTTCAAGAGGAAGTTTTTGTTGAGCAGCCACCTAGATTCTTAAACCACCAATTTCCAGATCATGTTTTCCATCTCAATAAAACTCTATATGGACTGAAATAGGCTCCTAGAGCTTGGTATGATACACTAACCTAGTTTCTTATTGAACACGATTTTACTATAGGTGTTGTGAAAAATACTCGCAAGCGTACGAGTGTCAAGTTTTAATATAGTGATAAAATCAAGTATCGATCCCACAGAGAGTAAAATGAAAATATTCCGTGCTTGTAATTAAAATAGTCTAAACTTTATCTAGAAAATCAAAATTTCAGAATTTTGCAGAATAAAATAATTAAAGAGTTTTTAATAGCACGCACACAACTTTCAGATAAATATCAATTAGAGAAAAATGGTCTATAGGTATAGATTTCACCTGGTTTCAACAACAATAAATCCTAATTAATTAATCTTCATGAATTCCAGTCAATTAATAGCCAAGAACACTTAATTATATTCCCTCTCCCGAGTGCCGAATAAAATATATCAACTACAATTGAATTCCAATATCCCTATTAAGAATCTACTTGCAATGATCAATTCAAAACAATATTCTTTTTAAAAGCTCTATTAAATTTATACACTCTCCCGAGCAATATAAATAATTAACAGTGTATTTTCTATTGGTCCTATTCAAAATCTCCTCTCCCGAGTGCCAGATTTCAAATAAATATAACAAATCAATTATTGATCAGATAATTAAAAAGACAATAAATTCTAGAAAAACAATTAATCTAGAAGAAACTCAATTCAATAAAATCAAAAATTCATGAAAGCGTCTACACCAGGTTCCATCCGACCTTTAGACTCTAAAAAATTAGTTCATAACTGAATTCAAATAAAACCAAAACATATTCAAAAATCCAGACATGAATTCAGAATTAAATAAATAAGAGATAAGAATCAAATCTGTCGTCGACGCCGTGTCCGGACTATCGATCTCCGTCTTCGTTCTTTAAGTAAAGATCCATAATTCTTCAAAAAATCACGATCAGCTTCCAAAGTATTTCTATGATATGCGTGTGATTTTTGTGTGGCGGCTCTCTCTTCTCAATCTGATGAAAAATCCCTTTTATATCGTCATGCAAAAGCCCACTCAAAAATCCCAAGAAATTATTCGCCGAAATAATTAAAACGCTGAATTGCCACGGGCGGGCGCTTCAGAAATCCACGCGGGCACGCATACTTCTCTGATTTCAATTCTCTCGCCTTCACATGAACAGCGCGATAGCGCTTTCTCTTCCTCTCTTTAGCGCTAAAGTAAGCGCTGACCTTTGGCCCATTAAGAAAAGCTCATTTGGCCTCAGCAATAATTTCAAAAATTCAAATCTAATCTCATCCAACCTACTAACACTTGAACATTTTAATCATAATCAAATAACCGCATAACTCACAATCTCCGCAACTCACGTTTCAAAACACCCTTATCCAAGTTCAATTCAAACATTCATAGATCATGAGGACTTTTCAAGGTAGAATAGGATCAAATATAAGAATATTAATAAAAAACACTCACAATCAGGTAAATGCAAAGAATAATAGTGTGCGCGTATTTCGATCAAAATTCATAATCATTAAAAGTATCAATCAATAGTCCATAGGCTAAATTCTCGCAACTCTTCTCCACTAGTATATTGGGCAACTGAAACTCGGTCAATAGGACTTAATCAGCTTATAATTTCAGGCCTAGCTCATGGCTACAAATGAAGAATAAGAATTCAAAATAAGAAATAATTTATATTCAATCTCAATCTAACTTCAACTCCTTTCAATCACAATTTCACACTTTTTCTTCACTTCATTGATCTTTCAACTTTTCTCTTCACAAATTTTTCATCCACATATTTTTTTTTCTTCTTCAATCCTCTTTTCATCTTTTTTTTTCTTTCTACTACCTCTTTTTTAATTTTCAATTCATCCACCACACCATTTCATTTTTCACAAATATCAACTAGGAGCATATAACATTTTAGCATTCAAATTACTCCCTTAAAGGTAAGAATTAGTGTTTAGGCTATTCATAGGTAGTCAATGTAGAACCTTGAAACAATGACGAATGGAGGTTTATCACACGTTTACACGCATGCCATTCGATTTTCAATAAGCTCAAACAAGGTACTAGGGATAAAATATATTAATAAGTAGCTTGAAAGGCTCAAACGATTTCAAAAAAATTGCCTAAATCATTCCTAATCACAGTTATGCCCGTATTTTGCCTCGAAGAGTGTCCGAACTAGTTCTAGACAAGTCACAATTCACAATTAAATCATACAAATACCAATCAGTGCAGAAAATAATAATCATCAGCAGTAAACGATGATTTTCACAACAATTTCAGATTTTTTCGTACCTCATAGTACTAATATACGTGTAGGCTCAAATGGGCAACTAAGGATAAATTAATTTAATAAAAATTAGGCCCAAAACTTCCAAACAATGCCTCAATCATATCTATGTTTGTATGTTTCAAAAATCAGATTCAAATATTAATCAAGAGTATATAGGAAATTGTTCATCTAATTGGTTCCATTTTCTCAAAAATATTTGTCTGATAGATAGACAATCATGGATTTCAGTTATAGCACAAAAACAAAAAAATTTCATCATTGGCCATGCATCTAATTCTTTCTCGACTTCTTTTCAACTCAACTTACTTAAAAAACAACTAAACAAAAATTTTATCTATGAAGCACAAAATAACACTCAACTAATCAACTATCAACCACACAACAATATCAGACACTGATTCACCCCCCAAACTTATTAAAATCATTGTCCCTAATGATTAAAAACAATAAAAAGAACAACAGACGCGTACCTTCGACACCGAGCATCAGTACTCGGCGTCACCATCATCATCTCCATGAATAGAAAAAATTGGCAACATGTTTAGCATCATGGTAATGGGAGGATATTGAGAAAGCACAACATCAACACCCAATATAACCTGAAAAATAATACATGCACACAATAAGACACAAAATTAAAATCATAGCAAGCTGCTGGAAGTGCACTAGCGCATGGTGTAGCGCGTTAGCGCTGAGGGAAGCGCTATTTGGGAGCGTCTTTCCGCAAAGTGTTTCACTGTTGAGTATGAGCATTAGCACTATGGCATGCGCCGTTCAGGAGCGCGTTAGCACTAAGGGAAGCGCAGGTGGTGATGCTCTTTAGCGATGAGGGAAGCGCTATTGGGATGGGCGATAGCGCCTGAGTGGGCGCTGCAAGAGAGCGCGATAGCGCATGGTTGTGCACTAGATACGTAGAGGAGAGGCGGGCGCGGTGGAGTCACGGGCGAGCGCGCATAAACGTCTGCCAGAAGCTCTAAATTCATGAAAAATTCAAAAATTTTATAATATCAAGCCTCCAAATTTCCCAATAATGCATTCAAAAAATCATAAATTAACTAATGAAAAAAAATAAAAATTAAAGAAATAAAAAAAATTAAAAAATGAAATAAAAATAAAAGAACACAAAAACTTTTGGGTTGCCTCCCAAAAAGCTCTTGGTTTAGAGTTGTCAGCCCGACTTTCACCGGTATTAAGTCTTCCCTTTCTCTTTCGCTCGCCAAATAAATTCCACGAACCGCCTTTTAAATTTCGCTCTCTTTTTCATGGCCTTCTTTTTTGATGAACTTGACGCTTTATTCTTCAAAACCGGCTCAATTAAGCATAATGCTTCGATGGGTGGATTGGGTGCTTTCGTGAATAGATTGAAAATCACTCGTTCATACTCCACACCCATTGACAATTCAATCTTCTTCACTTCAATTTTTGCATCCACAGTGGCCAAGAATGGTCTTCCAAAAATCATTGGAGCACCATGATCCGCTTCAATGTCCAAGATCACAAAATCTGTTGGAAAAATGAATTTATCCACCTTAACTAGCACATCTTCAACAATACCCAATGGATATGTGATTCTTCTATCCGCCAACTGCAATGAAATCATAGTCGATTTCATCTCTCCCAACTCCAAGGCCCTGTAAATAGACAGCGACATTAAATTAATATTGGTCCCTAAATCACAAAGTGCAGTAGTAAAATGAGAACCACCAATATAACAAGGAATAGTAAAACTCCCTGGATCCTTAAGCTTTTGTGGCATCTTCTTTTGTAGCATGGCACTGCATTCTTCAGTTAGATTTACCACCTCGTTCTCTAGCAGCCTCCTCTTCTTGGACATCACCTCCTTGATGAACTTCGCATAGTTCGGCATTTGCTCCAAAGCATCAGCAAAGGGGATGTTGATATGAATTTTCTTGAAAATTTCCAAGAATTTGGAGAACTGCTCATCCAATGCTTTCTTCTTGAACCTTTGTGGATATGGAAGTGGTGGCTTGTACATCGGTTTCTGCTCAAGTTCAGGCTCCTTCTCTTCGACCGCTTCCTCAACTCTCGTCTTTTCCAAAGCAAGTTCTCGGACTCCAACTTCTTTCCCACTCCTCAGCTCTATGGTGTTACACTGCTCCTTTGGATTTACCTCAGTATTTCTAGGGAACTGGCCTCTGTTATTTTATTTCAGTGCGTTTGTCAACTGCCCAATGCTAGTCTCCATATATTGCAACACAACACCCATGTTGGCCATGTGCATCTCTAAGCTATCCAGGCGAGTCTCAGTTCTCTCCATCCTCTTACCTGATTCCTGCACAAAGGTACTAACCACATCCTCCAAAGACAACTTACCATCACCTTTATTAGTATTGTTAGCATATGAAAAATTTTCATTATCCCGCAAACTAGGGTGATAAGTATTGGGAACAAGATTACCTCGATAGCCTCCATAACCTCTTTTATTGATGTACTGGGCTTGTTCATGATAGTGAGATTCGTCCATAGCACCCGACACACCTGCTTGTTCTGTAACACTCACTTTATTCAATGCAGCTACCTGTGTAGTCAGTGCAGATAATTGAGCAGTGATAGATATGAGAGGATCCACTGCATACACTCCGACTGGCTTCTTGACTCCCATACGCTCAGATGGCCATTGAAAACTATTAATCGTCATCTGTTTCAGCATATCATAGGCATGTACAGGGTCCTTTGCAAATATAGTACCTCCAGAAGCAGAATCCACATTCATCCTTGTAGGCGCATTCAACCCATTGTAGAACAATTCGATTTGCTCCCAATCTGCAAATTTATGGTTAGGACAATGTCTAAGCAAATATTTGTACCTTTCCCACGCCTCATAGAGCGGTTCAGTGTCCATCTGCCTGAAGGTGCTGATTTCAATCTTCAATTGGGTGGATTTGGAAGGAGGAAAATATTTTGCAAGAAAATTTTCTGTCATCTCCTCCCATGTAGTGATGCTTCCTAGCGGCAGTGATTGCAACCAACTCCTTGCTTGATCCCTGAGAGAAAACGGAAACAAGCGTAAACGTATAATATCCTCAGACACACCATTAATTTTTACCGTATCGGTTATCTCCAAGAAACTGCGTAGGTGTAGGTGAGGGTCAGCAATGGCGCTCCCATTAAATTGGTTCTGTTGAACCATGTTGATCAAGGCAGGCTTCAGTTCAAAATTGTTGGCGTTAATGGTCCCTCGAGCGATTCCAGAATAGTGAGCCTGGATCGTCGGCCTGAAGTGATCTCTGATAGGCACCAGGGGAGCTTGATTCACATTCTCTTCAGCCATGTTATTGACTTCTTCTCTTCTAATTCTTCGCACGTGCAGTGCGCTCGATCTCCGGATCAAACAGTAGAATTCGCACTTTGAGATCGTCGCATAAACTGCAATTAAAAATAAGAAGAAATCAATTAGTAATTTAAAATAAAATAAAACTCTAAATTAAATCTAGACTAATTGGTAACAAGACAAAAAATAATCAAAATTTACTCCCCGGCAACAGCGCCAAAAACTTATTGTGAAAAATACTCGCAAGCGTACGAGTGTCAAGTTTTAATATAGTGATAAAATCAAGTATTGATCCCACAGAGAGTAAAATGAAAATATTCAGTACTTGTAATTAAAATAGTCTAAACTTTATCTAGAAAATCAAAATTTCAGAATTTTGCAGAATAAAATAAGTAAAGAGTTTTTAATAGCACGCACACAACTTTCAGATAAATATAAATTAGAGAAAAATGGTCTATAGGTATAGATATTACTTGGTTTCAACAACAATCAATCCTAGATAATTAATATTCATGAATTCAAGTCAATTAATAACCAAGAACACTTAATTGTATTATTCTCTCTCCCGAGTTTCGAATAAAATATATCAACTACAATTGAATTCCAATATCCCTATTAATAATCTACTTGCAATGATCAATTCAAAACAATATTCTTTTTAAAAGCTCTATTAAATTTATACACTCTCCCGAGCAATATAAATAATTAACAGTGTATTTTCTATTGGTCCTATTCAAAATCTCATCTCCCGAGTGCCAGATTTAAAATAAATATAACAAATCAATTATTGATCAGATAATTAAAAAGACAATCAATTCTAGAAAAACAATTAATATAGAAAAAACTCAATTCAATAAAATCAAAAATTCATGAAAGCGTCTACACCAGGTTCCATCCGACCTTTAGACTCTAAAAAATTAGTTCATAACTGAATTCAAATAAAACCAAAACATATTCAAAAATCCAGACATGAATTCAGAATTAAATAAATAAAAGATAAAAATCAAATCTGTCGTCGACGCCGTGTCCGGATTATCGATCTCCGTCTTCGTTCTTTAAGTAAAGATCCATAATTCTTCAAAAAGATCACGATCAGCTTCCAAAGTATTTCTATGATATGCGTGTGATTTTTGTGTGGCGGCTCTCTCTTCTCAATCTGATGAAAAATCCCTTTTATATCGTCATGCAAAAGCCCACTCAAAAATCCCAAGAAATTATTCGCCGAAATAATTAAAACGCTGAATTGCCACGGGCGGGCGCTTCAGAAATCCACGCGGGCATGCATACTTCTCTGATTTCAATTCTCTCGCCTTCACATGAACAGCGCGATAGCGCTTTCTCTTCCTCTCTTTAGCGTTAAAGTAAGCGCTGACCTTTGGCCCATTAAGAAAAGCCCATTTCCCTGTCTTCTCATGTTATGTTCGTTCCTTTTCTTTCTTCTTTTCTTTACTGCTTCTTCTTTTTCCTTTTTATTTTCTTTTCTCTTCTCAACTTCTTATTTTTCTTCTCTTTTCCACAATAATTCAATAATTCTTGCAAACACAAAAACAACAAAACTTCACATAAATCTGCTCAAAACAAACAATTAACAATTACAATCATATATAAATTAAGTGTATAAAATACACTTATAAATAGGCATTGTTGACATAACCTTGTTTAAATTCACAAAAGAAGATCACACACTGCTTGTTAAAATTTATGTTGATGATATCATTTTTGGGTCAACTAACCCCAAACTGTGTAAGAAATTTTCCAAGTTAATGCAGGAAAAGTTCGAAATGAGCATGATAGGTTAACTGAATTTCTTTCTTAGATTGCAAGTTCGACAAATGGAGAATGAAATATTTATAATCAAAACCAAATACACCAAGGAACTTATCAAAAAAATTGGTATGGAAAACTGCACAGTTGTCATTACTCCCATGAGCTCATCAATTAAACTTGATAAAGATGAACATGGGATACCAGTTGAGGCAACCATGTATCGAGGTCTAATAGGGTCATTACTCTACTTAACTGCCAGTAGACCTGACATTGTTTTTGCAGTTTGTCTCTGTGCTAGATTCCAATCCAACCCAAAACAATCACACTATATAGCAACCAATAGAATTTTGAAGTATCTTAAAGGAATACATGTTGTTGGTCTGTGGTATGCCAAGGATAATTCTTTCAACTTAATTGGATACTCAAATGCATATTATGTTGGATGTAAATTGGATAGAAAAAGTACAAGTGGATCATGAAAATTTCTTGGAGATAGACTGATCTCTTGGTGTAGCAAAAAGCAGACATCTATAGATACTTCTACCACAGAAGCAGAGTATCTAGCTGCAGGAAACTGTTGTGCTCAACTTCTTTGGATGCAACAACAGTTGAGGGATTATGTAATCGAAGCTAAGGAATCACCTATATTTTGTGAAAATACCAGCACAATTGCAATCACCTAAAATCATATTCTTCATTCAAGAACTAAGCATATCGAAGTTAGACATCATTTCATCCGAGATCATGCACTCAAGAAGAACATTTGATTGGAACACATTTCAATAGAACAACAAGCAGCAGACATCTTCACCAAACCGCTTCCTAAGACTAGGTTTTCTTATTTTAGAAATATCTTAGGACTTATTGAACTCACCTGATACATCGTTTTACTATAACATTCTTTACCAGTTTGATATTCGATAAACTGCATTTATGTTAACCCTAAACTGATCTAATGCAGATCAGTTTAGCTTCTCTTTTTCATATGATAAACTGAAACCGGAATTTTCCTTAGTTATGTCTTATTATTTTTAAGGGCATATTTTAAGGGGGAACTTATATACTTGCATTTTGTTATCTTTGTTTTAACAATTCTACTAAGAAGCATCAATGGAAATGAAAGAACAATTCAACTCAAGAAGAAATAAATTTTATTTATTAAAATTGGTTGAGTACAATGGCTATCTCTAATTCTAATGCCATCTCCAAGTAGGCCATGTGCTCATCCATCTCGCTCTCCTTCACCTCTTCATAGGCAACAAGGAGCGGCACAATCTTCAACTCCTTCTTGAGAATTATCAGTTTTATGCCCTCACGACTGAGGACATAAGCTGGGTTGGAGTTTTCCAGCAACTGCTTATACTTCTCCATGCGACGAGAAGCTTCAGGACTAAGGCATTGAAGTCCTCGCGATTGAAGTGCTATGAGCTTTGACTTCAGACCATCAACCTTCTCCTCAACTAAACTTTCATAAGCTTTCTTTATCACATCCATTTTTTTTCGAATGAATTTTGTTTGTTCTTAATATCAGCTTTTATAGTTCTCATTTTGCGAAATTCAAAGCATCTATCATTTATTTCCTTGGAATATGAAGAGTCTTTTGTGTGTATTTCACGGCAAAAGATACTGGTTAAAGAGGAATTTGAAATGACGGCTTGTAATTATTACTTGATAACTTTGATAAATGTGCATGTAATAATTTTTATTAGATTAATTTCTCTTAAAACTTTTACGTAGACCAGTTTAGCACTCATAACTTAAACCAGTTTAGAACTTATAACATAAATCAGTTTAGTAACTTTCTTTTATTAGAATTCATCATAAACTGAAAGAAAAAATTACATTTTCATTGTTGTCTCATCTTATCAAAAACCTCTAAACTCCACTCCATCATCCATGATCAGAGAGGGGCTTGAGCTGGATCCATAAGTTCATCAGTCACCATGCGCCTAAGAGTTCCATACTCCTTACTGAGCATCCTTTAAAGAACATTTGCATCAGTGTATATGATCTTAAGATCATCTATATCCAGATCTATCATATAGTACTTCTCTCTTGTAGCAATTTCTTCTGCCTCCTCAAATGTTTTTGGCGGCAGTTGAGCTTGTTGATACATATGTAGCTCTTCCATTTTTATCCAAACCTTCATCACTTTCTCAGAAACTCTATCCTCTATTTTTTGTTTTTTTTAGCTCAAACCTATTTACAGGACTCACAAAAAGATGACCATAACCTAGTTGAGGAACTCGGTTATCCATCTCTCAAACTGCTGAAGAATTTTGCTTTTTATTTGAGATATTTATAGATAACTTAATAGGAAATAAGAGGGAAAATACGTGTCCTTTTTCCCGCCCTTGTGTACTGTTACCTTTTTAAATTTATTAATGTGCCACGTCACTTACTCTTATCTTATTCTCCAAGATATACATTCGCGCGTATATCAATTTATCATTTAACAACCCCTAATACTTACCCGATTTTAATTTTTCTATTGATTTTCAGAGATCAATACTATGGCTACCTCATCTACGGTATACATCCTTAATGCTTTTACAGTTGATTTTGAATCGCTGTATGAGATGAACAAACAAGGGGTTACAGAAATTTGTCAAGCATTAGAGCAGTCCGGGCTACGATCCTATCTCCACAACAAATCTCTGGAATATTATCAAAAAGATCTGGATTCACTTTATCACAGGAGTTGTGGCGACCCCGGGCTCGTCTACTTTAATCCAACAACTCAATACTACTCATTAGGACTAAGCACAAGTAATACAAAAGAAATAAAATAATTTTTTTTTTTTAAATTTGGACCCACCGCTCGATCGGTTAAACTTGACCGATCGAGTGGCCAAGAAATCCAAACTCTCGGGTTTGGCATTTCAAGTACCCCGCTCGATCGGTCAAAATGCATCGATCGAGCGGCCCCTCAATGCAGAAAAATTCAGAAACATCTGCAGATGGTTTTTCTCAGGCTTTTGTGCTATCCCTTGGCTAGAGTCTTGCTATATAATAACATGCAAAACAATATAAACAAGGCTATACATAATAAAACAACATGTACAACATACATGACAAGTTTATTCAAAAGCCAAGTTTACAAGATCCTAAAAGTATTCAAACTAGCTCCAAGTTTAGATCTACTATGTTGGTACAAACACAACCAACACATATGTCATAACAAAACTCATATTCTTGGCAACACTTTTCCACACTTAGCCCGAAACGCCACTTCTCTAACTTCCATCGTTCAAGACCTTCTACGACTCGGCCCTGCATCCTCTGTTGTAATGCACACACGAAACAAAACAAAAGCCGGAAAACCGATAAGTATAAACTTAGTATGAAACAACGGAAACATATATTGAAACACAAATAACAAGTTTCATGCATTTCAATATAACAACAACTTAAATGCTACAAAGCAGTTATGTAACGCCCCAAAAATTTATTACCGAATTAATTGATAATTAAAATAAATATTAAGTTGGAAAAATAATTATTGCTGCCAAATGAGTTATAGAGTGTATTTTCAAAATACACGTGTCAATTAGTCAATGAATTTCACTATTTTTGGATATCTGATAATATTGGCATTTTGAGATAATTATTGAGATAATGGAATTAAAATAATTATGTATGCCAGATAATTTAATTTAGAAGAATATTTGACCGAATTGACTGGTCAAAGTCTTGGTTGACTAATCATGGTCTAATGTGACTCAATAATTAATTTTATAAATTATAAGTCTAATTGACTAGTCAAAGTCAATAATTTCAAAAAATGGTGTTTATAGAGGTTGGGTGTGTGTACCGAAAAATTTTAAATGGAGACTAATTTTGCCAGTTGGATACCAGATAAATTAGTGATGATCAGAAAATTTTTGATTTTCTATAGATCGCAAACACACACCGAAACACACTCAAGAAAACACAGATTATAGATTTTTCCCAATTTTCCCCCAATTTTCGGATTCAATGTAGCAGTCCCACGTTTTCCATCGCCGACCGTTCACCGGGGCTCCGATCAAAGATCCGATCGGTCACTTTGTAGCCAACATCAATACGAAGCTATTGGTGTAAATAAATCTACGATCGGATGGTTGGATCGTCAGTAAATGGAGTTAGAACAGACGGGTTCTGCACAGATTTTCGTCGGCACTATTCATCGTCTTATTCGGTGATATTTTGATGTTTTGAACTCGTTTTTGTTGGTTTTAAAGCTAGTAATCGATTCTTTGAGTTGTGGAGAGCATTTCCCTAGCTCATGGTAGCATTTTGGTCCAGAAATCGTGCAGATCGGAGTAAAAACCATCTTCGCCGGCCGCCACTGTTTTTTGCCGATCTCCGGCGCGTCGGACCTCCGTTCCGGTCTTATCTTAGATGGTTGGAATCGTCTCGTCGAGAGCTACAAGCCTGCAAAATTTCATAATTTTTGGAGCACGTTTGAATCACCGCCGCCGGACCGCCGCGTCGCCGCCGCCTTCTTCGATTTACCGGCGACCTCCGTCGAGTTAACCATTTTTTATCGTCTCGACGTGATAGATACGAATATCCAAGTTTCAAGTCGTAATTCGAAATCTTTAAGCGGTGAGAGCGCAATAATGTTCGGTAATTTTTTGTCAAAGTTTGACCATAGTTGACCAGGGTTGACTTTTGACCATTGTATGATTTTTCACAGATCGGAAGCCCGTTGAGGATAATTAGAGGCATAAATCAGCAGTTTAGGAATTTGAGCTTCCAAAATTGGACAATTATAAGATTTTCGAGTCCCGATACGCGCAACCGCAATTGTATAGGTTTTTCATGCGTTTTAAACGCAAAGGCATGTTATACCTTTCCTTGCTCACACCGTTTAGATCAATATATTCACTGTTTTGATTTTTAAATTGGGTTGCTGCATTTGTATGTGGATATGATAACTCAAATTTTAACTCATGCATCATTCTCGTTTTTATGTAATGTGGATGATTTTTATGTCATTGCTGGGTCTTAGTTGCTGTTCATTGGTTTGATGGTTGAGTCAGGTTCCTTTGGGTCATTGTTTAAGATAGCTTGAATGTGGGGATCTCGGTTTGCTAATCTCATCTTAGGGCAATCAAAGATTAATAATGAAACGACCCTAACTCTATAATTAATAAATAAATATGCGGAAATTTTTTTTTTTTTTTTATACTTACTTACTAAATAAAGTATTGTACATATACGCCCATACGTATATGAACAGAATAAAAAGATTTAAAATAACTAAATAAATAAACAAATAAATACTTAAATAAAAATGCATTCTTAAAAATAATTGAATATCTGAGTCAACACTATAATTAAAAATATACTGCATAAATAAAATGAATAAAAAGTGTGCATGCACTAAAAATATTTAATAAAATATTCAAAACTCCCAACCGCTGTAAAATAATATAGACTGTATCATGCTGACAAAACTAACAAAAACATGCATAGCGACTCAGAATATTTCACGGTCACGGGGCCACTGCATGCATGCTCATACGTCCTCGCCTCCGGTGGGTACAATGTCATCCTCAGCGTACTCACCTGCACCATACCAGTGTAGTGAGCCTAGAGGCCCAACATGCTAACATAACAAGGGTTTAAAATAATTTAAACCAATTTAATACTAATACATACATATACATGAATGAGCATGCTTAAAAATTTCATAACATATCTTACTTAAATAAACATACGTAACATAATACATAACATTATTGAGCAATTCATTTTCTAACATCGCATGGTTGTATCCGTAGTGTAACCTTAAATCATACATTAAATACTGATCAGCGTGGAAACCTACGTACGTGGCCGGTGACGAATCACCTCTTAAATTGGCAGTAAACTGCCCTTCAATCATATGGGGACAAGTCCCCCTTAAATTGTCACACTACTTCAACTTCCAACATAAAATATTTTTATTGCTCAACTTAAACATTAAATCATGCATAAAATATTATTTCATGAATGCATGTACTTGAATAAAATGTGTGTCCTTCATATATATTTAATTTAATTTTCTTACTAACATATAAATATTAAAATAACTTAAATGCATAAAAATAATTAAATATATATTCAGGACACATGCAAATTTTCTCATGGATGGTACTGGACTGCTGGCCCTAACACTCAAGCCCATTAACTTAAAACTGGCCCAATAACATACTTAAGCCCATTATTTCAAACTTTAAGCCCAAATAATTATTCTAAGCCCAATTAAATTAATAAAGCCCATTAAAATTACACTAAGCCCAATAACACTTAAACTGGCCCATTGGGCCCAAAAACCCAAAGACTGGCCCATTAAATTTTATGGGCCCAAAATTCCATAAAATAAATGGACTAACTTAATTAAAATTTTAAAAGTCCAAATAAAATTATTTGGGAGTCCAAATAATTTTATTTCAATTTATTTGACCCAAAAACACATAAATTCGTAAAATACTTTAAAAATAAAAAACTCGAGCCCGGCCCACCAAACTCGGACCCGAACTCACTAACCCGACCCACTACCTAACCGCCCCGACCCGGACCCAAGACCCGACCCGGAACCACTCCCAAAGCCCCAACTCAATCACCCTCTTCCCTGCACTGCTGCGGCCACGAGCAGTTGCAAAGAACGCCGGCGGCCGCCATGCTCCGGCCACCCACCGGCCGGAGCACCACCCCTAGGACTTAGCTCACATCCAGACCTTTCCAACAAGCCAAGAACCAGCCCAAACCGTCGACTATGGAGTGAGAACGAAGCCCTGCAACCCGGCCCTTCTGCACTGTCGCGCAGACCCGAGCAGCTGCGGGAAAACCCTTCGTCCTCGAAGCTCCGACCACGAAAGCCCATGCAACCTTCTGCAAAAACTTAGAAAACTCAAATGGGGTTCTAACCCAACCGGCCTTACCCTAAACCGTGGTCTGAGGAAGGAGAACGAAGCTCCCTTCCTTGAACCCCTAAACCTGCGCGAACAACACAGATTTTGTGCAGCCATGCCCAGCCTCTTCCTAGCCATCTCCAGCCCTTAGCCCTGGTTTAGGCCGACCCTAGGGACCCTCACACACCCATGAAGACCCCTGCCAGCAGCCATGAACCACCCTTGCCAATAAAAACGTGAGATGATGCCAACCAATGGAAAAAAACGTGAGGTACTCAACAAACTCATGCCATTTTCTGAAAAGTTCTTAAGGATCTTGATGCATACACAACATGCACATATAACACTGATATGGTGAAATAAAGATGAAATAAAACATGCCTTTCACCGTAGAAATCAATTTAGCACGCACGTAGGACGTTTCCGGGACGACGGGCGACGAGAAACCTTAAAACTTTGAAGAGGATCGGCTATGGAGTCTTCTTGGAGATTGTTCAGTCGATGGAGGTGCTGAAGAAAAAGGGAGATGTCGGCTAAGGCTTTGGGACGTGAGGTTAGGGATATTAGGTTTAGGGTTTTAGGTTAAATAGAATTTAATTAGGATAATAACTTAATTAGAATTATATTATACCATAAAACACTTATTTAAAAATTCCTAATAATAAAAATAATCTGATGGGAAAGTTAAATCCCGAAATATTAGAGTAGGGAATTTTTTTTTTTTTTTTAAAAAATAGTAAAAAGTCAATATTTTGGCTAATTTTTGAATAAAAAGGACTCCTAAAATTATATAAAATTAAATACTTAAAATTTTGGATAATAAAACTCAAAATAATATTTTTGGGCTCTAAAAAGGCTCATAAAATAATTTGGGTGGAAAGTTGTCATCTCGTCCGTCCACGGTCCCGTCTACGCGATCAAATAATAAAAATACTAAAAATCATAAAAATCACTAATTATGGGTTAAATGCTTAAAAATAAATTAAATCATGCATAAATAATTCACATAATTATTTAACCCATAAATCATAAATTTAAATAATTAAATATCCTAATTATGCAGGCGGATTTATGTAATTAAAAATACCGGGTGTTACAATTCTCCCCCCCTTAAATTGAATTTCGTCCTCGAAATTAAAGTACTTACCCGAACATCTCCGGGTAGCGAGTCCTCATATCCTCCTCGGTTTCCCAAGTAGCTTCCTCCTCTGAGTGATTCAGCCACTGGACTCTGACCATCGGTATGACCCGCGTCCTAAGCCTCCGCTCCTCTCTAGCCAAAATCCGCACTGGTCTCTCCTCGTAAACAAGATCTGGTGGCAACTGTAAGGGCTCAAAATCCAATACATGCGACGGATTGGAGACATATCTCCGAAGCATGGATACATGGAAAACGTTGTGCACTGCCGCTAGCCCTGGAGGTAGAGCTAAACGATAGGCCAACGTGCCAACTCGCTCCAAGATCTCGAATGGCCCTATGTATCTCGGATTAAGCTTGCCTCTCCGCCCAAAACGCGCTACTCCCTTCATAGGTGACACCTTCAGGAATACGTGATCACCTACCGCGAACTCCAAATCGTGTCGTCTGGCATCCGCATAACTCTTCTGTCGACTCTGCGCTGTCCTCATCCTGTCTCGAATCTGCGTCACAATGTCAGCTGTCTGCTGCACAATCTCTGGACCCAACAAAATCCTCTCTCCAACCTCATCCCAATGCACCGGAGATCTGCATCTCCTCCCGTAGAGTGCTGCATATGGAGCCATACCTATAGACGACTGAAAGCTGTTGTTATAGGTAAACTCCACTAATGGCAGTCTAGTCTCCCAAGATCCTCGAAAATCGATAACACAAGCTCTCAGAAGATCCTCGAGAACCTGGATCACTCTCTCGGACTGACCATCTGTCTGGGGATGAAAAGCTGTACTGAACAAAAGTCTAGTCCCCAAGGCTGTGTGCAGACTCTTCCAAAACGCTGAGGTGAACCTCGGATCTCTGTCTGACACGATAGACACTGGTATGCCATGCAGTCTAACAATCTCTCTGATGTAAAGCTCTGCATACTGTGTCAAGGTGTAAGTAGTCTTTACCGGCAAGAAATGAGCTGACTTGGTGAGTCTATCCACAATCACCCAAATCGCTGTACACCCTCTGGTACTCCTCGGTAAGCCAACCACGAAGTCCATCGTAATGTTCTCCCACTTCCATTCCGGAATGGGGAGAGGTCCAAGAAGTCCCGCTGGACGCTGATGCTCTGCCTTGACTTGCTGACAAGTCAAGCACTCTGACACCACTCTCCCGATGTCACTCTTCATCCCGGGCCACCAATACAATAGTTGCAAGTCCTTGTACATCTTCGTACTTCCGGGGTGAATGGAGTACGGAGATGCGTGAGCCTCTGTCAAAATCTCAGCTCGCAACTGATCGATGTTCGGTACCCACATCCTCCCACGGTACTGAACGATGCCATCCTCCACTGTATATAAGAGATTTCCTCTAGCCTCATCTCTCTGTCTCCATCGCTGTAACTCCTCATCAGTGGACTGCCCCTCTAATCCGATCTCGCAGAACTGGTTGCACCGTCAACACTGACAAGCTCGGTGCATGGCCACTCGGATAGCACTCCAAACCAAATCTCTGAATCTCGGTCTGTAGTGGTAACTGCACAGTCAAACATGTTACCACTGATGACTTCCGACTCAAAGCATCGGCCACTACATTAGCTTTACCCGGATGGTAGCTAATGTCACAATCATAGTCCTTCACCAACTCCAACCATCTGCGTTGTCTCATGTTCAACTCCTTCTGGGTGAAGAAGTACTTGAGGCTCTTGTGATCGGTGAAAATCTTGCACTTCTCGCCGTAAAGATAGTGCCTCCAGATTTTCAAAGCGAAGACCACTACTGCCAACTCCAAGTCATGCGTCGGGTAGTTCTGCTCATGAATCTTCAACTGTCTCGACGCATACGCAATAACCTTACCACACTGCATAAGCACTGCGCCTAAACCAAGTTTAGACGCGTCGGTGTAAACCACTAACTCCTCGTGTGGTACTGTCATCGCTAACACTGGTGCTGTAGTGAGTGCTTCCTTCAGCTGATCGAAGCTCCTCTGACAGTCTGAACTCCATATAAACTTCGCATTCTTCTTGGTCAAGGAATTCAAGGGTACTGCAATAGAGGAAAAACCCTTGATGAACTTCCTGTAGTATCCGGCCAAACCCAAGAAACTGCGAATCTCTGAAGCATTCTTCGGAATGCCCCAATTCTGCACTGCCTCCACCTTAGACTGATCGACTGCAACTCCATCTCTCGAAATAATGTGACCAAGAAATGCCACCTGCTCAAGCCAAAACTCGCACTTGCTGAACTTGGCATACAACCGATGCTCCCTCAAAGTCTGCAATGCGGTCTGAAGGTGCTGTCTATGCTCCTCGATGCTCCTAGAATAGATCAAAATATCATCAATAAAGACTATGATGAACTGATCCAGATATGGCTGAAAGACTCGGTTCATGAGATCCATGAAAACCGCTGGAGCATTGGTCAACCCAAATGGCATCACCAAGAACTCGTAATGCCCATATCGTGTCCGGAAAGCAGTCTTGGACACATCTGCATCCCTAACACGCAACTGATGGTAACCAGATCGCAGATCGATCTTGGAGAACACTGAAGCTCCCTGCAACTGGTCAAACAAGTCCTCTATCCTCGGCAGTGGATACTTGTTCTTCACTGTGACTCTGTTAAGCTCTCGGTAATCGATGCACAGTCTCATACTGCCATCCTTCTTCTTCACAAACAACACCGGAGCTCCCCAAGGAGAAAAGCTAGGTCGAACGAAGCCTTTCTCTAACAACTCCTGTATCTGCTCCTTCAACTCTTTCATCTCGGTAGGAGCAAGCCTGTACGGTGCCTTAGAGATAGGCACGGTGTCTGGCACTAAGTCAATACTGAACTCCACCTCTCTCACTGGTGGAATTCCTGCCACATCCTCCGGAAAGACATCCGGAAAGTCACGAACCACCTCTAACTCTGATAATGATCTGCTAGATGGCTCTGAAGTCGTGACAATACTCGCTAGAAACCCCTGGCAACCCCATCTCAACAACTTCCTTGCCTGAATATAGGATATCACCTGAGGAATATCACTGATCTGAGATGCATGAAAAGTGAACGGGTCGCCCCCTGTAGGTCTCACTGACACTGATCTCCGACGAAAATCAATCGAAGCTCCATTGACTGTCAACCAGTCCATACCCAAAATAAGATCAAAACCACTCAAAGGCAAGACTACTACATCTGCTCGAATGGAGTGTCCCTGCAGCTCTAACTCCAGTCCTCGAATAACCTTCGAGGTAGACATAATCTGCCCTGACGGCATAGTAACATCATACCCACTGTCACTACTCTCAGGTGTGATGCCTACTCGCCGGATAAACTCCAGGGAGATAAACGAATGCGTAGCTCCTGAATCTAGCAACGCAAACGTGGAGTTGCCTCCAACTAGAATTCTCCCTGCACGCAGAAAATTCCCAACAGTTTCATACCACTTCTAATTTTTCCCAAACGAGTCACTACAAGTTCTTAATTCTAATCACAAGTAAAACATGCTTCCTATTCTAACATGCTGTTAAATGTCCCAAATAACAAGAACTTCAAATTAAATATTAAATCTTTAACCAAAGGAGAATTATTAAAATACTAGGGATAGGATGTACCGGTGATCAAGGAGGTGTCTGGATCGACCTCCTCAGCCTGCATCACGAACACCCTACCAGCGGTGTTCTTCTTCCTGGGGCAGTTAGCAATCTGATGCCCCGGCTCTCTGCAGTGGAAGCAAACTCCTGCTCCCAGTAGGCAAGGTCCCGAATGCATCTTCTGGCACTTCGGGCAAATGGGATGAGCTATGGCATTAGGGGCCCCGCCCCTCTGCTGCTGCTGCGGCCTCTGCTGCTGTGGCCTCTGCTGCTGATTCGGGCCCTTAGCCGGCCCTGTATACTGCTTCTTCGCAGGTGGCTGCGAAGATGGTCGCTGATACCCTGTCTGCACAAACTGCCTCTTACCCTGCTGCTCTCTCTGGATCGCTCTCCGACCCTCCTCAGAACGCAAAGCCCTGCTGACTGCAGACTCATATGTAAACACGTCTGCCATGCGCACGTCATGCCTGATCTCAGCCTTTAGGCCCTCAACAAACTGTCGCAGCTTCTCCTGCGGACTATCAGCAATCATGGGCACAAAACGACAGCCCCTCTCAAACTGGCTTATGTACTCCACCACAGATCTGTCCCCCTGACGGAGACTCATGAACTCTCGGATCATGCGACTGCGCACATCCTCAGTGAAATATTTGGCGTAGAAGATACGCCTGAACTCAGCCCATGTCAGAGTAGGTAGATGGACTCCTCGTACTGCACCCTCCCACCATGAGGCTGCATCGCCTCGCATCATGTATGTAGCACAGCTCACCCTGTCGGCGTCTGTGATCCCCATATAGTCAAAGATGGACTCCAAAGATCGAATCCATCCCTCAGCCACCAACGGATCGGTGGTCCCCAGAAACTCCTTAGGCCCCTACTTCTGGAACCTCTCGGCGACGTCCTCCTCGTGGGACAGTCTGGGACGGGCTGCCTGCTGCTCCAGCAAGGCAGTAATACCCGCCATCATCGTGGCACTGGCCTGCTCCAGTGCTGTCATGGGGTGCTGCTGAGGTGGCGGTGGAGGTGGAGGTGGATGTGGAGGTCTCCCACGTCGATTCACCTGTCTGGGAGGCATTCTGCACCACCACATATTTATTTACGTAAATCGCCATGCATAACTAAGTGTTTTGAAATTAATACTAACTTAAATTCTAGAAATTAAATCATGCTATAAACATTTAAAACTTACAGACCGGTAGCGTGGATTTCTGAGCTCGCATAGCAGTGAGGACCCCTCCGAGGACCGTGCTCTGATACCAACTGAAACGACCCTAACTCTATAATTAATAAATAAATATGCGGAAATTTTTTTTTTTTTTTTATACTTACTTACTAAATAAAGTATTGTACATATACGCCCATACGTATATGAACAGAATAAAAAGATTTAAAATAACTAAATAAATAAACAAATAAATACTTAAATAAAAATGCATTCTTAAAAATAATTGAATATCTGAGTCAACACTATAATTAAAAATATACTGCATAAATAAAATGAATAAAAAGTGTGCATGCACTAAAAATATTTAATAAAATATTCAAAACTCCCAACCGCTGTAAAATAATATAGACTGTATCATGCTGACAAAACTAACAAAAACATGCATAGCGACTCAGAATATTTCACGGTCACGGGGCCACTGCATGCATGCTCATACGTCCTCGCCTCCGGTGGGTACAATGTCATCCTCAGCGTACTCACCTGCACCATACCAGTGTAGTGAGCCTAGAGGCCCAACATGCTAACATAACAAGGGTTTAAAATAATTTAAACCAATTTAATACTAATACATACATATACATGAATGAGCATGCTTAAAAATTTCATAACATATCTTACTTAAATAAACATACGTAACATAATACATAACATTATTGAGCAATTCATTTTCTAACATCGCATGGTTGTATCCGTAGTGTAACCTTAAATCATACATTAAATACTGATCAGCGTGGAAACCTACGTACGTGGCCGGTGACGAATCACCTCTTAAATTGGCAGTAAACTGCCCTTCAATCATATGGGGACAAGTCCCCCTTAAATTGTCACACTACTTCAACTTCCAACATAAAATATTTTTATTGCTCAACTTAAACATTAAATCATGCATAAAATATTATTTCATGAATGCATGTACTTGAATAAAATGTGTGTCCTTCATATATATTTAATTTAATTTTCTTACTAACATATAAATATTAAAATAACTTAAATGCATAAAAATAATTAAATATATATTCAGGACACATGCAAATTTTCTCATGGATGGTACTGGACTGCTGGCCCTAACACTCAAGCCCATTAACTTAAAACTGGCCCAATAACATACTTAAGCCCATTATTTCAAACTTTAAGCCCAAATAATTATTCTAAGCCCAATTAAATTAATAAAGCCCATTAAAATTACACTAAGCCCAATAACACTTAAACTGGCCCATTGGGCCCAAAACCCAAAGACTGGCCCATTAAATTTTATGGGCCCAAAATTCCATAAAATAAATGGACTAACTTAATTAAAATTTTAAAAGTCCAAATAAAATTATTTGGGAGTCCAAATAATTTTATTTCAATTTATTTGACCCAAAAACACATAAATTCGTAAAATACTTTAAAAATAAAAAACTCGAGCCCGGCCCACCAAACTCGGACCCGAACTCACTAACCCGACCCACTACCTAACCGCCCCGACCCGGACCCAAGACCCGACCCGGAACCACTCCCAAAGCCCCAACTCAATCACCCTCTTCCCTGCACTGCTGCGGCCACGAGCAGTTGCAAAGAACGCCGGCGGCCGCCATGCTCCGGCCACCCACCGGCCGGAGCACCACCCCTAGGACTTAGCTCACATCCAGACCTTTCCAACAAGCCAAGAACCAGCCCAAACCGTCGACTATGGAGTGAGAACGAAGCCCTGCAACCCGGCCCTTCTGCACTGTCGCGCAGACCCGAGCAGCTGCGGGAAAACCCTTCGTCCTCGAAGCTCCGACCACGAAAGCCCATGCAACCTTCTGCAAAAACTTAGAAAACTCAAATGGGGTTCTAACCCAACCGGCCTTACCCTAAACCGTGGTCTGAGGAAGGAGAACGAAGCTCCCTTCCTTGAACCCCTAAACCTGCGCGAACAACACAGATTTTGTGCAGCCATGCCCAGCCTCTTCCTAGCCATCTCCAGCCCTTAGCCCTGGTTTAGGCCGACCCTAGGGACCCTCACACACCCATGAAGACCCCTGCCAGCAGCCATGAACCACCCTTGCCAATAAAAACGTGAGATGATGCCAACCAATGGAAAAAACGTGAGGTACTCAACAAACTCATGCCATTTTCTGAAAAGTTCTTAAGGATCTTGATGCATACACAACATGCACATATAACACTGATATGGTGAAATAAAGATGAAATAAAACATGCCTTTCACCGTAGAAATCAATTTAGCACGCACGTAGGACGTTTCCGGGACGACGGGCGACGAGAAACCTTAAAACTTTGAAGAGGATCGGCTATGGAGTCTTCTTGGAGATTGTTCAGTCGATGGAGGTGCTGAAGAAAAAGGGAGATGTCGGCTAAGGCTTTGGGACGTGAGGTTAGGGATATTAGGTTTAGGGTTTTAGGTTAAATAGAATTTAATTAGGATAATAACTTAATTAGAATTATATTATACCATAAAACACTTATTTAAAAATTCCTAATAATAAAAATAATCTGATGGGAAAGTTAAATCCCGAAATATTAGAGTAGGGAATTTTTTTTTTTTTTTTAAAAAATAGTAAAAAGTCAATATTTTGGCTAATTTTTGAATAAAAAGGACTCCTAAAATTATATAAAATTAAATACTTAAAATTTTGGGATAATAAAACTCAAAATAATATTTTTGGGCTCTAAAAAGGCTCATAAAATAATTTGGGTGGAAAGTTGTCATCTCGTCCGTCCACGGTCCCGTCTACGCGATCAAATAATAAAAATACTAAAAATCATAAAAATCACTAATTATGGGTTAAATGCTTAAAAATAAATTAAATCATGCATAAATAATTCACATAATTATTTAACCCATAAATCATAAATTTAAATAATTAAATATCCTAATTATGCAGGCGGATTTATGTAATTAAAAATACCGGGTGTTACAAATAAACAATTAATCATAGCATAAAAGAATATTCAAACCAAGAGCTAAAAATTTTTTTTTTTTTTTTTAAAATGAGCCCCTCGCTCGATCGGTAAAACTTGCCCGATCGAGCGAGCAACAATAACCTGCTCTCGGTCTGAACATTTTTTGGACTCGCTCGATCGGTGAAATGTTACCGATCGAGCGAGCAACAAAGCTTGATTCTCTGTTTTTGGAAAATAAAGGCCTCGCTCGATCCGCGGGTTTTAACCGATCGAGCGGGCTCCAAATTCTGGAAATCTGCTGCAACAAATAGCTGTCAAATAATACACATGTATTACCAAATAAACCTAACTCATAAATACATCAATTCATGAATATAAACTAGGATTTACCACATAACAACATGTACAAGATTCCTTGTTTTCTTACATGTTTGCATACAATACATTTCATCTGCTTAAAACCCGAGTCCTCACTTTCTAAAACTCTTCTTGATGCTATCCAAGCCAACTCTAGCTTGATCATGCCCCCAACCTGATGCAATGCACACATACAAACAAAGCAACAGCCGGATAGCTCCGGTGAGAATAAATCTCAGTATGAATAGCATGCATATACATCATTTAAACATATAAACTAATTCACATCTTGAATAAACATAACATGCTAGCATTTATAAACGCATAATCTAAACCATAGAAGTCTCTAGATTAATGCATAAATGCAATGCATGTGCCAAGGAATAGGCTAGCAAAGCTGATACTAATAAAGCTTGGTTCTTCGGGATCCCGAGGAATAAAATAGCTCTCAAACTACCGACACGCCCATTCGAGGCAGCATCAAGTATTT
This sequence comes from Henckelia pumila, assembly GCF_033568475.1. Classification (NCBI taxonomy): domain Eukaryota; kingdom Viridiplantae; phylum Streptophyta; class Magnoliopsida; order Lamiales; family Gesneriaceae; genus Henckelia; species Henckelia pumila. Next base: position 7,584,245 of record NC_133121.1, on the reverse strand, counting down.
TACTCCTCTGACTTTGGTGCAACTATAGTGAGTCTTCTGGCTCTGAACATAAATCCATATTCTGTGCCATGAGTCAAGCTGACTCTAGAAATAAATCTAGATTCCATGCCACTCACTACAGCTCTCCAAACGTCATCTGCACTCTAGGCGATGGCTGCCCTCTGTGCTATTAAGGCTGGAGTTCAAGATGAATGCAAAATAAGCTGTATGCATTAAAAGCTATAAAACACCTTGAACACTTGCTCAATAACCAACTAAGCAAAACAAAGCAGCTAATCACATAAAGATAGAAATAAATCTGCAAGCATCTCATAAAACATGTAAAACATGTTCAATACAGCAAATAATACAAATTAGCTTACACAGGTAAACATTTACATAATGTTCTAGGAAATTCAAGAAAATAGCTATCCTGAATAATCTATCCCATTTATGTAAACGTAAACCATAACATATATAAAAACAGGCAAGTATGTGATTTTAGGCAACTCGATAAGCAAAACAAGCCCGAGTTATTCTGCCCATCTATTGATGTCTATTCATATCTGCATTTCTGATTCAAATAACTGACACTCTGTCACTTCTTGATCAACTACAAGCTGTCCAAATCTGACATCAAATTCTGCTAATTTCAATCAGTGCTATTTGAAGGTATTCTTGATTCAACTTCAAACACTTCAAGTCATTCGAACTCGAACTCGTTGATTCAACTTTGATAATCTTCAATTCAAATCTGAAATAGATTATATCATATCTAAACATCAATTTTCAATCTAAATCGATGTTTCTTTAAAGCTGATACAGTTCAAATCTTGCTAATATAATTGGAATTCAAACCGACGTCGCAACTATTCGAGTTCGATAAATATTTCGAATCAAATATCATTCTATCTTCATTCTAAACTCAATCTCATATTCAATTCATCCACTAAACACTTGAGGATGAGCTTTAAGCATATATAATGAATACCAATTCAAAATCTTGAACCGGCGGCGTAACGATATGATTTCAATTGTTCCAAAAGCTTAAACACCAATATAATTACCACCTTAGCAAAATAATATCAACAATTTCAGCAGCCAATACACGTGACTATCATCCATAAAAATCAGATTTCTGAAAAAAATTTCAATAATCCAAAACATGTCCAAACGACGATCGTTTCTCTATCCGTCTTAGATATACTATCGTCGTATATGCTAGAACATGTTTATACAATCAAATCTTAATTCTAACAACAACTTAGAATTCAAACATGGTAGAACTTCATAAAACTTACGTCAAAACGTAGCACTCGGAGCTGTGATCGCAAATATACGATCAATCGGAAATTCTACCGGGCGGATTGAATTTAAGCGGGACTTAAAAAGGCAAAAATGGTTGAAACCCTTTTCTTTCCTCCTTTCTCGGCCACTTTCTGGAAATCTGATGAATTTCCTTCTGATTACACGTTTTATTCAGCCAAGTTGCAAGGAATTTGCAGTTTGGTCCCTAAACTTTGGCCTAATTGCAATTCAGTCCCCGGACAAGCGATTTAATTCAATTTCAATCCTAAATAATTTAAGAATATTAGAATTTAATTCTTAACTCTAAATATTCTCAAATTAAATATTCTCGGATTAAAATTAAATCATTTCGGACCTTATTGCATTTTAGTCCTTGAACTACTCAATATTTGCAAATTGGCCCTTTCTAGGATTCCATCCTCAGAATTCATTCTTGATATTTATCATCTTGGAATTCACATCTTAAATTCCATAAATATCAATTGCAAATATTTTTAATCTTTTAATTTAAGAATTCCGGATAATAAAATCTTAAAATCCGAAAATCCTCAAATTAAATATTTCTGACCCGAAATTGAAATTTCACATTTCGTAACTTCTTCAAATAATTACTTTCTCATATCCGGAATTTAAATCTTAAATCCCGTCATTAAGAACTTAATATTTTCGGGTCTTACATTTCCTCCCTTCTAAGGAATGATTTCGTCCTCGAAATCGCATTCGATCTTACTGCTGATTCTCGTAAGCTATATAGCTGACAGAAATAATACTGACTTCAATTATCTGAGCTTTCGATATCTATTCTGATATCTTCTCTTCTATTGTATCTTAATCTTCTTTCTGATTGCTTCTGCAATACATATAATCACTGAGTCAACTTATATCTAAGTTGCTCTTTCTCGTAATCTACCTCTGCATCAGTTAGTCTTTCTTGCTTACAATCTTATCAACTTCTGTTGCATCTGAATTGAATACACATACATGTTCTAGCTGATATTCTTCAGCCAATGCATATGGATAACAATTCATCTATCTGATACTTCATGCTTGAGTATTAATCAATAAGCTAGATCAAATACTCATAGAAATCAATTATGAAATTTCTTTCTAAATCTACTGATGCTCGATAAACAATTTCTGAATTGATCATTCTGCTCAGGCTTCAAATCTCTATATCTGTTGCCCATTTTCTAGCTCAGTCACTGCTGTTCTATTCTTATTCTGTTCAAAGTAATCTTCCCATTTTCTATCGTTTCTTGACTCATAGCTGGTCTGATAGCTGATAGTTCTGAAAGATCATTTCAATATAAAGACATTTCTGTGTTTCTGATCAATCAATCATTCAAATACTGTCTTTATAGCTATTCAAGAGCTCTTACAGGAATCATAGTAATCAAGTGGCAAATAATCAATCAACTAGTACCGAATCTAGTACTATAATTTTGAGTATATCCTCAGAAATCTGGATAATCACAGCTGATAATCCATTAATCGGAGGATGGTATACTGAAATCTCATACAATCCAAACACTCAGAACATCTGACAATCAATGCCACAATCTAAAGAATAAATCTAAAGTCTCTATCTCGACAATAGATTTCAATCATTCCTGTAATCTGATCATCTTGCTAAATGCATAACCATTATCTTTTATGGTTGTATCATATCTAATACACCATATTCTTGAATCTGTCGAAATCGACTACAATCTAAATTTGCACAATCATGACGATTCAAGTAGATTTGAACTAAAGTTGTTCGTAAAGTTGATCTTTTTTCAACTTTTATTTAACTAATCTGTTACATAACTCACTTGAGTTCTTCTTTTCTGCTTCTTTTACTGGAATTCTAATATTGATAACGTCAATTCTGTCGTATCTGCTTTCATTTCTTTCACTAATACTTATGTCCAAGTAATACTACATGTAAATCATACATGTTTAGACAACTGAATGGATATTAATCTGCTGTTATATGCCACTGTTAGAATCTGATATTCCATATCTAGAATATCTGGCATAATTCAACGATTAGTCACTGTAAAAATTCATCTGTTCTGCTTTGCTGTCTTATCTCTTATCTTAATCTTGCATTCTCAATCAATAGTCTATTGCTTGATCTAAAATCAATGTTGCTTTTATCTTTCCAAACTCGAGTTTAGCTTGGATCGCAACAATTCTGATCTTTTAAATATCTGTCAAGCACAAACTTACAACAAATACAGATCTGTACCCAATAAATCCATCAATTAGCTAAAACCCATAAATCTTGCTGATGGTCTGAATCTGAATTTCTATCAGTTACGAGCCAAATACTTCAAAATATACTGAATAAACACATCAAATCATCAAGAATTCTCAAATTTCCAAACAAAGGAACTCGCTCAAGGAAATGTCAGTCAAAATCAAATATTCTGAATGACAGCGAGTGAATCAAAGTAGACTCTAGCAAAGAAATAAGAGTCAATCAATATCAATCGAGGTCAAAGAATACAACCTCTGCATCGATATCAAGAAATTCAAGAATCATGATTTCTATGATGTAATAGCTTCAGCAAAATTGAAGATATAGCTCAACTGTAACTGATTTTTCTGATTCTCTAATGATATGAGTTCATTTATTAATTCTGAGCTGACAATAGTCGAATATAATCTTTTCGACATAACTTATCGTCATAGAATCATTTCGGTACTACATAATTCTTTTCTACTCAATCTGCTAGCTGTTTCTGAAGTTCTTCAGATCAAGTAATGCTCTTCTATACAAGTTGTCATAATACTTTCGTACTAGACACCACTCTAAAAAGAATTGCATTCATGTCATAGAAAAGTCGAAATAGGCTTGAACTATTTCTGTCCATTCTAACCACTGACATAGCTGTCAATTCTAGGTTAATGCTGTACTAGTTCAGTATATCGACTAGACTTCTACTGACATTCTTCTACAGTCAACATGATCTAATCAGTACCGACATAACACAATCTTATGTCTGAAACTCATATCATACATTTCGATTTCTTTACCATTGCACAAATTTCTAGCTTAATATCCCATATCTGATATCAGTACATTCAATCTTATTGCCTCAATTCTGTATTGCATCGTCTATAACTAATCTTGCACATGCATTCCATCTACTTAAAGACAAAATCTCAGCAAATACAATAAATAAAGGCTCATCAGATACAGATTATAGCATAACAAATCACTGATCTATGAATGTATGCTATCTAATCAATATACAAGTGGTTAACTAGAATTAACTCACTTACATGTAAGATTTTTATCTGATACAACTTGAGCCGCATTTTCTGTACTTGCTTATTGCCTAAGCAATTATCTGTCATTCAACTGTTCTCTTGATCTGTTTCAGCTAGGGGAACTATGCTTATATATCTTCATCTGCTGGCGTTTAGGCTGAACCAATCTTTGCTGTTGTTATCACTATTTCTTGTTTCATAGCTATACTGCTATGGACATTTCTCATGGAGGTGATGATCATAGTGTTTCCACAATTACAGAGGCGTGAATAAAAATTCAACTCTGCCTCATACTACCGGTTCATGATTTTGTTCTTCTACTACTGGCTTGGAATCAAATTATGCTTCTATTCTGCAAATTCTACTGTTCTATCTTTTGTAGCATATATGGAAATAAACAATTCTGTTTACTTACCTGCCAAAAATTGCAATACTTTTTCTGGCTTCACCAACTTCTAGCTAAGTCCTGGAGTTGATATAAAATCAAGATGATTCTATGTTTATCTGAATATGCTTCTCTTGAACAACTGATCCAGCTTTTCACATTAACCCCTTTCTAGACATAGCATATGCTGTATCTTTCTGAGTTGGTGATCAATAGCTTTGGAGTTGTTCAACTAACATACTCCTCAGTGCAATCGACTCAAACACTTACCTCAACACTGTTTTGTGTTGTCTGCTATTCTGTTCTATCTGAGGTTCTTATGCTATCTGCACAACCTGTCTTATTTGATAACAGAAGCAATATATATGGCAGAGATTATAAAATACTATTGCAGTATAACATACATATAATCTCATGCTTCTGAATAGAACACATACTTGCAAAATATCATGCTTTTTCAAATAATACATGCTTGCAACGAATTTATTTATTCTGATGAATTCAAGAAATCAGGAATACATATCAGCATATAAGCATGTAATTCTTATCGCAATAAAGCAAGTAGTGTTCAATCAAGTAATCATAGTTGCATACAATTCTATAAAGCAAGTAAAGCATACTCATGAAATACTATAAATGCATGCGACTCAATCTACCCCGCTCGACTTCTATCTTAGTCCAAGACTTTATGCTTTGATACCACCTGTTGTGGGGACCTCGGGTTGCTAATCTCATCTTAGGGCAATCAAAGATTAATAAACAATTAATCATAGCATAAAAGAATATTCAAACCAAGAGCTAAAAATTTTTTTTTTTTTATTTTTAAAACGAGCCCCTCGCTCGATCGGTAAAACTTGCCCGATCGAGCGAGCAACAATAACCTGCTCTCGGTCTGAACATTTTTTGGCCTCGCTCGATCGGTGAAATGTTACCGATCGAGCAAGCAACAAAGCTTGATTCTCTGTTTTTGGAAAATAAAGGCCTCGCTCGATCCGCGGGTTTTAACCGATCGAGCGGGCTCCAAATTCTGGAAATCTGCTGCAACAAATAGCTGTCAAATAATACACATGTATTACCAAATAAATCCTAACTCATAAATACATCAATTCATGAATATAAACTAGGATTTACCACATAACAACATGTACAAGATTCCTTGTTTTCTAACATGTTTGCATACAATACATTTCATCTGCTTAAAACCCGAGTCCTCACTTTCTAAAACTCTTCTTGATGCTATCCAAGCCAACTCTAGCTTGATCATGCCCCCAACCTGATGCAATGCACACATACAAACAAAGCAACAGCCGGATAGCTCCGGTGAGAATAAATCTCGGTATGAATAGCATGCATATACATCATTTAAACATATAAACTAATTCACATCTTGAATAAACATAACATGCTAGCATTTATAAACGCATAATCTAAACCATAGAAGTCTCTAGATTAATGCATAAATGCAATGCATGTGCCAAGGAATAGGCTAGCAAAGCTGATACCAATAAAGCTTGGTTCTTTGGGATCCCGAGGAATAAAATAGCTCTCAAACTACCGACACGCCCATTCGAGGCAGCATCAAGTATTTTACTCCTCTGACTTTGGTGCAACTATAGTGAGTCTTCTGGCTCTGAACATAAATCCATATTCTGTGCCATGAGTCAAGCTGACTTTAGAAATAAATCTACATTCCATGCCACTCACTACAGCTCTCCAAACGTCATCTGCACTCTAGGCGATGGCTGCCCTCTGTGCTATTAAGGCTGGAGTTCAAGATGAATGCAAAATAAGCTGTATGCATTAAAAGCTATAACACACCTTGAACACTTGCTCAATAACCAACTAAGCAAAACAAAGCAACTAATCACATAAAGATAGCAATAAATCTGCAAGCATCTCATAAAACATGTAAAACATGTTCAATACAGCAAATAATACAAATTAGCTTACACAGGTAAACATTTACATAATGTTCTAGGAAATTCAAGAAAATAGCTATCCTGAATAATCTATCCCATTTATGTAAACGTAAACCATAACATATATAAAAACAGGCAAGTATGTGATTTTAGGCAACTCGATAAGCAAAACAAGCCCGAGTTATTCTGCCCATCTATTGATGTCTATTCATACCTGCATTTCTGATTCAAATAACTGACACTCTGTCACTTCTTGATCAACTACAAGCTGTCCAAATCTGACATCAAATTCTGCTTATTTCAATCAGTGCTACTTGAAGGTATTCTTGATTCAACTTCAAACACTTCAAGTCATTCGAACTCGAACTCGTTGATTCAACTTTGATAATCTTCAATTCAAATCTGAAATAGATTATATCATATCTAAACATCAATTTCCAATCTAAATCGATGTTTTTTTAAAGCTGATACAGTTCAAATCTTGCTAATACAATTGGAATTCAAACCGACGTCGCAACTATTCGAGTTCGATAAATATTTCGAATCAAATATCATTCTATCTTCATTCTAAACTCAATCTCATATTCAATTCATCCACTAAACACTTGAGGATGAGCTTTAAGCATATATAATGAATACCAATTCAAAATCTTGAACCGGCGGCGTAACGATATGATTTCAATTGTTCCAAAAGCTTAAACACCAATATAATTACCACCTTAGCAAAATAATATCAACAATTTCAGCAGCCAATACACGTGACTATCATCCAAAAAATCAGATTTCTGAAAAATCTTTCAATAATCCAAAACATGTCCAAACGACGATCTTTTCTATATCCGTCTTAGATATACTATCGTCGTATATGCTAGAACATGTTTATACAATCAAATCTTAATTCTAACAACAACTTAGAATTCAAACATGGTAGAACTTCATAAAACTTACGTCAAAACGTAGCACTCGGAGCTGTGATCGCAAATATACGATCAATCGGAAATTCTACCGGGCGGATTGAATTTAAGCGGGACTTAAAAAGGCAAAAATGGTTGAAACCCCTTTCTTTCCTCCTTTCTCGGCCACTTTCTGGAAATCTGATGAATTTCCTTCTGATTACACGTTTTATTCAGCCAAGTTGCAAGGAATTTGCAGTTTGGTCCCTAAACTTTGGCCTAATTGCAATTCAGTCCCCGGACAAGCGATTTAATTCAATTTCAATCCTAAATAATTTAAGAATATTAGAATTTAATTCTTAACTCTAAATATTCTCAAATTAAATATTCTCGGATTAAAATTAAATCATTTCGGACCTTATCGCATTTTAGTCCTTGAACTACTCAATATTTGCAAATTGGCCCTTTCTCGGATTCCATCCTCAGAATTCATTCTTGATATTTATCATCTTGGAATTCACATCTTAAATTCCATAAATATCAATTGCAAATATTTTTAATCTTTTAATTTAAGAATTCCGGATAATAAAATCTTAAAATCCGAAAATCCTCAAATTAAATATTTCTGACCCGAAATTGAAATTTCACATTTCGTAACTTCTTCAAATAATTACTTTCTCATATTCGGAATTTAAATCTTAAATCCCGTCATTAAGAACTTAATATTTTCGGGCCTTACATTGAACTAGTGTCGGCTAAGTGAACAGTGGGACCTTTGTAAGGTTGGCTACCTAGCGGGCAGGGCTCGGGCAAGTAGGTTGTTCGGGTCGGGTTAAGTGAATTAGAGTCATATGTATGGGTCTAGGTCTGGGTCCGGGTTATTTTATTTCGGGCCGAGTAATTTATTTAGGAGTCCAAGTGTTAAATTTATTTTATTGAGCCAAGTTTATTTTTATTGGGCCAAGTTTGTTTATTGGGTCAAGTTTGTTCATTGGTCCAAGTGTTCGGGCCAAACTTGTTGGGCTTAGGATATTAATTGGACTTAATGTATTAATTGGGCTAAATTTATTATGGGCCTAAGTTGTTTAATTTATTTGGTTGAACTAAGTTTTAAGTTGGGTTAAGTATTTTAATTTGGCCAATCTAAGTCTAAATGGGTCAATTTAAGTGTGATTGAGCTAATCTAAGTATTATTGGGTCAATTTAAGTATAAACGGGTCAGTCTAAGTGTTATCAAACGAATCTAAGTTTAAGGACTTTAGTTCAGAGGGGCAGCAACTCGAACTAGCCAGTGACAAACAAAATAGTCCGTAAATATATATTTAATAGATGTATATGTATATTTTGATATAAGTATTATTTTTATGGAAAATGAATTAAATATATATTTACGGGCATAATTTTAAGGAAGATAATATTTTTAAGTTCATGATTCATGCATGTATTTTATGTTAATATTAAGGGCATGTAAAGAAAATATTTTTGGAAAGTTGATGTGAATTGTGACAATTATGTTAAGAAGCCTACGGATCCCCATGTTAAGGTTGGGTGAAGTGGCATAAGAGGCGTGGGGAATCCCCGTGTTAAGGTTGGGTGAACCTCGCCGCCGCGTACGTTGATTTATAGATTGATCAATCGTTTATGTTTATGGTCACACTTCACTGATATGACCCACAGGAAATGATTTTTATGTTCATGACATGCCAATGATTATGTAATGTATTATGTTATGATTTAGATTACGACGCAGTTTATGCATACGATTTTACAATCATGCATGCATTAGAATCCTCAGGTTATTTTTATATACGTTATGTGCTTGCATGTGGTTTTATTTAGTAGTACTCGTTATTAAAGGTAGAGCATGTTGGGCCTTTAGGCTCACTAGATCTAAATGGTATGCAGGTGAGTTTTATGTTATTCAGGAGGTTGTGGTCCCGACTGGTGGTGAAGACCTCTGTGCATCTGTGGCGAGCTAGCACACCCGTGACCTTCACCAGCTCATGTTTCAGTTGATTTAGTTTATGATGAGATATTTTATGTATTGAACTATTTTTCGCACATGTTTACTATTTTTCATTAGTTTGCATACTTTTGAGATTATAGTCGTTTGCATGGATTTTAACCTGTTCGAGTTTTTAAACTTTTTAGATGAAATCATTTTTTTATTATGTATTAAATTTTATGAAAATCTATTTTAAGTATAGATGCATATATGTAATATTTAAAAAAAAATTCCTTCGAGTTTGGTTCGTTTCAAGTTATCTACATAATAAAGATTCAAAGCGTTATAACGACACGGTTAGATGCTAAAACACATCCCTCATCATCAGGCTTAAGCTCATTACTGATGCTATAACCGAAATCGATCTATCAATGATAAATACTCGTCATTGATATTTAATATCGAAGTTTGTAACCCATCAACGATATTAGCATAACTTGAATAAATATTAAACTCGCATAGATAACAAGATAAGATAACCATAATTTAACATGTAGGTCAAGTATTGTGTGATTTAAGGGAATCGAGCCAATGAACTCGTCTCAACGAACATCCCCAACTTGATCATCGTCGTATCATACCTTAGTCTTGATAAGGAATGAGCTAGATCCACAAGCTACAAAATACACAAGTGCAATCACAAATCTGCTCAAGCTAAACTCAAGTATCAAAGTCTAAAGCTCACCAACTTTGATCAAATCGCTCTCGGTTCGAAACCAAAACTCCCGACGTCGATGTCCTTTGATTAAATCTGAAATGAATGGTATTCAAGACTATAACATCAGCAAGAATCTATTTAAACCACAGCGCAATCATAAGGATTCAAAATCTATCAACTTCGTAAACCGGCGGCGTAACAATAACAACACCGATAACCGAAACTCACAACCAACAATTCGAACCACTATAACCAGCTTTTCAACATCATATATCAGCAAGATAGCATCATAAACCATCCAAATCAGATAGCATAACTTTCGAACAAAAGCTGGAAATCATAACAAATTCAAACGATGTCTTTTCTCCGGCCCGACTTCCATATAATTACGCATACAAACTCGAGAACGCATAATCATAATCAAATTCCAAGCTCTCCAAACAACATATTTTCGAGACATACTGAATCAACATAATACTTACATCACAACAAATATCTTGTTGCGAGGATTCCAAAACCGTGCTCAGAATTTTATTCGGTTGAACGGATCTTGAGAAAATGAAGATTAAGGATGAACTTTGGACAAGGAATTGAGCCCTCGGTTCCTTTCTACTGAAGAAGGAAATATTCTGATGAATTTAAGCTGATATACACGTACAAAGCTAGGATCAAGACATGTGTCATCCACTAATTCCAGAAATTGCATTTTGGCCCCTCAAGACTCCACTATTTGCAATTCAGTCCAAATGAAATATTTTAATTCAATTTCAATCCTAAATAATTTAAGAATATTAGAATTTAAACTCAAACTCCAAAATTCTCAAATTAAATATACTCGGATTAAAATTAAATAATTTCGGGCCTTACAATTCTCCCCTACTAAGATATGATTTCGTCATCGAAATCGCATGCAATCTGAACACACATAAGATAATAAAATAGCAGAAACACTGAAGAAAACTCACATCAGTGAAATAACTCTGGATAACGCTGTCTCATATCCTGTTCTGTCTCCCACGTAGCTTCTTCAATCCCGTGTCTACTCCATTGCACCTTCACTAGTGAAATGGATTTGTTTCGAAGCTGTCTTTCCTTATGATCAAGGATTTGAATAGGATGTTCGAATTAACTCAGTGTTTCATCCAGCTCAGCTTCATCTGGACTAAGAATGTGGGAAGCATCGGGCTCGTACTTCCTCAGCATAGACACGTGAAATACATCGTGAATACCTGACAATGCTGGAGGTAATGCTAGTCGATATGCAAGATCACCAACTTTATCAAGAACTTCATAAGGTCCAATAAACCTCGGTGATAGCTTACCTCTCTTTCCGAATCGTACAGTGCCTCAAAAAGGAGATATCTTCAGAAATACCCAATCACCTTGTTCAAAACTCAAAGGTCTACGCCTCACATTTGCATATTTTGCTTTTCGATCTTGCGCTGTTCTCATTCTGATCTGTATCAATTTCACTTTATCAGACATTTCTCTAATCATGTTCGGCCCTATAACTGGTATGTCAGAAAGATCATCCCAAAACAACGGCGATCTGCATTTTCTACCATACAGTGCTTAAAATGAAGCCATCTGAATGCTTGACTGATAGCTGTTGTTATAAGAAAATTCAACAAGTGGCAAAGATTCTTGCCAACTCGTACCAAAATCAAGTATCACAGCTCGCAACATATTTTCAAGAATCTGTATAGTACGTTCTGACTGCCCATCAGTATGAGGATGATACGTTGTACTCAAATGCAGACGAGTACCCAAAGCTTTCTGTAGACTATGCCAGAAATGTGAAGTGAATCGAGGATCTCGATCTGATACTATTGACTTAGGTATACCATGCAATCGCACTACATCTCTGATATAAATATTGGCCATCTGGTCATGACGATACTTCATCTGATAAGGAATAAAACATGCAGATTTAGTCAATCTATCTATCACGACCCAAACTGCATCATAACCTCTCGAAGATCTCGGTAGTCTTGTGACAAAATCCATAGTGATATGATCCCATTTCCATTCAGGAACTGCTAAACTGTGCAATAAACCACTTGGTCGTTTTCTTTCAGCCTTTACCTGTTGACATTTTAAACATCTAGATACAAACCTTGTCACATCAGCTTTCATTCTTTTCCACCAAAATTGTTGTTTCAAATCATTATACATTTTTTTGCCCCCTGGATGGATACTAAACTTACTGCGATAAGCTTCATTCAGAATTTGTTGTCTTAATTCTGCAATATCAGGTACTACCATACGTCGATTAACAAACAATATTCCATCCATAATAACCTGAAACTCTGACTCATGTCCAGTTCTAACTCTTTCAACTGAATTCTGAATGTTTTGATCAGCTTTCTGGGCTTCCTTAATTCGAACAAACAACTCTGGCTCAGCTGTGATTGCATAAACTCGTACAGATTGTATATCTTTCTCAAAATCTAGACCAGAAACACAGCAATCTTCAATCAACTTAGAGACACGCATAGTAGATAAAGATAAATCACATACCTTCCTACTCAGTTCATCAGCCGCTGCATTAGACTTCCCTGGATAATACTTAATCTCACAGTCAAAATCTTTCAGCAAATCTAACCAACGTCTTTGTCTCATATTTAACTCAGCTTGAGAAAACAGATATTTCAAGCTTTTATGATAAGAAAATATCTCAAAAGTCTCGCCATATAAATAATGACGCCAAATCTTTAATGCAAAGACAATAGCTGCAAGTTCAAGATCGTGTACTGGGTATTTGATCACATGAGGTTTCAATTTCCTGGAATCATATGCTATCACATGACCTCGCTGCATCAAAATACAACCCAAACCCTTATGAAAAGAGTCAGAATAAACAGTAAAACCACATGTACCTGATGGAATAGATAATACAGGTGCACTAGTCAATCATTTCTTCAATTCCACAAAACTAGCTTCACATTCATGTGTTCAAACAAACGGAGTATTCTTCTGTGTTAACTGGGTAATTGGTTTTGCAATGCTAGAAAATCCTGCAATAAATCGGCGATAATACCCGGCTAAACCCATGAAACTACGAATCTCAGGTACAGATGTAGGTCTAGGCCAGTTAATAACCGCCTCTACCTTACTAGGATCAACTGATATACCGTCTCCTGAAATAACATGGCCAAGAAAAATAACTCTGTCCAACCAAAACTCACATTTGGACAGCTTAGCATACAAGTTCTCAGTTCTCAAGATCTGCAAAACAATCCTCAAATGCTCTGCATGCTCAGTCTTAGTTTTAGAATATATCAGAATATCATCAATAAAAATGATAACAAACTCGTCTAAGTACTTCTGAAATATTCTATTCATTAAACCCATAAAGACAGCAGGAGCATTTGTTAAACCGAATGGCATTACTATAAACTCATAGTGGTCATACCTCGTTCGAAAAGTAGTTTTAGACACATCTAATTCTCTGACCCTCAACTGGTGATAACCAGACCTCAAATCGATCTTTGAATAGATGGAGGAACCCTGTAATTGATCAAACAAGTCATCTATTCGAGGTAATGGATATCTATTCTTTACCGTAACCTGATTTAATTGACGATAGTCGATACATAATCTCATCGACCCATCCTTATTTCTTACAAACAAAACCGAAGTACCCCAAGGTGACACACTCGGCCTAATGTAACCTTTGTTCAGTAAATCTTCAAGTTGATCTTTCAACTCTTTCAATTCAAGTGGTGCCATTCTATAAGGAGCTTTAGAGATAGGCAGAGTACCTGGTACTAACTCGATACTAAAATCAATCTCACGCATTGGAGGCAATCCCGGTATTTCATCCGGAAAAATATCTGCAAATTCACATACAACAGGAATATCCGCCAATACAGGACTAGCTTTCAACACATCTAATGCATAAACTAGAAATCCTTCAGCACCAGTCTGCAATAATTGTTTCATAGATAAGCTAGAAATCAAAGGAATCTTAGCACGAGAACCCTTACCAAAGAATTTCCAATCATCTGCCATGTCTGGTCTAAATCTGACAATCTTATGGAAACAGTCAACCGTGGCCCTGTACATGGTTAGTGTATCAATTCCAATAATACAATCGAAATCAGACATACCAAGTACTATGCAGTCAAACTCAAGTGCATTACTGTCAAACTGTAACTCACAACCCCTGACTATACTTTCTGATGTCTTATCTTCTTCCATGGGCGATGAGATAGCAAATACAGAAGACAATTGCTCAACAGGAAAAGCATGCAATGTAAAAAAAATTTCATCTATAAAAGTATGTGATGCTCCAGTGTCAATCAACACATAAGCAGGATAACCAGAGAGAACACAATTACCTGCAATCACATTGTCCGGTGCTGCTTGTGCCTGATCTTCTGTCAATGAAAAAACTCTAGCTGGCTGTCGTGAAGGTTGGGCTACACTTTGACTTTCTCCCTATCTACTCTGACCTGGTCTACTTGGGGTTTGGAAGGAATGCACAGCAGGAGCTTGTCTATCAGTTGGAGTTGCTCCTTGCGATGGTCCACGTGTAGGACACACTCTAGCATAATGTCGAGGCCGGTTGCAGAGATTACAAGTTCCAGAAACTCCTTTGCAAACATCACTAGAATGTCTTCCCCCATACTTGCTACAAAACCAAGCTGTAGACCCTAAACCCTGACTTGAACCATATGGCTTTGAACCACTAGAACTAGAGGAACTACTTCCTGGCTTCTTGAACTGTTTACCTTTGGGCCTAAATCGATCCCTTTTGGTGTTACTGCTGCCACCTCCTTCATACCTGCTTTGCTGTTGAGGAAAAGATGCTTGAGGTTGTATTGGTGGTGGCTGTGGCTGTGGAGATGGTTGAGGTCTGAATGGAATTCCTTTCTGTCTAAGGACACCAGCTTCAGCACCCTTGGCTTTATCCAGAGCATCAGCAAGATTATTAGGTCACCCCGCATTAACCAAGGTAAAGACATCAGGATTAAGACCGTTGATGAATTGATCGGCCTTCGCTTCCTCATTATCCGCAATATGAGGTGCAAAACGGAGTAAAGTAGAAAACTTCGCAACATAATCTTCAATGCACATATTACCCTGTTGCAAATTAGCAAACTCCGCTCCCTTGTCTTTTCTGTATGATTGAGGAAAGAAACGTTTGAAAAACTCAGCCTTAAACACATTCCAGGTAATAACAGTACCTCGATTTTCCAACGCTTTCTTAGTCATGATCCACCAGCTTTTTTCCACATCATGCAACTGATGGATAACCAATCGAACTCGTCGATCATAAGTGTAATCAATGGATTCAAACAGTTTCTCGATATCATCAAGCCAACTTTCACATGCTACAGAATCCTCAGTACCATGCAGACTAGGTGGTTTGAATGACTGAAATCGCTTCAACAACACCTCCATCGGATTAGCAGTAGTATCCATTGGAGTAACAGCAGTACTACCCTGCTCAGTCGTAGGTACTGGTGGAATATTAGGAACTATTGGAGAAGGAATTTGTTCATTCAGAGGTACTTGCTCAATCGGTGGTGTCTGTGGAGTAATATGACCACTGCGAAGAGGTAAGATCGAGGAGGCATAGCTGATAACTGAGAGTAAACAACAGTTTAGCACATAACGACATCATATATCAGTTCCAATAACACATACTCTTTAATCTCATGAGCATGCTTTATCCCATCACACAACACTTCCTTTACATGTTTAGCCATTAACTCATATAAGCACATACTTGCAATAAGTAAACATGCTAGCATATAACATGTCATTACAAGAGTAGAACATGCTTGCATAAAATTCATATAACAACCATGCATTGAACTCATGCATCATGAATTTATATGACTCACTCTACCCCGTTCAGCCTCTAATGTCGACTCAAGACAACTTAAGCTCTGATACCAAACAATGTGGCGACCTCGGGCTCGTCTACTTTAATCCAACAACTCAATACTACTCATTAGGACTAAGCACAAGTAATACAAAAGAAATAAAATAAATTTTTTTTTTTTTTAAATTTGGACCCACCTCTCGATCGGTTAAACTTGACCGATAGAGCGGCCAAGAAATCCAAACTCTCGGGTTTGGCATTTCAAGTACCCCGCTCGATCGGTCAAAATGCACTGATCGAGTGGCCCCTCAATGCAGAAAAATTCAGAAACATCTGCAGATGGTTTTTCTCAGGCTTTTGTGCTATCCCTTGGCTAGATTCTTGCTATATAATAACATGCAAATCAATATAAACAAGGCTATACATACTAAAACAACATGTACAACATACATGACAAGTTTATTCAAAAGCCAAGTTTACAAGATCCTAAAAGTATTCAAACTAGCTCCAATTTTAGATCTACTATGTTGGTACAAACACAACCAACACATATGCCATAACAAAACTCATATTCTTGACAACACTTTTCCACACTTAGCCCGGAACGCCACTTCTCTAACTTCCATCGTTCAAGACCTTCTACGACTCGGCCCTGCATCCTCTGTTGTAATGCACACACGAAACAAAACAACAGCCGGAAAACCGGTAAGTATAAACTTAGTATGAAACAACGAAAACATATATTGAAACACAAATAACAAGTTTCATGCATTTCAATATAACATCAACTTAAATGCTACAAATCAGTTATCTACATAATAAAGATTCAAAGCGTTATAACGACACGGTTAGATGCTAAAACACATCCCTCGTCATCAGGCTTAAGCTCATCACTGATGCTATAACTGAAATCGATCTATCAATGATAAATACTCGTCATTGATATTTAATATCGAATTTTGTAACCCATCAACGATATTAGCATAACTTGAATAAATATTAAACTCGCATAGATAACAAGATAAGATAACCATAATTTAACATGTAGGTCAAGTATTGTGTGATTTAAGGGAATCGAGCCAATGAACTCGTCTCGACGAACATCCCCAACTTGATCATCGTCGTATCATACCTTAGTCTTGATAAGGAATGAGCTAGATCCACAAGCTACAAAATACACAAGTGCAATCACAAATCTGCTCAAGCTAAACTCAAGTATCAAAGTCTAAAGCTCACCAACTTTGATCAAATCGCTCCCGGTTCGAAACCAAAACTCCCGATGTCGATGTCCTTTGATTAAATCTGAAATGAATGGTATTAAAGACTATAACATCAGCAAGAATCTATTTAAACCACAGCTCAATCATAAGTATTCAAAATCTATCAACTTCATAAACCGACGGCGTAACAATAACAACACCAATAACCGAAACTCACAACCAACAATTCGAACCACTATAACCAGCTTTTCAACATCATATATCAGCAAGATAGCATCATAAACCATCCAAATCAGATAGCATAACTTTCGAACAAAAGCTGGAAATCATAACAAATTCAAACGATGTCTTTTCTCCGGCCCGACTTCGATATAATTACGCATACAAACTCGAGAACGCATAATCATAATCAAATTCCAAGCTCTCCAAACAACATATTTTCGAGACATACTGAATCAACATAATACTTACATCACAACGAAGCTCTTGTTGCGAGAATTCCAAAACCGTGCTCAGAATTTTATTCGGTTGAATGGATCTTGAGAAAATGAAGATTAAAGATGAACTTTGGACAAGGAATTGAGCTCTCGGTTCCTTTCTGCTGAAGAAGGAAAGATTATGATGAATTTAAGCTAATATACACGTACAAAGCTAGAATCAAGACATGTGTCATCCATTAATTCCAGAAATTGCATTTTGGCCCGTCAAGACTCCACTATTTGCAATTCAGTCCAAATGAAATATTTTAATTCAATTTCAATCCTAAATAATTTAAGAATATTAGAATTTAAACTCAAACTCCAAAATTCTCAAATTAAATATACTCGGATTAAAATTATATAATCTCGGGCCTTACAGGAGTACTTTAGCAGAAAATGGACAACTCTCACTCATTATCAGAGGCCATAATGTGGCAATCAGTGCTGACTTCTTTGCAAATACATTCAGTTTACCTACTTCAGGTATTACTGACTTTAATAGTGTATCTGCCACTGATATCACCGAAATGCAAAGGCTCTTCTCAAATTCAAATCAACACATTCCTCTTTTGGCATTTAAAAGGGAGTTGAAACTGGAATATCAACTTTTAGCTGATGTTGTTGCCAAGAGCCTACTCGCTAAAGGAAGATCTTTTGATAAAATCATCGTTGAAAAATTCAAAGTGATGACAACAATCATAAAGGGAATCAAAATCAATTGGAGTCATATTCTCTTCAAGATCTTTGTTCAGATGATGACTGCCTCCAAACAGTCGTCTGGGTATGTAGTGCAAATTAGTAGATTGCTTGAAATTCTGGGAGTCACTCTTCAAGACACCTTTTCTCTACATAAGTTTCGGGTGATGAATGTTGAGTATCTCGCACATTTTCACCCAAAAGAGTCACCTGAACCTACTTATATTCTGAAACCCAAGAAGAAGGTCAAGACAAATATTAATAAGAGAAAGAATCTCATCACATCTAATAGTGACGAAACTGATAGTGAAGAGATTGTGACACATCCTACAAAACGGGCAAGGACCCTTCAAACAAAGCCCACAAAATCTCCCACTAAACTGATCATCTCGGTGGTTTCCAAACCGAATCTTGACACAATTGATGAACAGGTTATTCAAGGCCAACTTCAACTCAAGGGAAAACAACCAATGGTTGTAGAACCCCTTCAGAGTTTAAAACCATCTCTAGAGGCTCGATCAGATGAAGATTCCGAGAATGCAGTTAGAACTAAAAAAGCTTCACTCCAAACTTTCTTCCAACCTGTGATCCTGCCTCCAGCAAGACCTCTAAGAGGAATATCATCCGGTCAAGTAGTTGACTGCACTCACTCCAGTCTTGAGTTGGAAACTGGAACATCAAATTCTCAAATTTCTTCTTCATCAGATCCTGATCGACCCAAGAATGCAATCCAAACTCAAATAGATTTGACTATGGACGAAGTAATGGAGTATGCTGAGAAATGTGTTGATAAGATCTATGATGAATGGCAAAAATTCAGGACCTCTACTGAAACGACCCTAACTCAACTTTAAATAATAATTAAATAAAATGTGGATTTAAGAAAATTTTATTAAAAATTTCGGCATGACCTCTCTGTTTATAAAACAACCAACCTGTCTCAGACATCAATCAAAATAAAATAAAAGAAATAGACGACTGACGACACAAGAACTAGACCGAAACAAGAACGAGGCCCAAGAGAGAGGTTCGACATAACAAATATCCACAAGATTAGAAATCTAAAGTTTACATGCCCAAAAACAATGTTATCAAAACATTACATATACATCTGACAAATAAGCAAAATAAATGCTTCTTAACATGAGAATTCTAGTAACTATGCGGAAGACGAGCATTGGTCGGGGGGATGTGCCGTGCCCGCATCGCAGTCCACTCGATAGTCTTGCCCTTGATCTAAATGAAATACTTCTCTCCTGAAAACAATAAGTATAGTGAGTTTAAAAGACTCAGCAAGAATATGGGGGGGATAACGAGTACTACGTAAATACAAGCACACGCAGATTAAAAATAATTAATACTAAAAATACCTTTGTTTTGTGCCCTTACTTTAAACAAGTAAATAAACTTCAAAATGAATGAGGAAACGTGAATGAAACATATGCATGGCTAAGTCAAACATAATCAATGAAACTGCATAAACTGTATCTGAATCTGAAACTGTGTCTGTGAACTTAGATCCTTGATTGTGACTCTATGATTTCGATCATGATCATGGCTATAGTGCACAATGCCGCAAGGAGGTCGAGATGAAACCCACCCGTACTTGCCCTCTATTGGTAAGGGAGACCAGAATAGCTCCGGGCCCACACGAACACATGCTAAGGTAAGGTAACCCATAATGAATTGGTAAGGGAGGCCAAAATGTCTTTCAGCCCCACACGAACACATGCTAAGGTAAGATAACCCATGTTATCGAAAAAGCGTTAACTATGCATTTGAATAGAAAAAGTTCGCGCAATTAAAGTAACATTTTTATAAGTTTTTATGCGTGTGTATTGCAATTTAAAATAAAGTGTTGAATAATGGAGAGTTTAAATTAAATGCATAAAATTTGGATGTCTTCTATCACAACTACTATTTAAAAAAATGCTAAAAAAATTCTTCAAATTTCAAGTCACTTTCCAATCGATTATAATGTAAAAAACTAATAAAATTTGGAGAATAATATATCTACAATGAATGTTACACATTCGTTTCAAAATTATAAAATTATCCATGTACTATTTGAAAAAATATTTGAATCCATGCACTTTATTTGAAAAAATATTTGAAAGTGCATTTAAGATATTTATGTAATTTCAAATACAATGTATAAGTTATAAATTGGGGTTGGTCATGCTGCTCCCTCCTTCAGGTCTCTTTCGCTCATGCACATTGAAAGTGACTGTGTCCTGATATAATATTTAATGATCAAACAATCAGGATTAATTAATGTAAACAGAGAAAACGAGTTAAAATTTTGCTCTTTGGGCCTACAGAAAATTCGTCATGACTTATTCGTAAATAGGACGTCCAAAAAACCTGTACAAACAAACAAATCGAAAATAGAGTCACATCACCAATTTACAAACCTATAGCCGCACTGGTCAGGACTAAACACATGCAGAGCCGAAAAGACTCGATCACACCAACAACAATCCAAAACAAAGTAAAAATTATCCATACAGATACATAGGGCATGTTCCCGAAAAATATAAAACTCGCTAAAATGATATATACATATATCTGGGAACTCAACTCCACGCTCGGGTAACTAGGTGCCACTAGATGACGCTCCACCAGACGCGTCAAATCCCCCTGGATAACCTACTATAGAATAAAAAAACACCCACAGTATAAAAAGAAAACAGGGGTCGGACCCCAGTAGGACGAACTAGGAAAATTACGACAATATAACTGACATGAATAAAATCAGATACAATGCAATGAAATGCAATGCAACGCGTGATAGATATCAATGGAATAAGGGATACCAAATGAAGTTCAAATAATCGTATCACAATAATCTCAGTTGTCACCCGTGCCAGGTACGCAGCAGACCTCGAATCATCACTGCTCCTCAAGGCACGTAGCATGAGAGGGCGGGAGCGACCCACTTGGCCTCATGCAGTCATCAGGAGTATCGCAGCATCGAGGGTGCAGGTGCGACCGACTCGGCCTCGCGCTACCTCAGGATAATACTGTTGTCACACAACATGAACATTAAATCTCGATCGCAAGTCCTGTATTCCATTTACATAAATCCAATTTATAATTTCAATATCTAAACCACTGTGGATTTTCTTCTAAATCAAAAATTCAGCTCTTGAGATAACATGGCTAAATTTCCATACATACCAAAACAAGAAACTATTCTTGCGAATTCAATTCATCGGTATAATGGATTTTTAGAACCTCATAAATTAATAATTAATGTGTATCATCATTCGTGGTTAGAACCTCCAAGAATCGTTGGTTACCTCTGATTTGATAATCATCTTTTGATTTTGACTCAGTTATTAGATTAACAAGGAAAAGATGGTATTTCCCTCCATTGCTCTACCTGCTTCGCTCTGCTTTGTGAAAGAGAAACAAGTATCTTTTTGTTTTATTTGTGACTCTTCTATCTAACTTATATTCATAAACTAAGTCGGTTAGCATATTTTTCGTGTAATATGCTATATATCTACTTATAATAAACGTCAATAATTCAAAATGGGCATGTTTCTGACCGTTGCCAGTAAGAGAAAATACACGCGTCGTGTTTTTTTGTGTACGACGCTTAACCAGGAACAAACGTGTTGGAATAAGAATGGGGTGATTTTCTTTCATTTATAAATCAAACGTTTACAATTATTCTCTTCCAATTGTTTTGTGTTCTGTGTCTTACCTTAGCTTCGGATTTCCCTGCTCGTCGTCTTCTTTGCTGTGTCCTTCCGATAGTTCTGCGTTGTGTGGCTTTTATTTTGGAGTTGAAATTTCGTACGAGTAACGAGTTCATTCTTTGTTTTTTTTTCATTTGTTTTGCTTCCATATGTTGTAAAATGTGGTCTATCTTTTCAGATTTGCGATAATATATATTGTACTGCACAATATTGCCTTTGGTTTGTCCCCTTTAAAATGCAATATTATTATTTAATACTCCTAATCCATACAGATAATTAGTGTAGGAAATTAAAGAAGATGGTACTTTTATTCTCGATGTATACCGCATGAAATAAAATAGACCAATAATCCAGACACTTCGAGGATATTGTAATCAAGAACACATTGGATCGGAGAATATTGAAGCTTCATGATCTATACATTTAGCTCGTAAAAGTAAATATGAATGATTACATCAAGTCTCTTATTTATACTAAGATAAGATAAATACAGTTATTGTAATCAAGAACACATTGGATCGGAGAATATTGAAGCTTCATGATCTATTCATTTAGCTCGTAAAAGTAAATTTGAATGATTACATCAAGTCTCTTATTTATACTAAGATAAATACAGTTAGTGGGAAAACTGAATTGTTAATCCTTTATCAACTAACTAATTAATTATTGTTATATATGGCGTAAAACTCCCCCTCAAGATGGACACCAAATGTCTTTGAGGGACATCTTGGACAGTAGAGAATCCAACGTAGCTTTGGGTAAAGGCTTCGTAAAGATATCCGCAAGTTGTAAATGAGTGTGAATTGGCAAGAGCTTGATGGATCCAGCAGCAACTTTGTCCCGAATGAAATGACAATCAAGCTCGATATGCTTAGTGTGTTCATGGAAGATGGGATTTGCAGCGATATGAATGGCAGCCTGATTGTCGCAAAATAAGAGTGCTGGGGAAGGTGTGTTAATGGACAATTCAGATAGAAGTTGATTTATCCAAACAACCTCAGTGGCGATGGCTGCCATGGCACGGTACTCGGCTTCGGCAGAAGAACGGGCGACTGTCTGTTGTTTCTTGGCTTTCCAAGAGATGAGTGACTCACTGAGGAAGACACAATAACCTGTAGTAGACTTGCGCGAGTCTGGACATGACCCCCAATTTGCATCAGAAAAATCTTTAATTTGTAATGAGGAAGAAGTTGGAAAAAAAATAAACCTTGACCGGGGAGACCCTTAAGATATCTCAGCAAATGATGAATGGCTTGAAGATGTTGAGACTTAGGGTGAGCCACAAATTGATTAAGCTTGTGGATAGTGAATGCAATGTCAGGCCTGGAAATGGTAAGATATAAGACACGGCCGATGAGGCTCCGATATTGAGAAATGTCTGATAAATCATCACCATCAGTAGTATTTAAACAGGCCTTAGGATGCATTAGTACATTTGCTGGCTTGCAAGAGAGAAAACCTGTATCTTCTAAGAGTTGTAGCGTATAATTCCGTTGAGAAAGAACAATCCCACTGGCTGAATGAGCAATCTCAAGGCCTAGAAAATACTTGAGCTGACCAAGATCCTTGAGGTGAAACTGTTGGTGTAAAACCATCTTAATGTGATCGATGTCCTGAAGTGAGGGGCCAGTAATAATGATATCATCGACATACACTAATAAAGCCATGAACTTAGAACCCGAACCTTTAATAAACAGAGAATGATCCGACTGAGATTGCGTAAACCCAAGTTGAAGAACAAAAGACGAGTACTTGGAATACCATTGTCTTGATGCCTGTTTTAGCCCATATAAGGATTTGTTCAATTTACACACCAATTTGTTTGTACTAGAGGCGTGCTCCCCTTGTCTGTGATAACCAAGTGGCAAATCCATGTACACTTCTTCAAAGAGATCCCCATGAAGGAAAGCGTTATTGACATTCAACTGAATGGTATGCCATTTTTGAGTTGCAGCAAGGGCGAGAAGAACTTTAACTGTGACAAGCTCTGCAACGGGAGAGAAATTTTCAATAAAATCAATTCCCTCCTTTTGATTATACCCCTTAGCAACCAAACGAGCTTTATATCGTTCAATGGAGCCAGACGAATTGTATTTGAGTTTGTACACCCACTTCGAACCAATTGTATGTTTACCAACAGGAAGAGGGACAACATACCATGTGTTATTTGCTTCAAGACCTGAAGTTCAGCAGCCATGACATTTCGCCGGTCAACAGATTGGACTGCTTGATGATAAAACTGAGGTTCGAAATTGGCAGATATATGTAGAGCTAAATTTCGGAACGAGGGGCTCAACGACTTGTAGTTGACAAATTGAGATATAGGATACTCATATTTGGAACATGTAGGTGGCTCAACCGAATTATTGGCTAAAAGATTGCAATGGAATTCTTGCAAATATGAAGGAGCTCGGGTCTGTCTCGTGGATCGTCTAGGAATGGAAATATGGGGAGCATGAACTGGAATCTCAGACGGAATAGGGACCTGTGATGTAGGGCCATTGTGAAGCTCAACGTCGAGCATGGGATAGGGTAGAACTAACTCTGGAAATGGATCCATGGAGACTGAAGTGGGCTGACTCGAATGGTATGGGAATACATTTTCATGAAATATGACATCCCTTGAGATAAGCACTTGATTAGAGTTGAGATCAAGTAGTTTATATGTCTTCATACCAGGTGGATATCCAAGAAACACACAATGTCGTGCTCGGGGTGCAAACTTTGTTCGAGCTTGAGTCAGTGTAGATGCAAAAGCCAGACATCCAAACACCCGGAAAGAGCTATAATCAACAGGTGTTGTATATAAGGCTTCAAATGATGTGCGATTCTGGAGAAGACGAGACGGAGTGCGATTAATAAGGAATGCTGCTGTAAGAATGCATTCGGTCCAGAAGATTAGAGGAATACGTGCTTAAAAATATAAAGCCCGAGCCACATTTAAAAGATGTTGATGTTTCCTCTCCACAACAGAGTTTTGCTCAGGTCGTTCAACGCAAGAAAGCTGATGAATAATGCCTTTCTGTTGGAATAATACAGTGAGATTCAACTCCTTAGCATTATCAGATCGTATAGCCTTTAGAGGTGTTCCAAATTGAGTGAGTATCAAAGTGTAGAACCGAGGAATAACATGTGCAACATCTGATTTTTGTGTAAGTAAGTAAGTAAACCCATGTAAATCGGGTGGCATCATCAACAAGAGTAAGAAAATATCGATATCCATTATAAGACTTTGTATGAAGTGGACCCCAAACATCACAATGTATTAATGCAAAAGGGCTTTGAGCCATGTTATTATGTGAAACAAAAGGTAATCTCCTTTGTTTTTCCAATGGGCAAACATAACAGGGGGTATGAAGATGAGTCTTGGAATCATCAAAACACAAAATTTTTCTCAAAATATCTAGCCTTTGATCTGATAAATGACCAAGCCTATTGTGCCAAGTTTGCACAGAAATTTATTTACAACAGCATGAGAATTAGTTGTCATAGTAAAAAACAACGATGGATTGTAGTCAAGCACATAGAGGCCTTCAATGCAGTCACCCTTGCCAATCATCTTCTTGTTTTTGGCATCCTGAATCACGAAAGAGGCAGGAGAGCAAGTCACGGTGAGTTGGGAAGCAGTTGTTAAGACACTAACAGATAAGAGATTAAACTTGAATTGTGGTACATATAGGACATCGTGCAATATTCTCCATATATAACAATAATTAGTTAGTTAGTTGATTAAGGATTGACAATTCAGTTTTCCCACTAACTGTATTATCTTAGTATAAATAAGAGACTTGATGTAATCATTCAAATTTACTTTTACGAGCTAAATGAATAGATCACGAAGCTTCAATATTCTCCAATCCAATGTGTTCTTGATTACAATAGAGGAAAAACTAATCAATTAATAAATAAGAATTGTACAATTATATACACATATGTATACTATACTAAATGTGAAAATGATTTTATTTTAAAGTTGGTTATATATGAAAAATATAATTTGTGAATATTATTAGTGTATATTATGCTGTATATATTGGCAATTCATGAAGAATAAACAGTGTGTATTAAATCTTTATAGCAAACCTTTGAATAATAAACAAATTAATGTATATTATTAATGCGTTATCTTCCATGTCATATTAGATTTTGATTTCTGACTTTTATGTTTCGAGTAAATCAGGCTTAAAATATACATTTGACGGAAACATAGAATTTGAGTCGGTACTGGAGTTGAAATCTTGGGCGGTACAGAAAATAAGCACCATTGAAGTCAAATATTTAGTTGTTACCGCCTTTCGCCTTTTTGCTTCTCTTTGTGGTTTTCTTTCATTCAATCAAACGATTCACATTCGTCTCTTTTCCTGATCTTTCTTTGTTGTCACTTCTCCATTGTATTATTTGATTATGCTTCCACTGGTCGTCCTTTTCTCTGCGGTGAATCAGGCGTTATACCATCCTTCCAACATTTCCGCGCTTCTTGCTTCTATTTGGGAGTTGGAAACATCGTACATGTAACTGGTTCATCTTACTCTGTTTTTTTTTCCTTTTGCTTTGCTTTACCTTGTGGTTAAATTTGCTCTATCTGTTCAGATTCGTGTTCTCTGTGGCTTCTATTTGGGACTCAGAAACTTAGGACGAGTAAAAAGTTTGTTCTTCTCTGTATTTTTCCTTTTTGTTTGCTTCCATCTGTTGCAAAACGTTACCTATGTTTGTAGATCTGCGTTTTGTTTTGTTTATATTTAAAAGCTTTTTGTGGGTTTCTTCTTCTGGTTTTTTTTTTTTTTTGTTTTCCTTTGCCTTTTTCCTTTTCATTTGCTATTATCTACTGCTAAATGTTATCTATGTTTTAAGATCTGCATTTTATTTTGTTTTTCGCATGTAAAAACTTCAATATTAACGGTTGATTGTTCTATAGTTGCTGGAGTCTTACCATTGCATTTGTGCCTTGTATGTAAGATGTGATATTTTAGAATGGAACAGGTGTCGTTCTATAATGTTGAAAAGATTTATCCTGACATTTAATAATGTTTGAAAGCCTGTTTGCTACAAAAACATTGAGAATTTGGTTTCCCATATGCTTTTTAGGAAGTCTTCATTGAAATATTATATGTTTCATGTCTTAAAAACCTTGTCTTTACAGGATACTGAATATTGTCTAACAATAGCTCCATCAAAGAGCACTAAAAAAATAAATTTTAGAATCGAACATTTGTTTTAAAATCGAACATTAACCTGAGTAGAAGAAAGTAATGGGTAAGAATATTGATGCGTAAATTGAATATAATCCACATCTTCAAGTGCTTAGTTAAATTTTGATGAACATCTTGACCTATTTTTTAGCAACAAAATAAGATTCAAGATCTTTTATAAATGAATTGTGGGGAGGTATAACCGTATAATTATATGTAAGATATTTTAGTTTGACTTGTATTGTATTTTTTAATGTCAGAATAGGCTCAAACACCTAATGTGGACTACTTAGACGAATTCATCATTAAAATATTGCTGAATGGAATTTCTGAAAAAAACACATGCATGATTCAAAATATATATCGAAGATAGCCAACATTATATATTGATGTAACTTCATAATTAAAGCATTTAAACTATAGGTACACAATGATACATGAGAGTTTTTTAGTCAAAGTTGGTGACTTACTTTAAGTGTTTTTGTTTCACAAACTTGTTAAGTTCGTAAGCGATTGTAATGAAACCACTCGATGACATGGAGCTTTTTTCCTTGAGAAGGTCAACCAATTGATAGAAAAAATCTTTAAATTGTTTTAAGCTAACCATAGGGGGAAAAAAAAAAAAGAGAGAACAAGCTTGAAAATCCATGATTTGAATTGTTACTTTCCTTTGCTTTATTAGGCTGCTTCTAACAACAGCTTTTGCTAGCATATAAACTGTATGTTAATTATGTTTATGCAATATTCGGTGTTCTAATTTTTTAACGACCGAGTTACTTTTAAAATATATTATTGACAGAAGCCATTTTAATATTTAGGTTGACTGCTGCTCTATCCAAAGACCACTGGAGGATTTCATACAGTAAGTTCAGTTAACCTTACTTAAATAACTTCTGAATTATTAAATTTCGTTATGTACAACATAGGTTTTGATTTAGTTGTTTTAAAGAATATTATACTAACGAATATTTATGTAGAACTATTTTATCTTGTAAAGCAGATCACCTATAATGTTATAACAGAAGAAGAAGCTGCCTCACAAGTTGATAAAATAAAAAACTGTCATAAAAGAAAATATACTTCTTTAGAAAAGCACAGATTAGCGAAAAACTTGCGCCGGAAACAACGAAAGGAATTGTCAAGTTCAAATAACACTGACATTGAAAATGTGAAGGCTGATCCATTAAAATATATAGTAGATAGTCCAGATGTACTACCAAATATGCCAAAATTGTGAATGTTGTAATGCAAAACGTATTTATTTAGAACCACCATTTTTGTTGCTCTTTAGGATAAATCAATCTTGCATCTAAAGAATTCAATAATTGTGTTCGTAGTTACAATAACATGTTTGCTTCCACATCGATGAGTATACATTGTGACAAATCTTTAGCTACAAGAAATGCTGGAATTTATACATTTCGTGTGCAAGGTCAAATGTATCACTTCTTGGATAAGTTAAAACCATCAAATAATGAGAAACCAAGAAATCTACAACAATATTTTTTCAACACTGAACATGAGATCTTGAATTGAATGTGCATTAGTTCAAAATTTAAAGAAACTCTTGTACAAAATATATTTCAAATCTTAGCAGTAAATCCATACGCAAATTTTTTTCGTAATCTAAATAGCAGTAAATCCATACGCAAATAGTATCCATAATATGAGAGTAGAGAACGGAGGCTCAGAAGTCTAGGATCGTATAGTCCGAACAGTAGCCAAGCCAGGTGTACGAGAAGGTGACATCACAAATGACATAATACTCAAGATCGGACAATCTGAAGTCCAGTTCGGACGCTCTGAAGTCCAGTTCGGACGCTCTGAACTGCTGTCAGGGACACGTGGAAGACACGCAGGGATCGAACAATCTGAAGGGAGATTCAGACTGTCCGAATCCATCTCTATAGATATGGCCGAGGGGCTCATAATTCGAACCCATATGGCCGAGGGGCTCATAATTTGAACCCATGTCTATAAATATGGCCGAGGGGAACATAATTCAAGCGCTCAAAAACTTCTCTCCTTCGCCGATAAGGCTCTATTTTAGGGCTTGTTGGGTACTCTAATTTTAGAGTCGGAGTGGAAAGTATATTTTGGTATAGTCAGGCAGTGTCTGACATAGTAGCGGAGCAGTGCTCGAAGTTGCAGAGATGTAGAAGGGGTGTGCCCTAAGTAGTGGGGTAATTGCCATCAGCGGACTGACGACGGACGCAGATATAGCTTTGGCTTCCTAAAAATATTTAGGAGTATGTTATAACTTATTTAAGGATTTTAGAGCTTAATTAATGATGCATGAGTAGTTTGCATTGTAGAGCTGATGATAGACTTGTATCCTAGAGTGGGACTTCTAGGACTGCTTTTAGTGACGTACGTAAGTACTGACTAAGATGATCAACATGATATATGATATATGTGTAATGTGTTGCATAAGTATATACTGTGTTTTACATACTAAGACTGCATCTGGTTTGATGCGAGTCAAGACAGTTTTAATCGAAGATTAGTTTCTTCTTATGGATTCGTGTCTGGTTTTAATAATAACACAATTTTTTTTTGAAAAAAATATATTATTTTTTGTTATCTTGCACTTGTAGTATCCAGAGAACAAACTCATCTTAAGTTAGAATGCAACGTTATTATTTGTTTCTTTTATTTTCTTTTTATAGTTTTTCACAAAAACAAGTTAATCACTAAATTTTAGTATTAATTTTTTCTGTTTTTGTCATTAAGCATGGTCTTTCGTCGTCCAATCATCAATTCTAACAAACATCGATGAATTCTCAAATCGGAGATTAGGTTTAAGTTCCATAAGTAGTTATAAGAAATTCTTTTTCAACTCAAAAAAACTATATAGGTATATAGAGGCTCAAATATTAATTTAACATTTGTTTCAATTAAATTAATACCATGTCTTTTTTCTATGTTCGTGAAACATTTATAATAAAATAATAATACATTTGACATATTTTTTTATAAATAACTCAAATAGAAAATTCATTGACCCATATATTCTTAAATATCTCTAAGAACTAGATATATTATAAATATGGACCTCGAATGAGAAAACGATAAAAACATAATGCATGGAGTGTTACAAAACCTAATAAGTGGGCTGAAGCCAGTCGGGCCCGTATCTCAAATGACCGGACCCATCAGTTTAATAAAGAAAATTTAACGAACAATTTAATAAAAAAAGTTAAAATATAGTTTTTTTAAGAAAACAAAGGGAGAGCCCGGAGTTGAGGATGGAGGTGATTGCCAAAACTTGCATATCTTCGAAAATTTGAGTTTGCCTATGAAAAGCAATACGATGACAGATAGGGCGGCACCTATGCCTATCCCTCAATTCTTGATTGCAGTAGTAGCGGTAGATTGTCCGGCAAAGGTGGCTGCGAGGAGGTTGCTGCGAAAATGTGGCTGACGGCTGCGGCATATCTTCAAAGGAGCAACCTCGAAAACCTGCATTACCAAGTTAGAATTTAGGAAATTAGAAAAACACAACAATTAATTATGATATTACTGACTAGGATTGGTGTCGACAAGTTGGCCACGATCATAAATCTTTTCGCAACTCATCAATGCCGAATTGTTGTGATAAATCCAGTTCACTAAATAAGAGGCCGACAAGGGCCAATTATCTGGAAAATAACAATCTCCTCTTTCTACCTCAAAGCATGTTATACTCATAGTTCCGGCTTTGCACGTGTGTTTTATCAGCTCTTGTGCCTCGTACGCGAATATGCTGGTGCGTAACAAGTTATCAGCCCCTTGTCTATGATTTTTCCCACGTCGTTTTTCATAACAAAGTTATCAGCCCCTTGTTACACACCAGCATATCCGCCTACGAGGCACAGGAGCTGATAAACCACACGTGCAAAGCCGGAACTATGAGAATGGCATGCATTGAGGTAGGAGGACGAGATTGTTATTTTTTAGATAATTGGCCCTTATCGGCCTCTTATTTAGTGAACTGGATTTATCACAACAATTTGGAGGTGATGAGTTGCGAAAAGATTTATGATCGTGGCCAACTTGTCGACACCAATCCTAATCAGTAATATCAGAATTAATTGTTGTTTTTCTAACTTCCTAAATTCTAACTTGGTACTGCAGGTTTTCGAGGTTGCTCCTTTAAGGATACGCCGCAGCCGTCAGCCACATTTTCGCAGCCACATCCGACGCAGCCACCTTCGTCGTACAAAGGACAATCTATCGCTACTACTACACTCAAGAATTGGGGGATAGGTATAGGTGTCGCCCTATCTGTCACCGTATTGCTTTTCATAGATAAACTCAAATCTTCGAAGATATGCAAGTTCTGGCAATCTCCTCCATCCCCAACTCCGGGCTCTCCCTATGTTTTCTAAAAAAACTATATTTTTAACTTTTTTTTATTAAATTGCTCGTCAAGTTTTCTTTATTAAACTGATGGGTCGGGTCATTTGAAAACGGACCCGACTGGCTTCAGCCCACTTATTAAGTTTTGTAACACTCCATGCATTATGTTTCTATCATTTTCTCATTCTGCTGCCAACGTTTGAAGTCGGCACCAGAAAACTTTGGCGGCTTTTTTCCATGCACAGGGGCGGAACCGAGCGGAGTGAATGAAACAGTAGACATCTTCAGAATCCGAGAAATACAAAATTTCGTCTTGCGATTGTTATTAATGTGTACTTCAAATTCTGAATAAGAGTGCAGCAATAGCAGCAACAAATACGAACAAAGTCGAGGCGAGAGAAACTCTCTATCCGCAAGACGAAATTGCCCGTTAACAGTGCTAAACGTTGGCGGCAATCGTCTCTAAGATACAACGACTTCTGAACGAGATATGGCAGCACAACGAATATCTCGAACTTCAACGAACAAAAATATGTTTTAACTTTTCTTTGAGAAAGTGAGGGAGAGATATTTCAGAAATCTGAAATGAAATCTGAAATATATGTTATCTGATGTTTCTCTATCTTTCTTCTGTGTTATAACCACCATATATATAGTCTTCTACACGAAACAACACGTTTGAAGGTGTAAGGATGCAACCCATGACAGAAAAAGGCCAGAAAAAATCGTGACTTTTCAGTCTGCAGAAGGTGCGCTTGGGCGGTAACTTTTTTACCACTCGAGCGGCCAACTTTAAGCCAACCTACTGTCTCGCTATTTTGGTACCGCGCCCGCGCGGCAAAATTTTACCGCGCGGGCGCAAGTCGCTTTGAACTTACTGTCTCGCATGTGAGGTGCTGCGCCCGCGCGGTAATAATTTACTGCTCGGGTCTACTCAATAAAATAATAAAATATTATTTTAAATAAATTTTATTGAAAAAGAATAATCGGATCAGAAGGCCACACCACACCACACCACGCCGCGCCGGCCGGCCGCGCGCGTGTGTTTGTTGCATCGATTAGCGTCTTGTCCTTTTACAAAACATCGGTGCCCTAAGGGCCCAATCCCATAGTTCAATGTTGGACTATATAAGGTGAGCAACAAATTGGAGTTGTTCCAATGTGGGACAACCAATTTCCCATTTCCCTCCAATTTATTTCACCAAATTCAAATTATTTGTAACACTTTGGGACAAACTTTTCAAGCATTTTTGGACAAGTTTTTCAAGCCCATTACTTCCACAATTCATTCAATAACAATTTCCAACATCATTTGCTTCCGTGAGGGAATACAAATGGATAACACGCTTGGAAAATTAAGCCTCTGCATCATTGAGAAAGATATACTACTATCAATAGATCATAGACACTATCCTAATCACAGCATTTGAGGAATCTAAACTAAATATAACAAGTCGTATCTGGGATCAATCGAAGCTTCGTTAAGAACTTGCGATTCCCAAAGTTTAGAAGAGGAAATATTGTTGACCAACACAAACTAAATTTTTTGACTTCCAAGAGTGACAGAAAATAGAAAGGACAGTACAGTGTAACGAATATGGGTGGTGATTTGAGTTTTCTGAAAGTCCATAGTAAAATGTCGAATAGAAAAACGTGTCAACTAAGTTATGTTCTATGACAACGATGTTTAAACGATCGATTAAAGCACGTTTTAATAGACAGCTGGTAAACAATTCAATTAAATAGAAAGCTGGTAAAAGGCATACATATGTACAAAACATTTAGTGGTAGTAAAATTCAGGAGAAAAACAAACCATGTATGTCGGTCAACCCGAAGAACGCAACATTTCTTTCACTGTGTGATGTGGTATGAAGAGTTGTAGTAACCAAGTATTCCTAATATAACAAGCATGCAAATCGTCGGAGAAAGTGATGAATACTCTAAAATTATGAACTGAGGATTGGTGATATTAATAATAAACTTTTGAAAGCGCAGTCAAAGATGTGATAAAAACTTAGTGAAGATGTCATTTTCAATCAAAATAAAATAAGATTGCACTATTTAGCAGTCGAATTACCTCCAAATTTTAAAGTTATTGAAACCAAGTTTATGTTTCTTTTAAAGCTGCAAGAAAAGACATTCCCTTCTACTTTGCAAACTCAGAACGATGACAAAGGATTCAAGATAACCAGAGAAAAAGCAAATAGCAATTGATACCACTATAAACTAAAGTTAGAACACGCATAAATGAGATCACATGTATAAGTTTTTCGCAGATGTTGAGCCTTAAAAAAAACTCGATTTCATGTAAAAAGTAGTTTAATGTTAGCAACTAAGGTTCGAAAACAGTAGATATGAGATACAAAGTAGTGTTAAAGATAGCAAGAGCTAGTTTGTTGAGATAGTTGTTAGGAAATAGTTAGTTGTTAAATAGCAGTTTAAAGTTCTCATTACCTGTATATATACAGAAATGTATTCTCCAACAGAGTTTAGTTTTTCTCAATCAATACAATACATATTTTTCTCTTAATCAGAATATATCTTCTTAAGCTTTGATCATCTCTATCAATGGCAGATCTGTGACGTGTCTCGATCATCGGCCGAAACAGAGTACAGATCAATGGCCACTACAGCATGTGAAATTACTTGGTTACGTGGGCTACTTACAGACATGGGATTGACATTCTCCAGTCCAACACCACTTCATTGTGATAATCAGGCAGCTCTTCACATTGCTTCAAATCCGTTTTATCATGAACGCACTAAACACATAGAAATCGTCTGTCACTTCATTCGAGAAAAGATTCGGGGCAATATCATCAGCACCTCTCATATCTCTACACATCACCAACCAGCTGATCTCTTTACAAAAGCGTTGGGTTCAGATCAGCATCATTATCTCTTACGCAAGCTTGCATTACTCAACATACTACAAGCTTGAAGGGGGATGTTAAAGATAGAAAGAGCTAGTTTGTTGAGATAGTTGTTAGCAAATAGTTAGTTGTTAAATAGCAGTTAAAACTTTTCATTACCTGTATATATACAGAAATGTATTCTCCAACAGAGTTCAGTGTTTCTCAATCAATACAATACATATTTTTCTCTTAATCAGAATATATCTTCTTAAGCCTTGATCATCTCTATCAATGGCAGATCTGTGATGAATTACAGATTTAACAAGTAGCGGGGAGAAAATAAATATTAAACTCTTTATACAAACAAAATAGTAGATATAAAGAACACGCTCCAAAGGCATAGCACGATTTAGGGCTGTTGCTGTCGTTAAATTGCATTCATAGACATCAGTTAAACACACCTAACATACAATAAGCAGAGGTGATGCTGAAAAAAACAGAAGTAACAGAATGGGAAAAAAAACCAAAGATCTGTGTAACAGAAAGAATTTTTCCACTTTGTCAATGACAGAAATTTCAGATCTTAGAAATTAAGACAAAATATAATTATAACAGTCGTAGAAACAGTAATACCATCGTTTTCAAGCACAAGAATTTACCAATACACAGATCTGTAGAAGAAGGAAATCTGAACATGATCTGTTAACAAAAAAGATTTCTGATATAAGTAGTTAAGAGCAAAAAAATACGTATAAATAGACAGAAAGCAAAAATCCAAGGAAAAAACACAAAAAAAAAAATGTAAAAGTAACAGATATTCAAGAACAAAACAAAACGAAATGTAAGAGTAGCAGATATGAAAGTAAGAAAAACAGACTGATTTGCGGCGCATGAATTTTGAAATCTAAGAAATTTAACTGAATCCGTTTAAGAGAGATGAGTAGAAACAGAGCATTAGAAATCGAAAAGCATAATATATACTGAGAAACCAGTTGTGGAAATATAGTACTTTTATCAAAGGCAACCAGGTGGTTGATAGTAAGAGTAATAAAATTCATTTCTCGGAAGTCAATCGCGCTTTAATCAAAAAATTCTTATCTTTTGGATTTAACGTATACCGTATCACCTATAAATTTCAAAATTAATAAATCTAACTGTTTTTGTTTTAAAGTTGGAGAAGAAGACATCATCTTCCACTTTGCAGACTCCGAACCATGACAGGGGAATGAAAATCGGCAGGGAAAGCAAGTAGCAATTGATAACATTGTAAACTAAAGTTACACCATGCTATGAATTTTGTAGTTAATCATTTATACTTTGTAGCGAAAAACCATTTATTTACAGATCTTTGAAATAGAAACAAAATATACATATAACGGACGTCAAGACAGAGATCCAAGCAATTCGAAGCAAAAAAATTTACCAGCACACAGATCAGCAGCTAGAGGAAGTCTTTACAAATGATGTGTTGACAACAAAATTATAGATCTGAGAAAATAAAACAAAATATAAATATAACAAACAGGAGAGCAAAAATCTAAGAAGAGAACAAAACGTAAATTACGAACAGCAAGTAGGAGAACAAAAAACAGAGAATAACCTCTAATCATACAAATCTATTTAGTACAAGAGAAACTCAGGTTTGGTAAGAAAATAGTAATGAATTATTCAGTAGAATAATTACCAAGATAGCAAATCTCCTTCGAATTTGGATAATATACAACACACGTAATGCTGCCAGAAACATTCTTAGGTACCACAATCCAATCAGTAAAATCAAAAACGTATCCCTTCAAATACAATCTAATAATAATTTTGGCTATTTTAAAACTACTTTAACCCTCCAAGATAGAACATACTTGCAGAAACTAATGCAGAAGGATATCCCTATGAAACCAAATTTTGGCGTATGCTTATTTATTAGCAACAAAAACAATTTAGTAAACCTACGATATGGCAAATGCTGAAAAACCAGAAATATTTGGACGGAATAAAACACATATCTAAGAGGAAAAACATAATCTTTGTACTTTGGCAACGGCAGAAATTACAGATCTTAGAAATAAAAACTAAATATATGTATAACAGAGATCGAATCAGATATCCTAGCGATTTAAAACCAAAATGTATCCCTTGAAATACAATGAAATAATCATTTTGGCAGTTTAGAAATCACATTGACCCCCAACATATAACATGATTGTTGAAACAGAGGAATATCCCTATGTAAGCAAATTTTCACATATGGTTATGACCATCAAAAACAATCTATCTACATACTATAAAAGCTATTAAATGCAAAATGGGTCAGTTTCCTCCCGGTTTCCCGTCAATCCCATGATACATGTCTTCTTGTGATTCATTCCACCGCTTCACTCATCTACACTGCGTTTCCCTTTACCATTTAATCCGGTTATAGGTTAGCAAATATACGCATGTCTCTCTTAATTATCCTCCACCACCGTCTCGACCGACTGTATGCAATCAAGATTCTTCCACTCTTTTTCCTTACGAATATTCTACTCTCACAATTCTTCAACATACTCACAACACTGTCTCTCTTGAATTTTTAAAAATTTTGCACACAACACTGTACCCCTCCAACCCATGTTGTAATTTCACGCCTTGAAGTGTAGATATTTATAGTTTTTGCACCTGATTTGACTTTATTGCTCTCTTTTTTAGAATAAATTAATAAATTACTCTTTTATTTTTTTGCCAATAAAAGTTCTATATTGAGAAAACTATGTGGACCAATTTATTACAAAAGAAACAAAAAAATTTTAAAAAAATATATAAATAGATGGGGAGGATACGAGAAGTACATGTGAATGGATATTTAATTCTTAAGTATATTATATGACAAATAGTCATGTTAATTAGAATAAAATAAAAAACTAATATGAGAAATAATTTAAAATATCTTGGGACAAAAATTTAGATTTTATAATTATATATATAAAAATAAAATATTTTGTTTGTCCTCGTAATATTTTATATGCATCAGTATATTTTGAAAATTATATCACAATCTATTACATCATATATAAGTTAAACGAAATATTTTTTTTATGATGTTAAAATGATGTATTATTTATATTATATTTGAAGTCTAAGTATAGATATACAAAATATGAATCAAATATTTTTCGCAAAAATATAAAAAACAAAATTGAAATTTAAAATTTTTATTTTACAAAATATTATCAAATTTTGGGGAAAAATAAAATATTTTTAATATTAAAATTAATATTATTATGTTATCGTTTCATATTTATATATAAATTGAAATGTATCCTCCAATCATTAAAAACAAAGTTTTTATATTCTAAAATTTTAGTATAAACTAAATATTATGATTTTAATGTTAAAAACTAAATACTAAAACTAATTTATATTTATTTTGTTTTTAATTTGAAGAATGTTAAAATATAAATATGTTAATTATGATAAATAATATTTTAATTTAAAATAAAAAATTTCAAAGTAGCTATAATTTTTAATAAAATATTATGATTAATTGGAAAACTAATTTTTTAATTTAAAATTTAAAATTATGGGATACAAAAATTTAAAACGTAAAAACCACGCATTACTTATTTTGAAAATTTGAAAATAACACATAAATTAAGATTAAAATAGATTTGACAATTAATATTTAATTTTATAAATTTTTATAGTAATGATATTTATATAATTAATTATAATTTTTTGAATAATAAATATTTTATATAATCAATTTAGAAATTGAAATTATTAATGAATTTATCAAATATATATTTAATCAATTAAAGAGTAACATTATCAATTTATAAGATAAAAATTAAATATTCATATTTGTATTGATTTGTCTCAAGTTTTTGATGTAATTTATTTTTAAAAGAATGAATATTAATGACGATTTAAGGATATAAGTTTTTGAAAAAAAATACATCCAAACGAAGCTGGAAAACGAAGCTGAAAATTATTTTCTTAATGTGTTGATCCACTCTACACTATTTATAAATCTTCAAGCTAAAAAAAAAAAAAAATTATACAATATTTATATATGTTAAAATACTTTGATAATGGAGGAAAAATTAATTGAAAGAGGGGCGAAAAAAATTTATCAACCCCGAAATCAACATACGAACAATATAAATCAAACCCGGACGTCCCAAATTATGAACAAATACAAGATAACAAAATAAAAATTACCGCAAGAAGAGCCTAGCGTGGTACTTGCTTCACTGAAAACGAAGCTGGAAACTATTTTCTTAAGTACCGTTTGGTTGAAGGATAAGATTAATAATACATAGACAAGTAATATAATGTAATAAAAAATAAATTAAAAATGATAGTAAATATAGTATTTAATTTGATTGATAGATTAAAGTTTATTTGATTTGATTGATTAAATTTTATATAAAAATGTTAAATGACTATTTTGCTTTTTAAATATTAAATAAAATATAAATAATATTATTTATAAGGGATTATAGAGTAATCTAAATAATGGAGGGATGTATATCATGTTAATAAGCCATAGTTTTTAAAACTGTGGCTAAATTTTACAACGATTTTTTAAAACCGTGGTTAAATTTAGCCACGATTTTTTCAAACCCGTAGTTAATTTAGTCACGATTTTTAAAACCATGGTTATTTAACCAAGGT
This sequence comes from Henckelia pumila, assembly GCF_033568475.1. NCBI lineage: Eukaryota > Viridiplantae > Streptophyta > Magnoliopsida > Lamiales > Gesneriaceae > Henckelia > Henckelia pumila. The sequence continues at coordinate 7,544,860 of NC_133121.1, read as the reverse complement.
CTGAAAAAACCGTGGTTAAATGAAACCGTGGCTATTTAACCACGGTTTTTAAAAAATCGTGGCTAATTTCGCCACGGTTTTGGAAAAACCGGGGCTAAATATCCTATTTTCTTGTAGTGATTAATAGCACGCATGTACGGGCACTTCGTAACTAATAACATTAACAGCGTGATTTTAATTTGCGCCGTAAATATTGTGTCGTGAAAACTCATATTTCTTGTAGTGAATGAGTCAATACTCAGGTGCAATTATTATTGAACTCAATCACCCTATTTATAAGAAAATATTACAAGATACAAATATTTACATATATTATCTTGACATACTTATGTTGATCATAAATCTTTCAAATTTAATTAAATAAAATAATCATCTACAGTAATAATATATTTATAACACCCCCTAGAAAATTATTTGCATGAACAATTGATTCGTCAAAATTTTTATTTGGCAAGATGGATGCTTGGGAACTTCACCGGGACTCAAGTGCAGCCTCATTAAAACCTTAACAGTAAAACTCTGTGGGAAAAAATTTGAACGAAGGAAAAAGAATACAACAACATATATTTTTTTGGATGTCTTATCGACGATGTATGCGTCTCGTTAAAATATTATTAGGAAAAACCCAATGTGACGAAATCCTAATGAAGGGAAAGAGTACGACATCTCGTAATACTTGTTAATTGACTCATTAAAAACTTTGTTAAAGAAAAACGACGTGGAAAAAATCATAAACAAGGGGAAAAAAGATTACAACTTTGATTGCTTCCCCTCTTGCAAGCATTACTTGAAATTATAATAAACTCATCTTATTCCAATCTTTTGCACTTATTTGCCAAAATTTATCTAGATGCTCATTTTGCTATAGATATGATAATTCAATACTAAATATCTTTTTTCTTCTTCTTCCTCTTCTTCAAGTTGGCAAAAACCTTCATTACAGAACAATATGGAGATTCTCTACCAATTTGAGTTTTTATGATAGCGGTATCAAATTTTATAAGTCAATAAAAATTCATAAATTTTTTTATATATTTGTAGCGACTCATCCCAGATCCACTACTAATCAGATAATTTAAGCATAATTAAGCATACAATTAACACTAATCTGAATACACCGCAAAAAGCTTAAATAAATGATGATTGACAGAATACAATCGGTTAAAAAATTTATTATACAACTCAATCGAATAAATCTTAACAACAATAAAACCTACGTACAGCTAATTAATCATGTTGTCCTCCCTGATCACCGACTACTCCGAGTCGATGTACATACTACATGTACCAACACCTGCTCCGTCGAATGGGGTGTTTATACATACAGAAAACACTATACGTAAGCGACTATGCTCAGTACGAAAGCAATGATATATAATATATGCAGCATACGAATGACTTTATAACCAGGGTAAATCAATCTGCTCAGGGGCGCCATGAATATACAACACTGTGTTGGATATCTAGTTCGCGGGGCACTCGTATATTCCCCTATCACTATAGCGTCTACTCCACCATCGCGGTCGCTCCTAGTGATAGCAAAACCAGGGGCAAAGCATCCCCAAAACCAGACACGAATCCATAAGTAGTAACTCATCATCGATGGAAACTGTCTTGACTCGCATCAAACCAGATGCAGTCCTAGTATGTAAAACATGCATGTGTTAAAGCAGTAAAATATGGTAAAACACATAACACATACTCATGAAACACATATATCATATATCATGCTGACCATCTTAGTCAGTACTTACATACCTCACTAAAAGCAGTCCTAGAAGTCCTACCATAGGATCCAAGTCTATCATCAGCTCTACAATGCAAAATACTCATGCATCAATAATTAAGCTCTAAAATCCTTAACTAAGCTATAACATAATCCTAAAAAAATTTAGGAAGCCAAAGCTATATCTGCGTCCGTCGCCATCCCGCTGATGGCGATTACCCCACTAGTTAGGGCACACACCCCTGCTGCAGCTCCGCAACTTCGAGCACAGCTCCGCCACTCGAGCACTGCTTCGCTACTATGTCAGACACTGTCTGACCATACCAAAATATACTTTCCACTCCGACTCTAAAATTAGAGTACCCAACAAGCCCGAAAATAGAGTCATATGGGTGAAGGAGAGAAGTTTTTGAGCGCTTGAATTATGATCCCCTCGGCCATATTTATAGACATGGGTTCGGATTATGAGCCCCTCGGACATATTTATAAGCAGGGATCGGACAATCCGAAGGGATGAAGAAACTTATGCATGTCTTGGAGTGGAGCCGGAGGGGAAGGGGATCGGTTGGAGCTTACGCACCAGCATATTCGCGTACGAGGCACAAGAGCTGATAAACCTCACGTGCAAAGCCAGAAGTATGAGGATGTCATGATTTGAGGTAGAAGGAGGAGGAGATTGTTATTTTCCAGATAATTGACCCTTGTCGGCCTCTTATCTAGTGAACTGAATTTATCACAACATTTCGGCGATGATAAGTTGCGAAAAGATTTATGATCGTGGCCAACTTGTCTACACCAATCCTAGTCAGTAATATCAGAATTAATTGTTGTTGTGTTTTCTAACTTCCTAAATTCTAACTTGGTATTGCAGGTTTTCGAGGTTGCTCCTTTGAGGATACGCCGCAGTCGTCAGTCACCTCCGACGCAGCCGTCGGCCACCTCCTCGCAGCCACCTTCGCCGGACAAAGGACAATCTACCACTACTACTGCAATCAGGAATTGGGGGATAGGTATAGGTGCCGCCCTATCTGTCATTGTATTGTTTTTCATAGGCAAACTCAAATATTCGGAGATATGCAAGCTCTGACAGTCTTCTTCATCCTCAACTCCGGCTCTCCCTTCGTTTTCTAAAAAAACTATATTTTAACTTTTTTTATTAAATTGCTCGTCAAGTTTTCTTTATTAAACTGATGGGTCGGGTCATTTGAGATACAGTCGGGCTTCAGCCCACTAATTAGGTTTTGTAACACTCCATGCATTATGTTTCTATCGTTTTCTCATTCGAGGTCCATATTTATAATATATCTAGTTCTTAGATATATTTAAGAATATATGGGTCAATGAATTTTCTATTTGAGTTATTTATAAGAAAATATATGTCAAATGTATTATTTTTTATTATTAACGTTTCACAAATAATAAAAACATAGAAAAAAGACATAGGATATTAAATTAATTTAATTGTAACAAATATTAAATTAATATTCGAGCCTCTATATACCTATTAGTTTTTTGAATTGAAAAAGAATTTCTTATAACTACTTATCGAACTTAAACCTAATTCCCGATTTGAGAATTCATCGATGTATATAAGCATCGATGATTGGACGACGAAAGACCATGCTTAATGAAAAGAGAGGAAAAATTAATAATAAAATTTAGTGATTAACTTGTTTTGGGGAAAAAATTAAAAAGAAAAAAAAAGAAACAAATAATAACATTGCATACTAACTTAAGATGAGATTGTTCTCTGTATACTACAAGGCTGAAGAGTTAAATACTAGCATTAATACGGCAAAGAATGAATGTATTGGGGAAGAAGATGAGTTTATTAATCATATCAAAATGTAATCAAAATGCAAGATAACAAAAAATAATATTTTTTTTCCAAAAAAAATTGTTTATTATTAAATATAGATGATTATCAATAGGCTGTAGAGGGCCGAGTGGGCCAACCTAGAAATCAAAGTTTTGCCCACCTGGGAAAATTGGGCTACAAATATTGTTTTGAGGTCTTGAGAAAACCCGCTCGATTAACACGCCACCCAGCTTATGACATGCCTATGGTCCCAATTATATTTTTTAAATAATAATAATTTTTTAAAAAAAACCAATATGAAATTCTAAATTAATTCCCAAAAATTAGGATAAAGTCCGAAATAATCGATTTTAATTAAAATCAGTTGTTTTTTTTATTGGAAAACTTTTGTAGATCTCGATTTGATAAAACAAAAACAAAACAAAAATTGGTTCAATCTTCAAGGAAAAATTTAAAACATTATAATTATACTCAAATATATATATATTATATATATATATATATACATAAATGGAATGTAAAAATATCAAATTTTTTAAAAATTTTGAATGAAATAAAGAGATTAGTAGAGAGAATTTATGAGAGAAAAAAAAATGAGTCAAAGGAAAAAAAGAGTACAACTTTGATGCTCCCCCTCTTGCAAGCATCACTTGAAATTATAATAAACTGATCTTATTCCAATCTTTTGCACTTATTTGCCAAAATTTATCTAGATGCTCATTTTGTCATAGATATAATAATTCAATACTAAATATATTTTCTTCTTTTTCAAGTTGGCAAAAACCTTCATTCCAGACAATATGAATATTCTTTACCAATATGCTCATTTTGTCATAGATATAATAATTCAATACTAAATATATTTTCTTCTTTTTCAAGTTGGCAAAAACCTTCATTCCAGACAATATGAATATTCTCTACCAATTTGAGTTTGGCAAAAACTCCTGTGAGACGGTCTCATGGGTCATTTTTATGAGACGGATCTCTTATTTTGGTAACCCATAAAAAAATATTATTTTTTATTGCAAATATGGGTAGGGTTGACCCGTCTCATTTGTGAGACCGTCTCACAGGAGACCTACTCTTTTAGTTTTTATGATAAAAAAACTATGTAAGTATATAGAAGCTCGAATATTAATTTAATATTTATTTCAATAAAATTTATTTAATACCCTATGTCTTTTTTCTGTGTTTTTATTATTTGTTAAAATTTAATAATAAAAAACAATACATTTGAGATAATTTTTTTATATATATAAATAACTCATAGAAAATTTATTGACCCATATATTCTTAAATATCTCTAAAAACTATATATATTATAAACATGGACCTCGAATGAGAAAACGATAGAAACAAACATAATGCATAATGCATGCACTACAAGAAAAAATAGATATCCAGGTATTTTTTAATGACATTTATTTAATAATGTTATTAATAAATACATATCATGACATTGATTAAAAATCAAAATTTTAAAAATTAAAGAGCTAAGTAGGTATAATATTATGACATTTAGAGCTTTTAAGCTCTCAAATTTTGTTTGGCAAAATTTTTTAAAAACAGTTTATAAGCTATCAAAATAATTTGTTTGATAGTTTATAAGCTGTTTTTAAAAAGTAAGAGATGTAATTTTTTCAAAAAGATCTTATTTTAATATTTTATTTCTCTAAAATATTATTGAATATTTTTATAAATCTTTATCATATCTCCATTTATTAAATATTAAATATTATTTTTTAAAAAAAATTACAAATCACATAAATTTTTCTAAAGTAAAATATTAAAACAATTTTATTTTTTAATATATGTTTATTCTAAAACTATTTTCGTATGTGTATAACTCAAAATTTTATTTTCATAGAATTAATATACCAATTTTGGTAATTTTGACAATAAAAAGATGTTATAATATCAAACATATCAACATCTTTAAGTTGTTTAAAATAAGTTTACCCAAACACTTTAACATCTTATTTTTAGTTCTAACAGCTTATATAGGAGATTATAAGCTCTTTTTAATAAATTTAATCAAACAAATGTCACTAAAAAATCTGGTTTTTACCTCACCAATTCCACGGCCTCGCGATCCGAAACCCTATGTAGAAAGTTTTTGTGTGATCTGTTTATGGATCTGTTTGATTTCAAAAGCTAGACAAAAAAAAATTGTCGTTCAGTTAAAAAGGTAAGCAACTTTTAAGTCAAAATTAAAGATTTTTTAAAAGCAAAACATTGTAGCACTTATTTTAAAATCTCGAGAAAATCCAAACGGTCTCTGCGTCAACTATTTGTGGATGATTTCTTGTTGATTTATGGCATTTTCGGTTGTGAAAAGGTTGTAATCGAGCTAAGGTAAACCAAGAACAACTCAGTTTCCAGGCTTGACCTGAGATAACGTTCAGCCGTGACCACCCAACCTTCCGTCTTTGGTACATGCTCGATTTTGTTTTGGTTTTAAGTACATAATGCGTTAAGCTTGATTCAGGTTTCTTTTCATAAATTCATCAGGCTAACCGAGCGAGGATTATTATCAATTTGAATTTAATTTGATTTCATCGCATTTATGGCACTATAATTGATTATTATTTGGTTTAATTGTTGTAGTTACCAGATTTTCTGAATTTTAAGGTGTATTCGGGCGAACCTAAGTCATGGTTGAATTATTTAGTGCGACAATTATTGGGAATATTAGTTGAGTTATTTAAGATGATTATGATATATTTAGATGGTTTATCGCATTGTGAAATATTAATTTATTCATTATAGGTCAATCCTATTTAATTCGATTATCACCTTAGAAATAATTGTTGCTGTGAAATATTTTAGAGGGTATTTCTATAGCTACTCAAACATGGATGCACCTATTTCTGCTTGGCCATGGGAAATCTTGGGTGAAGGTAAAGTACGTTAGCAAAAAAACATCAGCACATAGATTTTTGATGAAACCATGTGAAATTTCTTATTTTCTAATGAAAACATGTTAGGTAAGTTTTTGCTGCTGTGAAATAAACGCCGTGATTTTTCTCCAGGCACTAGGCGTTTTCCATGGCTGCCTCCCCTATATTGATAATCTGTGATACTATAATGGTTGTGTATTTTTCAGTAAGAATTCTTGAGTCTCTTGATTTCAGGTGCATTTTCACTGTGCAACGTCAGAACGAAGTCTCCACTGCACTGTACCTAGACACGACCCAAAGCCCTAAATCCAATCTCTGAATTGTAAGTGTTGGGTGAGTTTTACTGCTGCATTTTTCATTAAAAAATTTAGATCCTAAAATCCCTGTTATAGCTCAAAGTTGGGCAAGTTTTATTACTGCATTTTTCATTGAAGTCCTAGATGTTTTATGGTGATTAAAGATTGTATTCAACCTTAGACTAGCATAAAAAAAGTCGGTTCTTGCACTTAAATAGAAGGCTCAATATCGGCTCTAAATCCCGAGTCTTGAGGGAGATGAAATTCTGATTCCATAAGACTTGGATTCGGTTGCTGCCAATACACGATTTGTGTCCAAAATCTCGGTCATCAGATCTTGGAAAAAGGTAAGAAGAGATCTTTCCATATTAGCGTAATCTTGCCGACTAAGTTTCGGGATTTCACAATACCGATTGGTATCATGGATATGATGTACGATAGATTAATAAAAACATGATGAGATGTGGATAAACAAGACATAGATATGAATAATATGTTGTTTTGTATATTTTTGATTTTGTAGAATTATTGTGTTTATTCTCTATATTACCATTGTCAATTTCACATAATTTCACTTATATGACACTCATCCTCCATTAATACCATGGGTTGAGAGATATTTGCCATCAAGCCTACATCTAATGTCATACCGGGTTATGAGATATTATTGGGTTAACAAAAAAATGAGAGAAACATGGGATGAGTAAAAATTTGTGTCTCATCCTACTTTCATATCATGTATCAAACGGTACCTAATGGTTGTGAATTTTTCAATCAGAATTTTTGAGTCTCTTGATTTCAGGTGCATTTTCTCCCTTTGTTGTGCATCGCCTCCACTGTGCAACGTCAGGACGAGGTCTCGACTGCACTGTACCTAGACAGTACCCAAAGCCCTAAATCCAATCTCTGAATTGTAAGTGTTGGGTGAGTTTTACTGCTGCATTTTTCATTAAAAAATTTAGATCCTAAAATCCCTGTTATAGCTCAAAGTTGGGCGAGTTTTTCATTGAAATCCTAGATGTTTTATGGTGATTAAAGATTGTATTCAACCTTAGACTAGCATAAACAAAGACTTTTGTTTCCTGACTATTTCAGACGTGAAGCACCGCCTTTCCGAAGAGACTTGGCTACGTTAACAATCTCTCCATTCCAGCCTTTGCAATTCATTTTTCAGATCGAGATGTTTGATGTTTCTGGACATTTGGAGTTGTTTGAAGCTACGTGAACAATCTCTCCTTTCCAGCCTTTGTTGTGTTAATATTTTAGGCATCAAACTCGGACGAGCTCGAGGAATAATTTCAATGACATAAATTGTCACTGTCAAAGTAAATAATTATTGAATTTTTGTGATGATTTTTATAGCACAGCTGTTAGGTTATTTTCTGGAAATATATTATCGAAAATTAATTATAGAACCATATATTGTTTATATGATTTGTTTCTTTCAGTTAGCCATCTCTTTGCTTTGCATGCCATAGTTAGAATGTGAGGGCTAGAAATGTCGTCATGTCATATATGTTTGGTTTTTGAATGGTTTTTTTGTAGGTGAAATAACATTTTCAAATATATTAATTTTTTTGAGCAAGAATTAATAATATGTTTTGGAACTAATTGTAAGTTGAGTGAAAAGTAATTATCAGGTTTGGAGATTTGAAAATGATGAGAAAAAATGCAATGATTAGTTTTAGCTATAGAAATGGAAATCATCCGGGATAACTGAATCAAAACGTAGCCTTCTTTTTCATTGTTCTTTCATTTCATTGCGACTGGTATTTGTATAACAAAGTGCAACTTAAAAAATTACAGACCATCCATGGATGAGAGAAGATGACGGTGAATCCGATAAGCCTCGCGGCATTGCTGTTTTAAGCAGAATGAAGCAGTTCCGAGCCATGAACAAGTTCAAGAAAGTAGCTCTCAAGGTCAAAATATATCCTTTTGTAGAATGGCCTTTTTTCATGCTTTTGATGAATTAAAAATGGTTGCAATTTATAGGTGATATCAGAATCCTTCTGAAGAAGAAATCATCGGCACGAACAATTTAAAGGTATGACCCTTGTGGAGCTTTTTATGGATTTTGGATTTCATTTTGCAACAGTTCTTTGCTATTTGCTATTTCATGACAAACAATTTTTTTCACACATCTGAACTTGTTTATGTGATCTATGATTTTATTTGAGTCATTTTTTAAGCTAGTGTTACTACATTTTTTTTTTAAGTTTATGTTTCATCACTCGTAATTCGAAAGTTTATTTTGTTATTTTCCATAGGACTCTCTAGTTGATACTTGGAATTTCTAAGTAGTTTATGAGTTTGAAGATATTACGAAGAAAAACGTAAGAGCATATCAATGTTATACTGCCGAGTTATGAACATTACAGACATTTTGAAGTGTCCTTATAAATTAATTATAAAGGCGTTTTTCCGTGTCATTGAAAATAAATTGAATATAACAATGTTAGACATTCGATCGTGTCATTAATGATACAAAAAAGGCAATTTAATATATATTTATCTTGACAATTTATAATTTCTTGAAAACTTTCAATCGAAATATTTATGAAGTTGGTGTTAGTGCTCTATGGCGATCCTATAAAATTTCACAAATCTTTAATCGACACAAAAATAGAGGGATGTCACAATCTTTAAACAACACAAAATAGAGAGCATTTTATTTTTTTTCGATTTAACTAAAACATAAAATATAAGACATTTTTCAATGTCACCGAAAGGCTAAATTTTTTATTTTTTTTTTGAAAAAACGACACCAAATTTTATAAAACATTAGAAAATGAATTACAAAGCATCGTCCATGATAATGCTAGTAATATAACTAGGAATAACAGTAGAAATACCAAAAACAAGATATAATAAAAAAATTAAAAGAAATATATTATTTTAAAGAACCGAGGGAGAGCCCTCGGTTGAGAATGACTGCAAGAGCTTCAAGATCTCCGAAAATTTGATTTTCGTTATGCAAATCAAGAGGAAGACAAGTATGGCGGCACCTATAGCAATACCCCATTTCCTGAGTGCGGTAATAGCGGTAAACTATCCTGGCGAAGGTGGCTGCGGCCGAGGTGGCTGGGAGGAGGTTGTTGATGGCTGCTGCGGAGGTGGCGGCTGCTGGCTGCGGCGTATCCTCAAATAAGCATCCTCGGAAACCTCCATTACCGTTAATATTTAGAATTAACAAAAGTTAAAAAAACACAAAAATAACTAAGTAATACTTACTAGGATTGATATCCACGAGTTGGCCTTGATCGTATATTCTATTACAACTCATCAAAGAGGAGTTGTGATATATCAAATTCAACAGATCAGATGCCGACAAAGGCCAATTATCTGGAAAGTGGCAGTCTCCACCACCTTCAACGTCAATTTAATAAACGTTCCTTAATAAATGTTCCTAATGCTCCTCTAAGCTTCAACCCATTCCTGTCTCCGGCTCCAACCAATCCTCATCCCCTCATTTCCACCCCACGACATACGACATTCATAAGTTTTTAATCATCTCCCTCTTTTTTCTTTTGTTCCCAATTTTATCGGATTTTTTTAAATTGACGTTGAAGGTGGTGGAGACTGCCACTTTCCAGATAATTGGCCCTTGTCGGCCACTTATCTGTTGAATTGGATATATCACAACTCCTTTTTGATGAGTTGTGATAGAATATACGATTGAGACCAACTCGTGGATATCAATCCTAGTAAGAATTACTTAGTTATTTTTGTGTTTTCTAACTTTCGTTAATTCTAAATATTAAAGGTAATGGAGGTTTCCGATGATGCTTATTTGAGGATACGCCGCAGCCAGCAGCCGCCACCTCTTAGCCACCTCCGCAACAGCCGTCAACAACCTCCTCCCATCCACCTCGGCCGCAGCCACCTTCGCCAAGACAGTCTGCCGCTATTACCGCACTAAAAAACTGGGTATTGCTATAAGTGCCGTCATACTTGTCTTCCTCTTGATTTGCATTGCGAAAATCAAATTTTCGGAGAACTTGAAGCTCTTGCAGTCATTCTCAACCGAGGGCTCTACCTCGGTTCTTTAAAATAATTTTTTTTTATTTTTTTTATTATATCTTATTTAGGTATTTCTACTGTTATTCCTAGTTATATTACTAACATTATCATGAACGATGTTTGTAATTCATTTCTAATGTTTTATAAAATTTGGTGTCGTCTTTTCAAAAAAAAAAAAAAGAATTTAGCCTTTCTGTGACATTGAAAAATGTCTTATATTTTATGTTTTAGTTAAATCGAGAAAAAATAAAATGCCCTCTATTCTTGTGTTGTTTAAATATTTGTGACATCCCTCTATTTTTGTGTCGATTAAAGATTTGTGACATTTTATAGGATCGTCATAGAGCACTAACATCAACTTCATAAATATCTCGACTGAAAGTTTTCAAGATATTATAAATTGTCAGGATAAATATATATTAACGACACTCACAAATACCTCTTTCTTTTGTTAATAAGGGCATTTAAATGTGTTTTTTTGTATCATTAATGACACGATCGAATGTCTAACATTGTTATATTCAATTTAATAAATGTTCCTTAATAAATGTTCCTACTGCTCCTTCAAGCTTCAACTCATTCCTGTCTCCGACTCCAACCAATCCTCATCCCCTCATTTCCACCCCACGACATACGACATGCATAAGTTTTTAATCATCTCCCTCTTTTTTCTCTTGTTCCCAATTTTATCGGATTGTCGCTGGTGCGTATCTCCACCCCACGACATACGACATGCATAAGCTTTTAATCATCTCCCTCTTTTTTCTTTTGTTCCCAATTTTATCGGATTGTCGCTAGTGCGTAGCCTATAATGCACAGGAGCTTATAAATATTACCTGTAAAACCCGAAGTATGAGGTTGGTCTGCATTGTAGGCGGATACGCTGGGCCAACCTCATACTTCGGGTTTTGCAGGTAATATTTACGAGCTTCTAGGCATCATAGGTTACGCACCAGCGACAATCCAATAAAATTGGGAAGAGAAAAAAAGGGGAAAATGATTGAAAACTTATGCATGTCGTATGTCGTGGGGTGGGGATACGCACCAGCGACAATCCGATAAAATTGGGAAAAAAAGAAAAAAAACGGAGATGATTAAAAACTTATGAATGTCGTATGTCGTGGGGTGGAAATGAGGGATGAGGACTGGTTGGAGCCGGAGACAGGAATGAGTTGAAGCTTGGAGGAGCAGTAGGAACTAGGGGTGCAAACGAACCGAGTTACTCGCGAGCAGCTCGTGAGTAGCTCGGTCAAAGCTCGACTCGAGCTCGATTTAACCGTATATTTAAAGCACATATATTAAAAATTAAAAAATAATATAAATAAATATTATATTATATTTATATATAATATTATGTATATTTATTTATTTATTTATAATATTTATATATATATATTTTATTTATTATATATAATATTTTATTTATTCATATATTTTTAATTTATATATATTTTTTAATTCGAGCTCGTATCCTCAAATAAGCATCCTCGTAAACCTCCATTACCGTTAATATTTAGAATTAACGAAAGTTAGAAAACACAAAAATAACTAAGTAATACTTACTAGAATTGATATCCACGAATTGGCCTCGATCGTATATCCTATCACAACTCATCAAAGAAGAGTTGTGATATATCCAATTCAACAGATAAGAGGCCGACAAGGGCCAATTATCTGGAACGTGGCAGTCTCCACCACCTTCAACGTCAATTTAATAAACGTTCCTTAATAAATGTTCCTACTGCTCCTCCAAGCTTCAACCCATTCCTGTCTCCGGCTCCAACCAATCCTCATCCCCTCATTTCCACCCCGCGACATACGACATGCATAAGTTTTTAATCATCTCCTTCTTTTTTCTCTTGTTCCCAATTTTATCGAATTTTCTTAAATTGACGTTGAAGGTGGTGGAGACTGCCCTTTCCAGATAATTGGCCCTTGTCGGCCTCTTATCTGTTAAATTGGATATATCACAACTCCTTTTTGATGAGTAGGAGTTGTGATAGGATATACGATCGAGGTCAACTCGTTGATATCAATCCTAGAAAATATTACTGAGTTATTTTTGTGTTTTCTAAATTTCTTTAATTCTAAATATTAACGGTAATGGAGGTTTCCGAGGATGCTTATTTGAGGCTACGCCGCAGCCAGCAGCCGCCACCTCCGCAGCAGCCATCAACAACCTCCTCCCAGCCACCTCGGCCGCAGCCACCTTTGCCAGGACAGTCTACCGCTATTACCGCACTAGGGAACTGGGGTATTGCTATAGGTGCCGTCATACTTGTCTTCCTCTTGATTTGCATAGCTAAAATCAAATTTCCAGAGATTTTGAAGCTCTTGCAGTCATTCTCAACCGAGGGCTCTCCCTCGGTTCTTTAAAATAATATATTTATTTTAACTTTTTTTTTATTATATCTTGTTTTTGGTATTTCTACTGTTATTCCTAGTTATATTACTAGCATTATCATGGACTATTTTGGTAATTCATTATCTAATGTTTTATAAAATTTGGTGTCGTCTTTTCAAAAAAAAGAATTTTGCCTTTAGGTGACATTGAAAAATGTCTTATATTTAATGTTTTAATTACATCGAGAAAAAATAAAATGCTCTCTATTCTTGTGTTGTTTAAAGATTTGTGACATCCTCTATTTTTGTGTCGATTAAATATTTGTGACATTTTAAAGGATCGCCATAGAGCACCAACACCAACTTCATAAATATCTCGATTGAAAGTTTTCAAGATATTATAAATTGTCAGGATAAATAAATATTAACGACACTCACAAATATCTCGAATACTCGAACGCTGCTCGAGCACATATTTTACTATTCGATCGAGCTCGAGCTCGAGTAGTAAAATATGTGCTCGAGCTCGAGTAGTGTGCTACTCGAGCTCAAGTCGGCTCAATAGCACTCCTAGTAGGAACATATATTAAGGAACATTTATTAAGGAGATAAATCGTGTTAGGTACCCCAGCCACAATTACTCTGTTTCACTAATATGCTACATTTCATGCTCCACCAATAAGTGGAATGCCATGTGTATTTTTAACTTGCTAATTTTTATCAAACAAAATCTATTATATATATTTCCTAATTAAATAACCTCTCATATATCAACAAAATCATTCCAAAAACAAAATTATCTTTATATAATCATGCCTCACGATCAAAAAAATATTTTAAAAAAATAAAAGTTAAGGATTGACACAAAGATACTAAAAAAATTAATTAATCCGAAAATTTATTTTATTTATGTAATATATATATATTTATATATCATAATAAAAATAAATAAATAATTGTCGGGATTGAATATTTATTAGATATTTTTTTATAGTTTTTCTATTATAGTTATTGTTTTTTAATGCAGTTAACCACTTTTTTATTATGTGATATTTTTGTTAATGAAAAGTGGAATTTTTGGATAAATTTAAATTTTTTTGGTATCTATGTGTTAACCTCACTCTGTTGATATTTTTATCATTTATATATCTTACCTACTGGACATTGGTTCACCACTCGATTAGGCTTTGTTCTATTTTTTCATATTGTGTTTAAATATTTTATTGTTATGATGATATATATAAAAATATAAAGAAAATAAAATCATTCGGATAAATTATTTTTTTTAGTCTCTTTGTGAATCATTAATTTTTTTTTTGAATACATTACTTTTTTTAAAAATATTTTTATGTACGTTTGGAATTAAAAATCATTCTGTTTTTGGAATGATTTTGTTAATATACAAAAGACTGTTTAGGAAAGATATCTAAAATGTTTTATTTATAGTAACTAGCAACCGTGGCACACGCATTGCGTGTGTAATGAAAAATGTGGAAAATATTTAAAACACATGTATATACATGAGCATGTACCTTTTAAAAAAAGATTGAACAAACAAATGTTAAATATATATATATGCGCAATTTGTTTTAGATAAATTTCAAAGATATTCTTATATATCAATATTTGAACTTCAAATTCTTTCACGACCACTTGATTTTTTGATTTGTGTACCTATGATATGAAATTTTATATGGATTTAGCATTTAATGTCTAGAAAATGTATATATTCATGACTGTATATACCAAAATTGTTGTATATAATTTTATTAATCGATATTTGAATTTGTTAATTTTTTCCAATTAGCACAAAAGATATTTCAATTAAGCTTTTTAAGTACGTCATACAAACATATATAATTGTTGCTAAATAATAGTTGTACCTTAATATTGTATTTCCTTTCAAGTATCTTCTTATATCAATCTTCCTGCTCCATTTGAAAGAAAAAAGGTAGTAAGATTAAAATAGTTATAAAATTCATTCTTTACAATAGTTAATACAGATAGAAGGAGTGAACAAAGTTGTACCTTAATATTGATATTGTAAAGAAAGAATTTTATGTCCCCAAATATAATATACTTCAACAGTATGAAAATAGTTAATCGTGCTTTCCAAAATATCGTCCATTTCTTCGGCATCCAAGTCTATTTCAAGGTTTTGAGTTCTGGCTGCAATTAAAAAATTGAAAGAGATGTGCGAATATTTGTATATAAATTTTGTTTTTAATGTGAAGAAGAAAAGGAAGTACATCCATATATGGGAGACATACATCAATAATTAAATGGACAAATTGGTACGGTGCATACACCATATCATTTGGTTTCACTAGGTTGAAGAGACGTTCAAGATATTGAAACTAAATTAGTCCAAACCAATTTTATTACTGGTCACAACACATATAATGAAAGAACTGATCACCTTCAAGTTGCTCAATGTATGGCCACGTAGCTCTGTCCTTCCTCCGCATCTGTAAAAAGGGTTGCCCCTGCGAAATCACAGGAAGAAAACAAACATATAAATTATTTGTTTAACACAATATTATTTTTTGAGTTTTTTTTTTTAGTAAAGCTGTTGACATTCAACAAAGACAGTAACATGTTCTATTAAATCGTCAAGAACCGAAAAAAAGGTAATAAAATTAAGTCGCATAACAAAATTTCCAAACTCGAAACAGCAAGTAAAAAAGCAGCTTTTTCATCTTCACGACTGGGCCTCTTCTTGTGCTCTCTCCCCAAACTATACCAGAGCTAGAATCACTCATATATTGCTTGGATACATGAACACCCTGACTATAGAACCCATAGATTTTGGTGGAAGATTAGACTTGAATTTAGCGCGAACAACCCCGCTGTTGCCGTGAGGACGTGTGACCTTGCCCCAAATGCACCGGTAGTGAGAACCATTCTTCTTAACCTTGGCTTGTAAATGTACGCCATCCGCTTCCCTTGGTACCATGCCACCACCTCTTGCGTGTTCACTCCTTCTATCTGGATCAACAATGTGTTTTGGGTACTGGTTCGACTTCGACCACTTTTATTTGATTAGTTCAAACACATACCTCGTGAAAAAAAAAGCGATTTTCACAGTGAGATCATCGTTCGAACTACATTTGGTATAGCTTTTTGTTCGATAAATTAAAAAAAAAACAACAAAAATCATAAAAATATAGCCAAACCCACATCAAAAACAATTAGCAGATAGTGAATTAAGCAGATTTTAAAAATGAATAACTCGAAAACATTGACAATTTGTATGTACCTCGAGGAACAAAAGATGTTTATACAGGGAAAGATCGATCCGGGAAGGAAGATGGAGAATGGAGAAAATAACAATATTAATGGGTCTATCATTCGTGTTTCATGATAACCACATATATTCACCCCAACCATTAATGTAGTTCCAGAACGATTGAAGAGAAGGACAGACGGGTAAGGAAACCATTTGATAAATAAATGAGATTGAAGAAACGTCTCGGTTTTGGAGGAGAGAGTGGGGAGAAACAGTTAATTACTTTCGATAAATTTCAGATAATGGAAAGATAATGGAAGGAATTAAATTTTAAATTCAAAAATGACACAACAACGTACAAAGACAGTTTGTATGACCGAAAAATTAAAAATAAAAATTTTAAATAGTAAACTATTAATAAGTCAATGATCAAAAAATTAAAAATAAAATACACGTGTTATTCAATTGATTGGTGGAGCATAAAATGTAGCATATTAGTGGAGTTGTGGCCAGGTACCCCACCTTCTTCTTAAGGAAACAATTTAATTTCTTTTGAAATCTTGGTGGTTGTGCTATGCATTAAACGGGGGTGATTGAACATTTGGCCTTACATGAATATGATGCTTTAATCTGGTCAGTTTGGATTTTATAATTCATATATCCCTTTTCATTATCTAACTTAAAGCACCTACTTAATTACTTTTATGAAATTTCATAAAACGATTTTTAAATTTTTTGTAAGATATATATAATTTAATATTACAAAAGAAAAAGAAACAACATAATTAACTCAATCACAATGACATCTTAAAATTGAGTAATTTAATAACGGCGTACTACTTAATACTTATCCAAAGATATGTAGTGGCAAGGATTTAATATGTAGTGACCCTTACCCGGATCACCTACTAACAGAACTTAAACATGCAATTAACTTAATAAAACAGATATCAGAATAAAACCGCGAAAACCATAAACAATATACAATCCCAAGTAAAGGAATCTGTAATTTATCCAAATAATATACAACCAAATCGAATAGCTGTATCAACCTCAAAACAACAGAAATAAAACCTAGACGAAGCTCCAGCTGGTCAACCACTGACTAGCCCCTCTTGGATCCACCCGCCTCGTCCAAGCGCAAAACCTGCCCCATGGAATAGGGTGTCCAGAAACACAGAGTACGAGACGTGAGCATAAAATGCTCAGCACGAGAGTATGAGTATACATGCATGCAAAGTGAACTCCCTATAAACTCGAGGTCAAGGATCAGATAACAGAGACAGACCGGGCCCTGATATGTAGCATGCTGTGCCGTCGCTTCAGGAGGTGGCTCCCATACCGTAATACAAGTGGATATGCCGGACACAAATCGATGGAAGTCCAACCACTAACAGGATAGGAAAAAACCCTACTAACAGACATCTCGAAGGAGATAGCTCAGTATGCAAATGAATGCAGCATAAATCAATGACATATAAACCATGCAGTCACATAATACATGCATACTCAGTCAGGATATCTCGAACAGTACTTTCGTACCTCAAAACAGTGCAAGCTCTACCAACTTTAGGTCCACGCCTATAGTCTGCTCTATACTGCCAAATGATACTACTATCATTAAAGTGCTCTAAAAGTCTTAACTAAGCTATTGCATACTCCTAAATCTTTATAGGAAGCAAAAGCTATACCTTCGTCCATCGTTAGCCCTTTGATGTCGATGCCTCCAGAACTTGGACACAACTCTGCTACGACTTCCGAACGCCTCGCCGACCGCCGGGTCAAGCCTAGGAAGGCTAGAACAACTCGAATAGACTAAAAAGGAGAGGAAAATACTCGGAATTGGCAATTCAAAATGAAGCCTCGGCCCTCTATTTATAGACAACGATCGAAACTTCCGATCCTTGATCGGAACGTCCGAACCTCGATCGGAACGTCCGATCCTGCCATCGGAGCTTCCGAAGATCCTGATCTGCCACGTGTCAAAATATCACTTGTTGAATCCGGATAGGGGTGATCGGAGCTTCCGATCCTGATCGGAGCTTCCGATTTAGCCAATCGTCATGCCTGACGTAATATGATCGGAGCTTCCGATCCTGTTCGGAACTTTTGAACTCGCCTTCGAAGCCTCTGAACTCTATCCAAGTAATTATGATTAATTCCTTAATTACTGATTTTGGTTACGGGCTACTACATAACATGTGCCAAATGATGGTAGAAAAGGAAGCTTAAAAGATTGTTGGAGGGTAATTAAAAAAATCAGTTTTGATTATTCCTAGTTAATTCTAGGATCGAAGCTTATTTAAACATCATTTCCTATTCTAGTAGAACAACTCGCTTTAGGCGTTTGCTGCCATAGATGCACAAGACACCTTTATCCAAACAAGGCAAGTGCAGGGACAAAGAGCATAACAATCAAACAATGATGCACATCATACGGTTGAGGGGTTAAGAGCTACAAGATAAACTTGATAAACTAGACTCTAGATCAGTCTACGCAATGTTTCACAAATATAATCCAAATAGAACAAAAAAGAATAGAAATACATGTACAGACTCTGGAAACGAGAGGATTTACTTGTACCTGTTGCTGCTGGAAATAGACGTCTGCTTAAAACCCCTCTCTATCTAAATAAAAAACAATAATGTCATTTATCACTTGAAATATGCCATAAAAGTACCAGGAATGCGTCGATCTACACTTATTCCTTCTCATTCATGCTATTCGAACTTCCATCAGGCAAAAAAAAACGAAAATAAATCGAGGAGAGAAAGAATATACTTACGGTTTTGTGGATCTTAAATGCAAAGTCAGATTTCAAGTGTGAGTGTCTGACCAGTGAGGGATGAGAACGGCTGAGGAGTTGCTGTGTAGAAAATCGGCGTAAGAAGAGGAGAAGAGAATGAGATCTAGGGTTAATGATTTACCCGTGTAGTGAATATATATATATTTAAATTTCAATATATATTTAATGTTTAATATAGTATATATATATTTAAATTTCAATACTATAAAAGTTCGCGAACAGTTCGTGAGCTATCGAACATATTATTTTTGGCTCGTATTCGGCTCGATAAAATTTTCGAACATGTTCGAGTTCGATAATTTCGAATACGAATCAAATATTTATCGAACAAGTTCGAAAAGCTCGTGAACATGTTCGATTTGATTGCACCCCTAGTCCTCCACCATAACTGCATCAACTTTTGAATACATACTAGAAAAAAGATGAGGATTTAAAAAAAATGAAAATTTTCCAGATCCAAGAGCATAAAAAAAATCCAATTTTATTTTAAAAAACCGATACAGTTTCATTTTCTACGCTACATTCACACATCGAGATCTTTTCTTATAACTAGGGGTGCAAACGAACTGAACATGTTCGTGAGCTTTACGAGCTCGCTCGATAAATATTTGATTTGTATTCAAGCTTATCGAACTCGAGCCGGATTCTAACATGTTCGAACTTTTTTTCGAGCCAAGCTCGAGCCGAAATTATTATGTTTGATAGTTCGCGAATAGTTCGCGAGGCTTAATATTTAATTAATATAATATAATTATATAATAAATATATATACATTTCGAACTTTTTCAAACATTTCGAGCTTTTCGAACCATAATATCCGAATAGTTCACGAATAGGTTCGAATATTTTGAGCCGAACTCGAACTTCATTTCGAGCCGAACTCGAGCCAAAATATTTGAAATCATCGAACTTCGAATCGAGCTCGAACTCGAATATACTCTTATCGACCCGAATTCGAACCTTAAAATTTTACCATTATTCGGCTCGATTCATTTTGTTTGCACCCCTACTTATAACCAAATCTCATCTAAATCTTAAACCAAACTCACCCAAAAAATACCGTCAAAACAAGACGATAAATACCCAAAAAAATACTAGAAAAAATATATAAAATCAAGAGTCTCACCATTTTCTACCTTCTGAACAAAAACCTACTTAAAATCAACAACACAAAATATATGAACACGTGATATGCAGTGTGGTTCGCAAAAACGGTATCGGAACGGCCAGAACGGTCGTTCCGAAACCGGACCGAAAGCAACCTTGACGAAGTTCCAATGCTTGAAGGTAGATGCTTTGGGTCGGCGTTTTCTGTGATGAGAACGGCGATTTAACGGCGGAACGGGTGATGGAACGGTGGAACGGGCGACAGAACGGCGGAACGGAACAGGAGGAGGAAGTACTTTGGAGATAAATTTTTGCCCATTTCAATGTATTAATATTTATAAAATGGAAATCCAGCCTTTTCTTGATTATTGTGTAGAGTTTGAAGGAAAATTTCTGGTTTGATAATGATAAATTATTAAAACCTAAACTCCTAAAGCAAACCAGATGACCAGAAATGCAAAAAAAGTAAAAGGCATAAGGTATAAGAAGCAGAAGGTAAAAGAAGAAAGACATCACGTGGAGAGAATATTAATTTAATTTTTTATTTACTTCAAATAAGCTATTTAAATGATATTCATTTCAATTTGGCAGATATAAATATTTTTATGAAATTTTCAGTTTTTAAATATTTATAATATTTAATAATTAAAATCTGACGGTTCCGCGAAATTTCATTATAACTGAAACGATGGTCTCCGCGATAATCTTCGCGACCGCGATTGCGAACCATGGATCATACATACATCAAAGGCCCGATAATGCCATTATATTATATATGTGTGTATGTGCTTTCTCTTTCAGGTCCCTGCCGCTCGTGCACATCCCTCGATTTACCTTTCGCATGGGCCAATGGACATCTGACTCATGTGAAAAGAGGTCCCCTTCGGGCTCAACCATTTTTTTAAAAAAAATCAAAGGCCCGATAATACCATTATATTATATATGTGTGTGTGAGAGTGCATGTAAATGTGTGAAATTTCATGTATTTATTATTCAGAAGTTGATCTTGTATTATGCAAGAGCGTGTGGGTTAATCTAGTTCGTCCACGTGTGCTCGAAGGAGAATATCTTGACCGTTGGATCTTTCTCTCATTTTCCTACCGATGAAATGCTCTGAGTGGTTGAGTAGATGCTACCCGCAGGGTAGTGCCCTGCGGGTGACGTGGTGGCTCATGATTGGTTAAAATTAGTGGGCCTCACGTAGGACCTACTAATTTTGACCAATCATGGGGTTACACATCACCCGCGGGATAGTGCCCTGCGGGCGGCATGTACTAAACCGCTCTGAGTTACCCCATGTGGACTCTGTACCAATTCGTACCCTTTTTGCAAAATTGACCCTCTTTGTATTTCACTTTGGTCCTTGTATTATCAGTATCTTGTATTTTTCCACCCCATTTGAGGAGATTTTAGTTCAAGCATCTTCGGAATTAAATATAGATTGAAGACATTGGCAATAATGTTGGGGTTATTTAATTTATTTCTTAGCTACCTTGTATTAAATTGTTTTTGGATTTTGTTTTATAATTATAGTTATTATTTTAAACTAATGTTAAAACTAATCTAATTTAGGCCGCTTTTCATGTCATTGATGGATGTGAATTTAGAATTTTAATGTCTAATCTTTAAAAATAAACTAAGAATTTCGAATGGAATACTCGGCTCCTGAAACGACCCTAACTCTATAATTAATAAATAAATATGCGGAAATTTTTTTTTTTTTTTTTACTTACTAAATAAAATATGTACATATATGCCCATAAATATATGCACAGAATAAAAAGATTTAAAAATAAATAAATAAATAAATAAATAACTTAAATATAAATGCATTCTTTAATAAAATAAATATCTGAGTCTATATTTAATTAAAATACTGTCATGAGAAAATAATAAAAAACTGCATGCACTAAAAATATTTAAAATTAACATTCCAAAACCCAACCACTGAAAAATACTTAAAAATGTAACATACTAAAAATATTCAAAACATGCATGACGACTCAGACATCTATCACGGTCACGGGGTCACTGCATGTCCGCTCATATGTCCTCGCCGCCGGTAGGAGCTACATCCTCCTCTACGTACTCACCTGCACCATACCAGTGTAGTGAGCCTAGAGGCCCAACATGCTAACATAACAAGGGTTTAAAATAATTTAAATCAATTTAATACTAATACATAACATATACATGAATGAGCATGCTAACAAAAATATCATAACATATCATCACTTAAATTAACTTAAATAACATAATACATAAATATTGTTGAGCAGTTAAATTTCTAACATCGCATGGTTGTATCCGTAGTGTAACCTTAAATCATACATTAAATACTGATCAGCTTGGAAACCAACGTACGTGGCGGTGACGAATCACCTCTTAAATTGGCAGTAAACTGCCCTTCAATAGTTCACATATGGGGACGAATCCCCCTCAAATCTCAAATTGTCACACTACTTCAACTTCCAACATAAAATATTTTCTTATTGCTCAACCTTAAACATTTAATCACACATAAAATTATTTCATGAATGCAAGTACTTAAATAAAATGTGTGTCCTTCATATATATTTAATTTAATTTCATACTAACATATACATATTAAAATAACTTCAATGCATAAAAATAATTAAATATATAATCAGGACACATGCAATTTCTCATGGATTGTACTGGACTGCTGGTCCTAACACTCAAGCCCATTTACTTAAATCTGGCCCATTAACACTGAGACTGGCCCAATAACATACTTAAGCCCAATAAAAATTATTCTAAGCCCAATTAAATAATTAAAGCCCATTAAAACATTCTAGGCCCAAAAACAACTTAATCTGGCCCAATGGGCCCAAAAGCCCAAAGACTGGTCCAATAACTTCCATGGGCCCCTAAGCCCATAAAAATTATTGGGCTAACTTAAATTAATTTAATTAAGCCCAAATACTTAAATTTAACCCAAAGTAATTAAATGGAACCCAAAACATTTTATTTCAAATTAAATGGCCCAAAAACCAATTAAATCATAAAATACTTTAAAATTAAAAAGACTCGAGCCCGGCCCACCAACCCGGACCCGGACCAACTTAACCCGACCCACTACCCTACTGACCCAACCCGGACCACAGACCCGACCCGGAACCAAACCCTAACCCTAAACCCGACGCCCCCTCCCCCCTTTGCTCCTCTCGGCCGCCGCGAGCAGCAGCCCTTCTAGGGCTGCTGCCGCCCTGCTCCGGCCACCCCTAGCTGGAGCCCCGCCGCCCAGACGTAGCCCACGTCTGGGCGGACCAACCCAGCCCAAGGCCTCAGCCCCATGCTGAAACGACCCTAACTCTATAATTAATAAATAAATATGCGGAAAATTTTTATTTTTATTTTTATTTTTTATTTACTTACTAAATAAAATATGTACATATATGCCCATACATATATGCACAGAATAAAAAGTTTTAAAATAAATAATTAAATAAATAACTTAAATAAAATGCTTTCTTTACAATAAAATAAACATCTGAGTCAAATATTTAATTAAAAATACTGCATAAATAAAATGATTAAAACTGTATGCACTGAAAATATTCCCATGAAATATTCAAACCACAAATACTGAAAAATAATAATAATGTATCATGTTAAAAATACTCAAAACATGCACTGTGACTCAGACATCTATCACGGTCACGGGATCACTGCATGTCCGCTCATATATCCTCGCCTCCGGTGGGGACAACATCATCCTCAACGTACTCACCTGCACCATACCAGTGTAGTGAGCCTAGAGGCCCAACATGCTAACATAACAAGGGTTTAAAATAATTTAAAACACTTTCATACATAATACTTAACCTATAAATGCATGAGCATGCTTCAAAAATAATAACATAAATGTTGCTTAAAGAAATCACTGAATTATACATAACATACATAATATCATACATACTTGAGTTGTTGAGCACTTATTTTCTTAACATCGAATGGTCCTATCCGTAAGTGTGACCCATACTTATATTGCGACTGATCAGTCTAAGAAACCATCGTACGAGGCTGGTGGCGAACCACCCATACATAAATGGCAGAAACTGCCCATACATAAATGGCCACACTACTTCAATTTCCACCTAAAATATTTTATTTGCTCAACCATAGAACTTCAATCATAGCATAAAAAAATTGATTTCATGAATGCATGTACTTTAAATAACTTGTGTGTCCTTCATTTATATTTAATTTAGTTTCTAATATCATATAAATATTCAAATAACTTTTCATGCATAAAATAATTAAATATAAACTCAGGACACATGAATTTTCTCATGGTTTGATTCAACTGCTGGCCCTAGACATACAAGCCCATTAACTTAAGACTTGGCCCATTAGTGTACTTAAGCCCATTAACAACTTTTCTAGGCCCAATAAATCAACCAAAGCCCATTAAGACTAACTTAGGCCCAATAACACTGTCTCTGGCCCAATGGGCCCAAAAGCCCAATAACAGGCCCAATAACTTTCATGGGCTCCCAAGCCCATAAAAATTTCTGGCCAACTTAAAAATTTAAATAAAAATTAATAAAAGCCCAAAAATAATTAAATTAACCCAAAATAATTTAATGGAGCCCAAATAGATTAAATGGTACTAATTAAATTTTTGGGAATTTAATTAGCCCATTTAACTCCTAATTAACTTAAAAACTTAAAAATAAAAATACCCGAGCCCAATTAAAATAACCCGGACCCGGACCCAACTAACTTAACCCATATTATTTTAGACCCGACCCGGACCACATGACCCGACCCGGAACCACCTTGCAACCCTAAAACCGACCCGCCCTCTCTCAGCCTCTCTCTCGGCCGTGAGCAGCAGGCCCTCGGGGCCTGCTGCCGGCCAGCTCCGGCCGCCTCTGGCCGGAGTGCTGCCGCCCAGACGTGACCCACGTCTGGGCGGTACTGACCTGAGCAAGGGCCCATCCCCATGCAGCCCGAGCCCACGCCGAACCAGCCTCTTCCATCCAACCTAATCTGCGCCCCCTACTGCCCCATGCTGAGGATTCTCGATCGACCGAGCCCACTCCATTCCAAGACCTGGCCAAGGCTTGCCCTACGGACCTAGACCAGCAGTAGTATGCACCATGGTTAAGAACCACGTGAGTATGCTTCAGAAAAAAAAAAAAAACAACAATCCAACCCGTGCGCATACAACCCAGGAAGCCAACCCGTTTCTAAAAAAAAAAACTTGAAATCTCGATGCATAACAATATACATATTATAACATCTGATATGTACAAAAAGTAGTGAAGAATTCATGCCTTTCACCGTAAACGATGAGAAACACGGGCGTGGGACGGTTCCGGGACGACGGGGCGACAAAAAAATGAACTTTGGAGCTTCAAAGATCTTGGCTATGGTGTCTTCTTGAGCTGCTGGGTCGAGGAAGGAGAGTGGAGGGGTGGGATGGCAGCTGATGGGAAAGTGACGTGTGGGTGTGTGTGGGGTTGGGTAGATTAGGTTTTAATATTTAAGAAAATAGGTTTTTAGGTTAATTAATAATAATTAAAAGTTTTAAAAAAAATAATATAAAATTTAAACATTCTAAATAAAAGTTCAAATCAGAAACTTAAATTATAATTTATAAAATCCCGAAATTAGAAATTAGGGGAATTTAAAGATAATTAAAAGTCATTATTTTGACTAATTTTGAATAAAATGGACTCCTAAAATTATATAAAATTAAATACTTAAAATTTTGAGATAATAAAACTCAAAATAATATTTTAGGGCTCTAAAAAGGCAAATAAAATAATTTGGGTGGAAAGTTGTCATCTCGTCCGTCCACGGTCCCGTCTACGCGATCAAATAATTAAAATACTAAAAATCATAAAAATCACTAATTATGGGTTAAATGGCTTAAAATAAATTAAATCATGCACCAATAATTCACATAATTATTTAACCCATAAATCAAAAATTTAAATAATTAAATATCCTAATTATGCATGCGGATTTACGTATTTAGAAATACCGGGTGTTACAATTCTCCCCCCCTTAAATTGAATTTCGTCCTCGAGATTAAAGTACTTACCCGAACAACTCCGGGTAGCGAGTCCTCATGTCTGCCTCAGTCTCCCAAGTAGCTTCCTCCTCTGAGTGATTCAGCCACTGGACTCTGACTATCGGTATGACCCGCGTCCTAAGCCTCCGCTCCTCTCTTGCCAAGATCCGCACTGGCCTCTCCTCATACACTAGATCTGGTGGCAACTGCAAGGGCTCGAAATCCAACACATGCGACGGGTTGGAGACATATCTCCGAAGCATAGATACATGGAAAACGTTGTGCACTGCCGCTAGCCTTGGAGGTAGAGCTAAACGGTAGGCCAACGTGCCAACCCTCTCCAAGATCTCAAATGGCCCTATATACCTCGGATTAAGCTTGCCTCTCCGGCCAAAACGCACTACTCCCTTCATAGGTGATACCTTCAGGAATACGTGATCACCTACAGCGAACTCCAAATCTCGTCGTCTGGCATCTGCATAACTCTTCTGCCGACTCTGAGCTGTCCTCATCCGATCTCGAATCTGAGTCACTATGTCAGCTGTCTGCTGCACAATCTCTGGACCCAGTAAAATCCGCTCACCAACCTCATCACAATGCACAGGAGATCTACATCTCCTCCCATACAATGCTGCATAAGGAGCCATACCTATAGACGACTGAAAACTGTTGTTATACGCAAACTCCACTAATGGCAGTCTAGTCTCCCAAGAGCCCCGAAAATCAATGACACAAGCTCTCAGAAGATTCTCGAGAACCTGGATCACTCTCTCAGACTGACCATCTGTCTGGGGATGAAATGCTGTACTGAACAAAAGCCTCGTCCCCAAAGCTGTGTGCAGACTCTTCCAAAACGCAGATGTAAATCTCGGATCTCTGTCTGACACAATAGACACTGGTATGCCATGCAGTCTAACAATCTCTCTGATGTAAAGCTCTGCATACTGTGTCAAAGTATAAGTAGTCCTCACCGGCAAGAAATGAGCTGACTTGGTGAGTCTATCTACAATCACCCAAATCGCTGTGCAACCTCTGGCACTCCTCTGTAAGCCAACCACAAAGTCCATCGTAATATTCTCCCATTTCCATTCCGGAATAGGAAGAGGTCTAAGAAGTCCTGCTGGACGCTGATACTCTGCCTTGACTTGCTGACAAGTCAAGCACTCTGACACCACTCTCCCGATGTCACTCTTCATCCCGGGCCACCAATACAATAGCTGCAAGTCTTTGTACATCTTCGTACTTCCGGGGTGAATGGAGTACGGAGATGTGTGAGCCTCTGCCAAAATCTCAGCTCTCAACTGATCGACGTTAGGTACCCACATCCTACCACGGTACTGAACAATACCATCCTCCACTGTATACAAGAGATTACCTCTAGCCTCATCTCTCTGTCTCCATCGCTGTAACTCCTCATCAGTAGACTGTCCCTCTCTAATCCGATCTCGCAGAACTGGCTGCACCGTCAACACTGACAAGCTCGGTGCACAACCACTCGGATAACACTCCAAGCCAAATCTCTGAATCTCGCTCTGTAGTGGTAACTGTACGGTCAAACATGATACCACTGACGACTTCCGACTCAAAGCATCGGCCACTACATTAGCTTTACCCGGATGGTAGCTAATGTCACGGTCATAGTCCTTCACCAACTCCAACCATCTGCGCTGTCTCATGTTCAACTCCTTCTGTGTGAAGAAGTACTTGAGACTCTTGTGGTCTGTGAAAATCTTGCACTTCTCGCCATACAGATAGTGCCTCCAGATTTTCAACGCAAATACCACTGCTGCAAGCTCCAAATCATGCGTCGGATAGTTCTGCTCATGAATCTTCAACTGTCGCGACGCATATGCGATAACTCTGCCACTCTGCATAAGTACTGCGCCCAAACCAAGCTTGGACGCGTCGGTGTACACCACTAACTCCTCATGTGGCACTGTCATAGCTAACATAGGTGCTGAAGTAAGTGCATCCTTCAGTTGATCAAAGCTCCTCTGACAATCTGGACTCCAAATATACTTCGCGTTCTTCTTGGTTAAGGAAGTCAAGGGTACTGCAATAGAGGAAAAACCCTTGATGAACTTCCTATAGTATCCTGCTAAACCCAAGAAGCTGCGAATCTCCGAAGCATTCTTTGGAATCCCCCAATCCCTCACTGCCTGCACCTTGGACTGATCCACTGCAATCCCATCCCTAGAAATAATGTGGCCTAGAAACGCCACCTGCTCCAACCAAAACTCACACTTACTGAACTTTGCAAACAGTCGATGCTCCCTCAAAGTCTGCAAGGCTGTATGCAAATGTTGTATATGCTCCTCAATGCTCCTCGAGTAGATCAATATGTCATCAATGAATACAATGACAAACTGATCTAGATACGGCTGGAAGACACGATGCATGAGATCCATAAAAACTGCTGGAGCATTGGTCAACCCAAAGGGCATCACCAAGAACTCATAGTGCCCATATCGTGTCCTAAAGGCAGTCTTAGACACGTCTGAATCTCTGACTCTCAGCTGATGGTAACCAGATCGCAAATCGATCTTGGAGAATACCGAAGATCCCTGCAACTGATCGAATAAATCCTCTATCCTCGGTAGTGGATACTTATTCTTCACTGTGACTCTGTTGAGCTCTCGGTAGTCGATGCACAATCTCATGTTGCCGTCCTTCTTCTTCACAAACAACACTGGAGCTCCCCATGGAGAAAAGCTAGGACGAACAAAGCCCTTCTTCAACAGCTCCTGAATCTGCTCCTTCAACTCTCTCATCTCTGTAGGAGCAAGTCGATACGGTGCCTTAGAGATAGGCACAGTATCCGGCAACAACTCAATACTGAACTCCACCTCTCTCACTGGTGGAACTCCTGCAACATCGTCAGGAAAAACATCTGGATAATCACGTACCACCTCTATATCTGATAAAGATCTGCTAGAAACGTCTGAGGTAGTGGCCACACTAGCAAGAAAGCCCTGACATCCATGGCGCAATAATTTCCTCGCACGAACAAGTGATATCATCTGAGGAATACTGCTAGACTGAGATGCAAAGAAAGTAAACATCTCACCTCCCGCTGGCTTTACTGACACTGTCCTACGTCGGAAA
The DNA here is from genome assembly GCF_033568475.1 of Henckelia pumila. Classification (NCBI taxonomy): domain Eukaryota; kingdom Viridiplantae; phylum Streptophyta; class Magnoliopsida; order Lamiales; family Gesneriaceae; genus Henckelia; species Henckelia pumila. Next base: position 7,515,456 of record NC_133121.1, on the reverse strand, counting down.
TCAATCGAAGCTCCATTAACTGATAGCCAGTCCATACCCAAAATCAAGTCAAACCCGGTCAATGGAAGAACCACTAGATCTGCTCGAATGGAGTGTCCCTGCAACTCCAATTCCAGATCCCTGATGACACTAGTGATAGTGATAGTCTGTCCGGATGGCATGGTAACATCGTAACCACAGTCGACAACCTCCGGTGTAATGCCTATCCGTCTGATAAAATCTCGGGAGATAAACGAATGTGTGGCTCCTGAATCTAGCAACGCAAACGTGGAGTTGCCTCCAACTAGAATTCTCCCTGCACGCAGAAGATTCCCAACAATTCATACCACTACGCTCCCAAGGTTAAAACACTACAACCCTTAATTCTAATCACAAAGAAACAAAATTCTTATTCTAGCATGCTGATAGTTAAACTCAAGTAACAGGCATTCAAATATAATCGCAATAAACAAAAGCAAAGAATTGAAAAAGGTCTAGGGGTTAGGTATACCGGTGATCAAGGAGATATCTGGGTCAGCCTCCTCTGCCTGCATCACATATACTCGCCCACTGACGTTCTGCCTCTGCGGGCAGTTGGCAATCTGATGCCCCGGCTCTTTGCAACGATAGCAGACTCCTGCTCCCATAAGACACTGCCCGGAATGCATCTTCTGACACTTCGGACATACTGGATATCTCCCTGGAGTAGGGGCCCCGCCCCTAGTCTGCTGCTGTGGCTTCCCCTGAGGCCTCTGCTGATTCGGGCCCTTAGATGGCCCTGTAAACTGTTTCTTCGCAGGAGGCTGCGAAGATGGTCGCTGATACCCCGTCTGAAACTGCCTCTTCCCCTGCTGCTCTCTCTGGATCTCTCTCCGACCCTCCTCGGAACGCAAGGCTCTACTGACTGCAGACTCATAAGTAAGGACGTCTGCCATACGAACATCATGCCTGATATCAGCCTTCAGGCCCTCCACAAACTGTCTCATCTTCTCCTGCGGACTATCAGCAATCAAGGGCACAAAGTGACAGCCCCTCTCGAACAGCCTCACATACTCAACCACGGCCTTGTCCCCCTGACGGAGACTCATAAACTCACGGATCATGCGACTGCGCACATCCTCAGTAAAGTACTTGGCATAGAAGATACGCCTAAACTCTGCCCAGGTCAGTGTAGGAAGGTGAACTCCCCTGGCTGCACCCTCCCACCAGAGCGCTGCATCACCCCGCAGCATGTACGTCGCACAGTTCACCCTGTCGGTGTCTGTGATCCCCATATAAGCAAAGATGGACTCCAGAGAGCGAATCCATCCCTCCGCCACCAAAGGATCGGTGGTCCCCACAAACTCCTTGGGTCCCTTCTTTTGGAACCTCTCAGCAACGTCCTCCTCGTGGGACAACCTGGGACGAGTAGCCTGCTGCTCTAACAGAGCAGTAATCCCTGCCATCATATTTGCATTGGCCTGCTCCAATGCTGCAATAGGGTTCTGCGGAGGTGGAGGTGGAGGTGGAGGTTCCCCACGTCTGTTAACTGGTCTCGGAGGCATTCTGCACCACCACATATTTATTTACGTAAATCGCCATGCATAACTAAGTTGTTTCAAATTAATGCTAACTTAAATTCTAAAAATTAAATCATGCTATAAACACTTAAAACTTACAGACCGGTAGCGTGGATTTCTGAGCTCGCATAGCAGTAATGACCCCTCCAAGGACCGTGCTCTGATACCAACTGAAACGACCCTAACTCTATAATTAATAAATAAATATGCGGAAAATTTTTATTTTTATTTTTATTTTTTTATTTACTTACTAAATAAAATATGTACATATATGCCCATACATATATGCACAGAATAAAAAGTTTTAAAATAAATAATTAAATAAATAACTTAAATAAAATGCTTTCTTTACAATAAAATAAACATCTGAGTCAAATATTTAATTAAAAATACTGCATAAATAAAATGATTAAAACTGTATGCACTGAAAATATTCCCATGAAATATTCAAACCACAAATACTGAAAAATAATAATGTATCATGTTAAAAATACTCAAAACATGCACTGTGACTCAGACATCTATCACGGTCACGGGGTCACTGCATGTCCGCTCATACATCATCGCCTCCGGTGGGGACAACATCATCCTCAACGTACTCACCTGCACCATACCAGTGTAGTGAGCCTAGAGGCCCAACATGCTAACATAACAAGGGTTTAAAATAATTTAAAACACTTTCATACATAATACTTAACCTATAAATGCATGAGCATGCTTCAAAAATAATAACATAAATGTTGCTTAAAGAAATCACTGAATTATACATAACATACATAATATCATACATACTTGAGTTGTTGAGCACTTATTTTCTTAACATCGAATGGTCCTATCCGTAAGTGTGACTCATACTTATATTGCGACTGATCAGTCTAAGAAACCATCGTACGAGGCTGGTGGCGAACCACCCATACATAAATGGCAGAAACTGCCCATACATAAATGGCCACACTACTTCAATTTCCACCTAAAATATTTTATTTGCTCAACCATAGAACTTCAATCATAGCATAAAAAAATTGATTTCATGAATGCATGTACTTTAAATAACTTGTGTGTCCTTCATTTATATTTAATTTATTTTCTAATATCATATAAATATTCAAATAACTTTTCATGCATAAAATAATTAAATATAAACTCAGGACACATGAATTTTCTCATGGTTTGATTCAACTGCTGGCCCTAGACATACAAGCCCATTAACTTAAGACTTGGCACATTAGTGTACTTAAGCCCATTAACAACTTTTCTAGGCCCAATAAATCAACCAAAGCCCATTAAGACTAACTTAGGCCCAATAACACTGTTCCTGGCCCAATGGGCCCAAAAGCCCAATAACAGGCCCAATAACTTTCATGGGCTTCCAAGCCCATAAAAATTTCTGGCCAACTTAAAAATTTAAATAAAAATTAATAAAAGCCCAAAAATAATTAAATTAACCCAAAATAATTTAATGGAGCCCAAATAGATTAAATGGTACTAATTAAATTTTTGGGAATTTAATTAGCCCATTTAACTCCTAATTAACTTAAAAACTTAAAAATAAAAATACCCGAGCCCAATTAAAATAACCCGGACCCGGACCCAACTAACTTAACCCATATTATTTTAGACCCGACCCGGACCACATGACCCGACCCGGAACCACCTTGCAACCCTAAAACCGACCCGCCCTCTCTCAGCCTCTCTCTCGGCCGTGAGCAGCAGGCCTCCGGCCGCCTCTGGCCGGAGTGCTGCCGCCCAGACGTGACCCACGTCTGGGCGGTACTGACCTGAGCAAGGGCCCATCCCCATGCAGCCCGAGCCCACGCCGAACCAGCCTCTTCCATCCAACCTAATCTGCGCCCCCTACTGCCCCATGCTGAGGATTCTCGATCGACCGAGCCCACTCCATTCCAAGACCTGGCCAAGGCTTGCCCTACGGACCTAGACCAGCAGTAGTATGCACCATGGTTAAGAACCACGTGAGTATGCTTCAGAAAAAAAAAAAAAAACAACAATCCAACCCGTGCGCATACAACCCAGGAAGCCAACCCGTTTCTAAAAAAAAAAACTTGAAATCTCGATGCATAACAATATACATATTATAACATCTGATATGTACAAAAAGTAGTGAAGAATTCATGCCTTTCACCGTAAACGACGAGAAACACGGGCGTGGGACGGTTCCGGGACGACGGGGCGACAAAAAAATGAACTTTGGAGCTTCAAAGATCTTGGCTATGGTGTCTTCTTGAGCTGCTGGGTCGAGGAAGGAGAGTGGAGGGGTGGGATGGCGGCTGATGGGAAAGTGACGTGTGGGTGTGTGTGGGGTTGGGTAGATTAGGTTTTAATATTTAAGAAAATAGGTTTTTAGGTTAATTAATAATAATTAAAAGTTTTAAAAAAAATAATATAAAATTTAAACATTCTAAATAAAAGTTCAAATCAGAAACTTAAATTATAATTTATAAAATCCCGAAATTAGAAATTAGGGGAATTTAAAGATAATTAAAAGTCATTATTTTGACTAATTTTGAATAAAATGGACTCCTAAAATTATATAAAATTAAATACTTAAAATTTTGAGATAATAAAACTCAAAATAATATTTTAGGGCTCTAAAAAGGCTCATAAAATAATTTGGGTGGAAAGTTGTCATCTCGTCCGTCCACGGTCCCGTCTACGCGATCAAATAATTAAAATACTAAAAATCATAAAAATCACTAATTATGGGTTAAATGGCTTAAAATAAATTAAATCATGCACCAATAATTCACATAATTATTTAACCCATAAATCAAAAATTTAAATAATTAAATATCCTAATTATGCATGCGGATTTACGTATTTAGAAATACCGGGTGTTACACATGCACCTCCTACACCTTAACCGATCACCCTTTTCCTAAAACCCTAACCTGCGCCGATCTAGATCACCCGATCGCCTAGCTTGCTTCCTGGGCTCGTTTGGCTCGAACCACTCGAGCCACTCGAGTCCAGACCACCCTTACACGACCTCAAGACCCCTGGCCAGCAGCGAGACGCACCATTAACCAAAAACATGAACATGAATGCCCAAAACGTGAACAAGTGCATACCTTCAACCCTTCTCGATTTTTTTCTGAAAAATTCTTGAAAAAAATGATGCTCACGCACACACACACGTATAAACACTGATATAGTACGTAAAAATAAAAAGAATCATGTCTTGCACCGGAGTTTGAAGAGTTAACGGTGCGTGGGACGATTCCGGGACGACGAGCAACCTTGAAACTTCGAAGAAATTCGGCTATGGAACCTTCTTGGCTGTGGTTCGAGGAAGAAGATGATGAATAGTAGGGAGGGAGGCGGCTGATGAGAAAATAACGTGGAGTTTGGGTAGATTAGGTTTAGGTTTTTAATTTAATTAAAATAGGTTGTAGGATAATTAAAAGTTTTAAATATAAAATATAAAATTTTTAAAACTCCAAATAAAAGTTAAAATCTGATAACTTAAATTAAAAATATAAAAATCCCGAAATTACAATTTAAGGGAATTTTAAAAATAATTAAAAGTCATTAAAATGGCTAAATTTGGATAAAAATGGACTTCTAAAATTATATAAAATTAAATACTAAAAATTTTGAGGAAATAAAACTCAAAATAATATTCTTGGGCTCTAAAAATGCTCATGGAATAAATTGGCTAGAAAGTTGTCATCTCGTCCGTCCACGGTCCCGTCTACGCGATCAAAAACAATTAAATACTAAAAATCATAAAAATCACTAATTATGGGTTAAATGCTTAAAAAAAATAAATTAAATCATGCACAAATAATTCACATAATTATTTAACCCATAAATCTAAAATTTAAATAATTAAATATCCTAATTATGCATGCAGATTTACGTATTTAAAATACCGGGTGTTACAGCTCCACTTTGCGTTACATTTTATGACATATAGATTTAAACGAGTATAACTAACCCGAATATATAATTATTTGATAGTTGTATATTTACTTGGCTTTGACCTAATTCATGCACCACAGTTGGAATTTTATATTGGTCGTGCATTTATTGCAACCTGGCGATAGCAAAAGAATTTCAAAAATCGAAGTGACGCATCCTAAAATCTATATTGACCGACAGCCTTTTTTATGATAAATTTGCCCTAACCTCATTGTTTGGTATGTCTGTGTATGTCCTTAAAATTTAATGTGTCCTACGCAGTGTTTGGTACAAGAGATTAGGTAGGTTTGTGTGTGATTTTTTATTTAATTCATTGTTTGATAGGATTTTTATTAAAACAAGCTAATCTAACCTAGAAAGGATAAAGTTGTTTTATAGTAGGTTAACTAAACCCTTTCCTCACCCTAGTATTATTTATCCTTGTTTTTATCTTACACATAAATTTCATAATTACCCTTTCCCTCCAACCTAAAAATCACTCATCCAATAAAATATAAATGGTATTTTTGGCAAAAAATTTTAAACCATTATTTAATCTTATTCCTAAAAATCAAACCAAACACAATACTATTTTCAACACAAATTATCAATCTTTATTTATCATGTTTTTGTGTGAAAGCCAACTTAAGAGACCTAAATATTTGTTTAGTTATATTAGGAGGGACACTGGCGGAGCCAGCTTGCCCACACTGGGCAAAAAAAAAAATTGTATATATATAGGTTATAAACTAGCAAAATAATAATAATAATAATAATAATAATAATTTTTTGTCATTTTATAATTTTTTATCTAAATTTTAGTTCTATTATTTGGGTACATGGTTTATAACTTTTTGTTCAATGTTTTCTCCTCACAAGTTTCATATATTTTGATTAACAATAACTTCAACTCATATTACTTAATGGTTCATCATTCACATTCTATACAAAATACATGATACCAAATTTTGGGTTCAGTTTTTTCCTTCAAAGTTTTTCAATCATTATATACATATATATATATATATATATATATATATATGTATATATATATATGCATATCGTGCTTTTTCGCAATCGAGAATGATGTTATTTTAATTTTTTTGAATCCGCATTCTTTTATTTATTTTTAATAAGCTGGTTATGTACATGTAAATATTTTTTAATATTTTTTTATTTAGTTTGGTTTGAAGGATATGATGATTAGAAAGTGCATAATTGAAATAATAGAAAATTGAGATAAAGAAATAAAGTTTTTAACTTGACAAAAAAAAAATTTGATAATGGTTGCTGTATATATATATTTCAATTGCCTTTTCATTTTTTGCCACAAGGTCAATTGTTTTTGATAAAAACTTCTATGGACGGTTTCAAGGGTCATATTTATGAGACGGATCTTTTATATGGTTATCCATTAAAAAATATTACAATTTATGTAAAAAAAACATTACTTATTATTATAAATATGAGTATAATTGACCCGTTTCACGGATGAGACCGTTTCACAAGAGTGTTACTCATTGTTTTTACAAGATACAATATAGATTGCTCAATAAATTCCTTATTTCATATTGCTAGCGAAATAATTTGATGGATATTTTAAATCGAGATATAATCATGCGTGATATCCATATACCATAATAGCGAACATTCAACTCGTTTTATGTAGTGCAGTTGAATAAATTTTCTACGTGTTTATTCTATTTAAAAAATATGAAGATCTTGTATGCATTAATTATGGGGTAATTATTTTAAAATCCCTAAACCTAAACATAAATTTCTCCTAACTCCCTACATTCAAATTTTTTAGTTTGCACTCCCTAGTGGTCCCTAATTTTGATTAAACGAGTATTCAACTAATCTTTTGTACTTTGGCGTTGTTTTACCTATCGAACCAGTTCATGTTGTGAAGAACTATTGGTTGCGCAAGGTTTCCAGCCTATATACTTTAGATTAGGGTCCAACATGCTTCCGTAAAATAAATCAAATTTAAATATCTCTTTGACCATAATGTCGTCGGGTCATACCTGCCGAGTTTTACGAAGTGCTCCTCACACTCCAACCACGCAGTCGCAACAGATGGTTTCTGCACAAGCTCCTTCAACGACACCCAGCACAACCTTAATTCGTTTTCTACCTTAAGGCGTATGATATATAAATTTAATTATAAAATATGAACATGAAAGAACAAGAGACTTTAAAAAAATTATTCAGACATATTATTATTACATAAATCAACTCCTTTGAAGAGGAGAAGACAACTTGTTTAGCTACTCATAGTAGCCTCGTTCTTGAAATACATAAACGAAAACTTATTACAATAGAAAGAGAAATATTACAACAATTTTATTCGTAAGAAAACTGAAGGGAATGATCGATGTCTTCAGCTTCCTCAAATGCCTGTATTTATAGCTGTAGTTCCACTCGTTTCACCGAGAAACTTCAGGGAATCTTACAGTTGTCTTGTATTTTTTATGCCATTATTGATGGCATCTTTTACTAGTGGAGGAATCACATGCCTGCCACTTTCTTTTGGCTTTATTCTCCTCACATGCCTGCTTTATTGTTTTCGGGGCATCTTTTGCTTTTGAAGTAGACCCCTGTGAAAACACATCTTTGGTGGTCCTTGTCCATCTTTGCTTGTCTCGGAAAAATCCTTTCGATCCGTTCGGGGTCTAAAGGTTTTTCCAAATTCTGGCTCCTTTTGATTTGGGCATTCTGGGCAGATATTCTCTGACCATCGTCCAATATGAGCCATGCTACAAAATTTTCGGCGAGTTTCTTTACTCCCCGGCAGCTTGTTGTTCCACAAAAGATTTCTCTTCTTTTCGAAGAGTTCTTCCGCAAATGCTGTAGTTTTTCCTGTCATTGTGTTCAACAGGAACGATCCGTTTACAGAATTCTGATAAAATTTGAATGGAAACTTGACTTTGTCCATCTCAGTAAGACAGACTCAAATACCCCATGCCCTTCTGGTTGAGATCTCATTTTCCCCGAAAGTGGACACCAAGGGTATTTCTTCAGTTTTAGGATCCTTAATAAATTTATGACAGTTTATATCAGGTCTCCTCAGCTTGATAAAATGAAAGGGTTCGTGTGATCCTTTCACTATTGGTTCTGGAGCTGCACTGAAAAAATATAACTCAAGCACATCTCCTCTGGACAAATGATCATTATTTGCCCATGTTTCTTGGACTGCTTCCTGAATCCATTTTGGTAACTGTGATATCTCCAGAAAGCTTGGTGACGTTGTATAAACTGAGACCAAAGCCCCAAATTCATATCAGAGTTTTACATCTTTAGGATTGACATTGTTTTTTAGCCAAACTCTTGGATATATTCCTGCAACATCAACCCTGCAAGTGTTCGGGTTGATTTCATTCCTTGTATTCATTTTCTCCCACTTCTGTTGATAAACTTGGAATGGAGAAATAATAGATGGATTAGTATCAATCTTAGATTTTCCCTTGTCAGTGTTGGGCCTAAGATTGATCTCTTCCTCTTTTACCCCAAAGGCGGAGGGTTGACTTGATGAGTTATCCTCATCAATTGTTGCTTCATCTAGATCATCAAAGGCTGATGATAGATTAGCTCTTGTTTCTTGAGTTTTAGATTCCTCAACATCTTGTTTCACAACCGGTGGTTGTATTTCTTGTTCTTGTAAAACCAATGGTTTTAGTATATCTTGTTTATGAGAAACCAATGGTTTCTCTATAGCCTTCACAATTGGCCCTTGAATAGAAGCCCATAGTTGTGTTTGAGCTTGCATACATCCTGTAATTCGATTAGATACTTTGATCCGATCAGCTTGTTGTAACCTGCCGGCCATTTCAGCATTAATGGCTAACTTGTTGAACTCGTTTTGAAGCAACACAAGGTGTTCCCTGAGATGCCTCTGCATTTTCAGGATGGAATCCACGTCACTGCCTTCCATCTCTTGTTAAAAAATCTGCAAGAATATTTTCATGAGATTTAATAATAACAATATCAAAAATATAATTTTGACATAATGCTTGCCATCTTAATAACCTAGCTTTCTCAGGTTTAGATTCAATCTTATTCTTTAGGAAAGCTTTTACCTGGGTGTTATCAACCTTCAGAGTGAATTTTTTAGCAAGTAAAAATAATGGCCATTTTTCAAAAGCCCTTTTAACCGCATAAAATTCCTTCTCGTTGATATGCCATCTAATGGCCTCAGATTCTGAAAAAAAAAACCGCTACAGTATCTGCATGGTATTTCCCCATCTGGAGTGATTTTGGTAAGGACTGCCGCCCACCAATCATCGCTGGCATCCGTAAATAATACCAGATCATCTTCATCTACGGGTATAGCCATTTTTGGGAGATTCTTACATATCTCTTTTAATTGGTTTACCCCTTTAGTATGGTCATCGGTCCATATAAACCTAGCATCCTTTTTTAACAAGGGACTGAACACCTTTCTGTATATTGCTAGATTGTTAATGAACATCCCTGCAGAATTAACTACTCCAAGAAAACTCTGGAGTTGTTTTACATCTTTGAGTTTATCTGGAAAATTCTTTACCTTTTCCACAATATGGGGTTGTAGAATTATTCCAGTTTCATCAATCTCAATACCGAGGAATTCAATTTTCCTTGTTGCTATGACTGCTTTCTTTTCAGATAACACCAGTCCTTCTTGTTTACAAATTTTAGAGAAAATCTCTAAGTGTTTAACGTGTTCGTCTATATTTTTTGATGCTATAAGAATATCATCAATATAAACAAACATAAAGTTGAAATAATCTTTAAAAAGGTTATCCATCTTTCTTTGAAATATCTGGGGTGCATTAGCCAATCCCATAGGCATAACTTCCCAAATATAGTGTCCTTGTGGAGTAGAGAAGGCTGTGAATTTCTTACTGCCTTCTTCCATTCTTATCTGGTAGAATCCAGACTTACAATCAAATTTTGAAAATACTCTAGCATTTCGTACACAGCTAATTAGATGTTCTCTACTAGGTATGAAGTACCCATCAAACTCCAGGATTTTATTAATATCTTGGTAGTTAATAACTAACCTAGGTTTCCTTCTTTTTATTTCACCATGATTTCTGACCAGAAAACCTGGGCTACTATATGGTGAAACTCCTTCTTTGATTAGACCAAGGTCCAAATGTTCCTTGATAATCATTCTTATATCCATTTGATCTGTTATGTTCATCGGGATAGGCTTATATCTGACGAATTCATACTCTTTGCCTTCCTTTAGATTAAGACTGGCTTTGAGTTGATTTCTATCCCACCATGCCAAAGGATGCTCAGTATAACTTTCTTTAAGCCTCTTTTTGACATCTTCAAGGGATACCTTACTTTCTAACTCTATATCTCCATGATTTAGAGTTACCTTGAGAAGCTCCATATCCTCTGTTTGGAGTTCTTGTTCTGTTGTTATTTTCAACATGGTTTCTCCAAACCTTCTTGGATATTTCATTTTTGGGTGAAAAAGTTGTCCCTTATCACCACGCTGGCTACGAAATATTATCGGTAATTGTCGATAAAAAGCAACTTTGAGTCTTTGAACGATAATTTTATGATCACAAATTGTAGTGAACATAAGTCTTCTTGACTCATTGTCTTGTGTGTACTTCTTAAACATTTGCAAGAAGTCATTTCCTAACAGGATATCAGCTCCTGTATCATGGAAATAGATTGGTGGTGTCTTTACCTTGTACCAAGGTGTCTGACCTGCTCCTCCTATAAGGATCTCTGCTTGTTTTATTCCTTTGCAAAGAATTAAAATTCTTCGAGAGAAATTTCGTCCAGCAATTTTTGGCAAATCTTCTTCACATTTTTCAGGAAAGATTCCTCTTTTTGCTGTACAAATTCCTGCTCCCGAATCAATATAAGCTGCAAAGTATTCAGCCTTATATTGTTCATACAACATCCCTATCGGAATGTATATGGAGAAAGGACTTGTTGTCATTTTTTAAAGGGATTACTAAATGGCCCTGCCATTTTTAACAGACTGTGTTGTAACTCAGTAATCCGATTAAGACTATTCACCTTTAGTCTTCCTAAGGCTTCAGAAGGTAGAGTATGGTTACTCCTTTCTACCTCTTCAATGCGATCTAGTAAATCATGTTCATGACTTACTAATTTCAACAGCTGCTTCTTCCTCTGTTTGTAAACAGAGTTCTTGTTAGAACCTAATGGGGGGGGGGGGGGGGGGGATTTAGGTTCTATTGACAACTTTAGCAATTTAAAGCGATTATGCAAATACGCAAGCGGAAGACTTAAAGCAATCAAAAATAAATGCGGTAAATAAATGCGTAAAAGAAATAAAGCGATAAATGAGATAGGATATGTTTATGGAAGTTCGACGATAAATCGTCTACGTCTCCCCTTCTTGGTTAAGATCGATTAACCAAGGATCCACTAGCACTTCAACGTCTTGGCCTTGATGGCTCCAAGGATAGCCGTAAAACTTGACACGATCACCGCGCCGATACAACTCGATACTCTTGGCCTTAAGGGCTCCAAGGATAGCCTCAACACAAACACTTGGCTTCACACTCAAGTGCTTACAACGATAGCACAACACACTTGGCTTCACACTCAAGTGTTTACAACAATAGCACAACCAACTCACAAACTATTTTTACAAACACTCTCAAATATATCACACAAACACTTTGATAGTGAGAAATTGCTTGCAAAGGAGAGAAGAGATGAGTTGGGATGTCTCCAAATGAACTTGGATGGCCTCTATTTATAATTGGCAAACATTTGAATCTGATTTGAGTGCTTGGAGCGTGTGTTAAGAAGTCAAGGAGAGACAAAAAGTGTTCGACGCCGCTGCCATCTTTTTCCCAGCACTGAGCGGATTTTGTGGAAAAATCATATCTTCCAATCTAACCGTTGGATTGATCTGAAATTTGAACTGAAACTTTAAACATCCAGATCTTCATTCTGAACGGTGCAGATTTGATTTGAACGAGTCAAACATTTCCAGTAATTTTCGAAAGTCGCTTCATCATGTTTTTGAACCTGTTTTGTGCAACAAATTTGAAAAATTCATATATCTTAATCCATTCGTTGGATTGACCTGAAATTTGGACAGAAGATTTATAACATCATAATACTGAATCTGATTGGTGGAGATTTGATTTGGATTTCTCAAACATTCCCAGTTATTTTCTGAAGTCGAATCTTCATGGTTTCGTTCCTTGCAGAAGTGGGTACTGTGCAGCATATATGGAAAAATTCATATCTCTCATTCTAGTCGTTGGATTGCTCTCAAATTTGGACAATACTTGTAACACTTCTTTATCTAGATTATGACTGGTGGAGATCCGATTTGCAGTCATAGAAAATTTCCAGCAATTTTCGGAAGTTGCTGCTCCATACTTTGGCTTCTTCTTGTCTTTTTCTTCATATCTCTTAACAATGTTCCATCCATTCAATGAGCAATACAAGACTTTATAAATACATGTATAACTTCAAAATAACTTCCAATAATTTATTTTTCAATAAATCTAATTTGCAAATCTCACTTTAAATGGTTAGTAACAATTAACCGAGTTTTGTAATCATCAAAACATAATATTATGAGACTTGTTAATGCATTAAAAGATTAATCTCATAACAGGAGATTTGTATGCGTTTAAGGCGTAACAATCTCCCCCTTTTTGATAATCACAAAACTTGGTTAAATAGGAGAAATAAATGTACAATATTAAATAAATAATTTAAATTTGCACAATATAATTGCATGAATAAAACTCTCCATAAATTAAACAATTAGTGAAGAAGAGTTTGTTTATCAAATAACTGATTTTATTCTTCATGCATTTAACCATACTAACTCTCCCCTTTAGTTAAAGTATTTAACCAAACTAACTCTCCCCCTTTTGTGATAATCAAAAAGACTGGAAAAGTATGCAAAAACATGAGAATTGAAATATGATTTCTAAAATGCAACACATAAATTTCACATAAATAACAAAATATGAGCGTATAATATTGAATAAATACAATTATTTTGTATTATCCAAAATTAAGTTGCTCGAATTTTATATTAAGCTTCTCCTTAATATGTCATTATCTTTAGAATATGTCAACAAGTGATTACAACTCAATCATGTCAAGTTCACCACGCAAACGAATAAAAGTATTTTCATCTAGTGGTTTTGTAAAAATATCGGCAATTTGATTTGTCGTGTCAACAAATTGAAGTTCAACTTCATTTCGTTCGATGTGGTCACGAATAAAATGATGACGAATGTCAATATGTTTGGTGCGCGAATGTTGAATCGGATTCTTTGTTAGACATATGGCGCTAGTGTTGTCACAGAAAATAGGGATTTTTGAAAAAGAGACGCCATAGTCGAGCAATTGATGCTTCATCCAAAGAATTTGCGCACAACAACTACCAGCAGCCATATATTCGGCTTCGGTCGTTGACAACGCAACACAATTTTGTTTCTTTGAAAACCAAGAAACTAAACAGTTTCCTAAAAAGAAACAAGTTCCACTAGTGCTTTTACGGTCCACCTTATATCCACCAAAGTCGGCATCACAATATGCTTTTAAATCAAAGAAAGAATTTTTCGAATACCACAAGCCGAGATTTGGAGTATTTGAAAGATATTTGAAAATGCGTTTTAAGGCGAACAAATGTGATTCTTTTGGACATGATTGAAATCGTGCACACAGGCAAACACTAAACATAATGTCTGGTCTACTAGCAGTAGCATATAATAAGGAGCCAATCATACTACGAAAGGAAGATTGATCTACAGATTTACCATTTTCATCCTTGTCGAGTCTGATTGCTGTGCTCATCGGTGTAGATGATGATTTTGTGTTCTCCATTCCAAACTTCTTTAGAATCTCCTTGATGTATTTGCTTTGGTTCACAAAGAACCCATCCTTGCACTGTTTGATTTGTAATCCGAGGAAATAGTTAAGTTCCCCCATCATAATCATCTCGAAGTGTTCCTGCATCAACTTAGAGAATTCTTGACAAAGAGTTTCATTAGTAGAACCAAAAATAATGTCATCAACATAAATTTGCACAATTAATAAATCATCTTTGTCATGTTTGGTAAACAAAGTAATATCAATCTTTTCTCTTGAAAAATCATTTGAAATAAGGAAAGTTGATAGTTTTTCATACCAAGCTCGAGGAGCTTGTTTCAAACCATACAAAGCTTTGTTTAGTCTATACACATGATAAGGTAATAATGCATCAACAAAGCCATCAGGTTGCTCAATGTACACCTCCTCTTTCAATTCACCATTAATAAAAGCACTTTTGACATCCATTTGAAATAACTTAAAATTTCTAGAGCAAGCAAAAGCAAGTAGCATGCGAATAGATTCTAGTCTAGCAACAGGCGCATAAGTTTCATCATAATCTATGCCTTCTTATTGACTATATCCTTTCGCTACAAGTCTAGCTTTATTTCTAGTGATAGTACCATGCTCATCAAGTTTATTCCTAAACACCCATTTAGTTCCTATGATAGATCTATCGTGCGGCCTAGGAACAAGATTCCAAACATTATTGCGTTTAAACTCATTCAACTCATCTTGCATAGCAATAATCCAAGAATCATCTAATAAAGCATCATCAATACACAATACACTTAGGTTCAACATGCGAAACAAAAGCAAGATGATTTCAAATATTATTAAGAGAAGAACGAGTGGCTACTCCCTTCGAAGGACTTCCGATGATAAGATCCATTGGGTGATCTTTGTGAAGCGTCCAATCCTTCGAAAGTGGTGTTTCCTCAACGGAAACATATATATCATTTAGGCTTGAGGAAGCCAACTCTTCTTCGAGTAATTCTACATCATCAATGTTAGTGCGAACAATAGTAGACATAGATTCATCAAAAATAACATGCATAGATTCTTCAACAAGTAAAGTGCGTTTATTAAAAACTTTAAAGGCCTTACTTGAGGTAGAATATCCGAGAAAGATACTTTTGTCGGATTTGGCATCAAATTTGCCAAGGTTGTCCTTACCATTGTTATGTATGTAGCATTTGGAACCGAAAGCTCGAAAGTAAGAAATGTTAGGCTTTCTCCCTCTCCATAATTCATATGGAGTTTTCTTGAGAATTGGCCTTATTGATACGCGATTGATAATGTAACAGGCAGTGTTCATTGCTTCAGCCCAAAAATATTTTGGTAGAGAATGCTCACATATCATGGTCCTCGCAATCTCCACAAGTGTCCTATTTTTCCTCTCAACGACCTCATTTTGTTGAGGAGTCCTAGGACAAGAAAAATTATGACCGATGCCTTTCTCTTCACAAAAGTTTGAAAAACTCTCATTTTGAAATTCAGTTCCGTGGTCACTACGGATCTGCTTTATTGAAAGATTTTTCTCATTCTCAACACGTTTCACAAAAGTTTTAAAATAATCAAAGGCATCATTTTTGTGGGCTAAAAACAATGTCCACGTGAATCGTGAGAAATCATCCACAATGACAAATGCATAAAGCTTTCCTCCTAGGCTAGCGTTCCTCGAGGGACCACATAGATCTAGGTGAAGAAGTTCAAGGGGCATAGAAGTTGATATAAAATTTTTTCTTTTAAAAGATTTCCTTGTATGTTTGCCAAGTTGACATGCATCACAAATAGAATCTAATTTTAAATTGAGTTTTGGCATACCAACAACTAAATCAAGTTTAAAAAGTTTTTCTATGGTACTAGGACCAACATGACCTAGTCGTCTATGCCAAAGAATGTTGTCATCAACATTCAAAGATACAAGGCTTTTAATATTTGATAAAGATAAATTATTTAAATAAACCTTGTATACATTTTCACTTCTATAACCTTTGAAATTTATGGATTTGTCAGTCATGAGTGATATGGTGCAGTGTTGGGGAGTGAATTTGACTTCATAACCTCTATCGCACAATTGACTTATGCTTAGTAGATTATGTTTAAGCTCATTCGCTAGGAGTACATCATCAATCAAGCAAGATTCAGATATACCTATTGAGCCGATTCCTTCGACAACTCCTTTGTTGTTGTCTCCAAAGGTGACAGTTCCCTTCTCCTTTGGTTTGACTGATTGAAGTAGCTCCTTGTTCCCCGTCATATGTCTAGAACATCCACTGTCCAGATACCATATGCTAGGGAGAACATTTTTCCTATTTCCCTACAAAAAATTTATTTTGGTACCCTTTAGTTCTTTTGGGTCCACAGTGTTAGAAAAGAGAGATACAAAATAGACTTAGTTCAGTCTCTCATACAACATCATCGCCACTTTCTAGGAGTGCTCCCAGTAGTAGGTAGGGCTATGCCTCTTTAAAAACCTATTTTCTTGGACAGAGCAGCGTTCATCAGGAAGACCAGTCGCATCCAGGCAATTTAAACCGGTCTATGATGAACTCCCTTAGATCATGATCTCATAATTCCAACTGATGAGTTGTTAAGTACTCTTAGGCCTCCATTTCATATAGCTCTTTTGATTATATTGAAATCTTAAAGATCTACATTTATGTCTAACATGTCCTATTTTACAACAATAAGAGCATGTAGGGGGTAATCTCATTTTTTCCTTTGCAATTAGGATAGTAAAGTCAATTGATTTCTTACCATACCCTATTCCACCCTTATCAAAACTACATTTCTGCATGCTAAGTAAGTTACTCAATTTATTACTACTAATATTGAACTTATCAAATGATTTTTCTAAGTGAGCTATGTCATCCTTTAATCTTAGGTTTTCATGCTTCTTAGAATCTAATTCATTTTTAAGAAGTTTATTTTCTTTTCTAAGGGTTTTAGCCATATCAAACATAAGTTTATATTCTTGAAGTATTTCATCATAAGATGGTACCTCATCATTGTCGTCGGAGGTGATGTCATCATCTTTGGCCATGAGACAAAGGTTGGCTTCCTCATCGTCGTCATCGCTATCGCTCCAAGTGGCTATGAGTGCTTTCTTCTTGCCTTTGTTATATTTCTTCTTGAGAGGGCACTCATTTGCATAATGCCCTTGTTGTTGACAATTGTAGCAAGTAACTTCCTTATCCGTCTTCTTTTTGAAATTGTTTCATCGCATGAATTTTTTGAATTTTATTGCGAAGAGAGCCATATCATCATCTTCTTCTTCGACTTGGGTGGATAAGGCAATCCCCTTTGCCTTGGTTTTCTCATCCTCCTTCTTTGACTCTTTTCTTGTAGCCACTTCCAACTCATGGGTTTTTAGTGTCCCATGTAGTTGATCAGGATCGTAGGATGCGTTGTCGCCTTTGTTGGACTCAATTATGGCCGTCCTCTTGGCATCCCACTCCTTGGATAGGGCGCGTAAAGCTCTTCTCCAAACTTGCTTGGATGGATACTTTTCTCCAAGTTGGGCTAACTCATTGATGATTTGAGTAAGACTTTGGAACATTGTGTCGACATCCTCATTGGTTTCCATCTCAAATGTTTCGTATTTGAGTTGGAGTAGATCGGTCTTCGTCTCTTTGACTTGATTAGTCCCTTCATGGCATATCTCCAACTTGTCCCATATTTCTTTAGCGGATGAGCACATCGAGATCCGGTTGTACTCGTTCATATCTAAGGAACAATGAAGAATATTCATGGTTTTAGTATTTTGAGATATAAGTTTCATATCCTCCTTGGAAAAGTCGTCCATTCCCTTAGGAATTTTGACACCCTCAACCTCTTTAGTAGGTATGTAGGGACCTTTCACAGTAACCTTCCAAAGGTCATAGTCTACGGATTGGATATATAGGGACATTCGGTTTTTTCAATACCCGTAGTTTATGCCATTGAAAAGAGGAGGACGATTTGTTGATTGCCCTTGAGCATAGTCGCTCGCTAGATTTGCCATAGAGCCTTTTTGAAAATATTTTGTAAAAAGGTGGCTCTGATACCACTTGTTAGAACCTAATTGGGGGGGGGGGGGATTTAGGTTCTATTGACAACTTTAGCAATTTAAAGCGATTATGCAAATACGCAAGCGGAAGACTTAAATCAATCAAAAATAAATGCGGTAAATAAATGCGTAAAAGAAATAAAGCGATAAATGAGATAGGATATGTTTATGAAAGTTCGACGATAAATCGTCTACGTCTCCCCTTCTTGGTTAAGATTGATTAACCAAGGATCCACTAGCACTTCAACGTCTTGGCCTTGATGGCTCCAAGGATAGCCGTAAAACATTGACACGATCAACGCGCCGATACAACTCGATACTCTTGGCCTTAAGGGCTCCAAGGATAGCCTCAACACAAACACTTGGCTTCACACTCAAGTGCTTACAATGATAGCACAACACACTTGGCTTCACACTCAAGTGTTTACAACAATAGCACAACCAACTCACAAACTATTTTTACAAACACTCTCAAATATATCACACAAACACTTTGATAGTGAGAAATTGCTTGCAAAGGAGAGAAGAGATGAGTTGGGATGTCTCCAAATGAACTTGGATGGCCTCTATTTATAGTTGGCAAAGATTTGAATCTGATTTGAGTGCTTGGAGCATGTGTTAAGAAGTCAAGGAGAGACAAAAAGTGTTCGGCGCCGCTGCCATCTTTTTCCCAGCACTGAGCGGATTTTGTGGAAAAATCATATCTTCCAATCTAACCGTTGGATTGATCTGAAATTTGAACTGAAGCTTTAAACATCCAGATCTTCATTCTGAACGGTGGAGATTTGATTTGAACGAGTCAAACATTTCCAGTAATTTTCGGAAGTCGCTTCATCATGTTTTTGAACCTGTTCTGTGCAACAAATTTGAAAAATTCATATCTCTTAATCCATTCGTTGGATTGACCTGAAATTTAGACATAAGCTTTATAACATCATAATATTGAATCTGATTGGTGGAGATTTGATTTGGATTTCTCAAACATTCCCAGTTATTTTCTGAAGTCGAATCTTCATGGTTTCGTTCCTTACAGAAGTGGGTACGGTGCAGCATATATGGAAAAATTCATATCTCTCATTCTAGCCGTTGGATTGCTCTCAAATTTGGACAGTACTTGTAACACTTCTTTATCTAGATTATGATTGGTGGAGATCCGATTTGGAGTCATAAAAAATTTCCAGTAATTTTCGGAAGTTGCTGCTTCATACTTTGGCTTCTTCTTGTCTTTTTCTTCATATCTCTTAACAATATTCCATCCATTCAATGAGCAATACAAGACTTTATAAATACATGTATAGCTTCAAAATAACTTCCAATAATTTATTTTTCAATAAATCTAATCTACAAAATCTCACTTTAAATGGTTAGTAACAATTAACCGAGTTTTGTAATCATCAAAACATAATATTATGAGACTTGTTAATGCATTAAAAACATTAATCTCATAACACGAGATTTGTATGCATTTAAGGCGTAACAGTTCTCGAATCTGATTAAGGGATTGTCCCTTATCCAATTCTCTTGGTTTTCCATTTCGTAGAATTCTTATTGAATCCTCCAAGTCTTTTTTTTTGCCATGATCTCTATTCCTTTTTCAAGGCGTTTTCATGGTTTATGGTCCTCCAAAAACTCTAGGCCAAGAATGAGTTGATCCACTTCTTTTCCTGGAATTCCACATATTTGAACTTCCAATTCTCCAATATTTATCAATCCTTGGTAAGTTCCTTTTTCATGTTGTTCCAAATAGTAAATCGAGTTACAAGAGAACTGGTTCCGATGACTTGTAATATCGAATATTATTTTCACTTCTTTCCATCCTTCTGAAGATCTAAGTTTTTCTATTATAGAAAACTCTTTTTCTTCTGGTGGAATTTCTTGAATAGGAGATTTGTCCCATCTCCTACTTGTCATTCGGTTTCCTTGAAAAGATAACCTTCGAGGTGCTATTTTAAGGTCTCTGTATAGAACCGGTCTGTCTTGGATTTGAATGTCTGTTTCCTGAATTAAAGGAAACTCGATTCTTTCTGGGTATATTGCATGAGCAACTTTCCCAAAGATCTCTGGAATTTCAATGAACTCATTTCTAATAAATAATTCAGAATGATGTGTATTAGAAAGAGCATATGAAATTTGATATGTAATAGAATATGGTCTATTACCTTCCTTCATTAGTCTCTTTTCCTTGAAGTTTTGATGCAACGTCAAGGCTCGACTAAAGTCCCTGTCAGCTAAATTGTAGGCTATTTTTGGATAGATAACTCCTACAATTTTTCCTGCACAAAGATTTCCTGAGATAGTACCCAGGATAGTATCTTGAATATTCCTCATTCTTTTATCGCATACTACGATATCTATGGGTGAATCTATTCCTTATTTAAACGTTGCCTTGATCATTATTTGGATTGCTCCAATATGAATCCAAGACATCTCCTTGCTACCTCACCTTTCAACTTTTGCAATTTCTCTCTTATTTCTTCAAAAAGAATTAACTGCATCTCTATTTGATTACTTGTTAACTCCATGGGGATTGTCATTTTCCTTCTGGATACTTTGTAAATCAAATTATGTCTTCTTTGTCTAAGCCCTAGGTTGCCTAAGACTCTTTCTACTTGTCCTGCCAAAAATCCCTGATACTTTTGTAACGTTGGATTTTCTCTCATAATCCTTTGGACCATATTATGAGATATCGTGGTTTGGCTAAAGAATCCAGCCAAACTTTCATGTGTTTCATGCCCAAACACTTCTTCTTTATTCTGATTCTGATTCTGATCCATCCTCAGAATCTTCTTGACTAAACAATATCTCTTCTTCGTATATGCTTTCATCTGAGGGGATATCCTCAAATTGATATACTTGGACTAGATCTTGAAAGAAGACCGCATCATCCGTATCTGGTGTTGCTTCAAAGAGTTTAACTCCTTTTTTCTCGTTTTCTGGACAATTTGTAGATATATGTCCTCTTGCTCCACATGTCTAGCAGTTGCAATCTTTGAAACTTTCACTTGCTCTTGTATGAGTTCTTCTGAAAGTTCTTCTTGATGGTGTTCTTCCCCTGCTTTGTGATGAGCTTGTTACTGGGGATGTTCTTGTAGGTCCACTTCTTCTTCCTAACCTATAAGATCTGGCCTTTTGTTTGGACCAAAATGTTCTTGGTTTCCAAGAACTTCTCATTCTTTTATTGTAAGGATTATTTCTAAATTTCTTCCTTTTAAATCTCTGTGATCTGTTTTCAATGATCGTTGGAAGATCATTATCTTTACAACATAAAGGTGTACGTTTATTTATACCCCTTATTTTCTTGTAGTTCTTCTGTAATGCTGCCATATGGCACCATTCTGCCAATTTTTCTTTCAAAAAGGACGCGCGTCTTGCCAAAGTGTCAAGATGACCTGGAACGTATTATTTAATCAGCATTTCTCTCCAGGGACTTGGCATTTTTGCGAAAAATAGCTGAATAGCTACATTTTCCTTGACTCCTGAATTCCATCTGTATTTAGTGAATAACATAATGTATTCATCAACTAAACAGATATCATGTAACTCGAGGCTATACAGAGCTTGAGTATATATTCTCTTTTTCTCTGTATCTTGATTGTTGAAATAGTCTACCCCTATGAATTGTGCTTTAAATAGGGTGGCCATTCTTTCTCCAATTTCGCTGAGGGATTCTCCTGCTAAGATTGATTCCTTCGTATCTGGCATAGTCATCTCCCAAGCAATCTTGACAGATCCCATTAGACTTATTTCTAGAAGTTTAATGAATCCTTCTTTATTGAGATCTAATGTCCCTGCTGCAATTCTCATAGCTGACGTCCAATCATCTATAAGATCTTCTCTATTTTTGAAGTCCAAAACATTAAGGTTTAACATAACCCCGTAAGGATGTATTGGATCTAAAACAGTTTTTCCGTAAGGAGTTTGATGGAGTGGGATTTTACTCCTTCTTGATCTGGTTCCTGCTGGATGTGAATTTTCTCCAACCTGAAACTCACTATGTGGTTCTTCTGTTTTAACCGCATATCTTGGGGGATTCCCTATGGGTTGTTCACCCTCAGGGGAGTTTATTTTTAGATCTACTACTTTGAGATTCGCAAAAGAATCCGCGAGATCTTGTAGATCCTCGAGATTTAATCTCTCTAAAGTAGTCATCAGATAGTGTTTTTCTCTGATACTGCTTTTATAAGATTAATCATCCTTTCATCATCAGTTAAAGGTTTTTGAACCATTTTGGTTTTACCTTTCTGATGTAACAACGGTTCGGTACCAAACGAGAGTGGTAACCTTCCTCCTGTATTTCCTTTTCTAGAACCTGAAGTTTGTTCTAGATTTGTGATTTTAGTTTGAAGATCCTTTAGGGTTACAAGAATTTCTTCTTGTTTCTTAAGGATTCCTTCAATCTGCCGAAGTATTTCATACAGCTGATTGCTGTAATATTGTACCGTCTTTTGAATTTCTCTAAGATCTCCGGAGAGTTTAGAGGAATCTGGGGTAATTTCTAAAAATTGAGAGTTAGAAATCATCTTTCTGTCGTAAGTAATCTATTGTGAACAGATTAACTTGTTTATAGGATTTCATATAAATAAAATCCTCTTGATTCAAACCTTCGTTTGAAGTCATCTTTTGTAAAAAATCTTCTCCTCAACAAAGAAAAGTATGAGTTAACGAATAATATTAAGTCTGAATATTTAACCTAAAGCTCTGATACCATTTTTTGCACATAATTCTTTGTTCCAAAATAAGCATTAAAACATGAGATATAAGCACAGAGATCTTTAGATATAAGTATAAAACCTTCAGATCTAAGCACAAAACAACCCATATTGAGTACAAGAATTAAATATTAAAATAATCAAATTTTGTGGTCCTTAAGGAGTGCAAAAAAAGAATCTTTAAGGGAGGGAATTAGAAGAAATAAAGGTTTGGGTTTGAGAATTTATTCATAATTGACTCATTAATTATTTGCGATAGACAAATGAATCAAATGATTTTAATTTATCCGGTTCATCTGGATTTATGAATCAAACGATGTTTCTCCGGTTCATTGGACATTGGATACATCGAGTAGTAGGCAAAGAAGTGGTTTCGATTTTCGAAAACTTGTAACATAATCTAAAATTTAATTTATTTTCTTTTCGAAATATATGTTGGTATCAGAACACCTAAGATTTCTAGGTACGTTAATCATACATGCCGAAAATGGTAAGCACATATTCATTTCTACAGTCCAAAGTTTATTTTAGCTGAAGCTGTATATATAAAATATTCTCATGAAAAATAATGTAATATAATTATAATTAATTAAATAGAAAAATAGACCTACAGCTTTAGATTTCCAACGCTTCCTATGTACCCCAGTTTGACTTTTCATTGTACATGGGGAATGATGAGGAATTAATATCACGCGCATGGATTTGACATCGTTAATATTCAATAATTTTCTATTTATACGAGTAAAATAATGTACTACGTACAAACAACTGACGTATGAAGAGATATTTTAGCGTTATGGATTTCATTCCATTTTTGGGTGAAACATATTTTTTACTGAAATATTGTGTGGTTATGTTTTTAGAGATTGGTCATGTTGCTCTTATTTTTAGATCTTTGTCGTTCGTGCAAATTATTAAATTTAACCTCTGCATGAACTAATGAGCATCTAACTCATGTGAAATGGGATCCTCTTCGGGATCAACTCTCTTTTTAAGTTATATTTTAGAGGAAAGAAGTTATATTTATTAAGAAAAGTGGATAGTTAGTCTACATGCTTAAAAAAAATAGGTAAAATGCATCATTTCAGTGCTGACGTGACATCATTTCAGTGCTGATGTTGAGTTGACATATACAGTGCCACATAAGCATTTTCGAATAAAAAAAAAGTCTGAAATTGCCAAAAATCGAAACATGTAGGACTAAAACTAAAATATGAAAACATAGAAGACCAAAATCGCAAAGTGACAAATATATAATATCAAATTTGCAGTTTTTTCTAAAATTATTAATCTACCACCAATAAATAAATAAATATATAATACTATTTATTAAAATTAAATCTCATTTAAAACAAACTTTGGTACGGTGGTAAAATTTTTTGACTAATCCCAAAATACCCTTTACCAACTAATTACAAATACCTTATTTTTTTTACATTTTAATTAGTTTTTCTGCTACAATTTCAATTTCAAAATTCAATAAATTTTATTTTAAACTTTAAAAAAAACTATTGTACTCACTAATTTTTAAACGAAATAAAAAAATCGAATGCGTCACGATATGCTAATATATATGATAAATATTGCCATTATAATTTAGATTTCATTAATGTCTATATTTTTAGTGATAATATCAGTACGTCAAGTGATTCAAATTTTGTTTAATAACAAATTGTAAAACACAAAAATTCGTATGAGACATTATCTCACAGATTAATTCTTTAAGACGATAATTCTTATTCGATCCAATTTAATAAAAAATTTATTTTTATACCTAAAATATTTTTTTTTAATTTCAAATATGGATCGGATCGACTCGTCTCACATATATAGATCCAAAATATTTTCTCACTGCTAAGGGTGAGAAGGCTATGAGTACGATAGCGGGCCCCGAGAGCAAGATATGCACCCGGAGATATCACTTGAGAAATCTTGGTACTTATTCTGGAGGTACAAGGTTCGAGTTTGGAGAGGGACTGAAACTCACTGCCAGGGGTGAGAAGGCCATGAATACGGTCGCAGCTAGGGATGGCAACGGGGCTGGTTCAGGGCGGGTTTTGTCGAACCCGGGCCCCGCCCCGCAAAGAAAAAATTAGACCCGGATCGGACCCGGACCCGCCCCGCCCCTTTTGTACACCCGCCCCGCCCCGCATAAAAACCCGGCGGGTCCAACCCCGGGTTGGACCCGCTACCCGCAAATATTTATTTTTAAAAAATTTAATTAATTAGTAATTTTGATATATATTATATCTAAATACATATATATTTATTATATGAAATATATATAATATACGTACAAGTCCATGTTTAATTATATAATATGGGTCTGTTTGGTAGGTATGATGGAATAAATAATACATAGATAAGTAATTTAATGTAATAAAAATAAATAAAAAATGATAGTGAATATAATATTTGATTTGATTTATGAATTATAGTTTATTTGATTTGATTGATTAAATTTTATATAAAAATGATAAATTACCATTTTATCCTTTTAACAATAAATAAAATATTAATAATATTATTTATAAGGGGTAATATAGTAATTTAAATTCAATGATTTGATTGATGTAAGATAAATAATTAATAAAAAGATAAATAATATGATGAGAAGAACGTAGGATTGGATGAGATGAGTTATACGTAAACTAATAATATAGGCTACCAAACGGAGCCTATGTATATAAATATACAATATATATTATATATATATAATTACAGTGTATGCATTTAATATAATATCATATATATATATATATATAAAATATATGTACAGTATACATTATATAATATAATATATACATATATGTACCAGTATTCATTATATAGAGTTTTTTTATGATGCTCAACACTATATGCCCACTTCATGTCCACCATGTATAAGTCAACACATTTATTGTACCGGTCAACTCATCTATTGTACATGGTGGGCATGAAGTGAGCATATAGTGTTGGGCACCATAAAAGAACTCACATTATATATATATATATATATATATATATATATAAATATATATATATATATATACATATATGTACCAGTACACATTATATATATAATATACGTATTTAAATAAATAAATATATATATATGTATATATATGCGGGGCGGGTCTACCCAAACCCGGAACCCACCCGGACCCGCCTTCGGACCCGTTTACTTGGACCCGCCCCGCCCCGTAACCCGTTTGATCGGGTTTAAACCCGCCCCAGACGGGACCCAGCCCATTGCCATCCTTAGTCGCGGCCCCCGAGAGCATGGGACGCACCCTGACTGTCAAAACTTGTTTTTAAAATAAGTTGTTAAAGTTAGGGCTACAATACCAAATCGAAATACCGACTTCTCGGGATATCGTACCAAATTTTTTTTGATATATAAATATTTTTTTGGTATATCGAATTTTTTTGAGTATTTTTAAGGTATCAATATAGATTTTTTTCATACCAAAATTTTAAAATTTTGATATCGATACTGTGAATTTTTTCATACTAATATTTTAGATACGATATACCAAAAACTCATCCCTAGTTAAAGTGTTTGAAAAAACTTATTTTAAAAAACGCAAAGATGTTGATATATTCAATATAATAAGATCTTTTTGTTGTCAAAACTATATATATAAAAAAAGTTCAATCGTAATTTTCATCACCAAAACTATTATGATCAAGTCGATTTCATATATTTTAAATATTTTTATATCTAGGTTTGTTGTTTTGTTTTGTTTTTTTTTTTTGTTTTCGCGCGGCTGATATTAAATATTAGATGGTACATTGTTTGGAATTCTCCACAATTTGAGCCACAATTTCAAAGATTTGTAAGTATTAGTCATTACTTTTAATGTTTTTTAGTATTGGAGGAGGAGAAATCTCCAACTCGAGACACCATCAAAATTTAGACAACATAGCACTAAGCCAAATGGTTTGTGACCAATAAAAATTAAAAATAAGGGTCTTGTGTGTGCGCGTGTTATTCTTTTTAATTGAAAATGTTTTTAAAATAAAAATATATATAGAGAGAGTTAATCTGTCCTTAAAATTATCCAAAAAGAGTTGATTATGCATTTGAATAGAAAAAGTTGGCGCAAAATAACATTTTTATAAGTTTTTATGCGTGTGTATTGCAATTTAAAATAAATGTTTTGAAGAATGGAGAGTTTAAATTAAATGCATAAAATTTGGATGTTTTCTATCACAACTACTATTTACAAAAATGCTAAAAAAAATCTTCAAAGTTCAAGTCACTTACCAATCGATTATAATGTAAAAAACTAATAAAATTTGGAGAATAATATATCTACGATGAATGTTACACATTCAATTTAAAATTATAAAATTATTCATACATTTTATTTGAAAAAAATATTTAAAAGTGCAGGGCTGTTTAGATATATAGGCTCGGTCAAATTTTCATTTGCAAATTTGACCTTCTCATGTGCAATTCAATGCACTAGGGAAGGTCATGACCTTTCCCTCTCTCTTAAATGTTTCTGAAAGTGCATTTAAAATATTTATGTAATTTCACATGCAGTATAAGTTATAACTGATCAATGTGTATCCTGAAAAGTTATATTCAACAAAACATTAAATAGCTCACTTTCTCTCTTCTTTTTTTTTTAAAAAAATTTTATTTTAAGAGAGGAATAGCTCTCTTTCTTTTTACCCGAGAAAGCATGCACATTGAATTAAATTTATGACCTATTTATAGGCATTGATTCGACTGCCATTAATTAAATTTGATAATTGTGGCATTGCCTAAAACGTCAAAGTAACCTACTTGGAATTTAAGCTAAATAAATCAACCTGCTTAACGAAATTCAAAGCAAGACAAATAAGACAAATTTCAAATCAAACATCCTAATTAATTTATATACCGTAAAAATTCTTATAGATAATAACTAAGATTCCGTTTGTACATGTATTTTAAAATCGTTTTTAGTTTTTTATAAGTTAAAAAGACTTAAAGTATTTGTTTGGATAAAATTTTGATAAAATATTTTTGAAAACTACTTCTTAAAAAGTGTTTTCAAAATATAGTTTTTAAGAACACTTAAAATATGTTTCTAGGTGTTTTTAACAAGGAACCATGAAAGACAAAGATGAAAACATGACTTTTAAAATTTTAAAATATTTTTATAAAATAGTTGTTCAAACACATATTTATTTTTAAAACAACTTTAAAAACATTTTATATAAAATTTTTAGAAAACAATTTTTTAAAAACGTTTTATAAATACATGTTCAAACGGAGCCTAAGAGTCATGCTTAGATGTGTTTTTAATTAAGTCACATTCAGGATTAAATTTTATTTTATTTTATTTTTGAGTGTAATTATAGAAGCAAAAAAAAAAAAAAAACAAAAGGAATCCAATGATACTTTTGCAATTTATCATACAAATGTTATCCCGACTCCTGAGTGTATCTAAAAAACTAAAACATACACCTAAAAATTATCCAATAGTTAAAGATCGAGTTTGTATATAAAACAATTGGCTTATATAATGTTTCACTATTATGGTGTTATAATCACTTTTTAAATAAATAAAGAAAGGAAGAAATAAATACACTAACTAAAAATCAAGATTTGAATTTTTTTCCCGTTTACAAATAACCCAAAAAAATTATCGAAATAATTATGAATCGATACTCCAAATATTTTTTTAACAAATCATGTATCCGATACGAACTCTGCTATAACAAATCATTATAACGGAGCCTAAAACTCAAATGAATTAGGTGAAATCACATTCTTTTAAGTTTTTCCAAAGTCCAAACGCTAATTTAATTTGAAAATCGACCGAAACATTATACAATAACTGCAAACCGAATTTCACCAATATTGTGTCAGTTGTCACTTTGAGGGACAAAAACTACAAGTCTTGTTTGAACACCACAACTTTACCGAGCTTATGCAATGTTAACTTAATTAATCATTAATTTATTTTATTAGTTTGAATGTACTTTGAATTTCACTTCGTATTATTTTAAATTACCAATTATATGACTTGTTTCCATATTATTTACAAAAATGAAAATATGAAAGCTAGGTGACTAATAATTCATTAATTCGCTATTTTATCTTAGTCAAATTGAGCTAATTAATGAAGGAAATTTTTTTTTTTGAGAGGATGAGGTCAATTTCTTGAAATCAAAGTGAGCTAGATAAATCCATGTTAACAATCAAGTAAAGCTAAACAATTCAAATGGTTATTTTATTTTTAACTTCATAATATGACATCTTCAAATTCATGTTCCGAAAAATTCTATAATACACAGGGAGAAACACTTTCAATGTATTTGCATAAGTTGATTTAATCATCTCATTTAAAAAAATACTAATGTACCTAAGTGTTTGTTTTTAAGTGAGTTGATGATCATCTCATAAAAAAGAATACAGAAATATTTACTTTTGATGTAACATAGAATAACATAATTTTCTATAAAATAGGGACAATTTAAGTTATTATAATTCAGAAAGAGTTTATTATAAAGTTTTACGTAAAATAGGGGCGACAATATCCATAAATTAAAATCTTCTCACGTCATCTGATCCCAAAAAATTAAAATTGAACTTTGTTAATCCAATCACCCAATAAAATATTGCCACGTGGACGTCAACATACAGCCTGGACCACCTTTCCCTAGGGCTAATTTTTAATTGCATCCACACCCCGTTAAAAGTCTAAAAGACATAAAACCCTTGTGTAAAATTAATAGCATGTTAGACCCTATGTTTTAAAAAAATTAGCATAAAAAACCCTATGAAAAGGTATAAATGTGCCCGAGTTTGTATAACATAGGAGTAAAATGTGCTACATTTTAAAAACCCGAGGGATGCATTAGCCTATTAATATTTCATAAGGAGTTTTATGCCTTTTAAATATTTCACAAAGAGTGTGGATGCAATTAGCCACCTTTCCCTACATTAATGTTTTTTTTTAAATTTATTTCGGCCTTTGCTCCTCTCATGACCATATTAATAGTTTTTTTTAAAAAAAAATTAATTTGTTTTTAAATTTATTTTATATTTTTTCATGGAAAAATCACCATTCGTTTTCTTTTCAGCACCTTCTCCACAGATCCCCGGTTCCTCTATCCTGTCTTGATTATCAGTGGCAACAAAGCATTCAAAGTAAGCTGCAGAACATTCATTGTCATTGTTACGGAGGAATTTGCATTCAAATCTTTGAACTAAAGGGTGTTCTATAAGCTGCAATTTTTTGCATTATTGGAGGAGAATTGTGAACGGGAAGCGTAAAGTTTTGATTTTTATTTATTTTTGGCGAAAATGGGTGTTTGTACTTCGAAGCCAAAGTCCTCCCAAGAGCCAGAATTTCAGTCACGAGATGGAATCAGTCCCGTCGTGATTCCAGGCAAGGATAAGAATGCGGATAACCCAATGGCGGCAAAGAATAATGCCAGAGATTCTGTTGATTTCGTGGAAAAGAAACGGGAGGATGCGGAAGCGGGCAAAAAGTCGCCGTTTTTCCCGTTCTACAGCCCAAGTCCAGCTCACTATCTGTTCTCGAAGAAGTCTCCGGCGAGATCTCCGGCGCAGGAGGGCGGCACTCCGAGGAGGTTTTTCAAGAGACCATTCCCTCCGCCGTCTCCGGCGAAGCATATCAGGGCGGTGCTCGCTCGGCGGCACGGCACCGTGAAGCCTAACGGGGAAGCGGTACCGGAGGGGAAGGAAGTGGGAGAAACGGGTCTGGATAAGAACTTCGGGTTTGCTAAGAAATTTTACGACAAGTATGAGATGGGAGAGGAGGTGGGGAGAGGGCATTTTGGGTATACATGTAGAGCTAAATTCAAGAAAGGAGATCTTAAAGGGCAGGAGATTGCTGTTAAGGTCATACCTAAAGCTAAGGTGTGGAAATTTGTTCTCTTTCTTGTTGTTTGAGTTTTCAGTGATTTGCATTTGAATTTTAATGGACTCTGCTGGTTTATGGGCTAAATGTTAAGGTTGGGGAGATCTGATATATGTGGACATTTTCAGTTTTGTGTTCGAACCAGCTTAAAATTTGAAGGTCAAATTCGAATACGAAAAGCGAGTAACATAGATACTGAAAACTGTGTGAATAGCGAAATTTACTCGTTTTCTTTCCTTTCTTCGACATTATGATGCTAGATCATCGTTCTGTTGCTCAAAGAGTGTAATTTTTTTGTGTTCTTTTATAAATCATGTGAATTTTTTTTCCCTAGTTTTAATTGTCACTTTTACATTTCCAGATGACCACTGCAATAGCTATTGAAGATGTTCGAAAGGAGGTGAAAATATTGAGAGCTTTAACGGGTCATAACCACCTAATACAGTTTTATGATGCTTACGAAGACCATGACAACGTCTACATAGTTATGGAGTAAGCTTTGATTTCTTGATCTTAGATCGACAACGAATCTTTTTTGGCTTCTTCGTGATGTCGTTGAGTATCTCTTATAAGAGGTTGTTCAATTGTGTTTGATATCTCTCTCAGGTTATGTGAAGGAGGTGAGCTTCTAGATAGAATCCTTTCGAGGTAATTTGTGGCCCTTAATTATACTACCTTTACTAATGAATCGTCTCATTTCACATGGTATGTAGTGTAAACAAAAATGAATAAATTCTCCTTGTCATAGGGGTGGGAAGTATGATGAAAATGAGGCAAAGGCTGTGATGAAGCAAATACTGAGTTTTGTGGCATTCTGCCATCTCCAAGGGGTGGTGCATCGCGATCTTAAACCCGAGGTATTTATTCTGATGCTCAACCTAAAATAGATCGTTCTTGTTGGGCCCTTGTCGTTTGGGATAATTTGTTGAAGAAGATTTTGCATCCACTATCGATTGCTAGTATGTTTAACTGTAGCTTGTCTCTGGATCAGAACTTCTTGTTTTCATCCAAGGACGAAAACTCGATCCTGAAGGCTATAGACTTTGGACTATCAGATTTCGTGAAGCCAGGTTTGTTTGTAAGTTTTATACCTAAGGTAGATATACAAACGGGCCAAATTATATGGATTTTATTTAATTCTTTGCAGATGAAAGGCTCAACGACATTGTTGGTAGTGCATATTATGTAGCACCCGAAGTTTTACATAGAGCCTATAGCACTGAAGCTGACGTTTGGAGTATAGGTGTGATAGCTTACATATTGTTATGTGGGAGCCGCCCATTTTGGGCTCGAACAGAGTCGGGGATTTTCCGTGCCGTCGTAAAAGCTGAACCGACTTATGAAGAACCACCTTGGCCAACTCTTTCTTCTGAGGCAAAAAATTTCGTCAAACGCATGCTAACTAAGGATCCGAGGAAGAGAATGAGTGCCGCTCAAGCTTTGTGTAAGTATTCTGTCTTGCTGAAATCAAAAGAAAGTGATTTTAAGATATGGCGCCACTTACAAGTTTCTTCACTTCAGGTCATCCATGGATCAGAGATACCGACGAAAAAACGCCTCTGGATATACTAATACTTAAACTTATGAAGGCTTATTTGCGTTCATCTCCCCTCCGGAAAGCTGCTCTAAGGGTGAGTAAATGGAATTACTGCCAAGTGACTCGACAATTAATGTTTCTTCATTTCATTTTTCTGCATCCTTCACTGTTGATTAATATCGACTCAGTCGACGTGCATGTTGGGTCGTTACTCGTACGCCTTTTTTGCCAACTGATTCTCCATTTTTGTGTTTTTGTTCTCTAACAATTTGACTGGAATTCTTGCAGGCTTTATCGAAAACTTTGACGGCTGATGAACTGTTCTACCTGAAAGAGCAATTTGAGCTATTGGAACCAAACAAAAATGGGACCATAGGTTTAGACAACATCCAAGCGGTTGGTTTTTTGCATGATGCAATAGCCTATAACTTGACACCAATTAAATTTAATCCCAGCTTCTGTACTTGGATCAGGCCTTGAAGAAAAACGCAACCGATGCCATGATCGAGTCACGCGCATTCGATCTTCTTGTTTCGGTTTGCTTCTGATTTCTACTTATAGTATCCCAATATACATATATCATCCTTTATTTCTAGCTCGATTTTTGTTTTAAAATATATATCCTTTCCCTGTTATGCCAGCTAAATGCCCTTCAATACAGAAAGATGGATTTCGAGGAGTTCTGCACTGCTGCTTTGAGTGTGCATCAGCTAGAAGCCCGTGAAAACTGGGAACAGCATGCTCGTTGCGCGTATGAACTCTTCGAGAAGGACGGTAACCGGAGTATCATGATCGAGGAACTAGCTTCGGTGAAAATCATTTAAAAAAAAAAAAATCCATTTCCATCTAAATCTGATCCTGTGCTAACTTTTGAACATTTGTTTCAGGAACTTGGGCTCAGCCCTTCAGTTCCAGTTCATTCTGTCCTCCATGACTGGATCAGACACACAGATGGGAAGCTGAGTTTCCTCGGATTCGTCAAGTTGTTGCACGGTGTTTCTAGCCGATCATTCGCTAAAGTTCATTGACACTTCCAGTACATTACAATTTACGATCACCCGAACCCTCTCGCCATTGGTCTTGCCTGATGATCTTTGTGAAAACACGAAAGATCCATCAAATTATTTTCTTTTTCTTCGATCCGTCGTTGGAAATTGATTGGTTTCAAGGGATTTGGACTTCATATGATCACGTTCAAGTGGTGAAGGAACAGAGCTGCAAACACGAGTAAAAAAGTTAGCCTTTATGTAACCGATTGTATGCTGTAAATACGTATGCTATTTATTGCACCTGGGAAAACTTGTGAATGAAATATACTTGAAATCAACTACCCTTACCTTGAATCTGCGGCTGCTGTGTAACTTCTAACTAACCGAGTATTAAACAAAGAAACAAGATCCAATACTATCTATGCTGCCAAAATCGTTGGTAGCGCAGTGTCATAAATCTGGTTCGAGATCGATGTCATATTGAAACAAAAATCATTCACCCTGTGAGAAAAAGAATTATAGCTTTCTATATATCATGATATGAAATTGCAAAAAAAAAATAAAATGTAATTAAATCGTACCCGAAATCGAAATGCATGACTTTGGCGGGAGGAAGAACATTGGAAATTAAATAATTGAATTTGACAGCCTACAAACACAAAACTCTTGTTTCATCATCTCACATAGATTAATTTAGTTAAACATATCTTCTACTTGATTCGATTCATGATTTTTATGTCAAAAGTATTGATTTTATTTTATATATTTATTTGGTCAAGTGATAAATATTCGTGTGACTGATTCACGGTAGATCTAATTAAAGAAGAAACACTAACATCTTTCTAGAATGAATTATGACTAGAATTGGAAAGCAATGTCCACAAAAAAAAATAAAAAAATTGCAAAATATCCTTAGAAATGTTATATATTATTCAAATTTTAGTTCTTTGTTTATTTTAGTTATTAGAATTAGAATGTATAATATAAGACAGTTTACTGTATCCAAATATTTAAATATTTTAATTAAAAAAAACTATTTCAATATGATTTCTTAACAAAACTAAGGGCATCCACGGTAGTCAATGGCGGGTTAGTCTATGCTACATCGGGAGTGTTTTTTCCTCTATTTCAATACCATTAGATCACGTGAAATCCCTATATTTTATGAAAATTGACATATGTGTTGATGATCGGTTGATATTTGACCACATCATGGGGGAGAAGTACTTCAGGTATAGCATAGAATAATCCGTCAGTGGCAAAAGTCCAACATGAGTTTACTCAGTGCGCACCGAAAAATAACGACGGCGAATTCCTACGTCATAAAAATAAAATAAAAAAGAGTCCAATGTTAGTTTTTTCGTGTTTCTCACCCCGCCACATCAACCCCACATTTTAATTCAAATATTCCAATTATTATTTAATGGGTCTTACTAGTCACTATCAACTCACATTATCAATTTATCTCTTTGATATATTTATATTTACGCAATTTATAAATCATATTTCAAAAAAATAATTAATATAAATTTTATTAATTAAAAACTATAAATAAAAGAATAAATTACTTTTATGTAACATTATATTGGCTAATACACATCATTTAAGTAAAATAACCAAAAAAAAAAGCGTTTAGAAGAAAATAAAATTATAGATAATATAATTTTTTTTGTTATGCAGTAATACGTAAACACATAAATTTCACAGCGATTAAGATATTAGTGTGCGAAAAAGTTATTACAAATTATGAAAATATTGACATAGAGTATTTAGGATCCTTAGATTTAAAACGTGGACATAAAACCTTTCTTCATACCAAAATTTAGCTCCACAAAAATTGCATATGTATGTTGGATCACCAATATCTCAATAATCTACATATAAATAAAGTAATGTTAATTTTAAAACATATGTTAAAAGTCCAATTATGAGGAATGAAATAGAATAAGATCGTACCAATCAATTTCATGAAAATATTTTTTGCACCGTGGAAACACGTTCATTAGGAGGAATGCATACCAAAATTTTTTAGATTTGATCAGAAGAGTCAACTGTACAAAAAACTCAAATATCATTGAGTGAGGTAGAATGAGTTTGCCATACCCACAATTGAATAATCGATGTTTACCTGTATTTGAAAACGTTACTCTCTGGAAAGAATATCAAAGCAAGTGGCTTTATGGATCTTTTCAATTAAATAGGATATGTGAAGTCTTGTTTTTTTTTTTTAAATTGAACAAACATATATAACATTTCTGAAAAATAAATGCGATCACATTCCCATACAGCCAAACGGTCTGGGAAGCTTCGTTTTGAAAATTGAAAAAAAAATTTAATAATCTCCTTGAGCTGTGTCCAATATTTGTAGAATACTAACAGACCTTTTCCATTAAATGAGATTTGAAATTCGTCTTTATGATATCTATGCATTAAACGAAATGAGTTTAATTTCCTAGCAATTATTTTTAATAATCTCCTTGAGCTGTATCAAATATTTAAAGAATTCGTTTTGATGCTATATATATGCATTAAAATAAATGAGTTTTAATTCTATGTTTACGTTTAAATAAAAAATAATATACATTTTTATTAATCATATTTTTACCTTGTGTAATGTTTTATGTGTAACTTAGTAATTTTATAACTTCTAACTTGATCATATATATCTAAATCAATTAATTGTCCGATAATCAAAACAATTGGATATCTCTTTGTGTATTTTCAGAATATCCTTTCAAATCATATGCTGGAGAAAAAGAAAGAGACGGCTATATATATATATATACTTGAGTGTATAGAAATCGAAAAATACATCAATCCTGTCTCGGAATATGCACGGCCAGTTGGAATATATATGTTGTGTGCACAAATTAAAATCATTTTAATTTTGTATTGGAATATGTATGGATGGTTTGTGTTCTGGAATATATATGTATTTTCAAATTCAAAATAAATGTTGGAGAAAAGAGGCAGAGCATTTATATATATATGTTTGTGTGCACAAAAACCGAAAAAAATATATTAAGTATGTATTGGAATACGTACGGACTGTTGCAAAACCGAGAGCACATTATATCCTTCTGAAATATACATTTGTGTAGAAAATCGGAACACTTAACTAGTATCAAAATATGTATGTATGGATAGTGGTGTAATAATAGTCTTTCTCTTTATGAATGTTATTTAGGAGAAAATTGTTACTTACGTTTTTAAGAAGATTATTCTGTTTTTATATATATATATATGTAGAATATATAGATTATAATTTATTTGATTTAATTGATTAAATTTTATATAAAAACGATAAATTATTATTTTGTTTTTTTAACAATAAATAAAATATGACTAATATTATTTATAAGAGGTAATATAGTAATTTAAATTCAATGATTTGATTGATGTAAGATAAATAATTAATGATTTGATTGATGTAAAATAAATAATTAATAGATGAATAAATAATATGATAAAAAAAATGCGAGAAAAACGCAAAATTAGATAATATAAGTTATACATAGATTAATAACAAGTCTTACCAAACGAGATTTTGTTCATTAAAAAAAAAAGAAAGAGGTTCCCTCTCATTTTACAAAAAAAATCTACTTATTATTACCTTAAAATACATTTTAATTTATTAGTTTCCATTTATTATCTGGTTGGATTGGTGCATTCAGCATTCTTGAGGGAACCCCAAATTTCAAAACCCTTGGACCATGATCGCGTAAATCCCATTCAATAGTGAATTTAGAAATCACAAGATGTTGAATTAACGGCAATTTCACCGATATCCAGTTCATTGCGAATTCAAATGGCTGACAGGAAATCCAAGAAACGTGCATTTGTTGAGATTTCTTCATCCTCTTCATTTTCATCTTCTGAGGAATCGGAGTCCGTGATCGAGGAGTTTTCTTCGGATTCTTGGTATTTTAACTTATAATACCTCAGTTTCCTCAGCGAAATTTAACCAATTTTCCTCAAATTATTTGAATGTGCTGTCTCTCTGTATGAGATTGGGTTTGTTATTTTCTTCTTACGCTTAGGTTTTCGTTTCTTGATTCAGTACTGATGATGACTATGACGAAGACGATGATGCGAACAACTGGAGTTATTCGGAAAATGAGGACGAGGATGAAGGCCATGCTGATGAAGATGATGAAGCATCGACGTGCAACAAAATTATTGAGTTTCTTCAAGGTGCAAGCTTGTGGGCATTATTGATCAACTAAGATTTCTGTGAAATGGTTTATCTTTTTGTAGCCATCTTATTTATCATGATTAGAATTAGATTAATTTGGATTGTTTGCAATGCTCTTTAATTAGTGAATCACACGTTTATGCAAGTGAACGTAGTTAGATTATTTCCCTATGCTCTGCAGGAAGAGGTGATCTTCAAGAACTAAAGTTGGTTGAATGTAAAGTGTACCTTCGAAGGCATGGTTTGAGGCTTTCTGGAACAAAGGAAGAGTGCATCGAGAGAATCAAGGAGCACTGGAGGTCAGTTCTTGTATTTCCCTAATCTGTTTGTATGCAGTTTCTTTTTTGTGTTTATGAAACCTTTTTCACTTTCTCTCTCTTTTAATACAGACAATTTTAGCTCTATGATCTTATTTGCATTGGATAAAAATTAGGACTGCGTGAAACTGAATCAGGCTGTTTTGCCCGGATAGATACTAGGATTCATTAATGGCATCCATCAAGGCACTTAGTTATTCGTCAATGAGAAACTTTGGAGCAAGGAAATGCAGGGATATAGCATCCTTGAGATAAGTGGCTGGAGGCTTTGGCCACAACAAAAATTAATTGGCCATCACCATTCCTTTTTCACCTCAAATGAATCCCTCGAATGCCATACTTAAAAACTGGATGCCCGAACTTGTCCTCCTGATGAATCCTATTAAGAACACCAAAGGCATGCCAAGAGTGTGAACCATGATTGGATTTTGAAGTAGCTCAAGTTTAAAAGTTAATTCCCGCCTTTCACATTTTCAGCGAACCCCTAGTTAGTACATCTCTTGTTGCATTTGTTGTTATATCTTTTCTTACTCTGAGGATCGCTTTTATTAGTAACAGTTTTTGTTGTCTAACTGCACCAATGTCACTCGATTTGAATTCACATCATGTCATGGTATTCTACAGAAATGAAGTGTAGGTGTGTGCAAATGCCTAGTTCACATATGCAGGTAATGATAGGATTACCATGAAGTTCAATAGATAGTGCTTACGGTTGTTGAAGTGTGAAATAGCCTGGTAGGGTGAATACGTGCTGATGCGATGGCACCATTTTCTTGTTTATTTCTCATGAATGTGGAGTTTTTATCACAGGTTGAAAGATGGCAATGGTGAAGCTCTCTATCCCAGATCATCATTTACGATCAACTGCACAGGTACTCATTTTGAGTTTTAACAAGGTTAGTGATCAGGCCTACACTTTTCCATTCTTTTAGTTTGGTTTTACCTCTTTGGCTTTTCTCCGTGTAGGTGATGTGTGCAAGGGAGATGTCGTTTTGTTCAATCAGAGAGTATATGAGAGGTATCAATCACTGCT
This sequence comes from Henckelia pumila, assembly GCF_033568475.1. Classification (NCBI taxonomy): domain Eukaryota; kingdom Viridiplantae; phylum Streptophyta; class Magnoliopsida; order Lamiales; family Gesneriaceae; genus Henckelia; species Henckelia pumila. The sequence goes on along the minus strand of NC_133121.1, from coordinate 7,476,475 downwards.
GCTCCATTATTTGCTATATAGTTTCATTCATTAGTATTATCTTCTTGATTGATCGTATATCTTTTTACAGTTTCAACAAAATGAGAAGACATGGAAATGTTTTAGGTAGAAGGACTGTTGTTGGGAGGATTGTGAAGGAAAGCTATGGTGCAGCTAAGCAACAACATACCTTTACTGTAAGATAGATTTTTGTGCATCTGGATCAGAATTGTTCATAATAAATTCAAAGAAAGATGTCTAAACATGAACAGGAGAAAACTTGGTTGATCTGTTTGTATTATTATTTATGCTTCAGTCATTTTATTCTTGTTGACCATCCAGGTTGAAGTGCTGTGGAGCAAAGGGACCAAGAAACTAGCTCCACTTTCCCCTTTACTTGTAAAGGGCCGCAATCTTTACAAGATGAAGACTTTTAGACAGGTGAAATAATGTCTGGCAGACTGGTTTTGTTGTTAGACATTCACAAAATCATTGTTTTCACATCACCGTTTCAGCATTGGAAGAACGAAAGGGAAAGATTAAATGTACTTGCTGAAAAACACATGAGAGGAGCTGCTGCCAGAAGTATAAAGGCTAAGAGAAAGTCAAAAATGGAGATGAAGAGAAACAAATCCCTCGCCCATGAAGGTTTATCTTTCTTTTCCTTTGACTAGCATCTCGTAATACATTATTATTTGAAAGTTGATTTGATGTGTTGTGTTGTAACCAGGAAATAAACGTCGTAAGCATTTCCATAAATTGCATCCATCTGGAACAAAGGAGACAGATCATCTGAATAAGAATCCTATACATGAGCCGAGAAAGAGCTCTAGAAACAAGAAACACAATCCTCGTCAAAATTTTCCTCCACTTCAAGAACTTCGCTCAAAACACCCCGGAGATTGTAGGCATCCTACATCTCATTTTAGACATCAAAACCTGAAACAATCAAACCAAGCTAGAGAACCCTTCTTTCATCCAAATAACAATCGTTATCAAAATTCCTACACCTTAAATCCCCGCATTGCTGAAAGAAGACCACATCACTTTGCCGTCAATCCTCTTCGTGATTCCAGTCTGACCCCATTTTCAGAATCTCGGGAATTTAACCAGCGCAGTCTCATGTACAATGCTTATCCACACTTTACTCAAGTACCCGAATCAAGTCGATTTGGCCAAGTCCTTGGAAGAAATAATGTTCACCCACAATTTTATGTGACAAACAGGTGGAGATAGTTGTATAGGCATGCACTACTCGATGAAGGGCAGGTTTTGGTTGATAAAACGAACATGTCGATTGGATTGTTTTAAGATTGTGAAATTTGAAAAGTGGAAATGGCAACATATTGTATATAGTCCATGTGTTTATGTGCTAATATTATGTGCTGTGAATAGGAAACTGAAAATGCTTAAACGATGTCAGGAATTCAAGTTGTTAAATTTGTAGGAGTTAAATGAAAATATGGTTGATAAAGAAACATTGGCGTTTGTCACATACTTTTTTTTACGATATAAAATAAATCACTGGAAATAAATGCGACCATGGTTTGAGTCTAAAGACTTTTTCATTATACACAACAAGCCAAACCATGGATCTAACTTGAGACATGTCTTTAACATTTCGAACTTTTTTCCTTTTTTACACGTTCTTATACTTCAATCTTCATATAGTACGAATTGTTGGCCTATACTTTAGGAAGCCAGGTGCACCACGTCTTTTTAGATGAAACACTTCTTCTAGAATGAGAAGGTGGAGGCCATGCCAAGGTTGATCTTGTCTTAACATCGTTTTGTGATAAAGATCTCATGTGCCCTCGCTTCGGAGTTGGAACGGATGATTCGCGGTGGCAGCATGCTGAATCCTCTGCACACATTATTGAGGGCATGGGAACACTTTCCTTGCACAGAAGTTGCCTGAATCTTACCACTCTTTCCTCGAGTCGAACAACTTCTTCTTCCAACACCGCTACTTCAGCTACAAGTTCCAGAGTCTGAAATTTGACAAACCATAGAAAACCAGAATTTGCAGCAGAGACATGAAACCAGAATTTTGGATGTATGATGATTTATTACCATAAGATTAATGAGGGTACTATGCTTGAAACAATTCTATCACAATGAAGGAACACATTAAGCAATTGACTAAAATTATACAATATTGCTTACATATTGAGGGAGATGAGTAGAAATAGGAGGTAGAGTCCCCAAGGGTCTATTGAGAGCTCTCTTCAAAGCCCTGTGCACACTCTCTTCATGTCTCAGCTTCTTCTTCAGTTCATCAACCTGCCAGATTCGACCACGAAAAACTGAACTCAACTACATATATAACCGAAGACTGTTTTCTCAATGTGACATGCATTTTGTTTTGTGACAGAATTTGTTTACATCTTGGATCAAGGCTGATTTTCGTTCTCTCCGCGACCGGTTCCGTATGATTTTCTCTAGATGAGATTTGAATCCTTGTGGTTCCATCTTCTTCTCCTATAACAAAATCTTTCACATTTTGGCACCACGTGATAAAAGGTTTACTCACCATTGAACTATTAATCACAATGAGACAGCAATATATAAGATGGCAGATAAACACACACACACACACATGATTTAATAAGTGGTTTGAGGTATGGTATAAGTACTCCCTACGTCCCATATATGTTGTCTTGTTTTAGTTTTCACACGAATTAAGAAAAATTTATTGGGAAAGTAAATTTTATATAAACTTCCTATTTTATCCCTATTTAATGTATTAAAAAATGTTTGCACAATTTTCAAAGTGTAGTTAATAGGGATATATTAGTAAAGAAGTGTAAGAATGTATTACTAAATATGATGTATGACTATATATTTGGGACAAACAAAAAAAGAAACGTGGACAATATAATTGGGACGGAAGGAGTAATATATAGATATGTAATATAATGTAATTAAAAATAAATAAAAAATGATAGTTTAAATAGTATTGGATTTGATTGATAGATTATAGTTTATTTGATTTGATTGATTAAATTTTATATAAAAATGTTAAATGACTATTTTGTCCTTTTAACAATAAATAAAATAAAAATTATATTATTTATAAGTGGTAATATAGTAATTTAAATTCAATGATTTGATTGATGTAAGATAAATAATTAATGATTTGATTGATGTAAAATAAATAGTTAATATATGGATAAATAATATGATGAGAAGAACGTGAGATGTGATGAAATGAGTTATACATATATTAGTAATATAGTGAACAGAACGATTTTAGGTACTAGTAATCCACTCATTCAAATGTAGCATGAGGACCCGAACTTAAATGCTTCATTAAAACATTCAATTCTTGAAAATATAATAAAATGACAGATTACTAACTAGGAGTTGGCGAAGGTGCGTCATGTTCTTAAAACTCGAAGCTAGTCAAACCAATAACAATTAGTGGTTTAAACATAAGATTCAGATTTCATTGTTCGTGCAAGATTAAATGCTGATTAATTAATTTCAGTTGGGAAATTATAACAATAACGATAGAAACCGAAAATATTTCTCCCAATGTGTCGAGATATATATATTCATTAAAAAAAACATGTCGAGATATATTACAATTTTAAAAAAATTGAATTTCAAAAAATGTAAAAAAAAAATATTATAGATATGGTAAAGAAAAATATAATGACTTTTCTATACATTAAAAATATAGTTTTTGCGATCATATTCATTTAATTTAGTGAGAAATATTTGGATCATATAGTAAATTTGTGAAAATATTTTGATCTTTTAAAATAATAAAATAAAATAAAATTTAGAAAACAAATCAGAGTACTTATTTTCATATCTTACAATACGAAAAAGGCTTATAATTAGCTCTTGATTCACTTAAAATGTTATTTTAAAGAGATTATAAGTTCCGCTAAACATGTTCTTAAAAAAAAAAGTTCGGCTAAACACGGTGTTAGTGATTTATAACGTATAATACAAAACTAGATTTTTTGAAGATTTTAGTTTAAATGGAAAAGAACAAATCTAAATTTATTACCAAAACCCAACGAACTGCCTCTGTTGATATTGGCATATTGCCAACCATGAGTTCAAAATTATAGTAAAAACAGTGTAATGTCATTGAGATAAAAATACATATCCTGAATGTTATTCCTGAGATATATAAGAAATATGTGATACCCGAACTCGACCCGTGAACGAGCCGAAATTAGGTAACTGCTGAAAATATGTAGAACACATGAAGGGAAACAAATCTATTATTCTTGCAAAAACAAGCGTCCAAAGATTTCTAGACATGAAGCGAATGGCCTATACCAGGACTATGCCCCGGAGCCGTGGGTCGAAAATTTTCGACGAACTCAACCGAAGAACCTCCATTAACGTTATCTCCAACCCTTTTGTTTCTCAGAGATTTAACATTATGTCCTGGCTTTGGACATGACTTCTTGCACTTCAAATGTCTTCCATTAACACCAATGATCATTTCTTGGCTCAAAATGATGAGAAGAATAGAAACTGATAAAAAAGCCATAGTCGTTGTTGCGTTTTTAGCCATTAGACACGATGATTTTAATATAACAGTACTTACGGAATGTAGTAGAAATTAAGGAAGAGGACCTGTGGGAAATTGAAGCAGCGTTGGATTTTATTGTGCTAAGACAGTTGCTAGAGTTGGGGGTGTATATCATGTACATATATATAGAAAGAAACATAAGCGAGATCGAAAAGGTGGCGGTCTCATATGTCAGAGTGAGTTAGGTCCGTCGAATTTGTCTGTCTGTCTGTCGTATTAAATAATTGGGTTGACAGATTTCCCAACACACCAGATTATACACATATAAGCCTTTTGGGTTGACATTTTCCGTCATCTAAAATAGGTGAGTTGGGTTTTGGTGTTTTCTCAACCCATTAAAAGGCGGACTAGCTCGTCCGTTCTGCTAAACATAATGTTGGGTTGACAAATTTCTCAACACATCAAATTATACACATATAAGCATTTTGGGTTGACATGTTCCGCCATCTAAAATAGGTGTGTTGGGTTTTGGTATTTTCTCAACCCGCTAAAAGGCAGAACTAGCTAGCCCGTTTCGCTAGACATAATATCGGGTTGTGTCGGGTTGTGGGCTTGCTCAGTATTGCTAGCTCATTTTGACACATTTATTCATCTCGCGCTCAATTTTGAGGAGAACCTAAATATATTTATCTTTTATATTTGAGACTATTCTTGTGTATTTAATTTCCAAAAACAATCATTCATGGAAAAATGGGGGAAAATGTTTTTTGAATGTGATCTATTGTTTGCTTGTACATTAATTCTTAATTCGGCTCAAGCCTTGAATCGGCCTATAGAATTATGTGTATAATTCTCTGATTTTGAAACTCAAAGATATATATACAATTGGTGTGCCTTTCGTCATAAAAATTCTAAAGTGCATGCTTCGTAATGTGCAGGCACCTTTTGTTTTGTTGGACAGGTTAAAAAGGAAGAATGAGCAGTGATAAATACAAGACATCGTTTCTGTCTGTACTTGTTCATCCACCCATTGCAGACAATCGGAATTGGATTTGATATTTGAGGGACTTTTATCCCTATTTACATTGACAGAGTTTGACGCTCACGCATCAAATTTTAAACCCACCATTTTTTGAATCGACATCTCACATGTTTCACGATGAATATCATATATTATGTCACTGCGAGTGACGGTATTAGATTAATTCAGAGATTATATATTCTAGATCTCTCGAACGAGACCCTGGTAAATTAATATATATGATCTATTTAAACTAGTTTCAGGTGATATTAACACAATATTGACCAATGTTAGACCTATTTTTCGATGTGCATTGGATAAACCCTACACAATATCATGCAAACTATGTTTGTTAGGTAAACCACACTAGACAAGTAATGTGCGACAGGTTAGTCCAAGAAGATGTTGGTGAGATGAATCAAATTCCTTAACTTTGGCCAAACGTTCACCTAATCCACCAACTCAAACAATCGTTCGGGAGTCGACCAACTTTTCTTGTATGCACGAGTTGTTAATTTACAGTATATGTTTTCAAATTTGGACTTAAATGTGTAGCACATTTGAGTATGAAACTATTGATCTAGTAACAATTCGAAAGGAATACGTACATCCAGCAAAATATATACATTTCCTAAGAGATAAATGGTATTTAATTACACGAAATGTTGACAGATAAATTTTAGTTGCAACCAACAGATTAATCTATGCTGTTGGTCCAAACTGGTTACACCAAATTAAATTTTAGTAAGAAAAAGAAGTCCACGAATATGGTAACTCTTCTCCTATAAATACATGCAGCTTCAATCGTTTAATTTATGTGGGTATGTGCTAATTAGCGACCAAGGTAATTGACACCGATCAAATTAGTCTCTAATCGGAATCTTCGGTCTCTAATATGCGTTTTTTTGTAGTGTTAGACAACATTTCAAAAATATCTTACGATCACGAAAATTTCTATGAGACGATTTTATTGGTCAAAGAGACGGGTATTTTATTTAGATTACTCATAAAAAAATATTACTTTTATGTTAAAAGTATTAAATTTTATTGTACATGCATATATACAGGATTACAATTTACAGGTTGACATTTCTAACGTGTAAAAACCCATGAGATTGTCTCAACTAACCTCTTAAGATTATTATCTCGGAAGTTCGATGAATTAGCTAGAATTATTCTAAATCCTCGGTCTCAGTCAATAATCCCTATTTTCTGTAGTTTGAGGCATCATGGCTGTGCCCTCCAGACAAAACATGGTGGACCTAAGTTCATTCCAACATCATATGTTCTGCTTTACTTCAATGGAGTCCATAATTATGGATTTCGTGAGAGATATCTCTAGTAGAATAAAAAAAAAGTTACAATCTTAACTTTTCCTTTATGGATTTCGAAAAAATAACATTTTTGATTCATCGTGTTTTTTTTTATCTTTTATGTTTCAAGTTTCAGTCTTAATCCTTATAATTTTATTTTTTTTATAATTTTAGTTATTTTTTATCTGGGATGATGATGTGACATTATACATATCAGTATCATATCAGCGTCACGACGGGAAAAATAATAAAAAGAAAAAAAAGATAGCTGATTAAGATCGAAATTTTAAAAAATAAAATAAATCGCAAATAAATAAACGTACGAGACCAACAATATATTTTTCCCCATTTTTTCCCTCAAGTTTTCCTTATGATTTCGAAAAATTGGAGGGTTGGTAATTAAATACTTTAGGTTAATTCCAAAATTACCCTAGGAAAGGAAGTTGATCATGGATTACCAATAAGCCTCAAATTGATTCTTCCTGGGTCGATGCCCGAGTGGTTAATGGGGACGGACTGTAAATTCGTTGGCAACATGTCTACGCTGGTTCAAATCCAGCTCGGCCCAATAATTCGCCAATCTACCATAAGATGGTATAACTCATCTTGTCCTTCAGAAATACCGCATACGAAGCTAAAAAAGAAAAAAATATTCTGCTAGATCCATTATTTTTCTGGGATTGTAGTTCAATTGGTCAGAGCACCGCCCTATCAAGGCGGAAGGTGTGGGTTCGAGCCCCGCGAGTCCCAAAAACCTATATTTGGTCAAATACCAAAAACTATATTCGCTGAAAATATAAAATTTTAAAAAATGTGTTATAAAACAGTTTAAAGAGTAAATTTTGTGAGATGGGTCGGTCTATTAATCGAGTCACACATAATAATATACTACTTTTGATGTTAAAAATATTACTTTTATTGTAAATATGAATAGTGTTGACTCCTTGATCTCACGAATAAAGATCTAAGACCGTCTCATAAGAGAGCTATTCATAAAAAAAAAAAAGAAATTTTGAGAAAGATATTCATAAAATTTAATACTATGTCAAAACTTAAAACATTAACCGTTTGGTTGGATTATTATTAATCAATGTATAGTTTATCTTATCTAATCCTACGTTCTTTTTGCCATATTATTTATCCTTCTATTAATTATTTATTTTACATCAATCAAATCATTAATTATTTATCTTACATCAATCAAATCATCGAATTTAAATTACTATATTACCCATTTATAAATACTATTATTCATATTTTATTTATTATTAAAATGGTAAAATGATAATTTTGTATTTTTACATAAAATTCAACTCATCAAATCAAATAAACTATAACTCATCAAATCAAATAAACTATAATATATCAATCAAATCAATTACTATATTCACTATCATTTCTTATTTATTTTTTATTACATTACATTACTTATCTATATATTATTTATCCTATTATCCAAACCAAACTGAGTTGGTACATACTACTAAGTAGTAAGTTATAAAGTTAATGTTATGCTAATCAAACTTAATATTTATGATTGTCCACGTCTAACAAGAACTTTTGATCGGGACATGACATATAGTTGATGTCATATACCTTGGAAAAATATATTTTCACTCCCTCGTGACTTATTCCTTTTTCATTTCTAGTCATATTATTAGACAATTTACAATATGTGTTTGCAATGAAAACTATATATATTTTCAGTCCATGTCAGATACAATGTGTGTTCGGACTCTTTGATCTAAAAAAATGTGTTTGCACTCTCTGGGTCTATATGTTTTTTTACGGATGAAAATCGGTACAAAACATAGAAAATATGATACTAATATATAATATTTGAGCATTAACTGGTTTAGATCGGGTACAAAATATAAGATTTGATTATAAAATTTGAACAATTGTATTAGTATCAACACTTAAAACTCATGTTAGGGTACCCAAAAACCATATATTAATACGAGATCTAAAACAGTTAATACTCAAATCATATATTAGTATCATATTTTCAATGTTTTGTACCGATTTTCATAAAAAAAAAAAGACAAATGTGTCATTAATACCAATACTTGCATGTACGCTTGAGTGTTAAAAAATCATATATTAGTATCAGATCTTAAATAATTAGTATTCAAATATCATATATTAGTACCATATTTTCAATGTTTTGTATCTAATTTCATCCGAGAAAAAAATGTGGGCCTATAGAGTGCATTTTTTTTTTTTGTAGATTCAGGAAGTTCAAACACAATTTTTTTGACAAAGACTGAAAAAGTTAGGTTTGAGTGTATGGATTTAAAGTCACTTTACTCTCTTTTTTTTTCCTATTTAAAATCTTAGGTGAGTTTCATGATTAATTTTTTGAAATTTGAATTGTGATCTATCTTTTTTTTCTTTTTCTTTTTCTTTTTTTTTTATTTTTCCCCTAATTTATTTTTGTTTTTTAAAATTTTAAAAAAAAACATCTCTTTCTTCTTAAAAAAAAACTATTTTCTCGCTAAATTGTTATATTCAGGTGAGTTATGTTGTTCAAATTGGGTCAATTATCTATCGTTTGTTTATTAAATGTGATTTTCTTGTCTATTTGTATATGGAGGTTGGTTTTTTATTATTGTTGATTTGGTTTTTATTATCTGAAATTTTTAGAAACCGAGAAATCGAACCGACTATTTAAAATATAATAAAAATAATTAATACATGCAATTTTCATTAGGTTTAGGCCATCCACAATGAGAGCTCTTTCGAGCTCCCACTATCCCATGTGGCAGAAGGGAAAAAGCTTCTCCCAAAGCTTCTCTCATAATGGGAAAAGCTTTTTTCCTTGTCAGACAAAAGCAAGAGCGCCCTTTGTCTTTAAATTTTTTTTATATAATTTTTTTATTATTTAAATATATATAAATATAATCGTTATTATATATATATATATATATATATATATATATTATATTTACATACAAACACTTCTTTTTATGTTATATCCGTTGTTTTTTTTCTTTTTTAAAATTTTTTTATTTAATAATAATACACATTACACACACATATTACCGTTTGTCTTTTTTTTTATTTTCAATTTGCATCCAATGTTAAATAAATATTAAAATTGATTTTTTAATTAAAACTAGCCGTTAAAATTTTTCTATAAATACACAAAACATTTTTATTTGTCATGCTACAATTCTGTCACACAAAATCACCAAAAGTCACTCCATCAATTTATTCGAAATGGATGAAATTTTTTTAGGGCTTTTAGAAACTATTTGCATTCTTAAAATATCGAAGAAAATACCGCAGAAAAATACTCAAAATCGTCCTAACAGCCAATTTATTGCTCCCACACGATACCCTCATAATTTTCCAAACCCTTCACAATATCCGCTTAATTTTCAAAGCTCTCAAAGTTTGCCTACTTTTTCGAGCAATATCCACCATCAAGCTCCATTTTATGCGTGTCCACCTGAATATTGGCGAGCCATGGCTAGTCGATTTGCAATGTCAACACCCCCTTATGCATTTTCTCCACAACAACCACCGGTCATACTTTCGAATGAATCAAGGACTACAGATGCAAACAAGGAACCCACAACACCATCCTCAATTCCAGGTTCTCAATTTCCTACTTTTTTAACACAACTAGGACTAGACAACATTGTTCTCGATAAAGATAATGAGATGGATGGAAAACGAGCACCTTGGTCAGTTGATGAAGACAAGCTCCTTGCAAAGTGATGGGTCACCATTAGCACCGACCCAATTATCGGTAATGACCAGAAGTATCAAGCATTCTAGAAACGAATTACAAACTACTACAACAAACATCGCGCTACCGGATCTAAGAAAAGAGATTGGAAGAAGGTAAAATCACATCTCTATTAATTTCATCCTTTAGAAAATGAGTTTTCTGGTATATACAATAATTTGTACAATCATCGTGCGTGTGATGTGGCGATGAGGATGTACTTGTCAGAGCTCATGAAATGTGGAAGACAAATCATAACAGTAAACCTTTCAAGTATGAACATGTATGAAGAATTCTTAGAGAGTGTGAAAAATATGTTCTGCAACATCATCACGCTAATAAGAAGGCTCGAACCTCTGAGTCGGGGGACATACAACCTTATCCAATCCGGATACGAGCTTTGACGTAGATGACTGTGAAGTTCGTATTCGTCCGATGAGACAGAAAGCTGCAAAGAGAAAGGGCAAAATGAAAGCCGTAAATGTCGAAAAATGGGAAAAAAATGGATCTTATATGGCAAAAGTTGGAAGAATTTCACATGGAGAAAATATAACTTCAAAAAAAATGAGGTGGCGATCCGAGAGGCTGAGGCCCTTCATAAGGATTATGAAATTCTTATGAAAGATACTACTGACATGACACCAGAACAACTTAACATACATCTCAAAATATGCGCAAAGCTTAAAAGGAAGCATGGAATAGAGTAGATGTATTTTAGTTATTTTTAATATCGGTTGTAATTTCTATATTTTTTTTATCTACTGAAGCATTATGTAATCAAAATTTTAATTATTAATTAATGTTTAATATATTCACTATCATATATTGAATATTATGACTTATTTGTAATAAATAAATATATAAAATAAATTTTTAGTTGTTTTTTTAAATAAAAATTTGTATGTAACATTACAAAACTTTGAAATTGTATTAAAATTATAATTTTTTATGAAATAAATTTATTAAAAATTATAAAAAAAATTATATTTATATTATTAACTATAAAAAATACAAAAGTTCATTAATAAAATTAAAATATTTATATAAATTATGTATATATAAATATATAAAATAAATTGGTAGTTGAGATATTTTAATTGAGTGTGAAGTCCATAAAAAAGTTGTTTGAGTTTTTTGTTATAGTGGAGAATTGAATGAGGTTTTTTGTTTTTGATGTGGCGGAGCGTGGACCACAAAAGAGTGGTAAGAGAGGTTTTGGCATTGTGGATGCCCTACAAATTTACCGTATCCCCACTTGACTTTTTACCATCAATTCCTAACCTGATAACCGTCAATCACTATATTTTTTATTATTTTGTTTTGATGTTTGTAAGATAACTAACAAATTGGTTAAAAGAATTAACTATGCCTATTTTTATTACTTAATTTTGATGTTTCAAGATAATTAAAAACTTGGTTTGATCGCTGTTTTTTAGTATATATTTTTTAAGTTTCTTAACATACAACTTCATTTATAACTCATTTTCTTACTCAAATCGTATTAACCGAACCGTAATAAAAAAAATCGAACCAAACCAAAATAAAATTGTTTGGTTTTGGATTAGGAATTTGAAAAACCGTAAACCGAAACACCGAACCGAATTTTGTTAAAATCGAACCAATCATTGCACACTCCTGATGAGTAGGGTTGACCGCCTCACAAAAGACCAATTTTAATAATTGTTTTTATTTTTTAAAAAAAAAAACAAGTCTGATGGATCGGAATCAGGTCACCCATCGATCCAAACTCAATCGGGGGTTAGATTTTGGATATGACCATACCCGAAAATGTCTAACCCTAAATTAGTAATTTTAAGGTCAACTTGATTCAGATTAATTTCTGACACCCTAGATATGAATTAAACTAAAATGTTTTTATGATATTTTTATTAATTTTTTTAAAGTCTACGGAGAATTTTTGTAAAATATAATAAAATATATTACAAAATATAATGTAATTGATGTAAAAATATTGAACCATTGTGCCACACCTATTACATTATGTATATATCTATACTAATATTAGTATATAAAGTATAAGAGATCTAAACCCTAAAATAACTATATTTGTATCCATAGTGTAATTTTTGATATACCAAAAATATATTTATTTTAAATTTTATCAACACTCTAATTCAATAGATATTCGAGTCCATAGTGTAAGTAAATTAATGACAAATTATTAAGAATTCGATTCCCCTAGTAATAGTCTCTCGAACGACCAATTGCATTAACCAGCTTGATTTGAGTCTGAGAATTTATCTAATTCCATAAAAACGAGTAGGTCTCTTATAGGGTAAAATCTCGGTTCAGTCTTAAATATTTGGACACATTTTCGGTTCAATCCTAAATGTTTGGACGTTCCCGGTTTGATCCTAAATGTTTCCTAAAAGTTTTCGGTTCAGTCCTAAATATTTTTACATTGCCGATTTTGTGCCAAATATTTCTCAAAATTTCCCGGTTTGATCATTCCATGTACTCGTGTGTTAAAACTAACACCGCGTAGTGCTATATCATTTATGATTGAGTTTTATATTATTTATTATATATTTAACATTAAACAAGTTGTAAATAAAACACAAATTTATTAGAGTTTTTATCCAAATTTAAATCAATTTTACACAATGTTCAAAATAAAAATATTAAATTCATGATTCTACAAAATAAAAACTTAAATAAAATAAACAAAACTTGAGGAATTACAATTTAATGATGTTATTTCACATTTCTATTAATTTTGTTATATTCTCATTCATGATGCTTGCACATTTAAGAAAAAAATTTGAAGGTTGGAAAAAGATATATATCTTTTTAAAACTCTTTTTATAATTTAAATAATTAGTATTTGAGAAAAATTTACTATTAAATAAATTTTAATTTCATATCACTACTTTAACGGTGGTCAAATAATTCATTATATTTTCTCAATTATTAACCATAAGTATTTTCTCTTGAAAAATTTATTGAAAATTTTAAATATTTTGTGAAATAAGTACTACTAGTTATTTGCTAAAACATTTGTTTATTTATTTGTGATTCATAATGTTTTTAACTATAAGATTGCATGGTTCAATTATTTTTTTATTCTATAAATTTATTTTGCATAATTTATATTATATTTTCATTTTGAAGAAATTATTGTTCATTTATTATTATTATTATCACCTTCTATTTTATTTAACTTTTTCTTTTGTTTGTAAGTTTTTTTTATCACGCTTTGTTTGTAGATGGAAGGACCAAACCGAAAAATTTTAAAAAAATATTTAGGACGAAATCTGGAACGTAAAACATTTAGGACTGAACTGAAAACTTTTTAAACATTTGAGACCAAACCGAAAACATAAAAATATTTAGGACTGAACCGAGAATTTTTGGAAAATATTTGGGACCAAACCGAGAACGTTCAAACATTTAGGACTGAATCGGAAATGTGTTCAAACATTTAGGAGTGAACCGGAATTTTCCCCTCTCCTGTGAGACGGTCTTACGGATGAGACGAGTCAACTCTACCCATGTTTAGAATGATAAGTGTAAGGAAATAAGGGTTGCAAATAAATAGTTTGAGATGTTGACAACACCTATAATAACACCTTGAGTAATTTGCAGCGGAATAAAATTTAAGTGTGAATAAAATAAACAAGCAACCAAATAAATAAACTCAAATATTTTAAGAAAGAGTATAAAATATTCTTGCAGCGAGCGCCTCAAGACAAAAATTTCACTAGAAAATAATTCAAAGAGTCAAATAAATAAACTCAAATATTTTAAGCAAGAGTATAAAATACTCTTGCAGCGAGCGCCTCAGGACAAAACTTTTACTAGAAAATAATTCAAAGAGTTTTATAAAACTAGTTATTATTGTAAAATCAATTTTTTCCAACATATGAGAAAATAAACCAAAGAAAAACATCTTCTAAAATTCTATACGAAATAGAATAAATAAACAAAACAAGGAGATGAATCCTTGATGCCAAAACTCGATGAAACCAACACTCTTCGATCTTTGATCTTTGAGTGATTTCAATTCTTCAAGGCAATCAAGTGGTCACGACCGATACAAGCTTCAGAAGATTTTTGGTTCTCCTCTCAATGTACGTTCGTGAAGCTCTTAGAAAAATATCTCGATTGGTCGATCTCTTTATTTTTCGGTCCAATCCCTTATTGCACGTCCATTTCCTTAAATAGCACATGAATCCTTCTTCAACATGTTTCCTTGTAAGCATAGGATTATTTTGATTTGATCATATCAAATCTACACAAATAAAGAAAAATATACGTTAGATATAATATGATAAATATTATAATAAGCATAACAATATCTTAAATCAACTTACCTAAGAAAATAAATAACTTATATAAAAGTTATTTTATGTCCAAGAAAGTCAAAAGATATTTGATAAAGTCAAAAGATATTTGATAAAATCTTTTCAAAATTTAAGAGATTTTAGGAATAAAATATTCATTTCAATAAGTAATACTTTTGGCATAAAAGATAATATTTTTTAATAAATAACCTTAATAAGAGACCCGTCTCACAAAAATAACATGTGTATGTATCAGAGGAGTTTTTATCTTAAAAAACACACTCCATCTTTATAAATTTTATATTTTATTATTTATTTATTTATTTTTGATAAATATAAATTTTATTTTATATATGTATTGTGAGAGTAGTAGTTTATAGTTATTAAAAGAAAAACAAAATCAGACAAGACCACGCCTATCCCCGACGCAATTCCCCATCCTACATCGGTCATTTCACGCCGCCGATTCCCCGCCTCAGAGTCGTCGCCGTGCGGCAGCGTCACCGTCATCTGACTCTTCTTGCACGGAATTCATACATCGAATATTCTGGAGAAGGCAAATTTCCTGTTATTTTCATTTTTGTTTATTCTTTTGGTTCATTGACTTCTACTTCGTTTCGCACGCCGGTGAGCCCTCGGCGATCATAGCGTATCACCTGTTTTTTTAGTTAATTTTCTTATACTTTTTTCTTGTCCCGAGCTTAATCGCTAACTTATTAAGAGCAAGAAGTGTCTGCAGCTACCTTGCAGCCCGTAGCCATCAATTTGTGTTGAATTTTTAACTTATTTATATCATGAAGTTGCTGTGTTAAGTCGTGATACATGAGAAAACTTCTTGAACATTATGCGCGTTTAATTTTCAACTATCTTTTTGTGTACCTAAACTTCTCGATAAATATACAGATGTAAATGGTAAGTTTGCTAAATAAAAATCGAATCATAGCCATTAACGTTCTTAGTATAATGAGTTCTAAATTGAGTTATGTACATAGCTAATTTCTTCATTTCTGTTTCACTTAAGATTTTCAAACTTTCCTTCCTGTGGATTGAATATAGATAATTCATTCTCGAGCTGTCACAGGGTATTGTCGGAAACTGAAAAACCAATGCAAATACTAAATTAGTTGCATCTATAAGTGGCGTTGGGATCTGAGGAGTGGAGGTTCTTCCTTGATTTCCCAAATGGGTTTTTAAGAGAAATACATAAATCTACATGTACACCAAGGAATGTAGACCTACCTTTAGTTGACTGCATTTAGTGGCTCAATCATGAACTGTCTATTTTCAAGATACCCTAGCATCTCTTTCGAGTTGTGACTACTATCATGGATTGCTGATAGATACAGTTTAGGTTCACGTTGTTTTGAGTGGAGACTACTTACATGGGTACGGACTTGCTAATAAAAGGAGTTTAGCTCTGCCCTTGACAATTTATATTTCTATTCTTGGATTGATCTCTTGCATAACAATTTTAAAAATATTCCAGTGTACAAGTCATGGGTTGATAATTAATTCTCACTGATTTTCTGTAATACGTAGTGGACTTGGATCTAGAATTGTATGCTGTATAACTAGAATCTTTAAGTGCTATGATGAATCTTTCGTTTGTTTCCTAGCAATGGAATGACATTCTATGCTCCTCTATTAACCATATTATAGACTGATCTTAGATGTTAAGCATGTTTTGATGTATGCATCTTTTCTGTTTACTTCACTTGTTTGCTTTGAGAAACTAGTTAGTTTTTTTTAATTAATTAATTTCTAAGAAAGTAGTGCAAAGCGAGGGAAGTCATGAAAATCTGAATAAAGCACCGAATGATACGCTTCCTAGTTTTGCAATCCAATTGCAAATGTATTTTGGTCACTTTGTTCTCGGAAGAATAAAAATTGACACAGACATCATCCAAATTATGCTTAAGCAACTGGATTCTAGAATGACTTTGTACATAAGTTTGACGGTGAAAAAAATGACATCTCTTCATTGGGTTTTAATACACATTCATCGTTCTCCTTGCTCTTATAATTTGGATAAATTGGAGCGAACAAACATTGGTTATGCTTATATTCATAATTACTTAGTTGTTCATTGGTTCAGAACAAGTAGATGATTTTAAATAATTTTTTGATGCAATGAAGAGCCATGTAATTTATTCAGCAATCATCAATTAATATTTGCTTTAGGGATTCTAGCAATGCACCGTGTTGGCAGTGCAGGGAACGCATCTACTTCAGTTCGTACACGCAAAGAAAAGAGGTTGTCATATGTGTTAAACGATGTAGATGGTTCAAAGGTGATTCTTTTTATTTTAAAATTGCATGTTATCTTGCTTTGGTAGTTCATAGGTGGATTTCTTGTGCATTTTTATGTTTAACCACTTATTCTATAATTTGTGCTTGTGATGGATTCATATGAATTAAACATCATCAAATTTATCATGAAACCCGACTTTGCTTTAAATCTTGTTGTATGATACATATTCATGGAGGGATAAACTTTGGTGGGATAAACTTTGGTTGAACATAGTTTACATGTGCTATTCTGGTAGAAGTCGTCGTCATCTCTTTATTATGCAAGAAAAAGTCTTCATCGTCTCTGGCATTTATCACTGGGAATATGAAATACTTTTTTGACTTAATAATATCTGTAAGGCTGAAGGGATGAATTCTTCATTATTTGCAGCATTGTGCTGGAATAAACTGCTTGGCAGTACTGAATTCAACCGTGCCAGATGCGTGTGATCATCTTTTTACTGGCAGTCGTGATGGTACATTAAAGAGATGGACATTGGTTGAAAGTGGTGCTACATGCTCTGCTACATTTGAGTCCCATGTCGATTGGGTAAGTCGTTCCGATATTTGGGTCTCACTAATGCCTACGGTATATCTTTATGTGGTTTTGAAGGTTTGAGTTGCCCAATGAGTACCAATTACCAACTGAACTAATAGAAGCTTTAATCATGGATATCATCACTTGGGCTTCTACTCATAAAAAATAAGTAGTTATAGGGCTTGATGGTCGTTTTAGATAGTGAATTCAACAGGCATGTTAATTATTTTTGAAAAGGATTTTTCTATCTTTTGAATTTTGTGGCGAATATGGACTACATGCACTTATATTTTCTTGTGTTTATTGGGCAGGTCAATGATATTGTTTTGACAGGTGGTAACACCTTAGTTTCTTGCTCCGCGGATGCCACTGTTAAGGTTTGATTCTCTGTTGCATTTATGGCTTGCTATATATTAAACTTTACTCATATATTGTTTTTTCAAAACTCTTATATTTTCATTAAATATCAGGTATGGAATGGTTTGTCTGATGGAGCATGTGTCAAGACGTTACGGCAGCATTCTGACTATGTCACTTGTCTTGCTACACCTGAAAAAAATGTACTATTTTCTGGCTGAATTTTTTTGTATATTTTTAAATCTTAATTTTGAGATTATTGATCTTTTTAGTTGTTAAGTACAATGAGGCATGATCTATGGGTGCCTTCGATCAGTTTACCAGCTTTACTTCATGCATTACAGAGTAATGTTGTTGCGTCTGGTGGCCTTGGTGGGGAGGTTTTCATATGGGATCTTGAAGCTGCACTTGCTCCTACCTCTAAATCAACTGATGCGACTGATGATGATTGTTCAACTAGTCTTAATGGTTTGGGTTCGTCCTTGCCAAATACAACAATTCGGCCCATCAGCTCAAGTCATAATATTTCTGTGCATGCCAGTCAAAGTCAAGGATATGTCCCAGTTGCTGCGAAAGGCCATAAAGAGTCTGTTTATGCATTGGCAACGAATGATAGGGGAACACTGCTTGTTTCTGGTGGAACTGAAAAGGTTTCATGGCTTGTTTTTCAGATGATAAACTCGTTGTGTTTTTCTGATACTGAAAAAATGCTATTTTCCCCTTTCCAGTCCATATTTATCATTAGATGACACATCTCGGACCAGTTTCAGTTTTATATAATGAATTTTATAGGTAGTTCGTGTATGGGACCCAAGAACTGGTTCAAAAACCATGAAGCTCAGGGGGCACACTGATAATATTAGGGCCCTACTGTTGGATTCTACTGGAAGGTTCGATGAATTGATTCCATTAAGCTCATTTACAACTTGCAAGGACCTTGATATTGGAAATCACATTTATCCCAACAGTTTGTAACAAAATTTATTGAAGTTAGCCTGGAAGTGCGTGGATGCTTACTGCTTAGGTGCAGCAGTGTCAGCTAGAACCTAAATGGTTAATTACCCTTGAAATTGTTTATCATTGTTAACCTTTCAGGTGTTGCAGCAGTGTCAGCTAGAACCTAAATGGTTAATTACCCTTAAAAAATTGTTTATTATTGTTAATCTTTCAGGTGATGCAACTATTCATCAATTTGATTCCCAAGATCTCTGTAATTTTTGGAGCAATTGTAATTTCACATCTAAGCAATCATGATTGTCTGCAGAATTTTATCTCTCGTTCTTCTTGATTGAAATCAAAGGTGATAGAAAGTTAAGCTGTATGTTCTTCAGGTTTTTTTTCTAAGTTCTGACTAAGATGAACAGCCATCCTTTGGCTTTCGAGCCATTTCGTTCCAGTTAGATTTTTCCGCTGCAACAAATTGTATTTACTATCTACATTTTGTATACTTGCGTGCGCACAGACGCACATAAACAAAATTTATCCATATTTAATAATTATATCATCTTACAATATGCAGGTATTGCATATCTGGGTCCTCTGATTCTATGATCAGGTATGTATATTGTTTTGAAAATCATTATCACCTCAGAGAGCATCAATAATGTCTCAAAGTATCATGTACCTATGTTGTGCCTCTCTTGACCTTTGGTTGCTGGTCACTGTAAAATTTTATTTTTATAGCTTCATTGCGATTGAACTCTATTGGCAGTAGTTTTGGGAAATTTTTTTAGATTGGGTGAACTTGCTGAAAAGAAGTATTAGAGTTGAGTTGCGGGAGTGATTTATGGAGTTCTTGCTAAGATTTTTAGTTTGTCGTCATGATAGAAACATTTTATTTATAGCCTTTAAATTTTCATATGTGGGTCGATCCAATTTTATGACCGTTGAAACTTTTTAGCATGTGACATTTTGACTGCAGCATCTAGATTTCCTTCCTTGTATTAAAATTTCTACGTAATAGATCTTTAGCTATTCTATTTTGCCAGGACTTTTGTTTCATGGTCCTGTATGTTTCAAATGGTTCCTGAATTTTTTTTTTCTTATATACTCATTATATTCTGGATTCTCGTTTTTTCTGCATATCATGGCATGGAATTCTAGCAATTTAATGGATAGAAATCTTACCATTTTCATCATTTTGCGTCATTTTCTTCATACTAGGTTATGGGATCTTGGTCAGCAGCGGTGTGTTCATTCCTACGCTGTGCATACAGACTCTATCTGGGCACTTGCGAGCACTCCAACATTTAGTCATGTTTATAGTGGTGGCAGAGATCTTTCCGTGAGTGCATGTCTTCAATTCTGGCGATACCTAGATTTTCATCTGCTTTTACATTTTCTTCTCTTGCTCTCCTTCTGACAGGTTTCAGTTTGCACTTTTAGTTGTATTTTACAGATTTGGCTACAAGAGAAAGTGTTTTACTTTGTACAAAAGAACATCCTATATCGCAATTGGCATTGCATGAGGATGGTATATGGGTTGCTACCACAGATTCTACTTTACATAAATGGCCTGCTGAAGTGCACAATCCGCTGAAAGTATTTCAACGAGGAGGTTCGTTTTTAGCAGGGAACTTGTCATTTTCAAGGGCAAGGGTTTCGGTGGAAGGGTCTACACCTGTGAGTTGGTTTCTTTTTGCTCCCCTCTAATGTTCCAGCAGAGAGTTTAAAACTTTTATTGCGCAAGTTGGTGGAAGGATCTATACTCTTTAGTTAGTTTTACCTTGTATTTAAAATGCATCCATGGTAGAGATCACTGCTTCTGGTTATCTGACATAAAAAGAAAAATCAAATTATTGAGTACTTTTCTAGCTTAGGACTTGTGGGACACCGTTTTTTTAGCCAAAATCTGAGTGTTGCCGATTTATTTTCCTCATGATTCCTGGACTGAAATAATAGAGCTTGAAATTGTTAACTGGGCACAGAATGAGAGCTTTGGCTTGTAAGGGAAGAATGAATTGCCTGATGAAGAATCTACAAATGATTGATTTCTTATTACATTCTTCTCACTTTTTATACCCACAACTTATTTGCTAATGTTTCATTAAGATTTGTGGTGTATTCATACTCTGTTGAATTTTATTTCTGTTGACTGGAATTTATTGGTGCTTGCTATAGATAATCTCTACGTGTTCTTGCTGACTGAGGAAACTTCACGTTCTTGATCTCTCTTTTTTGGTTGTGGCATCTCTTTCCTGTCTGGCTTTGAATATTCTAAAGATTGTTATAGATTGATGGTTTGTGCTCGTCTTAAACTGGCATTTTGGGGCCTTAGGTTATTTAAATTGTGTAGATGAATATCCAAATTAAGCTATTGACTTTTAATTGATGGTCTAGGTTCCTGTATATAGAGAACCATCTTTTACTATTCATGGAACCTCGGCAATAGTGCAACACGAGATTTTAAACAATAGAAGACATGTCCTGACTAAGGTAACTTAACATTCAATTTCCATAAACTTGTGACTTTATGAATCTACTTTCTTAAACTAAGTTGAGTTCCGTCTTTTCAAGGACACGTCTGGTACGGTGAAATTATGGGAAGTTACAAAAGGTGTTGTTATCAAAAACTTTGGAGAGGTTAGTGATATTCTTTAGACATCATACTCTTGCAGTTTTCAGATTCTCTCTTTGGAGTCTATTAACATACTATAGGGTTGACCCTCACCGGTTTCTTATGTACCATTTTCTTCTGACACTTTCTGACCATCCACTTTTTGTATTAGGTTTCATTTGAGAAGAAGAAAGAAGAGTTGTTTGAGATGGTATAGATCAATTTTCTGTGTTATTCATCTGAAATTTCTATCCGCACCATGTGACTTAATTCTTCTTGTTCAGGTCAGTATTCCTGCATGGTTCACGGCGGATACAAAGCTTGGTTGCTTGTCTATACATTTGGACACCCCACAATGCTTTTCTGCTGAGATGTACTCTGCCGATCTCGAAATTAAAGGGAAGCCGGAGGATGACAAGGTATTTTCTTATAGGAAACTACAAAAAATTTAAAACCGAGTATTTGGCAAGTAATTGACATATTATCCCACCTTTATCATTAATACTACAGCCTATTATCCATATTACAAATATTTTTGGTAATTATTATTCTTCAATATAAACAGTGTTGTAAATGGCCATAGGCGAATTAAAAGATCTTTAGGCATAAATGAATTCCATACAATACAATACAATCTATACAAGGTGCAAATAAATATATAAACTCAACTAACAAAGATAATTAATAAATATGACTCGACGGTGGTGACGGGCGGTTCGAGGTAGGGGTTTTGGGTGACTGGGCTGGTGGGACTATTATGTTTCGGAAAATAAAGTGTACAAGTGTATTAATAATTACGGTATTCTAAAATTTTGTTGATTTTGACTGCCTCGTACGCATCTGCTCTTCTTCTACCGCGGACCGCCTAAGGCAAAAGCGGTGGGGTCGACGGTTGCCTCTCGCCAGGCAATGTTTTCAATTTTTAGGTGTATTTTTTAAAATAAGCAGGTGATTTTTAATTTTAAAATATTATTTATTCTAAAATTTATTCAAATTTATCATCTATAATTTAAGTTACAAAGCTAACACACATTTTATATTAGTTAAAAGTTATTAATGAAAAATGTAGTTCAGAAAATATAATCTTATGAGAATTTGCAAGCAGTACTATTTTAGTATAATTCTCTATCAAGTTAAATATAATATGATATATATTTCTTTTTTATGTGTATATATGTATACTTCAAATGATAATTTGCCCACGAGGGAAAACACTCTCTACGACCCTGTAGAAATCCTGAAACTAACAAAAAAGATAGAAGTCCTTAAGAGACGAAACTGAATTCCAACCCATGTTTAAAACCGGACGGACTGGTTGAACGATTTTCTGATTTTTTTTTTTATTTTTATTTTTGAAAAATTAATTTTTTTTTTCAATTTTTTAAACCTTAAATTTAATATTTTATTATATATATACATGATTATTTGGAATTCGTATTTCGTTAAAAATATTATTTTAGTGATACCATATTTCTTTAATTAATATATTTATTTTTTAAAGAATGTATAACTATAATTGATATTTGAATATATTTATATAGTTATTTAGTTGTCAAACTTTGGTAAATATATATATTTCTGTATTTATATGCATCCTTTAGGTTTTTATATTATGTTATATAAACGGTTTTTCGGTCCGACCGTTTTGTTAAAACGATCCGACTGGTTGTACCGCTTTTTTAAGGTAGACCAGTTCGATCACCGGTCCGGTTGTGAAAACGTTGATTCCAACTATGAACTTTATACTGAAAACGAGCCAAACAACAAGAGATTAAATATCTTCAGCTGTGATGAACTTTCTCTTTATTTTTTAAAAATTTTAGTATGGTTATTTTCAAATCAACTTTATTGTTACCTATTGATACTAGGCTGAGAATGGCTTTTGATTCAGTTGATGCACCATTTATTCCATTGCATGCATCATTCAATTTTATTCCACTAACTATTCCTTTTTGTATTTGTGTTGAAATTAAAATTGATGTGTAATTAGCGGACCATGCATCTTGTCATTTTTTTGAAAATCTGTCCTCATTATTTAAAATTGAATATATAGGTTAATCTGGCAAGGGAAACCCTTAAAGGCCTGTTGGTTTATTGGTTAAATAAAAGAAGGCACAGATCAGGATCACAAATGCCAATTAATGGAGAAACTCCACCTGTAAAGGAGATTTCTGCAAGGACATTACCCTTATCTCGACTTGAAGGGGATGTTAATGCCGAAAGTGATTCTATGGTTTATCCACCATTCGAGTTTTCTGGCTCTTGCCCTCCTTCCATTGTCACTGAAGGCTCTGTAGGTGGCCCATGGAGAAAAAAATTTACTAGCTTGGATGGGACGGAAGATGAGAAAGACTTGCCATGGTGGGTTATTGATTGTGTGCTGAATAATCGCCTGCCTCCAAGAGAAAATACCAAGTAATCTTCAAGACGACCTTCTTCCTGTTGTGAATGGTTGTTCGCTGCATTTTAAAGTGCCTTGCCAGTAAAGATTTGTTTTTGAAAAATATATATTCAGGCAAGGTGTCACTGCAAGTTTGTTAAAAAGCATGGAGAACTTTTTGACACCTTGCTTTTGCTTATATGATTATCCTGATTGTTGCACATCTAATTCATTTCTATGGAACCCAAAAAGGGGGCAAAACCTAATGATTTAATTATTTCCTGTTTGTTTTTGGATATTTCATCATGATTTACATATTATTTATGCTCTGTATCTGACAATTACACAGGTTCTTTGGAAATTTCCATTAGATGTCTCTTTCACTGTTTCTTGACACCAATAAAATTTGTTGTTTCTAAACCATGATAGAATTTTCTTTTAGAATTCTTTTTGTCAAGCCCCTCTGCTTGGAGTTTTGTTGAATCTATTTTCTCATCCCCCCTTGGGGATTTCAAGTTATTGATCATAAGATGTTATAAGTTTCTATTTTGTATGCATGTCTGATTTTGACTTATTTATTTTGGTTGACCCTATGTGATTGTGTGTCCTTCATCATCTCCTTTTCAAATTCTGTTTTGCAGTTAAAATTTTGCTGCCATTGCTCCCCCCTCCATCCCTGAGATTTGCATTTCTTTATTATAATGCATAGAACTAATTAATTGATATAAAAAAGAGGAAACAGGGGTCAAGGGTCACGTGATTTTCACTTACTGTTCTCATTTTCTGGCATTTAATTTTTCTAGTGTTCATAATGATACAAGTATTTTTCACTCCAGGTGTAGCTTCTACTTGCACCCATGTGAAGGCTCTACAGTACAAATCCTTACACAAGGAAAGCTTAGTGCTCCTCGCATTTTACGAGTACATAAAGTAAGAGTTTTCAGTGGGTAGCTTATGTCTTGCTTATAAAACTGGTCTAAAAATGCCGTAGCCTGTTGATTTGGATATAGATATGTTGTGTCCCCACTATTTTTTCATATGTATGTATATCAACAGTCTGACCATCGAAATATCACCTTCCATATAAGTTTCGAGAAATCTATAATTTTAATAATGCCACTAAAATCCAGTTGGATTATATTGCCAAACACGAATCCCTCATTTGTACTTCACAGCATATTGTCGCTTGTAGAAGCTCAAAATTTTCCAAAAGTGTAAATGCTTTTCAAACTTTTGTGAAGTAGTTGCTATAACAAAATGAAGTATATCGATTAGAAGTGCAGAAACTTTTACTTCTTTGAAATGAGCTAAATTACAAATCTTGTTTAATGCTTCAAGAGGATGATACTTCTTTACGTGATATTCTGTTGTGTGGTCTATTTTAATTAACGATACCGTCTTTTTAAAATTGTAGCAAAGCTCACCAGTAAATGGTTGTGCTCTAATTTATTTTTCTAGGTTGTCAACTATGTCGTAGAAAAGATGGTCCTTGATAAGTCGATTGATAGCACAAATTCGGATGGACCATTTGCACCTGGATTGAAACCTTGGCCAAAACCCAAGCCTTCTATAGAGATCTGGTGCAACAATCAGGCAAGTTTATCAGATCTGCTGAACATTTATTTTCAATAATGAACACTCGAATATACCCTTTGTTGATGATTATTTTTTCAATGAGGTTTGTTTCTTGCTGAATGGGAGGAAGCATCCCTAGAATAATAAAAATAAAATGAAGTATACAGAATTTTTTTTGCAAAAAAATTTCAACAACGATTTATTCATTTCTTTAAAATCAGTTCTTTCTTTTTCCCTACTGGCCTCCAGTGGACCTGTATTAGCTTCCGAGAAGCTTCAGGACTGCTTTTTACGCAGTCGAACTACAGAAATTGTTATTATTTATGGTTCATGTACGTGTATGGAGGTTATGCCACTTGATTTATACTATGGATCTTATTTCTCTTTTCCTTTTTATTCATTTCTTTGCTTTGTCATGAATATGTGGTCTTCACAGAACCTCATAATCCGTTTCTATTTTGCTCAACATTTTTCCCTTAATCATCCCTTTCTTGAGTTCTAGATAGAAGTTGCATCTTTCTCATTTGAGTGAAGTGTGGTGGTTCACCAGGTACTACCTCCAGATATGAGCTTAGCCACTGTTCGCACATATATATGGAAGAAACCTGAAGACCTAATTCTTAACTACAAAGTGGCGCAGGGAAAGACGAGAGATGACATATCGAAGGTGATACATTCTTTCGATGCATTTCGGTTCATATTATGGGCCTTGCTACCTTTCCAAGTTTTCATTTGGTTATTTTGAAATTTATTTTTCTGGTAGTGTAACTTCTTTGGTTGGAGTCGTACAAATTTGAATCAAAACTTTAGTTGTCTAAGAACGTGTCCAAAATTTCAGGAGTATGGTTGTTAATGTTAACTTTTGGCGTCATTACCAGCTCCAAAGTCTTGTTGGAAAACAGGTTGCTGTTCCCATTTTAGTGCCTTACCTATTACATGTCCTGCGCAGGGTTAGTGAAAGTATTCTGCCATTGTGAAGCTAATCCATGTAAAATTCTTGAAACTCTGCATCATCCGGGTGAGCTTCGTTTTTGGATGGCTGTTTAATTGTTCGTGGAATTGGGATTTGGGTGATTGAAAGTTGAAACCATAACAAAACAAGTCGAATTGCCAGTGACTGAGGGGAGAACTTGCATTCTGGGGAAACTTTTAGAGAGTTGCTAATCAGAGTATTCCCCAACGATTGTGATTAAAATAAAGACTCTGCGAAGGCTTCTGAAAGTAATAATACATATTTACCCTCAGCCTTCAAGTCTTTTTATTTATGGATTTTTTTCATGTGAAATCCATTTTTGTAATTAATTAGCTTCTTTGGTTCGTTCAATCAGATGAAGGCTGCTCCTATTTATGGGTAAATGAATCTGTTTGTGGAAGACCCCAAAAATTATTTTATAGTGTTTAAGTTAAATTTCAATCAATAATAATAAAAATAATATTTATATTTAAGAAAACACATAAAAATTCATAAAACATATTAAAATAATAATATTAATATCAAATTAAATTCTAAAAAGATATATTAATTTTATTTAGCTAATTAATAGAAAAAATCTTATCAAAACATGAAGCTTGGCTAGACAAGTGTCAGATTTAAAACTAAGTCAAGACACTTGTCTAAGTTTGGTGGTTTCCATTTTCTTATAAGTAGATTTCATTCTAAACATTTCATTAGGCATTTTCACCACAAATTTGTGGTTTAGAGAAGGAAAGAGTGGAGTGGAAAATGATGGGAAAATAGGAGAAAAAACGATAAGATTCTTGAAAGTTTCTAGAAAATCAAACGAGATTTGCAAAATCAATAAAAACCGTGAAGGGTAATTTTTGAAAGTTTTTAGAAAATCAGCTTCAAGATGGCTGGTTCTTGCTTGTTTTTCTCATTCTTCTTGAACAAATTTCCATCACTAAGTCCTTAAAGATTTATTCTCTATTTTTCTTCTGTCTATTGTAAATTCCAGATACAAGATATCGATCTCGAGTACGAACGAACTTATGGAAAGTAAAATGTCGGTTTAACACGATTGTGATGACACGAGTTCCTGTAATTGTATTAGTATGGGTACATTTATGTAAAATTAAAAATTGTATACGCTTCCGCTAATGTATTTATTTCATTGCAAAAAGGGACCACGGTTAGCTGCAATTTGCCTGCAAGATCACAGCATCCCATTAAGGCTGGATGAGTCGTGAACTCTAGTTTTTCTTTATTGCATTCGCGTACGATAACTTGTGTATTTCGAAGTTCACTATGAAGCCGAAATCTTGATCTGTCCGAAATGGACTGCATTTATCTGTTGGTAAAGTGTGTTTGACATTGATGGAAACCAAACGACTCGCATAAGCTCGACTCCCGTTCAAAAATAATTTCAATACCACGCAATATCTTTTCTGCAGATACGTAATACACGACTTAAACCATGGCTTCAAACATCAACCGAGATATTCTAACTAGTTGATACCTACATTACCAAATTTTCTGAACTCAGCCATTGTGAAATGATTAAACAGGGGACAACCAGAAGAATTTGATTTTCCTTTACATAAAATGCTCCATGCATGTGCATATAGTTCACCTTTTAGAATGATTCTTGGCTGCATTTCGTCTTGCGCAGCATCCCACAAGGTAGACCATCGACTGCAGTAATACAAAATATACGAAGCAAGACAAAATCTTTATATTTGTCACATGTTATATGGGCAGATCTAAGAATGCTTGTCAATATAATTAAAATCATCTTAACTAAATTTTTGGATCCGCCCATGTAGAATAATCTATTATGGGACACAGATTGGATTTTATTGTGTGATAAGAAGAAATATGGGTTCCACTGTAGGATGGGTGGGAGCACACTTTCCTGCCCCAGCTGATTTGATCATGGGATGTAAAAGATGCACACAAGCATACAAACTGCTTTTTCTATCTTCTGAAGCAACTTGTTATCGTTTTATAACAATGGTTTTTTTTTATGAGACTTTTTATAACAATGTCAAAATCAGAAATTTTGAAATGTATCTTTTACGCGACATGTTTTGAATTTATGCCACAAAAATGTTTTAGGACAGAGCTTTACCAAAACAACAAACAGAATGACATTGAAGATAGCAACCACTCTCCATTCAGTTTTCATGTACTGTGCGACTCCAGCCCTGGATATTCATAAAGATGAAAAAGAATATGCAATGACTCAGTTAGAATTACTAGCGAACAAAAATGTGGAACGATACCTAGGTAAGTTTCATTTACTTGCAGGAGTCACAATTGTAGCACTTGATATTCTTGGAGTTCTTGTAAAGTTTACAGTCCTTGATCGAACTGATTGGATGGAAGCTCAAGTCATAGAACGAGGCGTTCACCACAGGATAGCCACATCTACGAACGACGGATGTTAAGGGAAAGTCAGAGTGTCATCTTTAAAATATAGAAAAGAATAGAGGCAAATACTCAGATGGGGGACGGCAGCATCCAGCTTCAATGGGGCTTAACTTTGCCGATTTAAACTGCTTGAGAGTCTGCAGTAAATAGCTCAACGACTTAATACTATTTAGAGTAAAGAGACGATGAAGAGACGCCAGATTTACAAGAGAGAGAGAGAGAGAGAGAGAGAGACCTTGTATTTCTTTGATAGGTCGTTGCAGTCATTGGACTTGACAAGACAACTCTTCAGGTGATCCCAGTTGTGGGAATTGTTGAGCTGAAATGTAGGAGAAAATGGAAACAATGCTGAATTTTCACGCTGTGAAATCTACTGACTCGACATTTATTTCTTATTTTTGCAATTTCTGAGATAGAGAAATCAAGGGATGCTCACTCGTTTAAGAAACCAGGAACTGTAATCTTGAAGTTGATATTCTTTATACCTGATAGACCAAGAAATTACTTACCCAGACAAGACCAAGATTGGACCAAGACAAACAGCAAAAGGACATGCAAAAGTGCACCCAAACACATTTATTTGAAAGAAAATGTGTTTATTTCATGTATTTGCTCAATAGCTCCCGCAGAGTTTCTTCTGTTACTTTCATTTTCCCTAGCATTTGTTAAAAGTCCCCCAGCATCACCTATGAATGCTTACGCCCTTGTATTTTTATATTAAAATACAACCATCTATTTCAAATATGCTTAAACCCCAAACTAAATGTTTGGATCAAACTTTGTCTAGTTAGTTGTGTTCATTAATGAGGCATATACATGTCTGAGCTATGTCATTAGCAGAAATGGATAAAGTGCACAATCCATGGAATGGGCATGCAAGTGTTAGAATGAGCACAAAATTATGACACCGTGAGTTGCCTTGCCTAAGTCCAGCTACAGTATGACCGGATCCATTATTTGTTACTATAAACCTGTGAAAAAATAGACAGAAAAGAAGAAGTCATAAAACAGGTATATTTAGCTTTATGAGGTTAACACGGAAGGAAATATGCAATAAATATATGGTGAAGTGAATAGTAGGGTATGCTGCAAATTGTATTTATTCCATATAAAGGATATACATGAACTCCAACAAATATAGGCAAACAAATAGCGTTGTTGTTGCGGTTGTGTAACAGAACATCGAAACTCACTGAGGATCCAATTGAGGATCTTAACCTTAGAACCAAATACTCCATCGCTGAGCTAATTGATTGGCCACTATGACTGCTCTAAATATCTATTTTCTTGAATATGATTGGGCTACTCATCTCAATCCAAATGTAGCATTAGTACATTGCATCTCTTATCCGTTGCAATTTCACTACAAAAATATTTGTCAAGTTATTTCAAATCCATGTCTAAAAACTATCGTGTTTGTTTGGATATCTTTAAAATTCCATGAAGTTCAAGTTCTTCTTCCACTATTTCATGCATTTGTACCAAGCAATACAGTGGATTTCAAATCCTCCCAAATAAAGCCAGTACATGTAATCTAAAAAAAATTTCACATTGCAAGTACTTACGCCAACACTGTGAAGACCAAAATCGCCAACAAAATGATGCAAAGCAAGATGAGATACTGCAAGTAAAAGGTTAAAGAAAACAAAACAAAAGTACATTGAGTTATAATTGGTTCACGACAGAATTTCATGTTGCTAAGGATACAATCCACAACAAGATTGAGTTTTTCTTCAAGGCTCCAAAAAATCCAATTATTGATCTGTAATAACATCAAATAAAAAGCACTGATCATTTTTCATAACTTTAGAGAAGATGATAGGACAATTCCTTGTCCACTTCCTGGAATAGCACGAAACACTATAATAATGGAAGCTTACACGACCAAGATTACAGCACCGAGGATTATAACAGGGAGCGTAAGAGATCTCTTGCAGCTGTCATGATGAGTGCTCATCCATACACCAAAACCTATGACTCCCACAGCTAACAACTACACACAAATGACGAAGCCAATCCTCTATCACAATTTGGATTCTTGACATTTTAACTATACCGTTAGAATGAAATAACTCAATCAACTGGCATCTCACTATTTACCTAAAAAACATAACTTGAACCCCCCATTCACACATAAAATATGAAAAAGAATTTATTATTTATGTGAGGAAGACATTGAAAATTCAATGTTTAACCGTGATTAAAAACAACAAAAAGCTTTAGGTTTGATGAACTAAAACCACGGTTTTCACAACAGTTGAAGAACCAATTCTAATGAGTTAGAAGACGGCTTCAGTTTCCAACACATTACAGCTGAAATTATAACATAAAAGGAGGTCATATACATAAAACTTTAAACCAATAACATAAACCAAAGCTAAATTCAAAAGCCCAAAAGAAAAGGCCCTTCCACAGAAAAGATGACACCCCCTTCCAAAAACAAAGAACAACAAGATTAAAGAGAATCATATTTAACGAAGTTCTTTACCATAGTCAGAAAGTTTATCCATTTGATTATAAAAGTGCTTGTTCCCATCCCTGAGCTCATGATGCCTTTTTCCCCTTTCCCCCCACCTCTTTTCTTTCACCAAAAAAAACAAACAAACGCTACACTCACAAATACAAGATGAAAGCTTCGAAGACTAAACAAAAGAGTTGATGAAGCTGTGTTTGTGAGAGAATTCATGGCAACAAAGAAAGATTGAACATTGCAGAGTGCAAGCAAGAAAAAATGGTTGGAGACAAGCAAAAGGGAGGGCCGAGGGGGAAAAGGATTAACTTTTGGTCTCTTACTTTCTTGAAAAATGGTGTCTATTTTTTTTTAAATGGAGGGGTATTTCAGGCTCCCTACAGAAGGGTAGTTTCGGAAAATAGAAGACATGCTCACATGGTTTCTGTTCCAAAAATGAGTTCTTTGCAAACAAAACCAAAAAAATAAAAAAAGGAGTTCTTTGCAACAGAACAAGACGAGACAAGTGTGGGTGAAGAATGTAGTGATTTATCAGTTCGAGATTTGAGCTACGTTACACTTCTTTGCCTCGGACAAAGGTCGAAGGATGAATGGGATGATGGGTGGTCACGGGTCGGGTTTTTCGGGTTTAAACTTCAATTAATCTGAACAAATTAAATAAGGTACCAGAATTATCGGATTGGGAAGATAATTATTAAACGACCCGATCGGATCAGATCGAATCGGATCAAATTGGGTTGGGACCCCAGTTACCTTGACCCAAATGTCCACCACATAACTTTGATAATATTTGGGAAATTGGGTTAACATGTATTTTTTAATAAAGTAATCTGTCTATAATTATATGAGGAAAGCTGGGAGCATGAATTAATTCAATTTTGTTCCACAGGAAAGATTCAGGTGAACACATGAGAAGTTAGGGTAAAAACTTTATATAGTAGCATAATTTAATTTTAGTTGTGGAAAAGTGCTTAAATAATTTGTTGCACGATGTTGACAGACAATATCTCGTATTTAAAAGAGATTTCGTGTTCGAAATCCAATTATAAAAAAATTCTTTTATTAACAAAAAAAAAACAGATATTGATTCAAGATTATAAGTATCATTTTGAAGTTCTCCTGAAAATTCATTCTCTTAATTAATGGTAAATTGTACTACAACCCCCCTATCCATCATAATCCATAGCAATTGTTTGACTTTGAATATGAAGGTTTAGGGTCGGGATACCGAACCAAAATATCGACTTTTCGGGATACCGTACCGAAATTTTTTCGATATATAGACATTTGTTTGGTATGTCGAATTTCTTTTCCGGTATCTGTACAGTATCAGTATGAATTTTTTTCATACCAAAACTTCAAAATTTTGATATCGGTACCGGTATGAAATTTTTTAATGCCAATATTTTTTATAAGGTGTATCGAAAACCCACCCCTATGAAGGTTGGGTGAAATGTTTATTTCTCAATGCTCCAAATTATATATATATATATATAGATTTGGGTGTGGGAAATCCGTGCACACTCGTGCTCAAAACAATTCCGACTTGACCACCCAAATATATTTTTTCCTTCATTCTGTAAGAAAATAAATACACCAATCGTGATTATAGGGCGTTATCTTCCATTAATCATAACGTATTATGAATTACAAACTCATGTACAATAACTTAATAAGACGAATTAAGGATTTCGGGGACCGCTTACAAGAGACAACCAAAAAAATTTAAAATAATAAAGACAAATTAAAATTCTACCTGGCATCTTCAACTAAGCATCAACTACTGTTTAACAAAAATATTCCTAAACAAAATGAATTTTCACGATGAATTACAAGTATAAACGACTATAAGTATTTGGTTTAATGGGCTATGAGAATCATAGATATAAACAATATTCATTTTGGTACACGAATTATTGATAAAATGTTAAATTAGTACATAAACTATTGTAATTGGTTTAATTGGTACATGATCAAATTAAAAGATCAACTTTACCCTTACTTAAATTGCTATTAAGTCCAATTAATATTAATTTTTTGACGTAAGTCCAATTAATATTAATAAAATTTGATTATGTACATAACTTTATTTTCAAAGTTATTTCTTGATTAATTTTAAAAATATCATATTTATTTAAAATTATATCATGATAAATAATTCTCAAGTCAAATTATACAACAACAAATATTGTAATATATTGATGAAAATATAATAAAATAAATATATATAACCGGAGCCCGTTGATCTTTGTTTTAAACTGTTGAAAAAAACATAATCAACATTTTAGTTTTTCAAAATCTAGTATTGTTATGCTGAAAATTCAAAAAATGTTCAACATTAAAGATTTATATCATGAAGAAACAAATCTAATTGAAAAAATCGTGTGGTTTTAATGACCAAAAATTTATACACTTGATTTAATAATTTGTAAGTTTGTATTTTTTTTTACTCATGATTAAATTTAAACATAAATAAATAAATATTTATTTTGTTATATTTTATCGGTATATTTTATTCGTGTATATTATTTATTTATTGAATGTGGATTTATTAATATATAATTTGTATATCAATTGTTTTCAAAAAAGCGGATAATTATTTAATATAGATAGGAAAAATATCATTTTATTATATATCTATTAATATTTAAAATTATATTATATTTGAATAAATAATTTATTAAAATATAAATATATTATAAAAATAGTAAGATACTTATTTTTTATAATTTTAAAATTAATATAAATTTATTTTTACACTTTTAATCAATAAAAATTACTTTAAAATAAAATATGCACTTAGTTGAATTTACTAAAAATAATTGGACTTAAAAGTAATTTTACTAAAGGATAAAATCAACTTTTTAGTTGAATCGTGTACCAATTAAGTCATTTTCAATAGTTCATGTACCAAATTGACGTTTTATCAATAGTTTGTGTACCAAAATAAATTTTACTTTATAAAATATTTTATACAATTAAGAGAGTGTTTGACTAAAATTATTAAAAACAGCTTATAAGCTCTATGAGCTTATAAGTTGTTTTAGGAGTTTACAAGTTGTTAGGTCTTATTTTAAAAATAATCTGTTAAAGTGTTTGGATGAACCTATTTTAAACAACTTAAAGATGTTGATGTATGTGGTATTATAAGATCTTTTTATCGTCGAAATTACCAAAAAGAGTATAATACTATGAAAGTAATGTAAATAATAATGTACATACAAAAATAGTTTTAAATTTATTATAAGTGTTAAACATATATTTGAAAAAATAAAACCATTTTTATTTTAATTTAAAAATTTGTTTGATAAATTATCTACAAAAAATTAGCGAAGGGCATGATGGGATTTTAATAAAATATATGAGGATAATATAGAGAAGTAAAATATCAAAAATAAAATCTTTTCTAAAATTAGGGGTTACCTTACTTATTTTTAAACAGCTTGTAAGATTTCAAACATCTTATTTTGACAGTCTCTAAGTTGTTTGACAGAAAATTTACCAAACAAATTGAAAGAGCTTATAAGCTCTCAAACAGTTTATAAATTGTTTTCAAGAGCTTATAAACTTAGTCAAACACAAGTTACATGTTCTTTTCAGCTACTTGAGGTGTAATTTTATTATATATTTAGTTTCTCCAAAATTAATATATGATTAAATTAAGAAAAAAATTTGGGGACCGTGGCCCTCGTAGGCTTTATGCTACTAGATCCACCCCTGAACTTAATGGATAAATATGTTATGTTTAGGTCCAAATTAATTATATTTCTCAAAAAAAGAAACGGACTCGACCCAAACGAAAAAAAATACGGGAAAAAAAAAAAATCATAGTGAGTTTTCATTAATAAAGGCATCGTTTTTATACAACAAAATCATGTAAAAGAAACCTTGCCAGGTTGTCTATTTGATACTTAAATTTTTGTGGCATGTTTTTAGTGAAAAGATCAATGGACCACAAGCATTAATTCAGTGTTATGTATTCAATAATCAATACTCATTTTTATCATTAACACGTTCTATTTATGGCTAGATACTCGATGTTATTGTGCTTTTATACTGTTTGACCATCATAAGAGCAACTGGATTTTGACAATATACTCATGCCCGAAAACAAAACGCTTAAGTACAAGTCCAAAAATAAAACTTTGCATTCATATACGGAATATTTAATGTTATCTATAAAGACATTATCTCATGATAGATATAAGGGTGATCATTTATCAATACATGTGGGGTTCATTAAAAAATAATAGACCTCACATGTATTGATAAATATCAACCGTAACTAGGCATTCATATACCATGCAAGGTACCTTGAAACAAGATACAAACTAAGCTTTCATATGGACTACTTTCATATGACTCATGAGGGCTTAGTCTACAAAGAGTCAAAGA
The DNA here is from genome assembly GCF_033568475.1 of Henckelia pumila. Classification (NCBI taxonomy): domain Eukaryota; kingdom Viridiplantae; phylum Streptophyta; class Magnoliopsida; order Lamiales; family Gesneriaceae; genus Henckelia; species Henckelia pumila. Next base: position 7,440,694 of record NC_133121.1, on the reverse strand, counting down.
TACAACACTATTAACTACCACAAAATATATGTTGAAATTCATTATTCGTAAATCTATGCATCTTATACTAATGATATAAGACGCATAATTCAAGCCCTGCCCAACGCTATAAAGTCCATCTTCCTTTTATTAATTATATCAAAAAGTGATTTTGCACATATCCTCGTTGTTATTTAACGAGGCAATAATTGCTTTCTTTCTAGGTATGCAGTGTCTCGTTCACATGGCCCATTAAGGTTTTTTCACCCTCAAACAATCAAAGCACTCTTACTAATCATGAAAACTTATGCGAGGCATTATTATATGTCAATTTTGTGAAATTTATGAAATAGTATTATAGTAGGATTTGTTGTTAAAAAGTAAAAATTTATGGTAAAAAGTAAAAACTTCAAAACTCAAAATATATCAAACTCTATACTTTATAATATTTTTCTTTCAACTCAAGTGTATTTTTCATCACAAATGAAGACCTATTTATAGATCCACATTTGAGATTAATCCAAAAATTAATACATCATCATCTACATCATCACACACTAATTTTCCACATTTTACAACTCAATATTCAACATTTAACATTCAATATTCAATATTCAACATAATAATAATAATATATTTTTCAACACTCCCCCTTGTGATGATGATCGTGATATGATGACTGTCTTCATTACGTATTTTATACTGCCTCGTTAAAAACCTTACTAGGAAAAATCCAGTGGGATAAAAACCATAGTAAGGAAAAAAGAGTGCAGCCATGTAAACTCCCCCTCATGTTAACATGAGTGATTCTTCACATATTCCGTAGATTGCGCATCCCAATGTTATATATATGCTTTCTGAATATTGCCGTAGGAAGCGCCTTTGTAAAGAGATCTGATGAGTTCTCACTTGATTGAATGTAACATATATCAATATCTTTATTCTTCTCAAGCTCTTGAGTGTAGGCAAAGAACTTTGGGGGATATGTTTTGTTATGTCACTTTTGATGTATCCTTCTTTCATTTGAGCAATACATGCAGCATTATCTTCATACAACGTCACAGGCTTCTTGTCTACTGATAATCCACAAGAAGTTTGGATATGTTGTGTAACGACCCACTGTATCAAGACGGGTCTTTTCAGCGTGCTTATGTCCTCACTCACACGCACCCTGAGAAACATCCCAGGGGGTCACCCATCCTATAATTTCCCCAAGTCAAGCACGCTTAACTTTGGAGTTCTTATGTGATGAGCTTCCGAAAAGAAGATGCACCTTCTTGATATGAGCAGTACATATGAAATCTTTTAAACCCTTCTCAACTATGTAGTCTCATACCTACACAGTCTCAGAATCCCCTCTCATTCTGGCACGGGATCGGTTCATTCATGTCTCCCTCCGCCTAGAAGCCTACCGGAGCCGCTCATTGTCCGTGCAACCTCTTGGCACCGGCGATCACTCCCTGCCTCCTCAGCCCCGGGCGTCACATGCCCACCAGCTTCCGCTTGGTTCGTCCCCGAACCATACCGTACTAAGAGAGGTCGGCTCTGATACCATTTGCAACGACCCACTGTATCAAGACGGGTCTTTTCAGCGTGCTTATGTCCTCACTCACACGCACCCTAAGAAACATCCCAGGGGGTCACCCATCCTATAATTTCTCCAAGTCAAGCACGCTTAACTTTGGAGTTCTTATGTGATGAGCTTCCGAAAAGAAGATGCACCTTCTTGATATGAGCAGTACATATGAAATCTTTTAAGCCCTTCTCAACTATGTAGTCCCATACCTACACAGTCTCAGAATCCCCTCTCATTCCGGCACGGGATCGGTTCATTCATGTCTCCCTCTGCCTAGAAGCCTACCGGAGCCGCTCATTGTCCGTGCAACCTCTTGGCACCGGCGATCACTCCCTGCCTCCTCAGCCCCGGGCGTCACATGTTGTGTCATTGATTTTAGCCAAACACATTCACGGCTTGCTTCATGTAGCGCAATAATCTCAGTGTGATTTGATGAAGTTGTTACGAGTGTTTGTTTCTGTGAACGCCGAGAAATTGCGGTGCCTCCACGAGTAAATACATATCCGGTTTGGGAACGTGCCTCATGTGGATCAGATAAATATCCAGCATCAGCATAACCAATGATACTTGATTGGTGTCTTTTGAGTACAAAAGTCCCAAATCTGTCGTTCCTCATAGATAACGGAATATATGTTTAATTCCGTTCCAGTGACTTTTTGTTGGATATGAACTGAATTTTGCCAATAAATTTACAGCAAAAGATATATCAGGTCTAGTGCAATTTGCAAAATACATAAGGGCACCAATGACACTTAGATATGGTACTTCAGGACCAAGAATAACTTCATCACCTTCACATGGACGAAATGGATCTTTTTCTATGTTTAATGATCTTACAACCATTGGAGTACTTAATGGATTTGATTTATCTATATTAAAACGTTTAAGGACCTTTTTTGTATAATTTTCCTGGTGAACAAAAATTCCACATTCTTTTTGTTCAATTTGCAAACCCAGACAGTACTTGGTTTTTCCAAGATCCTTCATTTCGAATTCTTCCTTCAAGTACATCATAACTTCTTGAATTTCTTTATTCGTTTCAATGATATTTAAATCATCAACATATACAGCAATAATTACACATCCGGATGTTGTTTCTTGATGGAATGGCATATTGGATCATTTACATAAACCTTTTTCATCAAGTGCTCACTTAGCCGATTATACTACATTTGACCGGATTGCTTCAACCCATATAATGATCTTTGCAATTTTACATAATAAAATTCTCTGGGTTTTGAACTTTGTGCTTCAGGCATCTTAAATCCTTCATGGATTTTCATGTATATATCACTATCAAGTGATCCATATAAGTAAGCTGTAACAACATCCATAAGACACATTTCCAAATTTTCAGATACTGTCAAACTAATCAAATATCGCAACGTAATTGCATCCATAACAGGAGAATACGTTTCTTCATAATCAATTCCAGGCCTTTGAGAAAAACCTTGTGCAACAAGTCTAGCTTTATATCTGACTATTTCATTTTTCTCATTTCGCTTTCGAATAAAAACCCATTTGTATCCAACAGGTTTTACACCTTCAGGTGTGAGGACTATAGGTCCAAAAACTTTACGTTTATTTAGCGAATCCAATTCAACCTGAGTGACATCTTTCCATTTGGCCCAATCATGACGAGTTTTACATTCACCAAAAGATTTTGGTTCATGATCCTCATTTTCATTTATGATGTCACAAGCCACATTATAATAAAATATCTCATCAATATCTTTTATATCTTTTTGGTTTCATATTTTTCCAGTATTAATATAATTGATAGAGATTTCATGATTCTCGTCAGTTTGTGGTTCTGACAGAACATTTTCATCATCAGGTGTTTCTTCTGGAACACCATTTTCTATTTTATGATCATCATGTTTCTCTATGTCTTTTTTTTCCGAGGATTTTTATCCTTGGAACCGACTGGCCTTCCACGTTTCAAGCGTTTTATGACATCATGAGTGCTTTCAATTTGTTTCTTTGGAATTTTAATTCGAGCAGGGGCATTTACAGCATGTATATATGATTTTGTTACCCCTATTGTGTCTGCAAATGCATCTGGCATTTGATTTGCAATTCTTTGTAAGTGCACAATTTGCTGTACATCTTTCTCACATTGTTTGGTCCTTGGATCCAAATGTAAAAATGATGATACATAACATGTGATTTCTTTTTCGATGTGTTTCTTTTCTCCCCCTAACACTGGGAAGATTTCTTCATTAAAATGACAATCAGCAAAGTGTTTTGTAAACACATCGTCTGTCTGAGGCTCAAAATATCGAATGATTGATAGACTGTCATAACCGATATAAATACCTATTTTTCTTTGAGGACCCATTTTTTATCGTTGAGGTGGTGCAATAGGCACATACACCATACATCCAAAAATTCTCAGATGAGAAATATTTGGTTCTTTACCAAATGCAAGCTGCAATGGGGATAATTTATGATATGCACTTGTTCTGATGCGAGTTTTGTTCTCATAATCATTGGTCTAGCAATCAGTTATAGACGTTTAATCAATGATTCAGCTAATCCATTCTGTGTATGAACATGAGCAACATGATGTTCAACAGTAATTCCCATTGACATACAATAGTCATTGAAAGTTTGAGAAGTAAATTCTCCAGCATTATCAAGTCTTATTTTTTTGATTGTATAATCGGAAAATTGAATCCGCAATTTTATTATTTGAGTCATTAATCTTGCAAATGTCATATTCCGAGTTGACAATAAGCATACATGCGACCATCTGCTAGAGGCATCAATAAATACCATAAAATATCGAAATGGTCCACATGGTGGATGAATTGACCCACAAATATCACCCTGAATACGTTCAAGGAATATGGGTGATTCTGTTTGGATTTTAGCTGGCGATGGTCTTATAATAATTTTTCCAAGAGAACATGATTTACATTGAAATTTATTATTCTGAACGATCTTCTGGTCTTTCAATGGATGACCATGTGTATTTTTCATAATTCTTCGCATCATTATTGAACCAGGATGTCCCAATCGATCATGTCAATTGGTTAATATTGAAGAACTATTAACCACCATATTTGATTCGATTGGCCTTATATGTGTATAATGCAATCCAGTAGAGAGCATTGATAATTTTTCAACCACATATTTTTTTCCTGATTTATATGTGGTAAGACACATATATTTCTGATTTCCATCAGTTATCGTCTCAGTATCATACCCATGAGAATATATGTCATTAAAACTCAACAAATTTCTTTTTGATTCTGGTGAATATAAGGCATCATTTATCAAAAAATGTGTACCATTAGGTAACAAAAAATGTGCTTTTCCACAACCTTCAATCAAGTTTACAGGACCTGATATTGTATTCACCATTTTTGTTGTTGGTTTTAATTCCAAGAAATATCTTTTATCTCGAAGAATAGTGTGCGTTGTACCACTATCGGGTATGTAGTAGCCCGTAACCAAAATCAGTAATTAAGAAATTAATCATAATTACTTGGGTAAAGTTCGGAAGTTCCGAAGGTGAGTTCGAAAGCACCGATCAGGATCGAAAGTTCCGAACAGGATCGGAAGCTCCGATCGATATTACGTCAGGCATGACGTGTGGCAAGATCGGAAGCTCCGATCAGGACCGGAAGCTCCGATCACCCCTATCCGAAGTCAACAAGTGATATTTTGACACGTGGCAGATCAGGATCTTCGAAAGCTCCGATGGCAGGATCGGACGTTCCGATCGAGGTTCGGACATTCCGATCAAGGATCGGAAGTTCCGATCGTTGTCTATAAATAGAAGGCCGAGGTTTCACTTTCATTTGCCAATTCCGAGTTCTCCTTTCCATTCTAGTCCTTTTGGAGCTGTTCTAGTCTTCTTAGGCTTGGTCCGGAGGTCGGCGAGGCGTTCGGTAGTCGTAGCGGAGTTGTGCCCAAGTTCTGGAGGCATCGACATCAAAGGGCTAACGACGGACGAAGGTATAGCTTTTGCTTCCTATAAATATTTAGGAGTATGCAATAGCTTAGTTAAGGCTTTTAGAGCACTTTAATGATAGTAGTATCATTTGGCAGTGTAGAGCAGACTATAGGCGTGGACCTAGAGTTGGTAGAGCTTGCACTATTTTGAGGTACGAAAGTATTGTTCGAGATATCCTGACTGAGTATGCATGTATTATGTGACTGCATGATTTATATGCCATGATATTATGCTGCATTCATTTGCATCTTGTTGTATCTCTTTCGAGATGTCTGTTAGTAGGGTTGTACCCTATCCTGTTGTGGATGGACTTTCATCGATTTGGGTCCGGCGTATCCATGGTTATCTCGGTATGGGAGCCACCTCCTGAAGCGACGGCACAGCGTGCTACATACCAGGGCCCGATCTGTCTCTGTTATCTGATCCTTGACCTCGAGTCTATAGGGAGTTCACTTTGCATGCATGTATACTCATGCTCTCGACCTGAGCGTTTTATGCTCACGTCTCGTACTCTGTATTTTCTGGACACCCTATTCCATGGGGCAGGTTTGCGATTGGACGAGGAGGGTGGATCCAGGAGGGGCTAGTCAGTGGTTGGCCAGTTGGAGCTTCGCTTAGGTTTTATTACTGTTGTTTGGGTTTATACAGCTATTCGATTTGTTTGTATATTATTGGATAAATTACAGATTCCTTTATTTGGGGATTGTATATTTTGTTTATGGATTCCGCAGTTTTATTCTGATATTTATTTAATTAAGTTAATTGCATGCATAAGTTCTGTTTAGTAGGTGATCCGGGTAAGGGTCACTACATTTATGGTATCAGAGCATGCAAAAGAATTCTTGGGATTTAGTCTCATCTTGAGGTATTTTTGTAGATGTCAAATCGTGACGACCAGAGTTCTCATGGCAGTGTTGGTGGGCGTTGGGGTGATGCCGACCGGGAGCCTCGTCGAGAACGGCGTCATCGTCACCATGATGACGAGCGTTTCACTGTGCGTCGATTCTTAGCTATGAGTCCTAAGCCCTTAGTTGGAGGTGAGTCTCCGGAGGATGCGGAGAACTGGTTAGACCGCATGGAGACGACTTTTCAGACTTTCCAATGCACCGAGGAGCAGAAGGTGGAAACCCTTGGCTATCTTCTGGATGGGCGTGCGCGCAGGTGGTGGAGGTTTACTTCTGCACCTTTTGTTGCGGCGAGAGGAGTGGCCACCTGGGCCGAGTTCCGCACAGCTTTTCAAAAGCGATATTTTCCTCCTGCACTCCGTCAGTCGAAGGCAGGCGAGCTACTGAGTCTGCGACAGGGAGCCATGTCTATCGATGAGTATCAGCAGAGGTTCTTTGATCTGCTATCCTATTGCCCCAAGATTGCTGATAGCTCAGAGATGAAGTATAATCTGTTCCTTCAGGGCCTTAACCCTGAGATCCATGACCATGTGGCGGTTGGCGACGACATGTCCTACGAAGGTTTGGTGAGCCGTTGTCACCAGGCGGAGGACAGCATTCGGCGGAACAGGTCTTTCCCTCAGTCGAGGCCTGCTAGTTCTTTGGGTCCCCGTGCCCAAACTTTTAAGAAGTCTGGATCTTCTTCTTCCTCTGGTTCTGGAGGTGTTGTCCGTTACGGTAAGAAGGACAAGTGTGATCACTGTGGGAAGAACCATCCATCCGACAAGTGCCGTAGAGCTTCTGGAGCTTGTTTCCGTTGTGGAGAGACTGGTCATATCCGGAGAGATTGTCCACTGTCTGGGGGAGGCGGTTCTGGATCTGGTTCAGGATCGGGTTCTCAGGCCACCGTACAGCAGAGGTCGCAGGGGCAGTCTGCTGGGAGTTCTCATTTGAGGCCACGAGCTACTGGCCAGGTGTTTACCCTGAGACATGATCAAGCAGTGGAGGAGAATGAGAAAGTCATCGCAGGTACATTTCTGCTTTATGGTATACCTGCTCTTGTACTTATTAACACTGGTGCATCTCATTCCTTCATTTCTGCACGTTTTGTTAAGAGGCATAAGTTACCATGCATTGCACTAGACGTAGTGATGTCTATTTCTACTCCGACGGGCCAATCTGCTTTGGCTAAGCGTCTAGTGATGGGTTGCCCTTTAGAGTTCGAAGAAAACATTCTGTTAGCGAATCTCATGGTCCTGGCGATGGACGACTTTGATTGCATTCTGGGAATAGATATGTTGACTACCTATCGAGCTTCAGTGGACTGCTATCAGAGATTAGTACGCTTTCATCCGGAGGGGAGTGAGAGCTGGTTTTTCTATGGTGAGGGAGCGCGACCCCCGATGCCTTTGGTATCAGCTTTGAGAGCCTGTAGAGCTCTAGAGTCTGGCGGGGAAGGCTACCTTATCTATGCAGTTGATTTGTCCGCTGAGAGTATTGGGATAGAGAGCATTCCTGTTGTGGATGAATTTCCAGATGTGTTTCCTGATGAGATTCCGGGTTTTCCTCCTGCTAGGGAAGTCGAGTTTGGCATAGAGTTGATGCCGGGTACTTCGCCTATTTCTAGAGCACCGTATCGTCTGGCTCCGTCAGAGATGCGTGAGTTGAAGAATCAGCTACAGGATCTTTTGGACAAGGGGTACATTCATCCTAGTGTATCTCCTTGGGGAGCTCCTGTTCTCTTCGTGAAGAAGAAGGATGGGTCGATGCGGCTGTGCATTGACTATCGGTAGCTGAATCGAGTCACTGTGAAGAACAAGTATCCGTTGCCTCGTATTGATGACTTGTTTGACCAGCTGCAGGGCACATCAGTTTACTCCAAGATTGAATTGAGATCTGGGTATCATCAGTTGAGAGTCCGTGATCAGGACGTAGCCAAGACTGCATTCCGTACTCGCTATGGGCATTACGAGTTCCTAGTGATGCCATTTGGTTTGACTAATGCGCCGGCTATATTCATGGATTTGATGAACCGTGTCTTCAGGGAGTATTTGGACAAGTTTGTCGTGGTCTTCATTGACGACATCTTGGTGTATTCACGTAATACGGAAGAGCATGTTTCTCACTTGCGATTGGTACTACAGACTCTTCGAGATGAGCAGTTGTACGCCAAGCTGAGCAAGTGTGAGTTCTGGATGGATAGAGTGGTCTTTCTTGGCCATATCATATCCAGGGAGGGGATCTCTGTTGATCCAAGCAAGATTGAAGCGGTACTTAATTGGTCGTGTCCGACGACAGTTGCTGAGATTCGTAGTTTTCTGGTTTTAGCAGGGTATTATCGTCGCTTCATTCTGAACTTCTCTCAGTTAGCTCGACCGTTGACGCAGCTTACCCGCAAGGGTGTGGATTTTGAGTGGTCCTCCGAGTGTGAGGAGAATTTTCGTGAGCTTCGACGGCGGTTGACTTCTGCGCCGATGTTGGCATTACCGTCAGGATCTGGAGGGTATGTAGTTTACACGGATGCTTCTCTTCAGGGGTTAGGTTGTGTCCTGACTCAGAATGGGCATGTGATCGCATACGCTTCTAGACAGCTGAAGCTTCACGAGGACAACTATCCAGTCCATGATTTGGAGTTAGCAGCCATTGTGTTCGCTTTGAAGATCTGGCGTCATTATCTGTATGGCGAGAAATTTGAGATCTTCACCGACCATAAGAGTCTCAAGTATTTGTTCACTCAGGCAGAGTTGAACATGAGGCAGAGACGTTGGATGGACTTGCTTAAGGACTATGATTGCGAGATTAAGTACCATCCGGGAGCTGCTAATCTCACCGCTGATGCTTTGAGTCGCAAGGTGCGACTATCCGCACTTCAGACTTGTTCGATGTCTAGTGCGATCAGTGACTGTTGTACTTCAGGTTTTACCTTCAAGTATAAGAAAGGTATGCAGAGTATCCAGATGTTTGCGATATTATCTGAGCCAGCCTTGTATTCGCGGATCCGAGATGCTCAGATGTCTGATTCGAAGACCCAGCGTTTAGCTCGTCTAGCTAACGAAGGTAGCTCGTCTGGATTTCATTATCAGTCAGATGGCTTTCTGTGTTTGTCTGGTAGGCTTGTGATTCCGCAGGATGAAGAGTTGCGAGAGGAGATTTTGTCTCAGGCGCATCGCACTAAGTTGAGTATTCATCCTGGGAGCAACAAGATGTACATGGATTTACGTACTCGTTTCTGGTGGAAGGGAATGAAACGCAGTGTTTATCAGTTTGTTTCGAGATGTTTGGTGTGTCAACAGGTCAAGGCAGAGCACCGACGACCTGGAGGATTGCTTCACAGTCTTCCTATTTCTGAATGGAAATGGGAGTTTATCACTATGGACTTTGTGACCCATTTGCCGGTATCCCCGAAGAACTGTGATGCTATCTGGGTTGTGGTGGATCGACTCACCAAGTCAGCGCATTTCATTGCCTATAGCCGAGAGTACTCTGTGGATCGCATGGCACGGATGTACATTCAGGAGATCGCCCGACTTCATGGAGTGCCTGTGAGCATTGTCAGTGATCGGGACCCCAGGTTTACTTCTAGATTTTGGGGGAGTGTTCAGCGTGCGATGGGTACTACTCTCAGTTTGAGTACAGCCTATCATCCGAAGACTGATGGTCAGTCAGAGCGCACTATCCGTACTTTAGAGGATATGCTTAGAGCGTGCGTCATGGATTTTGGTTCAGCCTGGCAGAATCATTTGCCGTTGATCGAGTTCGCGTACAACAATAGCTATCATACTAGTATTGGTATGGCACCTTTCGAGGCGTTGTATGGGCGACGTTGTCGTACTCCACTCTTCTGGGAAGAAGTGGGGGAGAGACAGGCTGAAGGACCGGAGTTTATCCAGCAGGCGATAGACATTGTTGATCAAATCAAGAAACGGATTAAGACTGCACAGGATCTTCAGGCCAGTTATGCTAATATCAAGCGTAGGCCCTTGCAGTTCGAGGTCGGGGAGAAAGTATTTCTGAGAGTATCACCTTTCCGCAAGATTCTCAGATTTGGCCTAAAGGGCAAGTTGTCTCCCAGATTTATCGGTCCGTTTGAGATCTTGGAGAGCATTGGCGATTTGGCTTATCGACTCACTTTGCCACCGCATCTGTCCAGTATTCACGACGTGTTCCACGTATCTCTGTTGCGACGGTATGTGGCGGATGAATCTCATATTCTGCAGCGGTCTGAGGTTCAGGTAGACAAGGATTTGACTTATGTTGAGAAACCTCTTCGTATCCTGGATTATAAGGATAAGGTTTTACGGAACAAAGTCATTCCTTTGGTTTTAGTTCAGTGGCAGCGCCGAGGCACTGAGGAAGCTACTTGGGAGCTCGAGGACAGGATGCGTAAAGACCATCCTGAGTTGTTTTGATTTCATTCTTTAAGTTGTATTCAGTTGCAAACTCTGTAAACGTTTGATTTGAATAAAGAAGGTTTCTGATTCCTGTATTTGCATTCGGTACTTAAGATCTGATTTCGAGGACGAAGTATCTTAAGTGGGGGAGAATGTAGTAGCCCGTAACCAAAATCAGTAATTAAGGAATTAATCATAATTACTTGGGTAAAGTTCGGAAGTTCCGAAGGTGAGTTCGGAAGCACCGATCAGGATCGGAAGTTCCGAACAGGATCGGAAGCTCCGATCGATATTACGTCAGGCATGACGTGTGGCAAGATCGGAAGCTCCGATCAGGACCGGAAGCTCCGATCACCCCTATCCGAAGTCAACAAGTGATATTTTGACACGTGGCAGATCAGGATCTTCGGAAGCTCCGATGGCAGGATCGAACATTCCGATCGAGGTTCGGACGTTCCGATCAAGGATCGGAAGTTCCGATCGTTGTCTATAAATAGAAGGCCGAGGTTTCACTTTCATTTGCCAATTCCGAGTTCTCCTTTCCATTCTAGTCCTTTTGGAGCTGTTCTAGTCTTCTTAGGCTTGGTCCGGAGGTCGGCGAGGCGTTCGGTAGTCGTAGCGGAGTTGTGCCCAAGTTCTGGAGGCATCGACATCAAAGGGCTAACGACGGACGAAGGTATAGCTTTTGCTTCCTATAAATATTTAGGAGTATGCAATAGCTTAGTTAAGGCTTTTAGAGCACTTTAATGATAGTAGTATCATTTGGCAGTGTAGAGCAGACTATAGGCATGGACCTAGAGTTGGTAGAGCTTGCATTATTTTGAGGTACGAAAGTATTGTTCGAGATATCCTGACTGAGTATGCATGTATTATGTGACTGCATGATTTATATGCCATGATATTATGCTGCATTCATTTGCATCTTGCTGTATCTTTTTCGAGATGTCTGTTAGTAGGGTTGTACCCTATCCTGTTGTGGATGGACTTCCATCGATTTGGGTCCGGCGTATCCACGGTTATCTCGGTATGGGAGCCACCTCCTGAAGCGACGGCACAGCGTGCTACATACCAGGGCCCGGTCTGTCTCTGTTATCTGATCCTTGACCTCGAGTCTATAGGGAGTTCACTTTGCATGCATGTATACTCATACTCTCGCACTGAGCGTTTTATGCTCACGTCTCGTACTCTGTATTTTCTGGACACCCTATTCCATGGGGCAGGTTTGCGATTGGACGAGGAGGGTGGATCCAGGAGGGGCTAGTCATTGGTTGGCCAGCTGGAGCTTCGCTTAGGTTTTATTACTGTTGTTTGGGTTTATACAGCTATTCGATTTGGTTGTATATTATTGGATAAATTACAGATTCCTTTATTTGGGGATTGTATATTTTGTTTATGGATTCCGCAGTTTTATTCTGATATTTGTTTAATTAAGTTAATTACATGCATAAGTTCTGTTTAGTAGGTGATCCGGGTAAGGGTCACTACAGGGTATGCAAACTTTCATGAGATTATTTCCTTGTTTAGCTTTGCTCATACCATTTTTCATTTTGAACTTCAAAAAAAATTATGCAATAAAGAAAATCAAGGATAATATATATATGCAAAATATAGCATGTTTCATAAGAATGCATGAAAATATAGCATGTTACATTCCAGTCCCACCAATATATTAATCAATGTTCTCGAAATCATTTGAAAAATCGGCAGCATTGAAATAAGTTGAACCACTTAAATGGTTACTATTTTCAACAAATTGGTCTTTTTTTCCTTTATCGATACATTAAAGAAGTTACATAAGTGCTCAGGGGTACGTGACCAATGTCTTGGAGTGCCACATTTATAACAAACACTCTCATATCTTTTTTTTATTTTCACTCATATTTTCATGCTGCCTTTTTGGGTGGTTCGTGACGTTCTTTTGAGATTAGTTATTGAAGTAACTATCTCGATTATTTTTATATCCACGGCCATGACCACGACCGTGATCATTTCTATGTCCACATTCATGACCACATCCTCGACCTAGACCAAAATCTAGTTTATGTCTTTGATTTTGGTTTTTATTTTTACTTATGACATTTGTTTCTGGAAATGCCGTAGATACATTGGGTGGGAACTGATGATTTCTCATTAACAATTCTTTGTTCTTTTCCAGTGATATCGAGAGCAACAAATTTAAGCTTTGCCAAATTTGACATGGTGGTACTAGAAAAATAACAATGCATTTTATTAGTTAATTTCCATTAATATGACAATACAAAATAATGGATAAACGACGAGTACAAGTATGCTTAAAAATATATGAAAAGTGTGCGGTGGATAATCGTCAGTGAGTACAAGACTCGTGAGCATGATGATCATAATCGTTATGAAAAATAGCCTTATAAATGCCATCATCTTCATCTTCGAAAAAACCGAGGAGAAAATATTTTGAGAGAAAGAGTGAATTTTGGTGTGATTGAAAATGAGTTTGAGTGAACATATTTATAGGCAAAAAACTAGCCGTTTTGTTACCGTTTGTGACCCTTGGAGGTAAGAAAAAATCGAGTATGTGTTGAATAAAAATTCGTGATAATCATGTGATGCATAAAAACTCCAAAACTCAAAATATATCAAACTCTATACTTTATAATATTTTTCTCTCAACTCAATTATATTTTTCATCACAAATGAAGACCTATAAATAGATCCATTTTTGAGATTAGTCCAAAAATTAATACATAATCATCTACATCATCACACACTAATTTTCCATATTTTATAACTCAATATTCAACATTCAACATTCAATATTCAATATTCAATATTCAACGTAATAATAATAATAATATATTTTTCAACAGGATTATATTTATTATTATTGGTGGAAAGAGGACAAAGATTGTTTGGGGGGAGTGTGTAAGAAAAAGAGTCGGTGTTGGCATAGAATTTATGACCAAAAGGGGTAACTCATAACTGGATACGCTCCTCACTAAGTACTTTACTGTCACCACTCCCACATATATGTAAGAATACCCATTTCCATTTTGTCAGATTTTTCATTTTTTTCTGTTTTTATTTCTCTTTTTTCATCTTTGTTTTTTTCCCCCAACGTGATGCCTTCCTATGAGCTGTCCACTGTCTCGTTGACCGTTGACTCCATTTTAAATTTTTACTATGTCTTCCTTCAAATACAATCAATTAATAATTTTTTATGGTATTAGAAATTTTCTTTGGGTTTTTTTTTTATAATTATAATCATATGATAAACAAATATCTAGGGATGTGCAACTCATGTATATAATTAAATGTGTCGTATTTACGCATAGATTTTTTGAGTTATATGATTCTGTTTACTTTTTCACCCTTTAAACAATATACAAACCGTAAAAAAAAACGTATAAATTATAGACAAAAATTTCTATGAGACGGTTTCAAAAGTTGTTTTTTTGAGACGGATTTTTTATATGAGTTATCCATTAAAAAGTATTACATTTTATGCCAAAAATATTACTTATTAATAGATATTATTATAAATACGGGTACGGTTGACCCGTTTCACGATGAATCGTCTGCATGAAAAGGATTAGTGAGCGGTTGATTATTTACTAACACATATTAATGGCTACGAAAATTGGAAATTCTTGGGAGTGAATTAAGGATCATAATTAGTACATTAATTAAAAAAAATTAGTTCTACAGGAAAATATAGAAACCGAACCAAGTTACATGGAAAAAGAAAAAAAATACAAAAAAAAAGTTCAAAACTAGATAAAAATTTAATCCAACTTAGGCTAACACAATTAGATAAATCTCACAGAAATTTAACATCTTCCCCCAAAATTTCTTCCCAATTAAGCAAAGAAACTCCATCCATGAATTCTCGCTTCTTTTTTTTTCACCCATCATTCATTCAACAGATTCCTGAGAAAACACAAAGCAGAACAAACTTGATTTTTTTTTTTTTTTTGCCTGAGGAAATTTAGTAAAAAAAAAAACATTCATTCATTTCATTAATAACAATAATGTAATTAAAATTACCTGTGAATTCTTGCTGCATTGGATATGAATATCTTCATAATGAAAGGCCCCCCTCTTCTCTACAGAAGAAGTTTGAGCGTATTTATTATCAGATTTCCTGGAGGGTTTGCGAAGGCCTAAAAAGCCTCTCCATCTGGTGGGATTCTTAGGGGGCCTGAGCGAGAAATCGGCGTCTTCTTCTTCTTCTTGGTGATTGATTTGCAGCTCATCCCTGAGCGTGGTGGTGGTGCTCTTGGAGATGTTGTTGTTGGCGATTGACTCCTTGTAGGGAAGAATCCTGCCCTTGGAGAAGAGCTCATCGGCGGTCATCATGGAGTAATTGGTGACGGAGAAGGCGAAATCGGAGGATACGGGGGCATCCCTGTACGGATCCCTGGCGTGGGATTGAGATTGGGATTGGGATTGGGAATGAGAATCGATTGAGAAAGAGATTCTAGGGCTCATGGGAGGAGCTTTGTTGTGCTGCTCTGAATTTTGGTTGTACATTTTCTAAACAAACCATACAACAGTCTCACCAACTGGCAACATTTACATAAAAAGGAGGCAAATTTCTTTTTTCTTTTTTTTTTTTCCTTTTTTATTTTTTAAATCTATCTCTCTATTTTATAGAGACGAGAGCGATGCGATGCGTGTATACATGCTAAATTGAGGGATATGATATTTAGGTTTTTGAAGGAAAAATTAAAGAAGAAAATTTTAGTGTATGGTGAAATGGTTAAGTATGTATGTTGTTTTTTAAAATATTTTGATTATTTGGAATTTATGAAAGGGCCCTCTCACTCTACTACTGTCTCATTGCAGCAGGATGTGTTTGTATTTATATCTGTAGAGGAAGACCCTTTTATGTACTTTTTTTAAAAAGAAGTTGGAAGTATTCAGTTTTTTTTTTTATTATTATTATTATAATGAATTAAAGTATGCACCAAGTTTAAAAGTAAGCTCGTGAGCTTCTGTTCCACGAGAAATAAATAATGCACATAAATCATTCAAGAAGTTTCCTGCTAAATTTCTTGTGAATCTGATGTACGTATATTTAATTTATATATATCCTCCTTCAAAAATTTATTTACAGTGAGGTTTAGAATAATTTTAAATATATATTAGACATTGAAATTATTGAATTTAAATGTGTTTAGAATATAATAATTTGGATTTCCCTTTTTTTTTTGCCCCAAATTCTTTTATAATATATCATGAATTGAGATTTTTGGCTTCATTGATTAATTAGAATTAGGGCTCCGATCCAAATGAGTGATTTGTAGATATTGTATCTCAAACTTTATGTTCATATATACACATATACGTACATATATATTTGAGTTCAATGAGCAAGTTCGTTTTGGTTCATTTTGTAATGTATATCCATATATCTGAATTGCATTATCTAGTGATCCTCTCATGTATAAGAGGCTTATTTAGGTTCCATATGCAAATTAAATATAAGTTATAAGTAGCTAAGGGTTTCTATGATAGTGTTTGAGAGAGCTTATAAGAAATATTTCTCAATTTTTCCTTAACAAAATTTTCAAAATAGTGTTTTAGAGAGCTGAGCTTCTAAAAAACACTTCTCAACTTGTCCACGTACACAAAAATCACGTGTGTCATGTAAAATAATCAGCCAAAAACTTTGGCTCTCGGAAAATATGCATGCATATGTTAAAAAATGTACATGTACATTAGAAAATAGATGGCACGAGCCACTTCTCCAAGCCTCCTTGTGTTGACTCAATCGATCGATGGTATTGCATGTATATCATTGGCAAAGAGATTGATATAAATTTTTTTGTGTATTTTATATCCATCCATGTAAAGTATATAGATATATGTATAAATGTTTAAAAGAAAGGAAGATGCTTTTCTTATCCTTGAACAAATTTATTTTGACACATACAGAAAAATCATAGTGATGTGGATAGCATTGATGTTTGTTGACTACAATGGATATCTTTGTTAAAAGATGTGATGGTTTTTGTCATTACATGTTACTTTGGCATTCAGTGAACTGATCGCCGAATCTTGGATAGGATCCTAAACCCTGATCCGGTCTTTTGTGGGCTTGACTTGGCTGGTGGGAATCAAGACGTACAATTTCTCACTTCACTTTTCCTTCTTTTCTTTAAACTAATTAATAATTATATATAATATAATATCCAATATCATGCATGAACCATAAAATGCAATTGGTTTTTTGAGGAAGAGGGGTTGTTTTATAAATGATCATGAGCATACATCATCTTTTTAGAGAGTAAAAAACCAACTATAATATATAATATTTGCAAATATCGGGTGAAAATAAGAAATATGTATGACGTCATGGTATTTGCCGACAAATTTTTAAGACGTGTTGATTTAACTCTTTTCCTATCCACGTCCTTATGTACGTACCATCTATTCTGATTCATTAATGTTAAATATATGCAAAGGTAGACCCAATGACAAGAAGTACGTACGTATATAGCAGCAATATCACAAAACACTTAAAATCCACAAAGTTCATGTGGCTTTGGCCTTTGAGAGTAAAATTAATATGTACACTCGGCTCTCAAAAATTTGGGTTTACCAAGTAAATAGTAATAGTCTTCAATCAGTGTTCTGCATCTAACCACACTAGCTAGCAAGAATAGCATGCACTATTTAGGCCATTAATTCTAGTCAAGCTCAAACATTAAATATTATATTTGACCAGAAAGGAATGGAGATTAACTAATTATCAGTACGTACGTACGTACTCATATATCCCCCAATTAATGCGCCAAATTATTTCTTTCTAATTGCTTTATTAATTTCTTCACTTTCTTAGTCTAAAAGTAAATCATGCATGCTGAGAAAAAGAAGGCGATCACTAAAAGTGGTCGGTGCATATATAATCCACAAAAAAACATTGATTATACCAATTTAATTTGCAACTAGTTAGAGAAAAATATCACGTGGACGTACAATGTGAAGGAGGGGGGAAAATGATCACATTTTTCATATAATTAGTTTGTGGGAAATACGAGACAAGAGGTGGTGGTGTGTGGCGGATACATGCATGGACAAGAAATATTAAATGAGTACAGATGGTTAAATTAAATGGTGGATGAATTCATATATATGGAGGAATTAAGGCTACTATTAATGCCAAGAATTGGCGCCAGACTTTGATCAGAGGCTGGCTGGCAAAGTTTTCTTTGCTGGCAAAAATTTGGCGAGAAGAGTTGAACATTAGTGTTTGTGAAATGGCTAGATAATTAAATGAAGATTCTTTTAACATTTTTTTATCATGTATTCTTGTTGATAACTATAAGATACTCTATTATTTTAGCTCAAAAGCTGCATCAAGTGATCGTATTATAAATAAATCGTAAAATTGATCGTATATATGGCTTGGCATAAATGTGATTTTAATATTATGTCTAGTTAAATTCAAGTTTTAGCGATTATTTGCTTGAAATTTGACATGACAAGTTATGAAACCAACCACTTTATATTAATTGCATGATGTTATACAAACAATTTTCGTCGTTACGTTGACGACATCGATCGACGACTGACGAGGGAGGAGAGCCAAAATTCCAAAATAAAGCAAAGTTATTTGAATAAGACTAAAAAAATTAGGCCAACTTAGATGCCCAATAATCCTGTAATTTTCTATGTGACTCCATAAATTAACTTCACTATATACGAATTTGACAGAGTCAAACTATAATTAAACCATTAAATATAATATGAAGATTTTGCTCGCGTGAATGGGGAAAAGACTCAATAAATTATAGTTAAAAGTAGTAGTGCGATACAAAGATAATTGGATGTTAATTTATACAAATATAAACAATTATTGATTTAGATGAAGTTATGAACTTACGATAGAATAATCAAATAAAAATTTCCTGGGAAATGAAAAGGATTAATTTATACGAACTGCATGCTGTGCAGAATTTGTCCCTCGGTAGCACAGTGATAAGTATTTATTTATATAAAATTAATATATATTTTTCCCAAATGATTTCTGATTTGGGAACAAACTCAACAGCTGTTTCTTAGATTAATCATTGGCTTTTAAGTACTATGAAGAAACGCGTTTCATAGTAGAATCTAATATATATACGAATTTGAGGCATACATTTTAAAAGAGTAAAATGTATTTTGGTACACGAACTATTGGTAAAATGTCATATTGGTACATGAACTATTGAAAATGGCTTAATTGGTACATGATCCAATTAAAAAGTCAATTTTACCCTTAATAGGAATTAATATTATATTTATTAATTTTAAAATATCATATTTATTTAAAAATTAATTGAGTAAAATTCATTTTGATACACGAACTATACGTAAAATATCAATTTGGTACACGAACTATAAGAGAATGATATAATTGGTACATGATTTAACTAAAAAGTTTAATTTATCCTTTAGTAATTGATTTTAAGTTCAATTATTTTTAATAATAAATTCAACTAAGTGTACATTTTATTTTTTAAATTAATTTTTATTTATTGTAAATTAAAATTTATATTAATTTAAAAATAATAAAAAATAAGTATCTTAATATTTTTATAATATATTTATATTTTACTCATTAATAAATTATTTATATTTTTAAAATATTAATAATATAAAATAAAATGGTATTTTTTGCTATCTATGTAAATAATTATCCATTTTAAAAAATTGATATAAATGATATAATAATAAAATCACAAACTCAATAAATAAATCATATTCAAGACTAAAATATATTTAATAACGATAAAATATAATTAAATACATATTTATTTATATTTAATTTAAGTGCGAGTAAAAAAATATAAAATTAAAAATTATTAAATCGAGTAAAAAAAATTTTGTTATTAGAACTACGTAAATTGAGATAATGAGTGAGATTTTTTCTGTGATATTTGTTTTCTTATGATCTAATCTTTAATGTTGAAAATTTTTATACTAAATTTTGAAAAACTAAAATGGTGATTATGCTTGTTTCAATCATTTAAACACAAGATCAACAGACTTCGGTGATATATATTTTTATCATATCAATATATTATAATATTTGTTGTATAATTTGACTTAACAATTGTTTATCATTATATATATAATTAATTTTTAAATAAATACGATATTTTAAAATTAATCAATATAATATTAATTCCTATTAAGAGTAAAATTAAACTTTTAATTGGATCATGTAACAATTAAGCCATTTTTAATAGTTCGTGTACCACTATGACATTTTACCAATAATTCGTGTGTCAAAATACATTTTACTCTTTTAAAATTAATAAATATAATATTAATTCCTATTAAGGGTAAAATTGACATTTTAATTTTATCATACACCAATTAAACCATTTTCAATAGTTCGTGTACCAATATGACATTTTATCAATAGTTCGTGTACCAAAATACATTTTACTCCATTTTAAAATTACCCTCCACTTTTGTCCAAATCATCAGTTATTCAATTTTATCCCTTAAAAAAATTTGTAGAAGTCAATTAAAGGGTAAAGTACATAGTATCGATTGATATTATTAAAGTTAATCTTTTAGTGGTAAGTTGGTTAAACTTCTTAAAACAGTCTACAAATATCCTTTAATTTGAACCCCTCTCACATTTCTAACTCTTTTATATATTACATTTATCTTTTTAATTGTTTAAATTAAATAACTATTGAAATCATACAAACTATTTAATACTTAATTAATATAGATAAATAACTTATATATGATTAAAAATTATAATAAAATTTTGTTATATATATAAATATTACTCTCACACAAATCATGTGTGTTGACGCTGGTATATATGCGTGTGCGTGTGCAAATGTTTCTTGATCTAAAATCTCATCCTAAGTTTGAGAACTTGTTACGGGGTAAAATTTAAAAAGTTTGGGAAAACAAATAATAAATTTTTGCGGTAGAATGGTATGTATATATACTTTTTGGAAAAATAATTTCCTTAATTAAAGATAAATAAAATTTACAAAACCAATGATATTTTTGAACCACATATAAATGGTATTAGTTGGGAATTGACTATTTAATTAAATAAAATTTACAAAACCAATGATATTTTTTAACCACATATAAATTGTATTAGTTGAGAATTGACTATAGAAAAATCAATTAGTCAAAACATCACTTTTTAAATGACTATAGAATCTATAGTCAATATCTTTCGGTAACCCGTGTAATCGAGCCGAGCGCTACTTGAACTCGAGCTCAACTCATATTTTACTACTCGAGCTCGATCGAGTAGTAAATTTATACTCGAGCTCAAACTCGAGTAATGTTCGAGTACTCAAGCTCGAGCATGAAAATTATATATAAATAAATAAATAGATTTAAAGCTCGAGCTCGATTATATGCTCGAGCTACTCAAGATCGAGCTCGGTCAAATCGAGCTCGATTCGAACTTTGACCGAGCTACTAATGAGCTGCTCACGAGTAGTTCGACTCGTTTGCACCCCTAAACCCGTATATCAAAATAAATCGAGATGAAAAACCTATCAAACTAACTATCACTTTTATATAAAAATTAAAAATATATTATATTATAATGGACCCTATCATCTATTTTTCCCTTTTTCTAGAGGACTCAAATTGGAGCCAAGTGAAATAATTAAAACTATAGAGGATTAATTTAAGAAATCTAAACCGTGAGAGTACTAAAATGCAATTTTAACCTTCGCAGCAACATTCTACATTTTCTCTTGCCGATTAAAAAATATAATATAAGATAAATGAAAATGGGGGTAAATTTGCGGGCCTAGGGTTTCATCTTGACGATCGAGAATCAGTCATACAATACACCCCGTGCTGTTATTTGATACAATAGAATAAATAGATAGTGAAATTTTGATTGGAACCGTACTGAATTAATCGACCAACATGTGGCATGAGGCTCGGAAGTCCGAGAGGAAGGTGCATGATATGATGGACGCAGCTCGGAAGCGGGCTCAGCGCCGAGCCCTATACCTGGCTAAGCGGCGGGGCGACCCTCAGCAGTCAATCCAGGCTGTCGGATCTCGCTGCCGCATCCACCGCGATGATGCACTCTACCAAGCTGCCCAGGATCAGCAAGGCTTGTACGGCTTTTCAGTGTTTATTCTATTAGTTTCATCAGTATTTTTTTCAAATGGAATAGATTATTGTAATCTGGAGGCCACGTGGATCAAGGGAACAAATGTTTTTTTTTCTTTTTGTTTTTTTTTTAAAAAAAAGTTTAGTATATGAGCAACAATGATGGCAAATTTTTCATTGAATTGTGAGAACAGGTGTTCTGGATTGTTGGTGTTGAATTAATAATGCTGATTGTTCTTAACTTGCTCTTGATTATAGCTGTTTTTATAGCGTTTACATGTATGTTCTTTCCATTTGGATTATTGCATTTTGTCGTTAAATTTGAGGTAACGACTTTGCCATACATCAGGATACCTTGGAATGGGAAGCAAGATATTTTAATTGACAGGTATTGTTTTTAAATTTTTTCTTAACTGCATTTCCAACGGAGGAATTGCCGAAAATATTTGAAGTGAGGAAATTTACTGGTGATTTGTGTGCTTTACTTATTGACAACACTTACATTATCCTATTTACAGATTTGATGGTCGTGCCCTTCTCGACTTTATTCGTGACACCAGTTCCCGACGATCTCGAGGCCTTGATAAAACAGAAGAAGAAGAAGAGCTAGAGGAGTTTGTTAATTTTGAGCGTTATCGGGATTTAATTAAGCATCGCCGTAGAGGATGTCGGTACTTTTTTTGCTATTTAGAATTCAATTGTGTGATTTATGATTCTTTACGTTTTATTCTGTATAATATCTACTCGACGATGTCATGATGTCTTGTCATATCACTGTTGAATTGTATGGATGTGATTAATCACTACTTTTAAGGATTAACAAGAAGTTTGTCAGTTACTGACGAGGATGGGCTGCAACATGTTAACCAAGAGATGGAGGCTAAAATCACAGCGTTTTTCAGAGAATCAGACAGGTTAGATTTTCTTATAACATTACTTTTAATGTTGAATTTTTCTTCTCTGGCTACTGCACTGTAAATTTATATTTCTGATACCGAAATTGGCCACATGCATAT
Source organism: Henckelia pumila (assembly GCF_033568475.1). Classification (NCBI taxonomy): domain Eukaryota; kingdom Viridiplantae; phylum Streptophyta; class Magnoliopsida; order Lamiales; family Gesneriaceae; genus Henckelia; species Henckelia pumila. Next base: position 7,417,799 of record NC_133121.1, on the reverse strand, counting down.
TCTTTCATACTTTAAAATAACACTATGTGCGTGCGTGATGGGAGAATGCTGTTACCAATATAGACAGTTATTTCGTTGTGATATTTCATGTTTCGCATCGTGCTGCTTCTCCCAAACGTTTCAGACTTTCAGTTTAATGTATGTTGGTGCAAGATACTTGTTTTTCTTGATGTTTTCTTTGTGTAGTACTGATTGGCCTTTGTTCGGATCATTCTCTTTTGTTTATTTACTTGAATTAATCTTGTGTTTGCTGTCTTAACCTTCTCGTGAAAACCGTGGTTGCAGTAGATCTCATGTGGCTCAGCCTCAACCGAACAAAGGCTCTTATTCTCAAGTTGGGTTCTCATATGGTGGGGAAGGAAAAGAAGATGCTCAATCTTCAGATGGTGAAGAAGAGGATGACGAAGAGGACGATGAAGAAGAAGATTTTAACAGTGATGACAGTAATGATGAAGTAATGGAATCAATTGCAAGAGATTTTGGAGTAAAGAGATATGGATGGCTTTTATATATGGATAAAAAAGCTAAGGAGGAGAAAAGGAGGCAAAAAGAAATCATCAAAGGAGATCCTTCAATTGTAAGTTTTTGTGTGGTTTGGATTCAAAATGTGGAGGTTAGAAAAGATGTATATAGTTCATACCCATCTATATTACCTCTACTTCAGCGAAAGCTAAGTCGCAAAGAAAGAAGGAAAGCTTCTCAGATAGAAAGAGAGAGGGAAAGAGAAGCTGCCAAGAATAATGGAACAAGAGTACTTCGTCATGACCCCTATCGGTGAATGCTCGATCCTCCTCTTGATGCATTTACTGGAACATGTGGAGAACTAGTGTCTAGGAGAAGGTATTGGTAGTCCTAATGTAAATTAATCTGATATTTGCAGGGACTCCAGGCGAAGTCCTACTTATGAAGCTTACTCGCGTTCTAAAAGGTTAATATGCTCGCAATTTGTGTTTGTTTCAAAACAAGCAAAACAACTGGGAGACTATTCTGAATAGTATCTGTTTTGGATAAATCAAGGTCTAGATCTCGATCATATTCCCCATCACAATCAAGACGCGTTTCACGTGGAGTGAATGCTGATGATACTCATCGGAGCAAGGATAATGGTCCCAAAATAGAGTATATTACTGAATTTGGGGGCGCTGGTGATGGAGATGAGCTAAAGCGTGAAGGATATTCTCCACCACCTTCTCCACCATCTCGGCTTGATTCATCGAACCGGTCGGAGCACTTGACCTTTAATTCTTGCAAAGATAGATTGGACACTCTTTACTCTGCTGCAGCTTTGCCTCCATTTTGTTATCCGAGCCAAACATTTGTGGTTTATAATAATATTTAGGTTACAAGCATAACTTCCAGGGAGATGAGGGAAGAAGCTTCTTTTTTGGAGCTCTTTTTTCCCTGCGTTGGACATCTATGACTGCATCTGGGCTGGTGGAAGTCCCATGAAGTGTTTCTAACGCTTCTGCTTTCATGCAGGCCATCATCTGGTCGCATACTTGAGGCCCTCCATATAGACCCTGCATCTGGTGTATCTCTTGAGAAAGATAAAAGCACCGTGCTGCTGAAAACACCAAGGTAGTGCTTGGTTTCTCCTATACACATTATAATTTTTTTAATAGGTATTGCTTTTTATTGTAAGTTTTATGAGGACTGTTTGGCATTTCTTATCGTGCTTTCCTTACTGGTTTATTTTACTCTTATTATATTGGCAGTACTTCCTCTGCGCTAGCGAAATTGAGCAAAGCAACAAGCAGTGGCAATTTTTCCAAGCAACAGGGGGACAAGAAGGAAACTCCTCAAGAACGACTTAAACGGATCATGGAGAAACAACTAAACAAACAAAGTATATTTGCTTGATGTTTATTCCAGAAGTGAAGCACCCAATCCATTCGTCTGCTGCAATATGTTGTCAAAATAGACAACTAGGAGTCTAGGATGTCTTTTTCCAAAGTTAGCTTTGGTCATGTGACTCTATAATTATTATCATAAAATGTGGTGCAATTGTTATTTTTTGTAGTTAAAAAAGATACTGCCGCCGAGATTGCTAAAAAACGAGAGCAAGAAAAGCAAAGGATCGAAAAACTTGCGGAAACAAATCGAATAAGTCGATATCAACGCGAAAGCCGAAGCCGAAGTAGAAGTTACAGCCGCTCTCCTAGGTATATAGTGGTTTCTTAGTTTTGTATGAATGTTACTAGAATTCCATATTTGTAGTGTGTTGGACTCAGTTTCATCCCTTGTCCTGCCATGTCTCTGTGTAAACCGAATTCCATTGAGAGTTTCCTTTTTCCCTTCACTCGTGTAATGCATTTTCTTATCTTCTTGCATGCTATACTTTTCACGATTTGGAAAAGCATTGCATTTCACTGACAACTGTTTGACACCTTTATGTTGTCACAGTAAGAGTAGACATAAAACTTGCTGTTTAGCAAACTAGTTCAATGTTTGCAAACTAAGTTCACATTTAAGCGTGGATATATGTGCTTGATGCAGAAGGTACAGAGACAGCCGTAGTCCAAGCAGGAGTAGAACCACACGTAGATATCATTCACGATCTAGCTCTCGGTCTAGTTCTCGTTCTAGTTCTCACTCCTACTCTCCGCGGTAACATATTTTAGTCTTACTGTCTTAGGTTATAAGGCGTCACAGTTGCTGGTATATCTTGGTTACGTATGGCTTCATATTTGCAGGGGAAGAAGGCAGTCAAGATATTAAATGGCGAGGTCTCCAAAGGTCTTTGAAAGAAATTCAGCAGCACCTCCCTGCAATCGAAGTGAAGTTGATTTAATGCTTTGTGCTAGTGTGCTTTAGTTCTGTTGTCTATTACATTATCCGAAATACTGTTATCCATGACGAGAAGGAAAATTGGTATGGTTTTACCTTATTATAGTCGCCTTCTTTTCATATAAATGCCATGAATTTTTTAATTTTTTGAAAAATTTGTACTGAGTAATCGAAATTGTGGATTATGATACTCGGCTCTTATATTGACTTCCGATGAAGCGGTATTGCCTTTTAGACTTAGCTGCTGCATATCTTGTCCACAAATGTCTCTATTTGTCGTACTTTAGAATGGGAAGTCGCACTATCTGCCTAGTCTAGTTTACGTTCGAATGGATGCTATTCCATCGAACGGTTAAGCCCGAGGTTTGGCTGAAGACTGACGTACATATTTGAGTTTCATGGTGACCATGAGTTAGCTTGAGTAACGATGGCAATGACCCGGAGCCGTCTGGTTTTGGGTTGTTTTGACTTGGGAGCAATCTCAAACACTACTTTAAATGTGTATTGAGGTAACGACTTTGTATATAATCCAATCCAGACCCAAACTGGCCAACTCATATGGTAAATATAGTAAATTATATCGTTTAACGAACACATTATCGGTAAATAAATTCTATGATGCACTTTACCTTTATGATAACGTATGAAATCATATAATTTATAACATTTAACATAATTGTTTTGTTTGTATGTAGGTAGTTAACTAGTTATTCATCTGATTATAATGGAGTTACTAATTAGTTAATTTAATTGTATGGACTTTTTTATTATAAGAAAAAAAATTAGTATGTATTTTACTATCCCATTTTTGTAGGATCCGTTGAATTTTTCGGTTAGGTTTAAGTGGGTTGGGCTTATAGGATCCTTCAAAATTTTAAGTGGTCTGACCTCCAGTTCTAGTAAAGCCTACCCAGCCCAATCCATAAGTATCTTCTCTAAGCTTCAGATTGATTGACTTTAATGCAGTGTCTCATGTTGAACTTGGATTTAGGCAGTGTTTAAGAGAGCTTCTAGGAAGTAAGAAGCACTTATCAGCTTTTTCTTAACAAAATTTTACAAAATTTCAAAATTTTGTTAAGAAAAAACTGAGAAGTGCTTTGTAGAAGCTCTCTCAAACACTAAGTAATTTGTGAAGAAAATTTCCATAATCGCTTATTTTTAGAGGTTGCAAACACTACCTAAGTTAGTTGTGCTTACCGGCTTGTTAAAATATGTAAAGTGATGTTGATTTGGTCGGACCGGACATCGGTCCGCTCTGTCGATAAAAAAGACGGATCTTGGGGCACGAGTAAGAGCGGGGAAAAAAGAAGAAATGAAGAGGAAATGAAATGACACAAGGTTTGTCGATGTCTAGAATGACTTATGTACGAGTTAAGGATTTTCCGAACTTGCCAGAATGGTCCCGTCCCATTCGATAGCAAGCTGAGGCAAAACAGATTGACTTGTTTGACAACTCTAAGTTAAAGTTTGCATGGCGACTTAAATTTCATTTACTTGGAATAAATCTACGTCCATGATGAGTGATGACTTTGCTCTCTTCTCAGACACATATTTCTGGTTTGTTGCTTTTGCTTTAAAAGGGGAATGGACAACGAACGGGAGGGCGATGGTGGTTCCTTCAAATTATGAAAGAATGATTGAAATAGTAAATAATTATTTGTTAGCCAACTGTTTTGTATATCCTTTTCTACGAAAGTCCAAAATCATAAAGGAGACCGGAAAATATGTGCCCATTTTAATTATCATCTACTCCTCCAATTTGTTTCAAATTTATTTAAATTTAAACAAATTTTTTGTTGAGGAATTTATTGTATGCCTAGACTCTGTCTCGCCCACTGAATCCCGTGCATCAGAGGATTGTACTCTTGATCTATATCCCAAAAGGCTCAACATTAATATTTTGCTTTGTTCCATCCCTATGTACCCCATACTTTTGATGTTTTATTTTTTTTATATATATAGAAAAAAATAAAAAAATCCACCAAGATAGTCCGATTTATTTTCTATGACAATGTCCAATCTCTTTTACTTTTCAAGTTGTCTATCGATTAATTTTAGCTTAGACATATAGCTATGTGTTTATACGAATTGTTCGATGCTACCTTTCGGGTAATGTTTGAAAGATGGATTCAAAGGTCCAAAAGTTTTTGTTTGTATTTTGAGATGTTAGCATCCTTTAATTCTTGCGTCAAACAATCCTTGCATATACATATCACACGCAATTTGCAAATTGCAAAGCCACAATATTACAAAGGAGGGTTCTATAAGATAGAAGACTACACAGCCTTTTCCTCCTAGAGGGTGGCAGTGATGACAATTGACATGACTCCTCTTGCCACCATTTTCATTCAAGACTTTTTATATTTAAAACATTTTCTTCTTTGATTTATTAAGTTCAATTCCAAAAATTTGCTTCTTGAGCCTCTTTATGACACAAGAATAACGATAGATGCTTCGATTCCCTCTCATGAAAAAATCGATTTCACATTATATATATTTTTTCAAAAATGATGATTTTAAGTTCTCAAAAGTTATACAAAAAAATGGGTATTAGCTTTGGTAGATTGAGCCAACAAAATTGCATGATAAGCTTTGGTCCTGTGATATTGCCTATACGGCTATAGCTATAGAACTATAGGACCACTATATAAATGGAGATAGATGGAAAATAAGACATTGATGGCAATTATACATAACCTTGGCGGGGCAACTTACATATTATAATAATTAAAAAAATTTGAAAATATAATTTATTTATGTAAAAACTATTAGGTATCGTAAATTCTTGTTATCATGAAGATTTTGGTCCCATATAAATTATATCAAGGTTTTTAAATAAACCATTTGTGTGTTTGGTTCTTAGTAGGCATCATCTTTTTATGTAGCTTTACACCCTACAAATCCAAACTTCGATTCAATGATGCATGCCTTTTGATAAAAATAAGAATAAAAAATGTTATATAATATGGTTACTTTTTCTATATCTTCTTTAAATAATGAATTTATGTGCTCTCAAATCTTCACGAATGCATATAAAAATGTAGGAAAATGAACATCAACCCTCTTTTTTGGAAACCACTTTAGATTAGGCTTTAATGATCCATTATTCCTACTAACTTAGGAGACTGAATCTAATTATTTTTATCTATGAAAACGTTGATGGAGCACATGGGATGGTCGTGGTAATCTCATGAATTATTTGTTGAAATCATGCCCATTTTTTGAATCTTTTATTTTTAATAGTGGATCTTTAAAATAATGATAATAATAAAATTAAACAACGTACGTGCAAGTGTGGTTCGATCAACTTTCTCACAAGGGATCAGTAGATAGACTGATGATATAATCAATTAAGGCAAAAAAATAGATGGATAAATTAATGCAAATTTAGTTAATAATATAGTCTTTTGTTATTTGCATTAAGTTGCAAATATTTTGAATAATATATGACCCAATTTATTTTTTTAACCAACTGGGTTTGATCTTTAATTAATTATATATAGTTGAGATGTTTTATTAAGACTCGTATATTCAACAATCTCCAAGTAAAACACTTCAAAAATTTATGAATAGTTATAGTCTCAATATATGATCTCTATTAACCGTCAAATGTTTTTAGTTCTTTAATTTGGACCTTTATTCGGCAACTATCGCTCGACACTCCGTCACCACTCTCTTTGTTTTATGACGACGCAAACAAAAATCCACGAAATTAAATCTTCTGAAATTTCAAGTGTTAGTTGTATCTTCTGTAATATGATAATAATATCATTATTTTTGCTACTCCATTATCTTTTTCATTAGAGTCCAAACTTCATATTTTAAGTTTTGAAAAACTCTCATTAGTTACAAAAAGAATGCTTTGAACACACTAGCTAGCTCTGATACTAATCATGCTACTTGATATTATTTAAAATCAAATATTCATATAGCATGAAATTATTCTTGGTGAGTACACAAGCATATATTTTTTTATTATCGAAAAAATTTTAACCAGAGAATTGGTCATTGCCACTTGTATAATCATAGTTAGAAATCTAACAACTGATTTGTCATTATCATTACGTGCAATGTTAGCCAAATCACACACAGTTGTCAATTTGGTTATATGAATTTATTAAATCAGATTTGCTCCACTCTACGATTATATATTCAATTTTGTTCGTGTGTATGTCTAGTTAACAATCACACCTAACTGAATTTATTACGAAAATTTAATGTCATAACGAGTGATCTCCATCTTCGAAACTTATTTTTTTGTATCTTTGAACTTATTTTTGTTTTGTGAAAGCTTGACATATCAATAGACGAACAAATATGGGTGTGGCGGAGGAAGACAACTTCTTTATGACGCCCACCACCGTGTCGGAACCGGAGGACGGGGTCGGTCACAAGCAGCCCCACCGTGTCGGGTGACTCTTGGACAAGAATACGACTTGATATTATCGGTATTAATTAATATGCTCCTCTTAAAGTAATAATCTTATTTTTACTCGAACTTATGAATAATTCGACTCACTTTGATTAATCATATAATATAGAACCCCTTGCATGTATGTTTCACGAAAAAATTCGTATACATGACGTATATTTCAACTACCATGCATATGACTAGCTAGCTATTATATACAACATTGAAATTATATTTTTATATTTAATAAAAATTTAAACCAAGCTAGCTAGCTATATTGTTTAAGAATTTTTCGTTAAATCATATTATATATTGTATGTCAGATAGGTCATAAAAATGGTTGGTCACAACTTGCTCGTAACTCAAAATAATAAGAAGAAGATAATATTTGATTCTTCTAGCCTAACAGTACAAAAACAAAGTAATATTAGAAATTTGAGTTCACAATTAAAATTAAAGAATCATAAATCTAGGGTTGACCCATTAATTTTTTAAAGGTAATCATATAATTAAATGGTTATTAGCTTCACGTTAAAATTATATTATCTCTTATTTATTTAACAAATCGTAAGGTCACGTTAACATGTGACACCCTGCGGCAAGTAATAATAAATATAAATTGCATGTCATATCCAATGGCTACAATTTCATTAGCCCTTCTCCTCGAATTTTCTATTTTTTTAAAAATAAATAATTGAATAAAATACAGAATTATATAAATCAAGTTCATTGTACTGTTCTAAGTGTCATGTGAAATACTGGTAAAAATTATATTTAATAATGTAGTCAAGTGTCATGTGAAATATTGGCGGTTTATCATGGGAATGAAGTGAGGACCCACGGATTACGATGGAAAAGTGAAAGTGTTAATGTTTTACATAATATATATATATATATATATATATATATATAGACACACACACACACAAATGCAATTACATGAGCTACATGAATTAAAAAAATAAGAAATATCGAACATTCGAAATGTAGACATAAAAAAGAAAAGATATTAACGATTATACTTTACGCACTTTAAGTAAATATATTATAACCACAATGACAATTTAATTATCTTCAAAATCAAGTTTGTTTTGTTTGTGAACCCAACATATTAAAGTAGAAAAATTGTCGTAAAAAGTTAAAATAACAAAAAATTATTAATATTAAAAAAATGCATATACACTGTCGTGTGCGAAGAGGTATATTGTACTAGTCAATAATAAATATACGGTGTGCACAAGATTTGGATGAGATTTGGTGGAATTTGGATTTGCAAAATGGAATTCTAAAATATGATTGATATTTGATGAGATTTCATTTAACTAAATGAAATCCTTAATTATTTTATGGGATTTCATGGATTTGACTTTATAAAAATAAAATAATTATTTCTACTAATAAATTTATAAACTTTAATTATAAATTTAAGTTTTCTTAACATTTTTTTTTTCAAAATATAACTTTCCTAAAATTTTTGCTATTAAATTCCAATATGTATTTTAACTTTTTTCTAAACACCAAAATGGAATTTGAATTTCATGATTTTAAAATCCAAATCCAAATCCAATTCCAATTCCAATTCCAATTCCAATTTCTATTTTTTAGGCATTCAAACATACTGTAAGAGTATATGTTTGAACAAATATTTTAAAAATATTTTAATATATTTATAGATGAAAAAAATTAAAGTCTGTGTTGAATAAAATTTTTAAAAAGTTTTTGAAAATATTTTTAAAAATTGTTCACTAAATATAGTTTTTTAAGAACTATTTGAGGTTTTTTTTTAATTTTTTATAAAGATTAAATGAAAAAATGAAATGTTTAATAGAATAGTTGTTCAAAAATATTTTTACTTATCTTTAACTATAAAACCGTTTTTTAAATAGTTGTCAAAACATTTTTCTAACTTTAAAACATTTTTATAAAATAATTGTTCAAGTAAATATTTATTCTAATATAAATTTTAAAAAAATATTTTTATAAAAATGTTGTATACGTATTTGTCCACAAAAAAAACTTAAATTTTTAGATACACATAATTTAACTATTTTCCATTAATTAATTATTACATTCAACAACTAATAATAAATATAGCGGGTGTTCTTTTTTCCCATTTTGGTAGGCCGGTGCTATTGAAGATATGGTGTCAATATGTGTGGTAAGTGGTAACTGTGAAAAATCACCTTTTTATTATTTATTTGGTGTTTAAATTAAATTTCGATTGATTTTATAATTATGTATTGTTATGTATCGAGAAAAACAATATTATCTCTTACTAGGGAATGTCGAATTCTAAATTAGTGGTAAATGATCTCTCATATTCATGAATTGTTTTTCGTTCGAAAAGCAATTGTTTGAGATCTATAGACAAATCGACTGACTCATACATTGAATAAAAAATAAGAACTTTTGACATAAAAATTATATTTTTCATGGTTCGTATTGAATAAAAGATATTCTCACAAACAACCTATAAGACGGTCCACAAACATTTCTGTGAAAAAATTAATTCATTCTTATATATAAATGGAGGGATACGCAAATTTATATTCAGAAGTCGGCAAAATTATTGGAAAGAAGTGCACTTTTACACTTTATTATGCACCCAAGATTAGCTCCATTCACATTCACTACGATCAAATTAGTATCATTATTTTTTGTTTAGCAAAGTTCTCCGGACTCGACAAGAGGATCCAATGATTTTCATTTTCACAAACGATTTTGGGTTCGAATCTCACTTATATGGATCTCTGTTTACCAATTAGTAATTTGGTAATTTGTTACTTGATGGTATTATTGAATTATATACGACACATGGTTAACGATTTTTTAATTTATTATTATTAATATTTATTTGAAACTGAATTTAATGAAGGAAAAAATAGATTATTATTTTATTGTTACACAAAAAATTGGCATTTTTTTTAGTAATGACATCCGGCGTGCACGGCTGTAGAATTATCCCACTGGCTATTTTAGCAGACAACATAACTCTATTGAACACTTTCCCAATTTTTTCCTCACTAAAAACATACAACTAATCAACTTCTTAATCATAATTTGTAATAAATTATTGAAACTAATTACTATAAATCAGTTTAGATATTCAAAGTTATTTCATAGAGTTAGTAGATATGCATCATCTGTTCAAATAAATATATAATCTATTTTTAAAATAAAGAAATTATACATATATCAATCTGTCATTCAAACAAATATTTTCAAGCACGATAAATTTCGCGTAAAACTTACATAAATCCACCAATAATCTAAAAATGAAATCAATAACAGATTTTGTAACTAGTCGATGATATTAATTTTTTTTTAATTTTAAGAATTCAACGTTCAACCAAAATCTAAATATAATCCTATCAATATATGTAAATAATCAATAAATTTCTGCAATTAACCTTCTTATATAGTTTTAAAATACAACAAAATAACGTTTCACCTAACATTTTTTGGACACGGCCTCGCCTCTTGACCCTTTCTACTTCCTTATTTGGTTACCGTTGAACCCATCTTTTTAGAAACATTAATTCATTATTAATGTCGTTAATAATAATATTATATATACCCCGATAATAAGAAAAACAATTAACCCCTTCAACTTTTTTTGTATTACCTCAAGCTTTTATGATCATATATCTCTCACTTTAGGATCATTTATTTCAACTGCATTTAAAAATAAAAAAAAAGGGCAAAAAGAAGAAAATTTTAAAAAATATTAAAAAAAATATGAAACTGGGCCCCACCTCCACAACCATGTTATAAATTCCTCCATGATCGTTGCCCGTTTCCCATTTTCACTTGCAGTCTTCAGCTTCACTCCATCTCCATTTCTCCAGCTTTTTTCTGTGAATCACTTCTAGCTCAAAATACCCTTTTTCTCTGAATGAATTTTTAGTCTTTTCCGAAGATCAGTATATGAGATTTCGGAATTTTCTTTACATTTTTTTTTTCTGTAGTGATTTCTTGAAAGGTCTAAAGTTGTGATCGAGTACAAGAAATGGTGGACGTGGATCGAAGGATGACTGGTCTGAACCCGGCTCACGTGGCGGGACTCCGCCGCCTCTCTGCACGCGCCGCCGCCTCTGCGCCATCGACGCCCCTCCCTCCACGCAATAGCCTCGTCTCCTTCGCTTCTCTCGCGGATAAAGTCATGACCCATTTGAGAAACTCGGGCATCCGGGTCCAACCTGGGTTGTCCGAGTCGGAGTTCGCATTAGCAGAAGCAGAGTTCGGGTTCGCCTTCCCGCCGGACTTGAGAGCGGTGCTTTCGGCCGGTCTTCCCGTCGGAGCCGGCTTCCCGGACTGGCGATCGGTTGGCTCGGCTCGGCTACACCTCCGCGCCTCAATCGACCTGCCCATTGCTTCAGTCTCCTTCCACATAGCTCGTAATGCTTTATGGTCCAAATCATGGGGTCAGCGGCCATCCGACCCGGAGAAGGCTCTCAAGATGGCCCGGAACGCCCTGAAACGGGCCCCGCTTTTGATACCCGTTTTCAACCATTGCTACATACCCAGCAGCAATCCCTGCCTCGCGGGGAACCCCATATTCTACGTCGACGAGAACAGAATTTTCTGCTGCGGCTGCGATTTGTCCGACTTTTTCGACCGCGAATCTTCCCTTTTCCATCAAAGATCCGACCCGAATGGCCTCGCCAAGCAAAGATCCATTTCTATGAAATCAGCGGGATCATTCGCCAACTACTCTAGAAGAAGCCTGGACGCGATCTCCGGCGGAAGAGCGCCGAGATGGGTCGAGTTCTGGAGCGACGCCGCCGTGGAACGTCGCCGGAGAAACTCGAATTCTTCGTCCTCATCTTCATCTTCTCCGGACAGATACTTCGGCATGCCGAAATCCGAAATCCCAAAATGGATCGACGAGTACGTGACCCGGATGGGATCCGTTCTGAGAGAGGGTGGGTGGACGGAATCCGACATCTCGGAGATGGTACACGTGTCGGCATCTGGGTTCTTCGAGGGGGAGATGGTGATGCTGGACAACCAAGCCGTGCGGGACGCTTTGCTTCTGAAAACGGATCGTTTCTCGGATCTGCTCCGGCAAGCGGGATGGAGCTCCGAGGAGGTATCCGATGCATTGGGTTTCGATTTCCGACGGGAGAAGAAGAAACAGGCTAAGAAGCTGTCTCCCGAGCTGATCGCGAGAATCGGGAAACTGGCTGAGTCGGTGAACCGGTCATCGTTGTCGTAAAACCAAGATTCCTTTCGCTTTTTGTTTTTCATCACCTCCTATCCAAGTCTCGTGTTTCATCATTTTTGCCTTCACACAAAAACTTTGGCTAATAGGAATATATGATTTAGCAAGTGTAATTGTGAAAATATAGAAAATCAAGTTATTCTATTATAAAATGATTGTGAATCTTGTTTAAACAAAATATGGTTCGACATGTAATGGAAAATCATATTAGAAATATTATGAGTGAAAATCATTTTTTTTTTACACAAGGTTCTACCTAGATAGATTTATATCCGTAATACAAGTTGATTCAATATATATCTAATATAAATTTTGGCTTGAAAAGTTATATTTTTATAAGTCGAATCAAATAGAAGATTCATCTTACAAAAATTGATTCGTAAAATTATTTCAAAAAAGTTTTGTGATTTAAGAAATTGAAAGCCTTGTATATAATATGTATCAAATGTTTTAGTCAAGCTAAATTTTCCCTCTTGAGAACACTTAACTAATAATATTTAACTTAGTTAAATTGTTCGCATATTTATAATTATATTTTAAACAGGGAAATTTAGAACGTGAGCTAAAATTTAACTTATGACTGCATCATATTTTATAATCAATCAAAATGAAAATATTTAAGGGAAGGGAAAAGGAAAGCGAAACGACGACGTGAGGGTGGGGCAGTGATTGTTTGAAATGGAGCGGCAATGGTGCGCCTGACGAGTATGGGTGTTGCAATTAACTTTCGAGGCAACACACACCCACGGAACCTAATGTTTCTGACATTTTTTTTAATAAAAAAAAAATTCATACATTAAAATAATATACTTGTTGCCATATTTCATAAATTTAATTTAAATTAATTCCCTTTTTTTTTGTTTTTTTTATTTAAAACAAAAATTCAAATATCTTGCTCACTCAAAAGGAGTGATTTACGGCAGGTGAATTCATTGGTTGAGAGATGAAATATGAATAGAAAGAAGATTGGAAGTGGAGGTTGGTGGTGTCTTCTTTTGAGATGAAATATGAATGGAAAGAAGTGAGAAAGGGAAAGGGGTGTGCTTTGGAATTTGATCAAAATAGATTTGTTTGGATATTCCAACGTTTGGCTTTTGCCAGACATAACACCCAGGTCAGGTCTAGTTCGATCTACTTGTGTGGTCCGAAACTAAAATCATTCATTCGCTAAGTTTTCTTTTTCATCCACAAAGTAACTTGAAGGAAGAAGGCCTGCAAGAAAATTTAAAAAGCTCAAATCTTTTTTCATATACATAATGTTATGTGCCCTAGCAGGCTTACTCTTTCGCTGTCATGTGCAAAATTTAGGTTGCTAACTATGTTTTCGGATGTATTACTTTTATTTATCATAATATATGAGATGAAAAATAGTTCGTCTATATGTAAAATGTGAAGGGACGAAACATTCATGTGTAAAATATTGACCCAAGACACTTTATTATTCTAAAATATTGATGAAATAAATCTATATATACTCGATACAAAAAATGAGCTGATGAAGATTTTTTGCTCGTCTCTCGTGGTATGATTGATACCAATAGTTAGCATTCATTGATGGTTTTATTATCAACATGCATTTGGCAAAAGCTCTTTGTTGGAGTGTAATAATTAGGGATGATATACCGTACTGTACCGAAAATTATATATCATATATTGTATCGAAAATTATGGTATAAAAAAATATTATACATATATCGTAGCAAAATTTTTAGAATACCAAAATTTTTATTACATATAAATAACATATCGATCGTTATCACACAGTTGGTAAAGCCGAATGCAACCATGAAGTTATCTCCCTGGCTAAAAAGTAGTATATATTTTCGTTTTGACATGGAGATCTATTGGAATCTTTTCAAAAGCAATAATTAAATTTAAAACGGGTTAACAAATGCAAGTGATAAATATTCGAAGGTTGACCATAAATGGTTAAATGCTTCAACGGACAATTCACACACCCATGACTCTGCGACTGTCTGAACCGACCGTTAGCCTGTTCTTCTCATGTGTGTATATATATAGATATAGATATTTGGCTAATTAGGGGTGAAAAAAAAACCCTAACACAACGTGTAACAAATTATTGAAATAATTTTTTTTAAAAAAACAAATTATTTAAATAAATAAATATATATATATATATATATTGAAAAGCATTTTTTTTTAAAAAAAATGATATATAGACATCTTTAGAAATTGTGCATATTTGAAAGTAATATCAAGAGTAATTTTGATATTATTTTCTATGTAACTACTAGTATTTTCTGGCACGCCTGTTTATTAAATTTTAACTATACATAAAATATTTTTTCCCATAATGTAAAAAAAAAAAATTTATTTCAATCTTTATTAGTAGAAATGACTACAAGTATGGTTAATAGAAATGAGATATGAAAGAGTAATTTCGAAATACATAGAATTGTAAAAAAAATTGCATCATACAAAATTAGTGAACGATCTAATAAATTAGTCAATGTATACGTGAGTGAGGCATATTGAAGCAATAAAGAATCATGTCTCCTGTGGGCGGCGGAGGTGGTGGCATCAGCCTCACATGTCCGCCGCGGGTGTGGCGGCGAGAAGTGAAATGTCTGCCGATGGTGGAACAATATTAAAACATTGGCCATTTATAAATTCAGATAGCTTTTTGGATATGTGGTTGATACAAAGAAGCAGAAGGAGAAGGGAGACTACTTCTTTTATTTCTATGGATCGAGTTTGGATTGTGACTATACAATACATGGCCTGCACATTTAATTTTGGCTGTCGTGGAATTATTGAAAATGGATTGCTGGTGTACGTTACTATTTTAACAAACTTTTTTGTCCTTTGTACCTCAGTCAATAATTCATTGGTCTTCAAATTTATTTTCATCCCTATAATAATTACTAATTTTTTTTTTTGAAAAGATCTAAAATATATTTCGTTATTTATGTACATGAAATATGAAATAACACAATGTGGGTTGTGTGATTTTTCCAAGTTTGAGATGAAATTTCGAAGTTGGATCCTGATGTAACGAAATTTTTTACCGTATGCGTCGGTGTCGCTACTTTTCCATTGCAATAATTAACAATGGGATAATATTGTTCTAAAACAAAGTTTGAATAAGTATTAAGAAGAACTAATATAAGATTGCTTTAATACACGATTATTTTCCACTTGGGTTCATGTCACGCCAGGAAGTTGAGCCCAAGCTGATAACTGGAAGAAAATTAATTTCTTGGGTTGGGCCTGGTTTGAACCTGCATTCTAGATCCACAATCATTGGATCTGACCTATTTATGGGCCCGATAACCGAATGACTAGGAGTACAATTCAAATGTGTGTATACACACAATTATAATGGCACATTTTATTTCATTTACGTAAGAATTATTTATTAAAAAGTGTTGAATTATATGAGTTTGAAAACAAAAAAATAAGAATAATTAGTTGCAATAAGTTAATAAACACGAGAACCATCGCAAACCGTATATACTAATTAAACTAATAATGTTAATTATCATTAATGATGCCAGTAAATTATTATTTTAACTGAAATTCACAAGATTATTAATATTATAATTTATTATTATTATTATTTGTAAAATTTTATTCATTTAAATAAATCACTATTCTTAATTATTTATTAAAAAAATTGAAAAATGAAACTTCTTTCAATAATTAGTTGAAGTGTTTTTTTTTATATATATAGGGAAACAGAATAAAGAAGGATATTTTAGGATTATTGATATTATATTGCAAAAGACTACATCATATAATACTTAATTAGTAGAAAGCTTAATTATAAAAATACATTTTTGACGGGTTATTTGTTATAATTTCTCAGGATTTTAAAGAAGGATGACGAAAATAAGTAGGCATCATATCGTGTGGAACAAGTGGATTTAGGTAGGCTTGACACAATATATACTACCAAAAAATTCTCGAACCCGAACCCGAACCCGAACCCCAATCAACTCTAAAATAGTCAACATAAACCCGAACTCTAATGAAATCAAAAATAGTCAACATGAACCCGAACAAGTGTTTGTTCTCGAAAACGTGCTGCTTGAAAATGATAAGGGTGTTGTGAAAAAGTAAAAATTTACGGTAAAAAGTAAAAACTCAAAAACTCAAAATTTATCAAATTCTACACTTTATAAAATTTTTCTCTCTTCACAATTGTGTTTTTCTACACAAATGGAGAGACCTATTTATAGATCTCAATTGGAGATTAGTCAAAAATTAATACATCATTAATTACATCATCACACACTAATTTTCAATATTTTACAACTCAATTTTCAACTTTCAACCTTCAACATTCAACAATAAATAATAATATATATTTATATATATTTTCAACACTCCCCCTTGTGATGATGATCATGATAGAATGACTATCTCCATTACGTGTTGTATACTGCCTCGTTAAAAACCTTACTAGAAAAAACCCATTGGGACAAAAACCATAGTAAGGAAAAAAGAGTGCAGCCACGTAAACTCCCCCTGATGTCAACATGAATGATTCTTCACATATTTCGTAGATTGCGCATCCCAATATTATAAATGTGTTTTCTGAATATCGCCGTGGGAAGTGCCTTTATGAAGAGATCGGATGAGTTCTCACTTGATTGAATGTAACAGATATCAATATCTTTATTCTTCTCCAGCTCTTGAGTGTATGCAAAGAATTTAGGAGGAATATGTTTAGTTCTGTCACTTTTGATGTATCGTTCTTTCATTTGGGCAACACATGCGGCATTATCTTCATACAGTGTGATTGGATTCTTGTCCACTGATAATCCGCAAGAAGTTTGGATATGCCGAGTCATTGATTTAAGCCAGACACATTCACGGTTTGCTTCATGTAGTGCAATTATCTCGGCATGATTTGATGAAGTTGTAACAAGTGTTTGTTTCTGTGATCGCCAAGAGATTGCAGTGCCTCCACGAGTAAATACATATCCGGTTTGGGAACGTGCCTTATGTGGATCAGATAAGTATCCAGCATCAGCATAACCAATTATTCTCTGATTTGTATCTTTTGGATACAAAAGTCCCAAATCCGTCGTTCCTCGTAAATAACGGAATATATGTTTAATTCCGTTCCAGTGCCTCTTCGTTGGACATGAACTGAATCTTGCCAATAAATTTACTGCAAAAGATATGTCTGGTCTAGTGCAATTTGCAAGATACATAAGGGCACCAATGGCACTTAGATATGGTACTTCAGGACCAAGAACAACTTCATCATCTTCACATGGACGAAATAGATCCTTTTCTATATTCAATGATCTGACAACCATTGGAGTACTTAAAGGATTTGATTGATCCATATTGAAACGTTTAAGGACCTTCTCTGTATAATTAGACTGGTGAACAAAAATTCCACATTCTTTTTGTTCAATTTGTAAACCAAGACAATACTTGGTTTTTCCAAGGTCTTTCATTTCAAATTCTTCCTTCAAGTATAACATCACTTCTTGAATTTCTTTATTCGTTTCAATGATGTTTAAATCATCAACATATACAGCAATAATCACGCATCCCGATGTTGTTTTCTTGATGAAAACACAAGGGCATATTGGATCATTTACATATCCCTTTTTCATCAAGTGTTCACTTAGCCGATTATACCACATTCGGCCGGATTGCTTTAACCCATACAATGATCTTTGTAATTTCACAGAATAAAATTCTCTGGGTTCTGAACTTTGTGCTTCTAGCATCTTAAATCCTTCAGGGATTTTCATGTATATATCACTATCAAGTGATCCGTATAAATAAGCTGTAACAACATCCATTAGACGCATGTCCAAGTTTTCAGACACTGCTAAACTGATCAAATACCGAAACGTAATTGCATCCATAACAGGAGAATATGTTTCTTCATAATCAATTCCAGGTCTTTGAGAAAAACCTTGTGCAACAAGTCGAGCTTTATATCTCACTATTTCATTTTTCTCATTTCTCTTTCGAATAAAAACCCATTTGTACCCAACAGGTTTAACACCTTTAGGTGTAAGGACTATAGGTCCAAAAACAATACGTTTATTTAGCGAATTTAATTCAACCTGGATGGCATCTTTCCATTTTGACCAATCCTTTCGAGTTTTGCATTCACCAAAAGATTTTGGTTCATTATCTTCATTTACGATGTCACATGCCACATTGTACGAAAATATCTCATCAATATCTTGTAAATTCTTTCGGTTCCATATTTTTCCAGTATTAATATAATTGATAGAGATTTCATGATTCTCGTCAGTTTGTGGTTCTGACAGAATATTTTCATCATCGCGTGTTTCTTCTGGAACACCATTTTCTATTTTCTGATCATCATTTTTCTCTATGTATTTTCTTTTCCGAGGATTTTTATCCTTTGAACCGATTGGCCTTCCACGCTTCAGGCGTTTTATGACATCATGAATGTCTTCATTTTGTTTCTTTGGAATTTCAACTCGAGCAGGGGCATTTACAGCAGGTATATATGATTTTGTTACCCCTTTTGTGTCTGCAAATGCATCTGGCATTTGATTTGCTATTCTTTGCAAATGCACAATTTGTTGTACATCTTTATCACATTGTTTAGTTCTAGGATCCAAATGTAATAATGATGGTACATACCATGTGATTTTTTTTTTTTTTCGATGTGTTTCTTTTCTCCCCCTAACATTGGGAAGTTATTTTCATCAAAATGACAATCAGCAAACCGTGCTGTAAACACATCGTCTGTCTGAGCCTCAAGATATCTAATGATTGATGGACTATCATAGCCGATATAAATACCATTCTTTCTTTGAGGTCCCATTTTTGTTCTTTGAGGTGGTGCAATAGGCACATACACCATACATCCAAAAATTCTCAAATGAGAAATATCTGGTTCTTTGCCAAATACAAGCTGCAATGGGGAGTGTTTATGATATGCACTTGGCCTGATGCGAATCAATGCAGCAGCATGTAAAATTGCATGTCCCCATATAGAAATAGGGAGTTTCATTCTCATAATCATTGGTCTAGCAATCAACTGCAGACGTTTAATCAATGATTCAGCTAATCCATTTTGTGTATGAACATGAGCTACAGGATGTTCAACAGTAATTCCCATCGACATACAATAGTCGTTAAAAGTCTGGGAAGTAAATTCTCCAGCATTATCAAGTCTTATTTTCTTGATCGTATATTCGGGAAATTGATTCCGCAATTTTATTATTTGAGCCATCAATTTTGCAAATGCCACATTCCGAGTGGACAATAAACATACATGTGACCATCTGCTAGAGGCATCGATCAATGCCATAAAGTATCGAAATTGTCCACATGGTGGATGAATTGGCCCACAAATATCACGTTCAAGAAATATGGGTGATTCCTTTTGGATTTTAGCTGGTGATGGTCTTATAATAAGTTTCCCCAGAGAACATGCCTTACACTGAAACTTATTATTCTGAAAGATCTTCTGGTCTTTCAGTGGATGACCACTTGTATTTTCTATAATCCTTCGCATCATTATTGAACCAGGATGTCCCAATCGATCATGCCAATTTGTTAGTATTGAAGAATTTCCAATAACCATATTTGATTCGATTGGACTTATATGTGTATAATGCAATCCAGTAGGGAGCATTGATAATTTCTCAACTACATATTTCTTTCCTGATTTATATGTAGTAAGACACATATATTTCTCATTTCTTTCGGTTATTGTTTCCGTATCATAACCATGAGAATATATATCATTAAAACTCAACAAATTTCTTTGTGATCGTGGTGAATATAAAACACTATTTATCAAAAATTTTGTACCATTAGGTAACAAAAATTGTGCTTTGCCACATCCTTCAATCAAGTCTACAGGACCTGATATTGTATTCACCATTGTTTTTGTTGGTTTTAATTCCAAGAAATATTTTTCATTTCTGAGGATAGTGTGCGTTGTACCACTATCTGGTATGCAAACTTTCAGTGCATTATTTCCATCTTTGATCATAGCATTTTCCATAATGATCTTCAAAAACAATATGCAATAAAATGAATTAAGAAAGATACATGCAAACAATACATGCAAAATATAATATGTTTTATAAAATAAAAATTACATTGTTACATTCTTTTCCAACCAGTACATTTAATCAATATCTTCGAAATCATTCAAAAAGTAGGCAGCATCTAAATTCATTGAACCACTTGCATGGTCAATGTTTTCAGTAAAATTGGTCTCTTTTTCTTTCCCCTTTATTGAATCTTTATAGAGCTTACACAGATGCTCAGGGGCTCGACAAGTTCTTGACCAATGTCCTGGAGTGCCACATCTATAACAAACACTCTCAGTTCTTTTTGGATGATTTTCATTTTCACCCGTATTATCATGCTGCCTCTTTTGTGGGTGGTTCGTGACGTTCCTTTGAGATGAGTTATTGAAATTACTATCTCTTTTATTTTCAAATCCATGGCCTCGACCACGACCGCGATCATTTCTACGCCCACGTCCACGCCCACGCCCACGCCCACGTCCTCGTCCACGACCTCGACCAAAATCTTGTCTATATCTTTGATTTTGGTTTTCATTTTTACTTACGACATTTGCTTCAGGAAATGCCGTTGAATCAGTAGGTCTGGACTGATGATTTCTCATGAGCAATTCATTATTCTTTTCCGCCACGAGTAAACATGCGATGAGTTCTGAGTATCTTGAAAATCCACGCACTCTATATTGCTGTTGTAGAGTTATATTTGATGCGTGGAATGTGGAAAATGTCTTTTCAAGCATTTCCATCTCAGTAATATTATGCCCACAAAATTTCAGCTGTGAGACAATTCGATACATCGCAGAATTATAATCACTCACCTTTTTAAAATCTTGGAATCTTAAAGTATTCCATTCATCTCGTGCGGTCGGAAGTATAACTTCCCGTATATGCTCAAAACGTTCTTTTAACCCTTTCCACAAAATCATTGGGTCTTTTTCGGTCAAATATTCACATTTCAACCCCTCATCAAGATGTCTGCGTAAAAATATCATCGCTTTTGCTTTATCTTGTGAGGATGATATGTTATTTTCTTTGATAGTTTCGTTAAGACCCAATGACTCGAGATGCATTTATACATCGAGGGTCCATGGCATATAATTCTTTCCGGTTATATCAAGTGCAATGAATTCGAGTTTCGCCAAGTTCGACATGGTGGTACTAGAAAATAACAATGCATTTTATTAGTTAATTTCCATAAATATGACAATACAAAATAATGGAAGAACGTAAATTACAAGTGCGTATACAAATAGAGAAAAAATATGTGTTGGAAAATCGCTGGTGAGTAAAAGACTCGTGAGCATGATGATCATAGTCGTTATGAAAAATATCCTTATAAATGTCATCATCTCCATCTTCGAAAAAACCGAGGATAAAATATTTTGAGAGAAAGAATGAATTTGGTGTGATTGAAAATGAGTTTGAGTGAACATATTTATAGGGCAAAAACTAGCCGTTTTGTTACCGTTTGTGACCGTTGGGGGTAAAGAAAAAATTGAGTATGTGTTGAATAAAAATTCGTGATAATCATGTAATGCATATAATGATAATCATAGTTAAATAATTATGTATATCATATCACATTATTATAAGATCGGTGTCGTAGACAGCCTTTTATATAATGTTGTGAAATTATACCAATATAGTTAGTATAAAGTCAGGTATAGTATATCATATCACATTATTATAAGATCGGTGTCGTAGACAACCTTTTATATAATAACATGAGATTATACAAATATGGTTAGTATATAAATACACAATAATATATATCATATCACGTTATTATAAGGTCAGTGTCATAGACAACCTTTTATATAATAACATGAAATTATATATTAATATAGTTAATATATATACATAATAAATATATATCACGTTATTGTTTAAAAACCTTAGAGGCTTTTATACTTGTCGTATCCCTTACCGGGAGTGTGGGATGTCGTCTTAACATCCTCCCAGGATTTATAACAAGTTTTGAAAAAAAACTTATTTTTTTCATAACATGATATTATATATTAATATATACACAATAAAAATATATAAACAGTAAAATAAAAATTCTTACTTGTTGAATATTTTTGACTTCTTCTTGTATTTTGGAGCGTCGGAAAATATAGAGAACCTTCGAGCGATCGTGCTGATAACGTGTTGTGAAAAAGTAAAAATTTACGGTAAAAAGTAAAAACTCAAAAACTCAAAATTTATCAAATTCTACACTTTATAAAATTTTTCTCTCTTCACAATTGTGTTTTTCTACACAAATGGAGAGACCTATTTATAGATCTCAATTGGAGATTAGTCAAAAATTAATACATCATTAATTACATCATCACACACTAATTTTCAATATTTTACAACTCAATTTTCAACTTTCAACCTTCAACATTCAACAATAAATAATAATATATATTTATATATATTTTCAACAAAGGGAAGGATTTTTTGAACAACTTCTCATTTGATGAAAATCCCGATATGTTCTAGGAGGATTGTATATTATGATTCATTAGGGGTTTACTGTGGTGTTTCTTATGAGATCTCAAAGGTTCCATATTTTTTCTACTTAATTTTCCAGGAACTTACGTTGATTCAGCACTTGTTTTTCTTTAGTTATTGACCATGTATGGGCTGAAAAGAACTGGGTGTACGTTACGCTATATATATGTTGATGCATGCCGCAGCAGAAAATTTGTGTTCTTTTTAATTTGTCCCCCTATTTTTATTGTTAATTAACTTTCTTGCCTAATAAATGCGGACAGTTCTCGAGTTTAAAATAATTATATATTATACCTATGATAGATAACATATTGTTAGGTGATAATTAATACATTTATTGAGACAACTATTTACTTGATTTCGACATTTCTCACTTAATTGAATGAAATAAAGTACGATCATTTATAATGACACTCCGATCAATTCGTGGCAAGGTGTCCATTATCCGTTTTTTTCTTTTAATAATGACGAAGAAATTACATGTTGTCGTTATTATACTGAATAAATTCTTAGGCTAATTAGATACGTAATAGTTTACAAACTATATACTAGTCAAGTAAATTGTATTGGACAAATCTTATACCACAAACTCTCGTGTACTTAAATATACCAGATAAACCATTTTAAGGTGTTTTTGTTATAAGTTAAGCACCAATTAAAATGGTAATTTAATTATTTATACATAAAGCATAAAATACGTGAAAAATTATTATACTCCGACCATCTATTATTATACTAGTGCATCCAGCGATGCACATAATCTTTTATATATTTCACAACAATTTGAATCGAAATAAAATTTGTGAAAATGTAAGAAATAGTACGATTTGATTAAAGATACGATGATTTATAAATACCATAAAAGATACTCAACTTTAATTAAAACCAAAATTCATCTTCTCAAATAGATATAATTACAATGTAAACACAATCTAGACATATGAGTAATACTCAAATCATGCATTCAACAGTTCATATTTTTACACATAGGCATAATTAATTATATATTGTTGACGTGACAAATTATGAGACATTAAATCTATCATTGGGTATTACTCATATGTTAGATTGAAATCTACCCACAATCTAATTAAAATTTTCCCATCCCCTTACATTATCCTTAAAAATACGTATTTTATTTACGTTAATTTGTACGTGTAAACATGTGATGCTCATGTATTCAATTCAATGCCTATGAAGGAGGAGTATGTGCTGTTTAGAATTGACCCCTAATTAACCACTGAAAAATTTGGATATTTCACCAACCCCCCATATTAGCTGGACTTGTGCTCAATATTTAGTTCATGGAAATGGTGGACCTAGCCACTTGTATTTAGCATGCAAAAAGGGTTCTTTGTGCGTACATGATGAAGAAAAGGACAAGAGATTTAATCAAATCTTCAAAGATATATATATATATATATATACATGATGAAGAAAAGGACAAGAGATTTAATCAAATCTTCAAAGATATATATATATATATATATATATATATATATAAAAGCAAGAGTTGTGTTCAATTCATCCACCTACCTTTGCTCCATTTTATAATTCACAATAATAACTTTTACACTACGAATTTCCTTTGGACAATGGGTGCGAATAACCAAAAAAATAAAATTGTACAAGTTTCTTATTTAGAGCTCGTTTTGATTTTTTAGAGATTTTTTAAAATAAATGTTTTTAAAAGCTACAATTTTTGGCTTCTGAAAAAGCTCTAATTTTGAAACCAAACAGGCCGTATTTATATAAAATATCTATACATATGTGTAAATAAATAAATAAATAAAGCGTGTATTCCACATTCATAAAACAAAATTTTTTCTTATATCATTCAATAGTTTTAAATTTTTTTTTTTTTTTAGACTTGCAAGTTTTGTGGTGGGCATGAAAATTTTAACGTGGTTGCTGACATGAATGGCAATAACAACCAAACATTTAGTATGACATCCTATACTTTTACACTCTGAGGCCAGGATTCCCATGTGATATGCCATTTTAATAAAACATTTTGCATGCTTAAAATAACATTAACGTTTTGTCCATGCCAACACAAGTGTTTTTCTATCGTCTTTTTTTCTTTAAAAAAAAAAAAGGGGGAAAATACTAAGGACTCAAGACTACGTCCCAAAAATGAAATCTCGGTACTAGATGAACGATAATTTATTGGGTAATATCATATATTTGAATTTGATGGTTTTCTTTATTAAAAAAAACAAAACAAATTATTACTTTATTATTAGTATCAAACGTAAACAATAAAGTAAAAATAATAAAAGGAACTGGCTTGTGATAATTGAAGTGAATAGGACAATTGAGGCATTACTACGATTGATTGCACCTGAGTTGGAAGAACGGCGGCAGTTGACAAATCCAATCAAATTTTTTATACAAGAAATTAATTATTTAATGTACTTAATTAACTGCGGACAACGTGGTGCTTTAAAGTTCAATCATGTTTTGGAGATAAATCGTGAGATTCTACGATTTAATTTATGCATCGACTAGTAATTTGGGTTGTTGGGTTAAAGTATTTAATTATTTGCATTAATCAGAATGAAATGTTTTATATTTTGTTAAGTGGTGACACTCTTATAATCATTAATGAATCTTGCTGGATGAAACATATATAATTTTCGTAAATCTTATCTTAATATAAAAATACGGAATTATTAATTTATTATCAAGAAAACAACTTTCATTAATGGTTTATCAACCAAATCAACTTTACGTTTGTATATTTCGATATAGAATTATGAAATTATTAATCGAGAACTTAACGAAAATTCGTACTCATAATATATAGTGATCTCCTCCGTCAAATCTTGAATGAAGGTAAATTAATCGATCATGTACATAATTTTTTATGCTAATTAATTTCATCTTATTTTCAAGATTAATATGAGAAATTAATCATTCAAAAGTTTAAAAATTTTTAAATTATGATTATTATATTATATTATATAATATAAAATTATGGTCTTTGAAAATTATATATTTTAAGTTAAATATGTTAAAATTGATTTTTTTTGAAACAATCTCATATACCTTTATTCGTAAAATTAATCAAACTCACTCGTATTTACAATAAAAATTTAACAAGTAATACATTATCATAATATCGTCGAAAGTTTTTGTTTTTGTAACATGTTAAATAGCACGTGGAAAACTAGTTACCGCAGTTGTAAAACTTGTGTACGCTATTTCAAGATTCCCGCGAAACATCGTTTCCAAGTACCCAAATTTGACACCCATCTGCGTCACCTGTACATCCAAAATCCTAATATAAATACATTACAAGTTTTCAAATTTTCAAAAAAAATCAGTCTCATCGATCGTTTCGTCTCCTTGTATATCGAAAGCTTCTGATTCAGCACTAGAAATCGGCCATGGATTGGGTTCGCGGTGAAAAATTGGGACATGGGAGTTCTGCTACAGTGAATTTAGCTATGCCCAGAAGACAAACGTCTCTATTCCCGCCATTGATGGCGGTGAAGTCTGGTGGGGTCGTGCGTTCATCTTCACTGATGAACGAGAAGCTGATCTTGGAGGCGCTTAAAGATTGCCCGCAAATTATACGTTGCTTTGGAGACAGTTTTTCGTACGAAAATGGCGAGAAATTGTACAATGTGTTGTTGGAGTACGCTCCCGGTGGTTCTTTGGCTGATAAAATCAAGAATTCCGGCTACCGGAGCCTGCCGGAATCAGAAACCCGGCGGTATACAAAAGCTTTGCTCAAAGGGCTACATTATATCCACAAGTTGGGCTACGTGCACTGTGACATCAAGCTGCAAAACATTCTCTTGGGACCGGAAGGCGGCGTAAAGATCGCCGATTTCGGGTTGGCGAAGCGGGCCGGAGGAAGAAAAGAGAGTTTTTCGGGGTGCGAATTGAGAGGCACGCCGCTGTACATGTCGCCAGAGAGTGTCACCGTCGGAGAACAGGGGACTCCTGCGGATATTTGGGCTCTCGGGTGCGCGGTGGCGGAGATGGCCACCGGGACTCCGGCGTGGCATTGCTCCGACGTGGCGGGGCTGTTGCTCAGAATTGGCGCCGGAGAAGAATTGCCAGAGGTTCCCAAAAGTTTATCAGAGCTAGGAAAAGATTTTCTTGGAAAATGCTTGGTGAGGGATCCGAGCAAGAGATGGACGGCTGAGATGCTCCTGAATCATCCCTTTGTTTTAGATGATCAAGATTTTGATTTTAATGAGGAAGAAGAAGAAAACAAAGCTTTAATATCTCCTACATGTCCATTTGATTTTCCCGAGTGGGAGTCATCGGTATCGAGTTCTTCAACGACTTTCGCCTCGCCAGAATATCCCCTGGAATCTGGTTCTTGGTCTATGACTCCGGCGAGACGGCTGCAGAATCTTGGGAGTGATCAATTTCCTGATTGGTCTGTTACCGACAATTGGATCACCCTGAGGTGAAGGATAGCATCATGGCTCCATTTATTAAGATGTATTCATTTGTTTCTATTATTTTTCTTACAAAGAAATTCGTTCATTTGTTTTTTTAAAAATAATTGTACATGAGAACAGATAACTTGTAGGACTCTTACATTGTTATTGCACACAATTTTGTATTCATAAAAAATTAACGTTGTAATTCATATGTTGAAACTTGCAAGCAATAGTATCATATAGAAATGATCAAATGAAGATTGAACTTGGATAATCCGTAAGGACCGAATCCGGCCGTCTCAGTCTACTGCAAAATAATCGATCCCCCCCGGCCGTCTTAGTCAATTCTTCAAAGCCAAGCTAAATTAAGCTAGAATACTTTTGACCAAATACATTACTCAAACCTAAGATACAATATGAATCAACCAGTATGCTCAAGTCTAGTACACATGACAAGAATCAACCACCGGCACAAGTACAAATTCGACCAAAAGATTACAGCCCTTTCCAAGTAATGGCGGATGGTGCATTAATTACTTTCTAACTTGAACCATCGAAACAGAATTCATCGCCTTCCAATTTACCGGGACGGCTGCTCAGCCTGATTCCATTGCGTGAGCTGATAGATGAGAAGAGCAAGAGTGACTACAAATCATGGTTGAACATAAACCATGAAGATCAACGGCTCTTTGACGTATGCGAGTACTTACTCGGTAAAATGTGGGGAAAACGTTGGGTTGTTGACAAAACGTGAAAGGTTTACACCGCCGCCTAAAAGGTCTTCTCCAGCCAAGCATGAGTGCTCTAGTCCATTCGACTTGACACTGGAAGCTTGCGCATAGAAAGGAAGTAAAGTGTTTCCTTCGGAACCTACTTGGTAGCCTTTAATTTTATGTAGAAGAGAAGGTTAGAAGATCCAATGAATGATGTGCAAACATGAACTGATTATTTAATGAGTGCAAGCTAATTAAGCGTTCGTTCACCTGTCAAAATACTTGGAACGCAATCCTCGATTCTATGGTTCAAATGCAGAACATCCTCCTGACGAATTTCCTTCGCACGTAATAAAGATTAAATTATCAGAGTAATCAATAAACTTGATATGTTGTAGGCTGAAAAGGCAAAAACCAAGCTTACTGGTGAAGATTTGAGCAACTGAATTGGTCCAAAATGTGCCCGGATTGATGATTCTGTTTGAAAAGCTGTTCTTGAATTAATCATGGTTGAGAAACCGGAAACGGGCATCCGTTCAACACCATCATCTTGTACACCGAGCATGGCTTCAGCCGAGGTCTCTTGATCAATGGAAGCTGCTTTCGTCATGTTCATATTTAAGGACCTAGTTCCCTCGTAGCTGTCTGGTCTTGTCTGAGGGATTTGATTCGGATGCAGCATCCCAGGCAGACAGATAGGGTACACACTCAATCCATTTCGCACCGTTAGCATCTAGTGAATCGGATCCGTACATAAAACATGAACTTTAATCAGAGACAAAAATTTTAGAAAAACAAATTGACCATTGTGATCATTCTCCAAAAAAAACCAGCCTTAAGAGACTAGTTGACGCTGCTTGATGCAACTATTTTAATAATTTCATTTCACAAGTATGACTAGAACAAGTGTGGCTCATCCTACTTGGAATTTGAGAATTTCGAGCAAGTTGTATGTACACTCGGACGAAATTAACCAAATAAACGACGTTTAAACAGCTGAACATATCTATACAAAAGATTTACCACCGGTGAAACAACTCTTACATCTAGCGAGCTCCGAAACCTTGAGACATGACAAATGTAATCAACCTCAATCTTAGATACTATTAACATATA
The DNA here is from genome assembly GCF_033568475.1 of Henckelia pumila. Classification (NCBI taxonomy): domain Eukaryota; kingdom Viridiplantae; phylum Streptophyta; class Magnoliopsida; order Lamiales; family Gesneriaceae; genus Henckelia; species Henckelia pumila. Next base: position 7,388,625 of record NC_133121.1, on the reverse strand, counting down.
TGGTTTACCATCGAACCAGGAGCTCCATCCCACATCTTTCACCTCTTACATCTTGCGAGCTCCGAAACCTTGAGACATGGCAAATGTTATCAACCTCAATCTTAAATACTATTAACATATATGGTTTACCATCGAACCAGGAGCTCCATCCCACATCCTTCGTCTTACGTGTTCAGAAAGAGGGGTGATTTCGAGCTAGCTTTATACTTTCACCAGAACTATATGCTACTATTAGATATTTGATCATTAACCAATTCTAAAATTGGTTACAAAATAGCTGAATTACATGCTTCGTGAAGGTTTACACACAGCTTTCAACCCGAACGTAAATAATTCATTCGGAGACAAAAACAAGCCACACTCTACTCACTTGTACTTGGA